>NC_064635.1:176330960-176972746 GCF_023864275.1 Schistocerca cancellata
GAGCACGTTGGGTGGCACGGGATACATGCGGACGTGCATTGTCCTGTTGGAACAGCAAGTTCCCTTGCCGGTCTAGGAATGGTAGAACGATGGGTTCGATGACGGTTTGGATGTACCGTGCACTATTCAGTGTCCCCTCGACGATCACCAGTGGTGTACGGCCAGTGTAGGAGATCGCTCCCCACACCATGATGCCGGGTGTTGGGGTTGTGTGCCTGGGTCGTATGCAGTCCTGATTGTGGCGCTCACCTGCACGGCGCCAAACACGCATAAGACCATCATTGGCACCAAGGCAGAAGCGACTCTCATCGCTGAAGACGACACGTCTCCATTCGTCCCTCCATTCACGCCTGTCGCGACACCACTGGAGGCGGGCTGCTCGATGTTGGGGCGTGAGCGAAAGACGGCCTAACGGTGTGCGGGACCGTAGCCCAGCTTCATGGAGACGGTTGCGAATGGTCTTCGCCGATACCCCAGGAGCAACAGTGTCCCTAATTTGCTGGGAAGTGGCGGTGCGGTCCCCTACGGCACTGCGTAGGATCCTACGGTCTTGGCGTGCATCCGTGCGTCGCTGCGGTCCGGTCCCAGGTCGACAGGCACGTGCACCTTCCGCCGACCACTGGCGACAACATCGATGTACTGTGGAGACCTCACGCCCCACGTGTTGAGCAATTCGGCGGTACGTCCACCCGGCCTCCCGCATGCCCACTATACGCCCTCGCTCAAAGTCCGTCAACTGCACATACGGTTCACGTCCACGCTGTCGCGGCATGCTACCAGTGTTAAAGACTGCGATGGAGCTCCGTATGCCACGGCAAACTGGCTGACACTGACGGCGGCGGTGCACAAATGCTGCGCAGCTAGCGCCATTCGACGGCCAACACCGCGGTTCCTGGTGTGTTTTTCCATTTCCAGTAGTATATATATATATATATATATATATATATATATATATATATATATATATATATATATATATAAAGATGGACATGTCCGAAAGAACAGATACCATCGGTGACCATGCAGCTCGTTAGAATGAAATTACAATGAAATGAATACCCCCAGCTGCATACAGGCGTTGATACATATCAATGGGGACAGTTGAAAATATGTGTCCCGATCGGGACTCGAACCCTGGATCTCCTGCTCACAGGGCAGACGCTCTATCCATCCTTCTTTTTTTTAAAAAAAAAATCTCATTTTGTTCGTATTCGTCATTTTGTTCGATATAGTTCGTTGCGTTTGGTCGGGGCGGACGTCACAAGACATCCGTTCAAATTGATCGTTGGTTCCTTGACTCAGTTTTTTTATTACAGGGAGCACGCAGCCCTCTGACCGAACACGCTGAGCTACAGTGCCGGCACCCTCATTAAGCTCCGTTTAACGTGTGTTGTTCCTCGTTGCCAGTTCCACTGGGCATAGCAGTTGGTTGGTTGGTTGGTTGGTTGGTTTGGGGAAGGAGACCAGACAGCGTGGTCATCGGTCTCATCGGATTAGGGAAGGTTTGGGAAGGAAGTCGGCCGTGCCCTTTCAGAGGAACCATCCCGGCATTTGCCTGGAGTCATTTAGGGAAATCACGGAAAACCTAAATCAGGATGGCCGGACGCGGGATTGGACCGTCGTCCTCCCGAATGCGAGTCCAGTGTCTAACCACTGCGCCACCCCGCTCGGTTAAAATCTCATTTTGTTCGTTTCCGTTCGTTGTATCTGCTCGGGGCGGAAGTCGCAAAACACCCGTTTCATTCGTCATTGATCCATTAACTCAGTTTTTTTTTTATTACAGAGGACAGCTAACCCTCTAACCGAACACGCTGAGCTACCGTGCCGGCAACTGAGTTACCGCGCAGGCGTCCATCTGAGCCACCGAGGACACAGGAACTTAACTCTGGCACCCCCCCCCCCCCTTTCCCTTCTCCCGTGAGACCCACATTCCCAACTTATTGTCCACACTATATTCATAGTGCCCCTGCCCATTATACTCATTACTCGCGGCTTTTTGCCGATTCCCGTAACAGTTCGGGCACTGTCTGTGCATCGGCACAAAAGAAGATGGTCTAATGGCCGGTGAGCCTTAACTATATATACAGGGTTATTACAAATGATTGAAGCGATTTCACAGCTCTACGATAACTTTATTATTTGAGATATTTTCACAATGCTTTGCACACACATACAAAAACTCAAAAAGGTTTTTTAGGCATTCACAAATGTTCGATATGTGCCACTTTAGTGATTCGGCAAACATCAAGCCGATAATCAAGTTCCTCCCACACTCGGCGCAGCATGTCCCCATCAATGAGTTCGAAAGCATCGTTGATGCGAGCTCGCAGTTCTGGCACGTTTCTTGGTAGAGGAGGTTTAAACACTGAATCTTCCACATATCCCCACAGAAATAAATCGCATGGGGTTAAGTCGGGAGAGCGTGGAGGCCATGACATGAATTGCTGATCAAGATCTCCACCACGACCGATCCATCGGTTTTCCAATCTCCTGTTTAAGAAATGCCGAACATCATGATGGAAGTGCGGTGGAGCACCATCCTGTTGAAACATGAAGTCGGCGCTGTCGGTCTCCAGTTGTGGCATGAGCCAATTTTCCAGCATGTCCAGATACACGTGTCCTGTAACGTTTTTTTTCGCAGAAGAAAAAGGGGCCGTAAACTTTAAACCGTGAGATTGCACAAAACACGTTAACTTTTGGTGAATTGCGAATTTGCTGCATGAATGCGTAAGGATTCTTTACCGCCCAGATTCGCACATTGTGTCTGTTCACTTCACCATTAAGAAAAAATGTTGCTTCATCACTGAAAACAAGTTTCGCACTGAACGCATCCTCTTCCAGGAGCTGTTGCAACCACGCCGAAAATTCAAAGCGTTTGATTTTGTCATCGGGTGTCAGGGCTTGTAGCAATTGTAAATGGTAAGGCTTCTGCTTTAGCCTTTTCGGTAAGATTTTCCAAACCGTCGGCTGTGGTACGTTTAGCTCCCTGCTTGCTTTATTCGTCGACTTCCGCGGTCTACGCGTGAAACTTGCCCGCACGCGTTCAACCGTTTCTTCGCTCACTGCAGGCCGACCCGTCGATTTCCCCTTACAGAGTCATCCAAAAGCTTTAAACGGCGCATACCATCGCCGTATGGAGTTAGCAGTTGGTGGATCTTTGTTGAACTTCGTCCTGAAGTGTCGTTGCACTGTTATGACTGACTGATGTGAGTGCATTTCAAGCACGACATACGCTTTCTCGGCTCCTGTCGCCATTTTGTCTCACTGCGCTCTCGAGCGCTCTGGCGGCAGAAACGTGAAGTGCGGCTTCAGCCGAACAAAACTTTATGAGTTTTTCTACGTATCTGTAGTGTGTCGTGACCAAATGTCAATGAATGGAGCTACAGTGAATTTATGAAATCGCTTCAATCATTTGTAATAGCCCTGTATATATGGACATGGCCGAAGGAACAGATACCATCGGTGACCATGCAGCTCGTTTGAATGAAATTACAATGAAACGAATACTCCTAGCTGCATACAGGCGTTGATATACGTCAAGAGCGTGCCAGAGGTAAGTCCCTGCAGTGGCACTATCCTCTGTGTCCTTAGTGTCTCAGCTGGATAGGGTGTCTGCCATGTAAGCAGGAGATCCCGGGTTCGAGTCCCGGTCGGGGCACACGTTTTCAACTGTTCCCGCTCTTCTGTGCGGATGCACAGGAAGTTACCGAACTCGTACGTGAATTGGCAAAAAGCCGCGAGTAAGGAGTATAATGGGCAGGGACACTATGAATATAGTGCGGGACAGTAAGTTGGGAATGTGGGTCTTACGCGGGGCGTGCCAGAGATAAGCCCCTACAGTCGCACTATCCTCTGTGTCCTCGGTGTCTCAGATCGATAGAGCGTCTGCAAGCAGGAGATCCCAGGTTCGAGTCCCAGTCAGGGCACACATTTTCAACTGTCCCCGTTGACTTACATAAACGCCTGTATGCAGCTAGGCGTATTCATTTCATTGCAAATTTGAATAGAAATTCGTTGTAGCAGATGTGACGCAGCCCATACTTGGAGCGGATTTTTTATCATTTTATGGACTCCTGCCTGACCTCCGTCACCGACGCCTTCTTGACACTACTACCAACCTATCAAGCCAAGGTCGAGTGCGTTGTGCGGAAGACACAGCAGTACCAGTGGTTTCTGGTGATTCTCCATTTACACAGCTCCTCAGACAGTGCCCAGAGATCACATGGCAGAGTCCCACACCAGCACCTGTGCAGCACTCGACGGTGCCCTATATTTTGATTTTTGACTACAGCTGGGCCACCACTACACGCTCGACCGCGCCGCTTGACATCCCAGAAACTAAAGATAGGATTTGTCGTACATGGTAGCACAAGGAATCTGCCGCCCATCGAGCAGTACTTGGTCATCTCATCTACACATGGTACCAAAGAAGAATAACGGATGGCGTCCATGCGGCGACTACAGACATCTCGGTAATTTCCAAGAATGATTGCCTATCGAAGTTGGAGGGCTCCAAACTGTACATATCGAACGTGAATAGTAAATCGATTATGGAAGTCTCGTTGCGCGCTTTACGAGTATGTTTCAAGTTGTCACTACAGAAACGACAAAAGAAAAGCACTTGAAAATTCAAAGGAGACGACTTACCTTACTCGTCGTCGGTGTTATCGTCTTGTGACTATCCACGTGATGTATAAGCTGCAGGGGCAATTCCTTTTTTCCCATACCCAAGGTAAACTCTGCCAATATCGTGCAGGAATATCGGCAGAGTGTCGTTAGCGTCGACTTTCCCCTGCAGATGCAAGTTGTGAAAGTATGGGCACTGGAACAAATACAGTTCGTCCCTCTGTCCTGGACGCCTTTCTCTTTTTATGGTAGACTTGACAGACATCCACAGCCGTTCTGTATTCTGGGTGTGGACACTGGCGTCATCTGAAGAGACGAACTCCACAGAGTGGTTCACGAATTCGTGGTCGAACCCTTCAGCTTTGAGAGTCTGGTACGACTGAAACCCGTCTGTGGTGACTTTTGTTCCAGGCAGTATGAAGTGTTTTACGAGACCCACTAAAGTCACCTTGTCTCGGGACAATACCCTCACAACGAAACACTTCCGTGACTCCCTTCCTATCCCACCAAAAACCCAAATATGATCTACTTCACTTTTAGAAGGTCGCCCTCTCTCTGTCGTCTAGCAATATGAGATTCATCTACTTCTAATTCTCGGCAAAACCCTCAGTAGTCACACACGGTATTTGGCGATAACTCAGTTTATGATGCTGTGGCTTGCAACGTGTAATCTCGAATCCAGCACGACACAAGAATTACGCTCGTCTTAATCGATAATTTGGAGGACTGAAACCACGTACAGGGTTATTACAAATAATTAAAGCGATTTCACAGCTCTACAATAACTTTATTATTTGAGATATTTTCACAATGCTTTGCACACACATACAAAAACTCAAAATGTTTTTTTAGGCATTCACAAATGTTTGATATGTGCCCCTTTAGTGATTCGGCAGACATCAAGCCGATAATCAAGTTCCTCCCACACTCGGCGCAGCATGTCCCCATCAGTGAGTTCGAAAGCATCGTTGATGCGAGCTCGCAGTTCTGGCACGTTTCTTGGTAGAGGAGGTTTAAACACTGAATCTTTCACATAACCCCACAGAAAGAAATCGCATGGGGTTAAGTCGGGAGAGCGTGGAGGCCATGACATGAATTGCTGATCATGATCTCCACCACGACCGATCCATCGGTTTTCCAATCTCCTGTTTAAGAAATGCCGAACATCATGATGGAAGTGCGGTGGAGCACCATCCTGTTGAAAGATGAAGTCGGCGCTGTCGGTCTCCAGTTGTGGCATGAGCCAATTTTCCGCGGGCTACGCGTGAAACTTGCCCGCACGCGTTCAACCGTTTCTTCGCTCACTGCAGGCCGACCCGTTGATTTCCCCTTACAGAGGCATCCAGATGCTTTAAACTGCGCATACTATCGCCGAATGGAGTTAGCAGTTGGTGGATCTTTGTTGAACTTCGTCCTGAAGTGTCGTTGCACTGTTATGACTGACTGATGTGAGTGCATTTCAAGCACGACATACGCTTTCTCGGCTCCTGTCGCCATTTTGTCTCACTGCGCTCTCGAGCGCTCTGGCGGCAGAAACCTGAAGTGCGGCTTCAGCTGAACAAAACTTTATGAGTTTTTCTACGTATCTGTAGTGTGTCGTGACCATATGTCAATGAATGGAGCTACAGTGAATTTATGAAATCGCTTCAATCATTTGTAATAGCCCTGTATTTTTCCTGATGCTGGTTCGCTTTCCGCAAATTTCGCAATGAAATTGAAACGGAATCTCAGTGTCCACACTCCTCTTACGGAGTTTCGCAGACATCGCAGCACCATAGTCAACACAGTCCCTGCTTTCCTCGTCCGGCAGAAGTCCATATTTCCGGAAAAACGTCAAACATTTGTCTATGCTGGAAATGTATGGGATTATAGTTTTCAATGTGAGGCAATCCGCAGAAGAAACTTGAGAAGCAGCACACATTACACTCGTTATCAAGAGAAACCGTGTCGATTTCCCAATGGAATCACGAAAAATTACGGCGGGAATGTAATATGCATGAACTGAAGAAACGACGCAAAGCTGATAAAAATGACGATCACAAATAATTTATCATAACACGCACCACTAGACTTCCGTAACCGTTTTACTATCGCACTTTCGATATGTATCGTTTGGAGCCCTGCAACTTCGATAGACAATCATTCTTGGAAATTACCGACATCTCAGTGCCAGAACCATTCCAGATCGTTATCCAGACCCGCATATCGAAGATTTTACATTCAGTGCCCACGGTAAGCGAATCTTTTCTACGCTGGACTTAGTTCGTGCGTTTTACCAGATACCTGTGGCACCTGGCGACGTGGCTAAGAGTGCCGTCTGCACGCCGTTAGGACTCTTTGAATTTACCCGAATGCCTTTTGGACTTTATAATGCTACCCAAACGTTTCAACAGCTGGTAATTTCCAAGAATGATTGTCTATCGAAGTCGCTGGGTCCAAGCGATACATACCGAACTTGCGATCGTAAATCGATCACGCAACACTGGTGGTGGGCGTTACGAGTGTGTTTGCGGTGGTCACTACAGCAATCATAAAAGAAGAGCGTTACAAAAATACTTGCAATTGCAAAGCAGACGACTTACCTTACTCTTCGACGGTGTTGTCGTTATGTTAAAGTCCATTACGGTGGTCTGGACGGATAATTTGGAAGTGTCGAACCATGTATTCTTCCTGATACTCGTTCGTTTTCCGCACTGTCCGCAATGAAAATGTAACGGTATTTCAGCATCGAAACTGTTCTTAGGAAGTTTTACACACTTCGCGCCACCACAGTCTACACACTCCCATCTTCCCTCATCCGGTAGTACTCCATATTTGCGACAATTGTCAAACAATTTTCTACCCTGGATAAACATGGAATAAGATTTTTCCATGTGAGAGAATCCGCCGAAGAAACATCAAGGAAACCAGACATCCCACTCAACTAACGACATAAATCGTCTGTGTTTCCCTAGGAACTTACAAATAATTCGCGGAGGTATGTAATTTAGAGCAACTACGAAAACAACGGGAAACAGATAAAAATGACGATCACAAATAATCGATCACAACGCTCGCCACCGGAGTCGCAGTATCGCTTTACCATCGCATGTTCGATATGTATCGTTCGGACCCAGCGACTTCGATAGGCAATCATTCTTGGAAATTATCCCTATCTCACTTACGACAGATTGTGAGCGTGCGGGGTTGATCTGCTATTCTGTTATTCTGCGCAACGGATGAATCTGAGATGTACCCTTTACCCTGTGGCTCCTGCAAGATGCAATTTCCACCCCCACACTACTACAGAACTCAGACAGACGCTCCTAACGTTCTAAAGAGAAATGGCTGAAAAACTTTCAGCAATAAATATCTTTTGGAGTCGTCCGCTGTAAGGAAATGACACAAAAATTCACAAAATTTCTTACGTAACTAGTGGGATACTTGGGTACTGGAGTAGTGCTAGTTAGTGTAAGAAAAACATGAAACTAACGAAAATTATTATTTATTTTGCAAAAATTCTGAGAAATCACAATGGCACTTTTAGTTATGAATCGAACAAGTTATATCCTGGTTCTTTTCGGAATGTGAAGTTACCTCTCAAGGATAGGATTCGCTAATGAAATTTCTATACAAAGTTTAAGATTGTTATTGACTTGGCAGAATGGCTGAGAGGCGCACCTACTCAACTTGAATAGTTATCCTTTAGAATGTTGCTAGGTACGGTCAAGGCTGTCATGTGTGAAATGCAGTGAAGTGTGCTGTTGTGGAGGAAATATGGAGCTCGCAAGAGCCATAGCGCACAATACTGTAAGCCGCAATGACTGCTGTCTGCGCCGCTCGCTGCTGACAAATAAGACAACTCTCGTTCTATCTGGATTGACCTTCGCCAATCAAACTCTCCCTACGCCTTGATGAAGTCAAGGATTCCTATTCGCCCCTAGTCTAACTATTGGCGTGGTACACCAGTCAGATAACGAGTCCACCGCGATGCCACTCAAAAATTCGCTTGCAGGCGTTTAACTATAACTCTGTCTGTTCACACCGCACAATAAGTGTGTCGGCCAACACAGTGAATAACGCTTAATCGCAAGGAATCAATATAGAGAGTCACACTTCGATTCGCTCACGACAGAGGTGCTCTCCCAGTGAAGTACTGAGGAGAGACTTGTTCCTCGCACCAAGAGCGACAACGGAACGCCCCTCTCCACACCAGACGTGAAGGGGTATATCTTTCGGTCTCTTCCATTACTCCTTCAGCTCAAGACGTCAGAAATATCGTCTGCCAATCAGCATTGCTCTTCTAAAACGGGAGAATGACGTTTCGTTTAAGGCAACCAATCCGGAAATCTGTAGTATTGGCGTTTGACGTTTGCTGTCTCCCTGTGAAAACCTCTGAAACTGCGTGCTATGTGTAAAGAATGCATAGGTTGGACGCTCCCACACAATGTAGCGGAATTTGCTTTTAAGCCAAACACGGGGTCGTTCCCCTTTTCACTCGGGCACACCCTGTCTGCTCCACGGGCGGCCGAGGTTGACTCGTCCTCTGAAGGGACCAGCCTCCCTGTGTGTGGTCTGCCTCTCTCGAACTAAAAGCTCCTGTGACCGTCGTGTCTGGAATGTATGTGTGTACGCCAGCCTCGAGTATTTCAACCCCAGTGTGCACTTGTTATTTGCATATCGTTTGCATGAATTCATACAACATTGACTTATCTTATCGAGATCAGATTCGAATGAAGCGTCTTGATGTGCAGAATATGATTGTGAGGGCGGAATATGTAAGCAATGAAGGTCAATAGTCCACGACATCTTACAAGATCTTCACTTGTTTATGTGCACACGGCCTGCTCATCAACCCGTCAAAGTGCATTTTTGGGGCAGCTGAAGTACAGTTCCTAGGCTACACCGTCAACGCTTAAGGCATACGGCCACCACAGGAGAAAATAGACGCCATACTGAATTTTCCCCAGCCTACGACGGTTAAAGAATTACGTAGATTTCTTGGCATAACCAATTTTTACCGTCGATTCGTTCGCAATCGTGCCTTCCTAGCTGCACCGTTGAATAAATTCTTGCAAGGTTCACCGAAGCCGAAAGACAAACTCCAGTGGGGCAGTGAGGCCGAGTTGGCATTTTACAAGCCATCGCAGAAGCTACACTGTTAGCGCACCCAGTTCCGTAGGCGCCTCTCTCCCTGATGGTTGACGCATCTGCAACTGCAATGGGTGCTGCACTGCAACAGCAAACAGACAGGCACTGTCAGCCCTTAGTCTTTTTCAGTAAAAAGCTATCGCCATCTCAACAGAATTGGTCGATATATGATCGCTAACTGTATGCTGCATATGCTGCTATTCAGAAATTTCGTCACATGTTGGAAGGCCAGCAGTTTACTCTCATCACACACCATAAGCCAGTAACAAATGCTTATCGCCAGCGGCCTGAGAAGGCATCGCCACGTCAGCTGCGACACCTTGACTACAGGGTGTTCCAAAAAGGTACGGCCAAACTTTCAGGAAACATTCCTCACACACAAATGAAGAAAAGATGTTATGTGGACGTGTCCGGAAACACTTAATTTCCATGTTAGAGCTCATTTTAGTTTCGTCAGTATGTACTGTACTTCCTCGATTCACCGCCAGTTGGCCCAATTGAAGGAAGGTAATGTTGACACTTCGGTGCTTGTGTTGACATGCGACTCATTGCTCTACAGTACTAGCATCAAGCACATCAGTACGTAGCATCAACAGGTTAGTGTTCATCACGTACGTGGTTCTGCAGTCAGTGCAATGTTTACAAATGCGGGGTTGGCAGTTGCCCATTTGATGTATGAATTAGCACGGGGCAATAGCCGTGGCGCCGTACGTTTGTATCGAGACAGATTTCCAGAACGAAGGTGTCCCGACAGGAAGACATTCGAAGCAATTGATCGGCGTCTTAGGGAGCACGGATCATTCCAGCCTATGACTCGCGACTGGGGAAGACCTAGAACGACGAGGACACCTGCAATGGACGAGGCAATTCTTCGTGCAGTTGACGATAACCCTAATGTCAGCGTCAGAGAAGTTGCTGCTGTACAAGGTAACGTTGACCACGTCATTATATGGAGAATGCTACGGGAGAGCCAGTTGTTTCCGTACCATGTACAGCGTGTGCAGGCACTATCAGCAGCTGATTAGCCTCCACGGGTACACTTCTGCGAATGGTTCATCCAACAATGTGTCAATCCTCATTTCAGTGCAATTGTTCTCCTTACGGATAAGGCTTCATTCCAACGTGATCAAATTGTAAATTTTCACAATCAACATGTGTGGGTTGACGAGAATCCGCACGCAACTGTGCAATCATATCATCAACACAGATTTTCTGTGAACGTTTGGGCAGGCATTGTTGGTGATGTCTTGATTGGGCCCCATGTTCTTCCACCTACGCTCAATGGAGCACGTTATCATGATTTCATACGGGATACTCTACCTGTGCTGCTAGAACATGTGCCTTTACAAGTACGACACAACATGTGGTTCATGCGCGATGGAGCTCCTGCAGATTTCAGTCGGAAGTGTTCGTACGCTTCTCAACAACAGATTCGGTGACCGATGGGTTGGTAGAGGCGGACCAATTCCATGGCCTCCACGCTCTCCTGACCTCAACTCTCTTGACGTTCATTTATGGGGGCATTTGAAAGCTCTTGTCTACGCAACCCGGTACCAAATGTAGAGACTCTTCGTGCTTGTGTTGTGGACGGCTGTGATACAATACGCCATTCTCCAGGGCTGCATCAGCGCATCAGGGATTCCATGCGACGGAGGGTGGATGCATGTATCCTCGCTAACGGAGGACATTTTGAACATTTCCTGTAACAAAGTGTTTGAAGTCACGCTAGTACGTTCTGTTGCTGTGTGTTTCCATTCCATGATTAATGTTATTTGAAGAGAAGTAATAAAATGAGCTCTAACATGGAAAGTGAGCGTTTCCGGACACATGTCCACATAACATATTTTCTTTCTTTGTGTGTGAGGAATGTTTCCTGTGAGGAATGTTTCCTGAAAGTTTGGCCGTACCTTTTTGTAACACCCTGTATATCGGACAGTTCACCACCAATATTGTCCACGTTGAAGGAGAACTGAATGTGCCAGCTGATGCACTCTCCAGGATTGGAGCAATCACTGATGATTTTGAAGCTCTCGCCGTAGCGCAACAATCTGATAGTGAGCTCCGAGATTTGTTGGCGCAACCATCGTGCCTACAACTCCGCCGTATTACACTCCCACTGTCAACTGTGCTGCTGGATTGTGATGTCGCCACCAACAAACGGAGACCTTTTGTGACCATTAACTTTCATCAACAGAATCGCCTCTTTACATAACTTGTCGCACCCTGGAATACGAGCCACTACCAACATGGTGAAGCGAGCTTTTGTCTGGCCACACATGGACAAAGATTGTAAGAAATACGAGGCATGTTTTTTAAGTAAGTACCGTTTTGAAATTAAAAAAAGACGTGCTAAGATATCTCAATAATTTTATTTTTACATGAAAGCCTGTACCTTAATCTACGCACTGACGCCATTACAGTCTGATTCTTCCTTGTTTACGTTGTGTACTGAGTGTTTAAGATGCCTCCGATAATCGTGAGTCACGCCGACTGTGAAGTACGGGCTGTTATAAGATTTCTTGGTGGTAAAGGCGTAAAAGCGATCGATATTCGTCGTGAGATCTGTGCAGTTTACGGAGAAAACATTATGAGTGATGGAATGGTAAGAAAGTGGGTGAAAGCATTTAAATATGGCCGCACAAAAGTGCACGATGAACAACGTAGTGGGCGTCCTTCGGTCGTTAATGAAAGTTTAGTGCAGGAAGTGGACAATAAGATGAGAGAAAACAGACGCTTTACGATTTCCTCCTTGCGGGATGACTTTCCTAGTGTTTCTCGTAGTGTTTTGTATGGCATTGTGACCGAACAATTGAATTACCGAAAATTGTGCGCACGTTGGGTACCGAAAATGTTGACGGATGTGCACAAAACAACACGTTTAGACAGTGCATTGACTTTCCTTGGGCGGTACCACAACGACGGTGATGATTTCTTAAGCCAAATTGTTTAAATGGTTCAAATGGCTCTGAGCACTATGGGACTTAACTTCTAAGGTCATCAGTCCCCTAGAACTTAGAACTACTTAAACCTAACTAACCGAAGGACATCACACACATCCATGCCCGAGACAGGATTCGAACCTGCGACCGTAGCGGCCGCGCAGTTCCAGACTGTAGCGCCTGTATAGATATAATATTACTTTGTAATTCGTTGAATGCTCCACGAATTTTGTAGAATCCTAGGCATTTGCGAGACTCTCGGTTTCGTGCTAATTTATTCTCCGAAAGTTAACAGAGGAATTTGGAAATTGGTATATGCAGCGGGAATTAGCTGCCCCTAGCACTGACTTTATATGCAACCCGCAATGCCATAGCTGGCCTTCTAAACCATACGCGAGATTTTAATATTCTGTAGCTCGCTACGCGCAAACTATTAATCCATAGGAAGAATGAGCAGAACTTTTTTGTACTGGGATACGTTTTCCCTGCAGGCCACGGTTTTCGAGGTATTAAAGAAAAAGTACAAAAATTCCTTCAAACGTTTCTAGTATGTTTTTCGTGGCACTCGTTCCTACCACTATACAACAATTCCCGACTACACGAACTATTACCGATATTCTATTTTTTTTACCTGTACTGACTGGGCTATTACACCTCGAGCATAGTCGGCAATTTCGTTAATGTTATTGGTTTAAGCAAGCCCGTGAGGGTAATGAACGAAAAACGGTTTTTGTAAACGTTACGCTAAAACTAAATATGCTCACAATTCGATCCAAACTTAACTCTTACAAACACAGTGGCCTCGTATTCAGAAGACCTGACGAACACAACGATGTAATTGTTTATTTTTTGCTGTTAAAATTCGCAAAGTTACTTAGCAAAATTTACACAGACGTTAATTTTACTATTTGTAATTCCTCGACTAAGCCGGTGGAGTAATACGGCCTGGTTAGCGGAGACTAAAAAAGGTCGAATGAGGGAAATAATTCGTGCAGTCGCAAACATTTGTCGAGTGGTAGGAGGGAGTGCCTTGAACAGCAAACATACTAGAATTGCGGACCGGTGGCGGCTGAGTTTGATCACTTTTGTACGTATTACTTGAATAACTCGAAAACTGCGGTTTCTAGCGGAAACGCACCCCAATACAAAATTTGAACTACATTAAATTTCCTACAGTTTGCACTAAGCTAGCGAGAGACTATGGAAATATCCGACGTAGTTTATGAAGGTGAGATGTAACGTTGCAGGCTGCATAAAACGACAGCGATAGGGCCAGCTGAATCAGTCTGTCTGTAAAAATTAAAGTGTTACTAAACTGTGCTGTGTGTGTGTGCGTGTCTTTGCTTCATGGAGAGACATAGTTGTAACGAGCAGTTCAGCGATGACGTCAAGGTTAGCGCGAAATGCACGAGGATATTTTCATTGATTCGCGGAACGCCGTAGACCTCCCGGCGCTTGGCAGTAGTTCCCAAAGCCGTCGCGTGGCACCACGGAGCTCTGATGTGGATTAGCCTAGAGAGCCTGTATAGGGAGAGAGTGGCCATAGGTGAAGTTGCCCGTGATTGGTTGATTAGCTTTGGCGCCATTTTTCTGCCAAACGTCTCTCGTGCTTTCTATGTTCGCCGTGCTTTTGAGTTGAAGTTCAGAGGACTTTTGGAAACGATTAAAAGGTATTTGAATTATTGAGATACTTGTTATGCGTTGTGCATGAATGTTTGATTTAGTTGTATATCGTCTTTAGTACGTAATTAGCGTTTGCGTGCATACTGGTAGCATCACAAGCTTTTCTGAAGCCAATATCTGACAGTCCTTGCTGGAAACAGAAAGTTCCTGTAATTGTTGTGCCATGCTTATTCGACTTTATAGCGTCAAACTTTTATTTCGTTCCGAATCAGAACACTAGGCATTACTTTGGTTTCAGTATTATTGCCTGACTGTTGACGCAGGCAAGTTGTAGGTACGTTTTCCGCAGTTGTCGTGGTTGCTGAAACATTATTCGTAGTAAGTAATTGTTGGTACTCTTGAAGACATTTTGTAATAGGCCTACTTACTGTGGGGTACAAGGGATACGGTAGTTTTCTTGTTATATTTGGTCGTCATTAGAGTAGCCTACATTTAACATTACCTGATTTTTGTAATCTTTTCTTTTGTTATCTACGAGAGGTATTCAGTATATATATATATATAAAGAAAGTCGTAAGCAGATGTTTACTTGTGACATGCAAAAAGCTTGAAGACGTGACAAGACACACTTTTCGCATGTCACAAGTAAACAACTGCTTACGACTTTCATTCATCTGACGTAATACAGGCACGTTAAATCTTTAGCGTTATGCGCTTCCGACACGAAACAAATGCTATACACTATATTTTTTATTTACGTTACTTTCATTGCAATATGTCTAGTAAACGAACTTTAAAGGAGATAAATGCAAGTAACGAATAATTTTTACAGCCACTGTATCAAATTTTCCTGTGCTGTACGTAGTAGGCTACTATGAGCATATTATAGCTGTAAAGAAAGGCATTTAACGAATGATTGCGCCATATTGTCTTGTGCTTTTGATTCGGTGAGTGTGTACTGGCCATTCAAAAGTCTCGCCCGCAGTTTGGCAGAAAAATGGCCGCTATATCGTCCGGTTGGCCACTCTCTCCCCATACGGGCTCTCTAGATCAGCCGACGCCGGTCCGTCTGCCTCAACCAGTCGCTTCTTAGTCGTGTGTGGCTGTTGTTACTCACGAGGTGGGTTTGTTCATGTCGCTGGCTGTGTTGTCTGATTGTATACTGCACATCTTGGTTTATATTTGTCTTGTGGTGTTGAGTGTAGTTTGCAACTTGATACCTGATCTTATTGTTGTTGTTGTTTTGGTGTTCAGTCCGAAGACAGGTTTGATGCAGCTCTCCATGCTACTCTCACCTGTGTGAGCCTCATGTTCCAATAACTACTGCAACCTATATCCTTCTGAACGAGTTTTACCCCTCCTCCCCCCTCCCGCTCCTACACTTCTCCCCAATACAAAATTGGAAATCCATTGATGTTTCAAAATGTGTCCTACCAACTGATCCCTTCTTTTGGTCAAATTGTGACACAAATTTGTTTTCTCCCCAATTTTAAGTAGTACGTCCTCATTAGTTTCTTGGTCGATCCATCCAATCGTCAGCATTCTTCTGCAGCACCACGTTTCTCTTCTTGTCTAAGATGTTTATCATCCCTGTTTCACTTTCAATAATGGATTCACTCCACACAAATACTTCCAGAAAAGATTCCCTAGTGCTTAAATCTACCGGGTGATCAAAAAGTCAGTATAAATTTGAAAACTGAATAAATCACGTAATAATGTAGATAGAGAGGTACAAATTGACACACATGCTTGGAAATGACATGGGGTTTTATTAGAACCAAAAAAATACAAAAGTTAAAAAAATGTCCGACAGATGGCGCTTCATCTGATCAGAATAGCAACAATTAGCATAACAAAGTAAGACAAAGCAAAGATGATGTTCTTTACAGGAAATGCTCAATATGTCCACCATCTTTCCTCAACAACAGCTGTAGTCGAGGAATAATGTTGTGAACAGCATGTCCGGAGTTATGGTGAGGCATTGGCGTCGGATGTTGTCTTTCAGCATCCCTAGATACACTCCTGGAAATGGAAAAATGAACACATTGACACCGGTGTGTCAGACCCACCATACTTGCTCCGGACACTGCAAGAGGGCTGTACAAGCAATGATCACACGCACGGCACAGCGGACACACCAGGAACCGCGGTGTTGGCCGTCGAATGGCGCTAGCTGCGCAGCATTTGTGCACCGCCGCCGTCAGTGTCAGTCAGTTTGCCGTGGCATACGGAGCTCCATCGCAGTCTTTAACACTGGTAGCATGCCGCGACAGCGTGGACGTGAACCGTATGTGCAGTTGACGGACTTTGAGCGAGGGCGTATAGTGGGCATGCGGGAGGCCGGGTGGACGTACCGCCGAATTGCTCAACACGTGGGGCGTGAGGTCTCCACAGTACATCGATGTTGTCGCCAGTGGTCGGCGGAAGGTGCACGTGCCCGTCGACCTGGGACCGGACCGCAGCGACGCACGGATGCACGCCAAGACCGTAGGATCCTACGCAGTGCCGTAGGGGACCGCACCGCCACTTCCCAGCAAATTAGGGACACTGTTGCTCCTGGGGTATCGGCGAGGACCATTCGCAACCGTCTCCATGAAGCTGGGCTACGGTCCCGCACACCGTTAGGCCGTCTTCCGCTCACGCCCCAACATCGTGCAGCCCGCCTCCAGTGGTGTCGCGACAGGCGTGAATGGAGGGACGAATGGAGACGTGTCGTCTTCAGCGATGAGAGTCGCTTCTGCCTTGGTGCCAATGATGGTCGTATGCGTGTTTGGCGCCGAGCAGGTGAGCGCCACAATCAGGACTGCATACGACCGAGGCACACAGGGCCAACACCCAGCATCATGGTGTGGGGAGCGATCTCCTACACTGGCCGTACACCACTGGTGATCGTCGAGGGGACACTGAATAGTGCACGGTACATCCAAACCGTCATCGAACCCATCGTTCTACCATTCCTAGACCGGCAAGGGAACTTGCTGTTCCAACAGGACAATGCACGTCCGCATGTATCCCGTGCCACCCAATGTGCTCTAGAAGGTGTAAGTCAACTACCCTGGCCAGCAAGATCTCCGGATCTGTTCCCCATTGAGCATGTTTGGGACTGGATGAAGCGTCGTCTCACGCGGTCTGCACGTCCAGCACGAACGCTGGTCCAACTGAGGCGCCAGGTGGAAATGGCATGGCAAGCCGTTCCACAGGACTACATCCAGCATCTCTACGACCGTCTCCATGGGAGAATAGCAGCCTGCATTGCTGCGAAAGGTGGATGTACACTGTACTAGTGCCGACATTGTGCATGCTCTGTTGCCTGTGTCTATGTGCCTGTGGTTCTGTCAGTGTGATCATGTGATGTATCTGACCCCAGGAATGTGTCAATAAAGTTTCCCCTTCCTGGGACAATGAATTCACGGTGTTCTTATTTCAATTTCCAGGAGTGTATGTTGGTCGATCACGATACACTTGCGACTTAAGGTAGCCCCAAAGCCAAAAACCGCACGGACTGAGGTCTGGAGACCTGGGAGACCAAGCATGACGAAAGTGGCAGCTGAGCACATGATCATCACCAAACGACGCGCGCAAGAGATCTTTCACGCGTCTAGCAATATGGGGTGGAGCGCCATCCTGCATAAACATCGTACGTTCCAGCAGGTGTTTATCAGCCTGCCTGGGGATGATGCGATTCTGTAACATATCGGCGTACCTTTCACCCGTCACGGTAGCAGTTACAAAACCAGAATCACGCATTTCCTCGAAGAAAAAGGCCCGATAACGGTAGATGTGGTAAATCCAACCCATACCGTGACTTTCTCGTCGTGCAATGGAGTTTCCACGACATTTCTAGGACTTTCGGTAGCCCAAATTCTGCAGTTGTGGGCGTTGACAGACCCTCAGAGCGTGAAATGGGCTTCGTCGGTCCACAACACGTTATTCAACCAATCGTCATCTTCCGCCAACTTTTGAAACGCCCACACCGCAAATGCCCTCCACTTCACTAAATCGCCAGGTGACAGTTCATGATGCCGATGGATTTTGTACGGATAGCATCGGAGGGTACGCCGAAGTGTCAACCAAACAGTAGTGTATGGAAGGCCGGTGCGACGTGCGACTGCATGAGCGGTGACTTCCCCGTGCGTAGACGAACCCGCTACAGTCTCCATTTCTTCCTGAACTGTCTCATCAGCATTACGCCTTGTGCTCGGTCCGCCACTACGGGCTCTATTGTCTAAACAACCCGTGGCTTCGAACTTCGAAATCATTTTCGCCACAGCTGCTTTTGTCAACGGATCTATACCCGTTCGAATCCCCTTCCTATGGCGATAGGATCGTAACGCTGAACTAGCACATTCCCCATTCTGATGATACAGCTTCACTAAATGGCCTTTCCAGGCAACTTCAACATGCTGCGACTGCTGGCGCATCTGATTCTCTCTCTCTCTCTTTTTCTCTTTATTGTGATTTTGATCACCTTATACAAAGGCGGGCTGTCAGCAGCATAGTACGCCGCTCTTCAGCCTTGAGTTTTACAATAAGTATTACATATAGGTGGCACAGAGAATACAATAAAAACGGCAGGCAAAAAATGTAGACACTAAAAAACAAAAAACATGGAGCTGTTCACGCTGGACGAGAAATATCACTAACACTAGTTGACACGGCGCAAATAACATGGATGACGGGGACGGCACACGTGAACAGTGGTGGCGTGACGTCGATAGAACACTAAACACAAACGAAGGCACACACACGAGACACTGATGGCGATGATCTCCGGCGCGCGAATGTTCACTGAGCGTGTGCGAGTCCGGGGACCTGCCAAGAGAGGAGGAGGAGGAAAGGGAGTGGGAGAGGGGAGAGCAGAGATGCCATGGGCAGGGGAGATAGGGGGAGGGAGGAAGGAGGAGGGGAAGCCAAGGGGAAGAGGGGCGGAGGAAAGGGGATGGGGGAAAAGGAAGGAGAAGGGAGGGAGGGTGCCTAAAGGGAAGGACACAGGAAGTTGAGGGAGGATCAAAGTTGATAGGAGGGGTAGATGGAGGGGAGGAGGGCATCATCAGGGAGGGGGAGCTGGCAGAAGCCACCTTGGGAGAGGGTAAGGAGGGTGGAGAGATGGAGACCAGGTGGGATGTGGGAATACAGGTGCGGCAGTGGGCGGGGGTGGGAGACGATGGGTGAGAGAAGCGGATGAGGAGGATCGAGTTTGTGGGAGGTGTACAGGATCCGTATCCTTTCAAGGAAAAGGAGGAGGTGGGGGAAGGGGATGAGATCGTACAGGATTCGCGTGGGGGAGGGGAGACGGATGCTATAGGCGAGGCGGAGAGCATGGCGTTCAAGGATTTGGTGGGATGTATAAAAGGTAGGGGGGGGGCGGAGATCCAGGCCGGATGGGCGTAACAGAGGATAGTGCGGATGAGGGATTTATAGGTGTGGAGTATGGTGGAGGGGTCCAGACCCCACGTACGGCCGGAAAGGACCTTCAGGAGACGGAGTCGGGAGTGTGCCTTGGCTTGGATTGACCGGAGATGGGGAGCCCAGGAGAGGCGACGGTCGAGGGTGACGCCAAGGTACTTAAGGGTGGGAGTGAGGGCGATAGGACGGCCATAGATGCTTAGATAGAAGATTCTCTCTCTCATTACAGCTCCTTTTACACACGATTGCCATGCACAGTCACTGACGTTTTGCTGTCCAGCGCCATCTGTCGGACATCTTGTGAACTTTTTTTTTTTTTGTACTAATAAAACCCCTTGTCATTCCAAGCATGTGTGTCAATTTTTACCTCTCTATCTACATTATTCCGTGGTTTATTAAGTTTTCAAATTTATACTGACTTTTCGATCACCCGGTATAATCTATGTTAACAAACTTTTCTTCAAAATGCTTTTCTTGCCATTGCGGGTCTACATTTTATATCCTCTCTACTTCGAACATCAGTTATTTTGCTGTCCAAATAGCAAAACTCATCTACTACTTTAAGTGTCCGGTTTCCCAGCATCACCTGATTTAAATCGACTACATTACATTATCCTTGTTTCGCTTTTGTTGATGTTCATCTATCATTCTTTCAAGACACAGTCCAATTCTTTCAACAGCTCTTCAAAGTTCTTTGCTGTCTCTGGCGGAATTATACTGTCATGGGCAAATCTAAGTGTTTATTTCTTCTCCCTGAACTTTTAATTCCTTTTTCAAACTTTTTTTGGGTTCCTTTACTGCTTGTTCAATGTACATATTGAATAACATCAGGGGTATGTTACAACTCTAATCCACTCCCTTTTCAGCCACTGCCTCCCTTTCATGCACTTCGACTCTAATGACTGCTGTTTACAAGTTGTAAATAGCCTTTCGCTCTCTCTATTTTACTCCTGCTACCTTCAGAATTTCAAAGAGAGTATTCCAGTCAACTTTGTCAAAACCTTTCTCTAAGTCTACAAATGCTATAAATGTAGGTTTGCCTTTCCTTAACCTATTTTCTAAGATAAGTCGTTGGGCTAGGTTTTATTCGCGTGTTCCAATGTTTCTCTGAAATCCAAACTGATCGTCCCTGTGGCGTGCTTCTGCCTTGACTTAGGTTTGCTGTAATTTTTGTCTTGTATGTTAGATAACAAACCGGAACATTTCTCTCAAACTGACTAAAAATGGACGTAATTTGGGAAGCGAAAACCTAGACACTTCTCTTAAGCTTGAAAAAAGTGAATTAATTAATGAAAATATTTTCTCGGCTTTGTTATTACTACCGTGTGTAGCTATACCAAAATAAAACGGACATTCTAACTGTCGTCGCATGTCTAACACTGATTTCACAATTAATGTTGAGCTTGTTCTGCCCAAAGTCACGTTTTTTGCCGATTCGGAATCATTAAAAAGTTTGGAGCGTAATCTACAGGTACAATTTACTGGTTTCAAAGACATAGTGTGTTTAAACTTTACGACTGCACATTGCTAATTCCGCTGCTGTTACTAATTTGTCCTGTTTAACTTAATCTGAAACAGAGTAACTGTCCGTTTTTCTAATGTGCTTGCGAGTACACGTTTGATTTACCCTTTACGCTAGCTAAATAATTCGGAATATCTGCTCTTCCTCCATGTGCAGTGGAAACAACACAGATTCTGCTTCACAGTCGCTTCTCCCTCGTTTTACGAGGAACCATTTTTCTTGTAATGAACAAGGAGTTTTGCCGAGGAGCTTAAAACTTTTTATGCTGTTTATTTGTTTTACCCTCCAGCATACAGCATTGGTACACACTCAATAATACTGGCTCATGCTATTCTTTAAAGAAACGTTTAGCTTTCATTGTTGGGTCAGCATTATTGCGTGTATAAGATAACTTGGTTTGCTGAAAATGCATTACATGCCTGGTTTTATAGGTGTTTGGCAGTATGTATTAGAGTACTAACTGTTCACATATTCTCTCAGAATATCAGATTAATGTAGTAAACGATAATAAGGAATTTGCATGTCCGATATAACCTCTGTCATAGTCTATTTAAGAACATCGTTATAGAACTACACTAGCGTTAGGCATACAAAAATCAAGTTCAATATGTTCTGCAATTTCTCTTTTGCTGTGGCATGTGCTTATACCATACTTTTAATGACAACAGCGTACTATAATGGTACAATTCACTGAAATGTGTATAACAATGGAAAATTCAGGATGGAATGAAATAATATTATGAAATGGATAGTTCCTACTTTTCATATAGTGGAGACAGTCCCATATAGGCACAGCTACAAGAGACTGGTCAAGTGTGTGTGTGTTGTCTTTTTCCGACAAAGACCTTGTTGGCCGAATACTCACTTTCCGACAGTATTTATGCCAATCTGCGACTCGGCATCTCCGCTAGGGTAGCAACTACCTTTTTTATAATATTATTAAAAAGTATATAATGTGCATGCAGTCATATTTATCATTCAGGCTGTATAAATTTTCACTGTTGTATCAGATAGAAAACCTAACTAAATTCGTGTTACTATTGTTTCGGAAATACACATATGAAAAAACTTACTTGCGGGCTTTTCCTTTTTTTTTCTTTATTGTGATTGTAATACCCGTAAAAAAAAGCACTATGGGACTTAACATCTGAGGTCATCAGTCCCCTAGAACTTAGAACTACTTGAACCTAACTAACCTAAGGACATCACACACATCCATGCCCGAGGCGGGATTCGAACCTGCGACCGTAGCGGTCGCGCGGTTCCAGGGAGTATGTACTGATGTGTGTTTGCTCATTTATCACATATTTGTTTTGAGCAACGGCTTTCTGGATGTGTGGAAAATCAGCCACGGAACCTGTAAGTAGAATTTACATTATTATTGTGCCATAGAAAAACCAACCAGTAGAGCTGTTTATGTCCTATATATACACTATGTGATGAAAAGTATCCAGACTCCACGGAAAACATACATTTTTCATATGAGGTGCATTGTGCTGCCACCTACTGCCAGGTACTCCATATCAGCGACCTCAGTAGTCATTAGACATTGTGAGAGAGCAGAATGGGGCGCCCCGCGGAACTCACGGACTTCGAACATGGTCAGGTGATTGGGTGTCCCTTGTTTCATACGTCTGTACGCGAGATTTCCACACTCCTAAACATCCCTGGGTCCATTTTCCATTGTGATTGCCACACTCCTAAACATCCCTGGGTCCATTTTCCATTGTGATTGTGAGGTGGAATCGTGAAGGGACACATAGAGCACAAAAGCGTAGAGGCCGACCTCGTCTGTTGACTGACAGAGACTGCCGACAGTTAAAGAGGGTCGTAATGTGTAATAGGCAGACATCTAACCAGACATCATACAGGAATTCCAAACTGCATCAGGATCCACTGCAAGTACTATGACGGTTAGGCGTGAGGTGATAAAACTGGATAAATATGGTCAAGCGACTGCTCATAAGCCACACACCAGGCCGGTAAATGCCAAAAGACATCTCACTTCGTGTAAGAAGCGTAAACATTGCACGACTGAACAGTGGAAAAAATAATTTATCATAATACGCGCCACTAGACCTCCGTAACCGATTTACTATCGCACTTTCGATATGTATCGTTTGGCGCCCTCCAACTTCGATAGGGAATCATTCTTGGAAATTACCGACATCTCAGCGCCAGAACCATTCCAGATCGTTATCCAGACCCGCATATCGAAGATTTTACATTCAGTGCCCACGGTAAGCGAATCTTTTCTACGTTGGACTTCGTTCGTGCGTTTTACCAGATACCTGTGGCACCTGGCGACGTGGCTAAGACTGCAGTCTGCACGCCGTTAGGACTCTTTGAATTTACCGGAATGCCTTTTGGACTTTACAATGCTACCCAAACGTTTAAATAGTTGGTAATTTCCGAGAATGATTGTCTATCGAAGTCGCTGCGTGCAAGCGATGCATACCGAACTTGCGATCGTAAATCGATCATGCAACTCTGGTGGTGGGCGTTATGAGTGTGTTTGCGGTGGTCACTACAGCAATCATAAAAGAAGAGCGTTACAAAAATACTTGCAATTGCAAAGCAGACGACTTACCTTCCTCGTCGACGGTGTTGTCGTTATGTTAAAGTCCATTACGGTGGTCTGGACGGATAATTTGGAGAGTCGAACCATGTATTCTTCCTGATACTCGTTCGTTTTCCGCACTGTCCGCAATGAAACTGTAACGGTATTTCAGCATCGAAACTGTTCTTAGGAAGTTTTACACACTTCGCGCCACCACAGTCTACACACTCCCATCTTCCCTCATCCGGTAGTACTCCATAATTGCGACAATTGTCAAACAATTTTCTGCCCTGGATAAACATGGAATAAGATTTTTCCATGTGAGATAATCCGCCGAAGAAACATCAAGGAAACCAGACATCCCACTCAACTAACGACATAAATCGTCTGTGTTTCCCTAGGAACTTACAAATAATTCGCGGAGGTATGTAATTTAGAGCAACTACGGGAACAACGGGAAACAGATAAAAATGACGATCACAAATAATCGATCACAACGCTCGCCACCGGAGTCGCAGTATCGCTTTACCATCGCATGTTCGATATGTATCGTTTGGACCCAGCGACTTCGATAGGCAATCATTCTTGGAAATTATCCCTATCTCACTTACGACAGATTGTGAGCGTGGGGGGTTGATCTGCTATTCTGTTATTCTGCGCAACGGATGAATCTGAGATGTACCCTTTACCCTGTGGCCCTTCAAGATGCAATTTACACCCCCACACTACTACAGAAGTCAGACAGACGCTCCTAACGTTCTAAAGAGAAATGGCTGAAAAACTTTCAGCAATAAATATCTTTCGGAGTCGTCCGCTGTAAGGAAATGACACAAAAATTCACAAAATTTCTTACGTAACTAGTGGGATACTTGGGTACTGGAGTAGTTAGTGTAAGAAAAACATGAAACTAACGAAAATTATTATTTATTTTGCAAAAATTCTGGGAAATCACAATGGCACTTTTAGTTATGAATTGAACAAGTTATATCCTGGTTGTTTTCGGAATGTGAAGTTAACTCTCAAGGATAGGATTCGCTAATGAAATTTCTATACAAAGTTTAAGATTGTTATTGACTTGGCGGAATGGCAGAGAGGCGCAGCTACTCAACTTGAATAGTTATCCTTTAGAATGTTGCTAGGTACGGTCAAGGCTGTCATGTGTGAAATGCAGTGAAGTGTGCTGTTGTGGAGGAAATATGGAGCTCGCAAGAGCTGTAGCGCACAATACCGTTAGCCGCAATGACTGCTGTCTGCGCCGCTCGCTGCTGACAAGTAAGACAACTCTCGTTCTATCTGGATTGACCTTCGCCAATCAAACTCTCCCTACGCCTTGATGAAGTCAAGGATTCCTATTCGCCCCTAGTCTAACTATTGGCGTGGTACACCGGTCAGATAACCAGTCCACCGCGATGCCACTCAAAAATTCGCTCGCAGGCGTTTGACTATAACTCTGTCTGTTCACACCGCACAATAAGTGTGTCGGCCAACACAGTGAATAACGCTTAATCGCAAGGAATCAATATAGAGAGTCACACTTTGATCCGCTCACGACAGAGGAGCTCTCCCAGTGAAGTACTGAGGAGAGACTTGTTCCTTGCTCCAAAAGCGACAACAGAACGGCGGCTCTCCACACCAGACGTGAAGGGGTATATCTTTCGGTCTCTTCCATTACTCCTTCAGCTCAAGACGTCAGAAATATCGTCTGCCAATCAGCATTGCTCTTCTAAAATGGGAGAATCACGTTTCGTTTAAGGCAACCAATCCGAAAATCTGTAGTATTGGCGTTTGACGTTTGCTGTCTCCCTGTGAAAACCTCTGAAACTGCGTGCTATGTGTAAAGAATGCATAGGTTGGACGCTCCCACACAATGTAGCGGAATTTGCTTTTAAGCCAAACACGGGGTCGTTCCCCCTTTCACTCGGGCACACCCTGTCTGCTCCACGGGCGGCCGAGGTTGACTCGTCCTCTGAAGGGACCAGCCTCCCGGTGTGTGGTCTGCCTCTCTCGAACTAATAGCTCCTGTGACCGTCGTGTCTGGAATGTATTTGTGTACACCAGCCTCGAGTATTTCAATCCCAGTGTGCACTTGTTATTTGCATATCGTTTGCATGAATTCATACAACATTGACTTATCTTATCGAGTTCAGATTCGAATGAAGCGTCTTGATGTGCAGAATATGATTGTGAGGGCGGAGTATGTAAGCAATGAAGGTCAATAGTCCACGACATCTTACAAGATCTTCACTTGTTTATGTGCACATGGCCTGCTCATCAACCCGTCAAAGTGCATTTTTGGGGCAGCTGAAGTACAGTTCCTAGGCTACACCGTCAATGCTCAAGGCATACGGCCACCACAGGAGAAAGTAGACGCCATACTGAATTTTCCCCAGCCTACGACGGTTAAAGAATTACGTAGATTTCTTGGCATAACCAATTTTTACCGTCGATTCGTTCGCAATCGTGCCTTCCTAGCTGCACCGCTGAATAAATTCTTGCAAGGTTCACCGAAGCCGAAAGACAAACTCTAGTGGGGCAGTGAGGCCGAGTTGGCATTTTACAAGCCATCGCAGAAGCTACACTGTTAGCGCACCCAGTTCCGTAGGCGCCTCTCTCCCTGATGGTTGACGCATCTGCAACTGCAATGGGTGCTGCACTGCAACAGCAAACAGACGGGCACTGTCAGCCCTTAGTCTTTTTCATTAAAAAGCTATCGCCATCTCAACAGAATTGGTCGATATATGATCGCGAACTGTATGCTGCATATGCTGCTATTAAGAAATTTCGTCACATGTTGGAAGGCCAGCAGTTTACTCTCATCACACACCATAAGCCAGTAACATATGCTTATCGCCAGCGGCCTGAGAAGGCATCGCCACGTCAGCTGCGACACCTTGACTACAGGGTGTTACAAAAAGGTACGGCGAAACTTTCAGGAAACATTCCTCACACACAAATAAAGAAAAGATGTTATGTGGACGTGTCCGGAAACGCTTAATTTCCATGTTAGAGCTCATTTTAGTTTCGTCAGTATGTACTGTACTTTCTAGATTCACCGCCAGTTGGCCCATTTGAAGGAAGGTAATGTTGACTTCGGTGCTTGTGTTGACATGCGACTCATTGCTCTACAGTACTAGCATCAACCACATCAGTACGTAGCATCAACAGGTTAGTGTTCATCACGAACGTGGTTTTGCAGTCAGTGCAATGGTAACAAATGCGGAGTTGGCAGATGCCCATTTGATGTATGGATTAGCAGGGGGCAATAGCCGTGGCGCGGTACGTTTGTATCGAGACAGATTTCCAGAACGAAGGTGTCCCGACAGGAAGACGTTCGAAACAATTGATCGGCGTCTTAGGGAGCATGGAACATTCCAGCCTACGACTCGCGACTGAGGAAGACCTAGAACGACGAGGACACCTGCAATGGACGAGGCAATTCTTCGTGCAGTTGACGATAACCATAATGTCAGGAGCGTCAGAGAAGTTGCTGCTGTACAAGGTAACGTTGACCACGTCACTGTATAGAGAGTGCTACGGGAGAACCAGTTGTTTCCATACCATGTACAGCGTGTGCAGGCACTATCAGCAGCTGATTGGCCACCACGGAAACACTTCTGCGAATGGTTCATCCAACAATGTGTCAATCCTCATGTCAGTGCAAATGTTCTCTTAACATGTGTCTTTACAAGTACGACACAACATGTGGTTCATGCGCGATGGAGCTCCTGCAGATTTCAGTCGAAGTGTTCGTACGCTTCTCAACAACAGATTCGGTGACCGATGGGTTGGTAGAGGCGGACCAATTCCATGGCCTCCACGCTCTCCTGACCTCAACTCTCTTGACTTTCTTTTATGGGGGCATTTGAAAGCTCTTGTCTACGCAACCCTGGTACCAAATGTAGAGACTCTTCGTGCTTGTGTTGTGGACGGCTGTGATACAATACGCCATTCTCCAGGGCTGCATCAGCGCATCAGGGATTCCATGCGACGGAGGGTGGATGCATGTATCCTCGCTAACGGAGGACATTTTGAACATTTCCTGTAACAAAGTGTTTGAAGTCACGCTGGTACGTTCTGTTGCTGTGTGTTTCCATCCCATGATTAATGTTATTTGAAGAGAAGTAATAAAAAGAGCTCTAACATGGAAAGTAAGCGTTTCCGGACACATGTCCACATAACATATTTTCTTTCTTTGTGTGTGAGGAATGTTTCCTGTGAGGAATGTTTCCTGAAAGTTTGGCCGTACCTTTTTGTAACACCCTGTATATCGGATAGTTCACCACCGATATTGTCCACGTTGAAGGAGAACTAAATGTGCCAGCTGATGCACTCTCCAGGATTGGAGCAATCACTGATGATTTTGAAGCTCTCGCCGTAGCGCAACAATCTGATAGTGAGCTCCGAGATTTGTTGGCGCAACCATCGGGCCTACAACTCCGCCGTATTACACTCCCACTGTCAACTGTGCAGCTGGATTGTGATGTCGCCACCAACAAACGGAGACCTTTTGTGACCATTAACTTTCATCAACAGAATCGCCTCTTTACATAACTTGTCGCACCCTGGAATACGAGCCACTACCAACATGGTGAAGCGAGCTTTTGTCTGGCCACACATGGACAAAGATTGTAAGAAATACGAGGCGTGTTTTTTAAGTAAGTACCGTTTTGAAATTAAAAAAAGACGTGCTAAGATATCTCAATAATTTTATTTTTACATGAAAGCCTGTACCTTAATCTACGCAGTGAGACGCCATTACAGTCTGATTCTTCCTTGTTTACGTCCTGTACTGAGTGTTTAAGATGCCTCCGATAATCGTGAGTCCCGCCGACTGTGAAGTACGGACTGTTATAAGATTTCTTGGTGCTAAAGGCCTAAAAGCGATCGATATTCGTCGTGAAATCAGTGCTGTTTACGGAGAAAACATTATGAGTGATGGAATGGTAAGAAATTGCGTGAAAGCATTTAAATATTGCCGCACAAAAATGTACGATGAACAACGGAGTGGGCGTCTTTCGGTCGTTAATGAAAGTTTAGTGCAGGAAGTGGACAATAAAATGAGAGAAAACAGACGCTTTACGATTTCCTCCTTGCGCGATTACTTTCCTAATGTTTCTCGTAGTGTTTTGTATGGCATTATGACCGAGCACTTGAATTACCGAAAATTGTGCGCACGTTGGGCACCGAAGATGTTGACGGATGTGCACCAAACCAAACGTTTAGGCAGTGCATTGACTTTCCTTGAGCGGTACCACAACGACGGTGATGATTTCTAAAGCCAAATTGTTACGGACGATCTAACTTGGGTGGCCTATGTCACACCAGAATCAAAGCAACAGTCCATGTAAGTCGAGCAAGGGCATCGTTTTGCTGCAAGACAATGCCCGTCCTCATGAGGCGAATCAGACCAAAGATCTCATCACATCTTATCGACGGGAAACTCTAGATCATCCCCCGTACAGCCCCGATCTTGCACCCAGTGACTACCATCTGTTCCTGCACTTGAAGAAACACCTGGGCGTATTCAAGACGATGACGAAGTCAAAACAGTGGTAATGCAGTGGTTAACAAGTCAGGCGGCAGACTTCTATGAGGAGGGTATTCAAAAACTGGTACAACGTTATGACAAGTGCCTCAATATTGACGGAAATTATGTGGAAAAGTAGATTAAGGTACAGGCTTTCATGTAAAAATAAAATTATTGAGATATCTTAGTACGTCTTTTTTTAAATTTCAAAATAGTACTTAAAAAACACGCCTCGTATGTGCGACAAAAAAAAAATGTGTGGCCTGTCAACGGAATAAAGTTAGCCGGCACGTTGGGTCACCTCTTGGCACATTTCTTCCTCCAAATCAGAGATTTGATCACGTCCACCTAGACCCAGTAGCACCTCCCTCACCATCGGAAAGCTACAGCTGCTGCCTTACAGCCATCGATGGTTTTACACGCTGGCCCGAGGTGTTCCCGATCGGCGACTTCACCGCCGAAACTTCAGGGGATGTATGCCCGTTTCGGAGTGGTGTTAGGAATCACAACAGACCAAGGAAGACAGTTTGAGTCGTATTGGTTCAAAGCACTCTCCGTCCTACTGGATACAAGGCGCATTAGAACTACAGCTTACCAACCGTCAGCAAATGTTTTTGGATGTGAGGTCCGCCAGTTATGCAAAACACTATTTTTCTCAGTACCCAAACCATGTTTCGGCACCACTGTGCCATCATCAGTGGGTTTTCATTTTTTATTTATTCTGCAATGTGAACATTTTGTTAAATGATTATAAAATTATGTGCATTTTTACTTCAAACAACGGATCATTTCTTTATGTAAATACCTTTACATTTGGTGTGCATGAACTTTCTGGATAACTTTTATGTTAATTACCACAGGTAGCTTGTCATCTGCAACCAAACGATGTTGATGAGAAAGTTTTTTTCTGGGAGTTAACCTATCTTCTAGAATGTAATTTAGTTTTTCGCGATGTTTTCGCGCCTATTTTCGTATTTACTTACGTTTTCGTGTGGCAAGCGCTTCCATTCTCCACATCATGCTGAGATGTTGTGATGCATACGTAACTATAACAAGTATTTTCCACAAATAACGTAGTAAAACACTTTTTCACTCTCTCCACTATACGAAACAAGCTCTTCTTTGAACTTTCTCGATGTACCTACCTGGTTAGCATCCCAGACCGCGCAGCAGTAATCCAAAAGAGGACGGACAAGCATAGTGTAGGCAGTATCTTAAGTAGATCTTTTGCATTTTGTAAATTTTACCCAATAAAGCGCAGTCTTTGGTTTGCGTTCCCTCTACCAGGAGAGATGTGTGATCTCTTGTATGCAGAAAAACACTTAAAAATGGCCTAAAAGTCTCGAGCTAATAAAATAAATACAGCAGTAGTGGGAAAATGCAACATTCTTTTAACGTATTTTGATGTCTGTCGCTCTGACTTCCGAGCGACGATTTATAGCGGAATCCATACTATGTTATTCCTCAGCAAAACAGTTTTGGAAAAAAGCGTTTAGTATTTCGGCTTTCTCTCTGTCACCCTCCGTTTCGATGCCGTTACAGTCACGGAGAGTCTGGACAGATGACTTCGATATGTTTATACGTTTAACATACGACTAAAAATTCTCAAGATTTTCTGCTAAGTTGGTAGATATAATATTACTTTGTAATTCGTTGAATGCTCCACGAATTTTGTAGAATCCTAGGCATTTGCGAGACTCTTTCATGGTAGTTTATTCTCCGAAAGTTAACTGAGGAATTTGGAAATTGGAATATGCAGCGGGAATTAGCTGCCCCTAGCACTGACTTTATATGCAACCCGCAATGCCGTAGCTGGCCTTCTAAACCATACGCGAGATTTTAATATTCTGTAGCTCGCTACGCGCAAACTATTAATCCATAGGAAGAATGAGCAGAACTTTTTTGTACTGGGATACGTTTTCCCTGCAGGCCACGGTTTTCGAGTTATTAAAGAAAAAGTACAAAAAGGCCTTCAAACGTTTCTAGTATGTTTTTCGTGGCACTCGTTCCTACCACTATACAACAATTCCCGACTACACGAACTATTACCGATATTCTACTTTTTTTACCTCTACTGACTGGGCTATTACACCTCGAGCACAGTCGGCAATTTCGTTAATGTTATTGGTTTAAGCAAGCTCGTGAGGGTAATGAACGAAAAACGGTTTTTGTAAACGTTACGCTAAAACTAAATATGCTCACAATTTGATCCAAACTTAACTCTTACAAACACAGTGGCCTCGCATTCAGAAGACCTGACGAACACAACGATGGAATTGTTTATTTTTTGTTGTTAAAATTCGCAAAGTTACTTGGCAAAAGCCGGCCGCGGTGGTCTAGCGGTTCTGGCGCTGCAGTCCGGAACCGCGGGACTACTACGGTCGCAGGTTCGAATCCTGCCTCGGGCATGGGTGTGTGTGATGTCCTTAGGTTCGTTAGGTTTAAGTAGTTCTAAGTTCTAGGGGACTTATGACCTAAGATGTTGAGTCCCATAGTGCTCAGAGCCATTTGAACCATTTGAACTTAGCAAAATTTACACAGACGTCAATTTTACTATTTGTAATTGCTCGACTAAGCCGGTGGAGTAATACGGCCTGGTAGCGGAGACTAAAAAAGGTCGAATGAGGGAAATAATTCGTGCAGTCGCAAACATTTGTCGAGTGGTAGGAGGGAGTGCCTTGAACAGCAAACATACTAGAATTGCGGACCGGTGGTGGCTGAGTTTGATCACTTTTGTACGTATTACTTGAATAACTCGAAAACTGCGGTTTCTAGCGGAAACGCACCCCAATACAAAATTTGAACTACATTAAATTTCCTACAGTTTGCACTAAGCTAGCGAGAGACTATGGAAATATCCGACGTAGTTTATGAAGGTGAGATATGACGTTGCAGGCTGCATAAAACGACAGCGATAGGGCCAGCTGAATCAGTCTGTCTGTAAAAATTAAAGTGTTACTAAACTGTGCTGTGTGTGTGTGCGTGTCTTTGCTTCGTGGAGAGACATAGTTGTACCGAGCAGTTCAGCGATGACGTCACGGTTAGCGCGAAATGCACGAGGATATTTTCATTGATTCGCGGAACGCCGTAGACCTCCCGGCGCTTGGCAGTAGTTCCCAGAGCTGTCGCGTGGCACGACGGAGCTCTGATGTGGATTAGCCTAGAGAGCCTGTATAGGAAGAAAGTGGCCATAGGTGAAGTTGCCCGTGATTGGTTGATTAGCTTTGGCACCATTTTTCTGCCAAACGTCTCTCGTGCTTTCTATGTTCGCCGTGCTTTTGGGTTGAAGTTCAGAGGACTTTTGGAAACGATTAAAAGGTATTTGAATTATTGAGAGACTTGTTATGCGTTGCGCATAAATGTTTGATTTAGTTGTATATCGTCTTTAGTACGTAATTAGCGTTTGCGTGCATACTGGTAGCATCACAAGCTTTTCTGAAGCCAATATCTGACAGTCCTTGCTGGAAACAGAAAGTTCCTCTAATTGTTGTGCCATGCTTATTCGACTTTATAGCGTCAAACTTTATTTCGTTCCGAATCAGAACACTAGGCATTACTTTGGTTTCAGTATTATTGCCTGACTGTTGACGCAGGCAAGTTGTAGGTACTTTTCCGCAGTTGTCGTGGCTGCTGAAACATTATTCGTAGTAAGTAATTGTTGGTACTCTTGAAGACAGTTTCTAATAGGCCTACTTACTGTGGGGTACAAGGGATACGGTAGTTTTCCTGTTATATTTGGTCGTTATTAGAGTAGCCTACATTTAACATTACCTGATTTTTGTAATCTTTTCTTTTGTTATCTATATATATATATATATAAAGTCGTAAGCAGATGTTTACTTGTCACATGCAAAAAGTTTGAAGACGTGACAAGACACACTTTTCGCATGTCACAAGTAAACAACTGCTTACGACTTTCATTCATCTGACGTAATACAGGCACGTTAAATCTTTAGCGTTATGCGCTTCCGATACGAAACAAATGCTATACACTATATTTTTTATTTACGTTACTTTCACTGCAATATGTCTAGTTAACGAACTTTAAAGGAGATAAATGCAAGTAACGAATAATTTTTACAGCCACTGTATCAAATTTTCCTGTGCTGTACGTAGTAGGCTACTATGAGTATATTATAGCTGTAAAGAAAGGCATTTAACGAATGATTGCGCCATATTGTCTTGTGCTTTTGATTCGGTGAGTGTGTACTCCACTACTGGCCATTCAAAAGTCTCGCCCGCAGTTTGGCAGAAAAATGGCCGCCGTATCGTCCGGTTGGCCACTCTCTCCCCATACAGGCTCTCTAGATCAACCGACGCCGGTCAGTCTGCCTCAACCAGTCGCTTCTTAGTCGTGTGTGGCTGTTGTTACTCACGAGGTGAGTTTGTTCATGTCGCTGGCTGTGTTGTCTGATTGTATACTGCACATCTTGGTTTATATTTGTCTTGTGGTGTTGAGTGTAGTTTGCAACTTGATACCTGATCTTATTGTTGTTGTTTTGGTGTTCAGTCCGAAGACAGGTTTGATGCAGCTCTCCACCTCCCCCCTCCCGCTCCTACACTTCTCTCCAATACAAAATTGGAAATCCATTGATGTTTCAAAATGTGTCCTACCAACTGATCCCTTCTTTTGGTCAACTTGTGACACAAATTTGTTTTCTCCCCAATTTTAATCAGTACTTCCTCATTAGTTTCTTGGTCGATCCATCCAATCGTCAGCATTCTTCTGCAGCACCACGTTTCTCTTCTTGTCTAAGATGTTTATCATCCATGTTTCACTTTCAATAATGGATTCACTCCATACAAATACTTCCAGAAAAGATTCCCTAATGCTTAAATCTACCGGGTGATCAAAAAGTCAGTATAAATTTGAAAACTGAATAAATCACGTAATAATGTAGATAGAGAGGTACAAATTGACACACATGCTTGGAATGACATGGGGTTTTATTAGAACCAAAAAACTACAAAACTTCAAAAAATGTCCGACAGATGGCGCTTCATCTGATCAGAATAGCAACAATTAGCATAACAAAGTAAGAGAAAGCGAAGATAATGTTCTTTACAGGAAATGCTCAATATGTCCACCATCTTTCCTCAACAACAGCTGTAGTCGAGGAATAATGTTGTGAACAGCATGTCCGGAGTTATGGTGAGGCATTGGCGTCGGATGTTGTCTTTCAGCATCCCTAGATATGTTGGCCGATCACGATACACTTGCGACTTAGGGTAACCCCAAAGCCAATAATCGCACGGACTGAGGTCTGGGGACCTGGGAGACCAAGCATGACGAAAGTGGCAGCTGAGCACACGACCATCACCAAACGACGCGCGCAACAGATCTTTCACGCGTCTAGCAATATGGGGTGGAGCGCCATCCTGCATAAACATCGTACGTTCCAGCAGGTGTTTATCAGCCTGCCTGGGGATGATGCGATTCTGTAACATATCGGCGTACCTTTCACCCGTCACGGTAGCAGTTACAAAACCAGAATCACGCATTTCCTCGAAGAAAAAGGCCCGATAACGGTAGATGTGGTAAATCCAACCCATACCGTGACTTTCTCGTCATGCAATGGAGTTTCCACGACATTTCTAGGATTTTCGGTAGCCCAAATTCTGCAGTTGTGGGCGTTGACAGACCCTCGGAGCGTGAAATGATCTTCGTCAGTCCACAACACGTTATTCAACCAATCGTCATCTTCCGCCATCTTTTGAAACGCGCACACCACAAATGCCCCCCGCTTCACTAAATCGCCAGGTGACAGTTCATGATGCCGATGGATTTTGTACGGATAGCATCGGAGGGTACGCCCAAGTGCCAACCAAACAGTAGTGTATGGAATGCCGGTGCGACGTGCGACTGCATGAGCGCTGACTTCCCCGTGCATAGACGAACCCGCTACAGTCTCCATTTCTTCCTGAACTGTCTCAGCAGCATTACGCCTTGTGCTCGGTCGGCCACTACGGGCTCTATCGTCTAAACAACCTGTGGCTTCGAACTTCGAAATCATTTTCGCCACAGCTGCTTTTGTCAACGGACCTATACCCGTTCGAATCCCCTTCCTATGGCGATAGGATCGTAACGCTGAACTAGCACATTCCCCATTCTGATGATACAGCTTGACTAAAGGGCCTTTCCAGGCAACTTCAACATGCTGCGACTGCTGGCGCATCTGATTCTTTCTCTCTCTCTTTTTCTCTTTATTGTGATTTTGATCACCTTATACAAAGGCGGGCTGTCAGCAGCATAGTACGCCGCTCTTCAGCCTTGAGTTTTACAATAAGTATTACATATAGGTGGCACAGAGAATACAATAAAAACGGCAGGCAAAAAATGTAGACACTAAAAAACAAAAAAACATGGAGCCGTTCACGCTGGACGAGAAATATCACTAACACTAGTTGACACGGCGCAAATAACATGGATGACGGCGACGGCACACGTGAACAGTGGTGGCGTGACGTCGATAGAACACTAAACACAAACGAAGGCACACACACGAGACACTGATGGCGATGATCTCCGGCGCGCGAATGTTCACTGAGCGTGTGCGAGTCCGGGGACCTGCCAAGAGAGGAGGAGGAAGGGGAGTGGGAGAGGGGAGAGCAGAGATGCCATGGGCAGGGGAGATAGGGGGAGGGAGGAAGGAGGAGGGGAAGCCCAGGGGAAGAGGGGCGGAGGAAGGGGGATGGGGGAAAAGGAAAGAGAAGGGAGGGAGGGTGCCTAAAGGGAAGGACACAGGAAGTTGGGGGAGGATCAAAGTTGATAGGAGGGGTAGATGGAGGGGAGGAGGGCATCATCAGGGAGGGGGAGCTGGCAGAAGCCACCTTGGGAGAGGGTAAGGAGGGTGGAGAGATGGAGACCAGGTGGGATGTGGGAATACAGGTGCGGCAGTGCGGCAGTGGGAATACAGGTGCGGGGATGGGAGAAGATGGGTGAGACAAGCAGGTGAGGAGGATCGAGTTTGTGGGAGGTGTACAGGATCTGTATCCTTTCAAGGAAAAGGAGGAAGTGGGGGAAGGGGATGAGATCGTACAGGATTCGCATGGGGGAGGGGAGACGGATGCGATAGGCGAGGCGGAGAGCATGGCGTTCAAGGATTTGGAGGGATGTATAAAAGGTAGGGTGGGGGGCGGAGATCCAGGCCGGATGGGCGTAACAGAGGATAGGGCGGATGAGGGATTTATAGGTGTGGAGTATGGTGGAGGGGTCCAGACCCCACGTACGGCCGGAAAGGAGCTTCAGGAGACGGAGTAGGGAGTGTGCCTTGGCTTGGATTGTCCGGAGATGGGGAGTCCAGGAGAGGCGACGGTCGAGGGTGACGCCAAGGTACTTAAGGGTGGGAGTGAGGGCCATAGGACGGCCATAGATGGTTAGATAGAAGATTCTCTCTCTCATTACAGCTCCTTTTATACACGATTGCCATGCACAGTCCCTGACGTTTTGCTGTCCAGCGCCATCTGTCGGACATCTTGTGAACTTCGTTTTTTTTTTTGTACTAATAAAACCCCTTGTCATTCCAAGCATGTCTGTCAACTTTTACCTCTCTATCTACATTATTCCGTGGTTTATTAAGTTTTCAAATTTATACTGACTTTTCGATCATCCGGTATAATCTATGTTAACAAACTTTTCTTCAAAATGCTTTTCTTGCCATTGCGGGTCTACATTTTATATCCTCTCTACTTCGAACATCAGTTTTTTTGCTGTCCAAATAGCAAAACTCATCTACTACTTTAAGTGTCCGGTTTCCCAGCATCACTTGATTTAAATCGACTACATTACATTATCCTTGTTTCGCTTTTGTTGATGTTCATCTTATATCATTCTTTCAAGACACAGTCCAATTCTTTCAACAGCTCTTCAAAGTTCTTTGCTGTCTCTGGCGGAATTATACTGTCATGGGCAAATGTGTTTATTTCTTCTCCATGAACTTTTAATTCCTTTTTCAAACTTTTTTTGGGTTCCTTTACTGCTTGTTCAATGTACATATTGAATAACATCAGGGGTATGTTACAACTCTAGTCCACTCCATTTTCAACCACTGCCTCCCTTCCATGCACTTCGACTCTAATGACTGCTGTTTACAAGTTGTAAATAGCCTTTCGCTCCCTCTATTTTACTCCTGTTACCTTCAGAATTTCAAAGAGAGTATTCCAGTCAACTTTGTCAAAACCTTTCTCTAAGTCTACAAATGCTATAAATGTAGGTTTGCCTTTCCTTAACCTATTTTCTAAGATAAGTCGTTGGGCTAGGTTTTATTCGCGTGTTCCAATGTTTCTCTGGAATCCAAACTGATCGTCCCTGTGGTGTGCTTCTGCCTTGACTTAGGTTTGCTGTAATTTTTGTCTTGTATGTTAGATAACAAACCGGAACATTTCTCTCAAACTGACTAAAAATGGACGTAATTTGGGAAGCGAAAACCTAGACACTTCTCTTAAGCTTGAAAAAAGTGAATTAATTAATGAAAATATTTTCTCGGCTTTGTTATTACTACCGTGTGTAGCTATACCAAAATAAAACGGACATTCTAACTGTCGTCGCATGTCTAACACTGATTTCACAATTAATGTTGAGCTTGTTCTGCCCAAAGTCACGTTTTTTGCCGATTCGGAATCATTAAAAAGTTTGGAGCGTAATCTACAGGTACAATTTACTGGTTTCAAAGACATAGTGTGTTTAAACTTTACGACTGCACATTGCTAATTCCGCTGCTGTTACTAATTTGTCCTGTTTAACTTAATCTGAAACAGAGTAACTGTCCGTTTTTCTAATGTGCTTGCGAGTACACGTTTGATTTACCCTTTACGCTAGCTAAATAATTAGGAATATCTGCTCTTCCTCCATGTGCAGTGGAAACAACACAGATTCTGCTTCACAGTCACTTCTCCCTCGTTTTACGAGGAACCATTTTTCTTGTAATGAACAAGGATTTTTGCCGAGGAGCTTAAAACTTTTTATGCTGTTTATTTATTTTACCCTCCAGCATACAGCATTCGTACACACTTAATAATACTGTCTCATGCTATTCTTTAAAGAAACGTTTAGCTTTCATTGTTGGGTCAGCATTGTTGCGTGTATAAGATAACTTGGTTTGCTGAAAATGCATTATCTGCCTGGCTTTATAGCTGTTTGACAGTATGTACACTCCTGGAAATGGAACAAAGAACACATAGACACCGGTGTGTCAGACCCACCATACTTGCTCCGGACACTGCGAGAGGGCTGTACAAGCAATGATCACACGCACGGCACAGCGGACACACCAGGAACCGCGGTGTTGGCCGTCGAATGGCGCTAGCTGCGCAGCATTTGTGCACCGCCGCCGTCAGTGTCAGCCAGTTTGCCGTGGCATACGGAGCTCCATCGCAGTCTTTAACACTGGTAGCATGCCGCGACAGCGTGGACGTGAACCGTATGTGCAGTTGACGGACTTTGAGCGAGGGCGTATAGTGGGCATGCGGGAGGCCGGGTGGACGTACCGCCGAATTGCTCAACACGTGGGGCGTGAGGTCTCCACAGTACATCGATGTTGTCGCCAGTGGTCGGCGGAAGGTGCACGTGCCCGTCGACCTGGGACCGGACCGCAGCGACGCACGGATGCACGCCAAGACCGTAGGATCCTACGCAGTGCCGTAGGGGACCGCACCGCCACTTCCCAGCAAATTAGGGACACTGTTGCTCCTGGGGTATCGGCGAGGACCATTCGCAACCGTCTCCATGAAGCTGGGCTACGGTCCCGCACACCGTTAGGCCGTCTTCCGCTCACGCCCCAACATCGTGCAGCCCGCCTCCAGTGGCGTCGCGACAGGCGTGAATGGAGGGACGAATGGAGACGTGTCGTCTTCAGCGATGAGAGTCGCTTCTGCCTTGGTGCCAATGATGGTCGTATGCGTGTTTGGCGCCGTGCAGGTGAGCGCCACAATCAGGACTGCATACGACCGAGGCACACAGGGCCAACACCCGGCATCATGGTGTGGGGAGCGATCTCCTACACTGGCCGTACACCACTGGTGATCGTCGAGGGGACACTGAATAGTGCACGGTACATCCAAACCGTCATCGAACCCATCGTTCTACCATTCCTAGACCGGCAAGGGAACTTGCTGTTCCAACAGGACAATGCACGTCCGCATGTATCCCGTGCCACCCAACGTGCTCTAGAAGGTGTAAGTCAACTACCCTGGCCAGCAAGTTCTCCGGATCTGTCCCCCATTGAGCATGTTTGGGACTGGATGAAGCGTCGTCTCACGCGGTCTGCACGTCCAGCACGAACGCTGGTCCAACTGAGGCGCCAGGTGGAAATGGCATGGCAAGCCGTTCCACAGGACTACATCTAGCATCTCTACGATCGTCTCCATGGGAGAATAGCAGCCTGCATTGCTGCGAAAGGTGGATATACACTGTACTAGTGCCGACATTGTGCATGCTCTGTTGCCTGTGTCTATGTGCCTGTGGTTCTGTCAGTGTGATCATGTGATGTATCTGACCCCAGGAATGTGTCAATAAAGTTTCCCCTTCCTGGGACAATGAATTCACGGTGTTCTTATTTCAATTTCCAGGAGTGTATTATACGCAACTGAGTTGAAAACGACTACAGAGTTCGAAGATGTTCGATGAGGGATTTTGCGAGCATTAAAATATTTGACGTAATAGACTGAAATGCAAAAGAAACTGGTATAGCATGCATATTCAAATATAGAGATATGTGTGTGCGCGGGGTCTTCCTCCCGTGTTGGCACATTGGAATGTGAATGTATAGTGCGAGAGGACTTACTGTCCTCCCCGTGTATCCACTCACAATAACTACACGGAACAAGTTGTCTGGTATAAGTGTTTATTACATTAAACTTTACAACTTGCACAGGCAGCGCGCCAACTGCGGCTCCTGGCTTTTAGCTGGAAGACATACACGCCCATCCGCTACGGGGTCTCGCAGCTACCTGGCTCGGCCGCTACAACGGCTAATCCTACCTGCGCGCACAAAGGACCTGGGAGATCCACTTCCGCACGTAGTTTGCAAATTCTTCCGACAGGGGGCAGACTATACTGGACAGTCTGCCTGCCCAGTTTGAAGCTGCCACTAGATGGCAGTTGGAGTGAGTAGCGGAGTCCAAACAATATGTAATCAGGTGGAATAAGGCACTGCGGTCGGCAACGCATATATAAGAGAACAATTGTCTTGCGCTGTTGTTAGATCGGTTACTACTGCTAAAATGGCAAGATTTAAGTGATTTTGAACTGCAGTTGTAGTCGACGCACGAGCGATGGGACACAGCATCTCCGAGGTAACGATGAAGTGAGGATTTTCCCGTACGACCATTTCAGGAGTGCACTGTGAATATCTGGAGTCCGGTAAAACATCAAATCTCCGATATCGCCGCGGCCGGAAATAGATCCTAAAAGAACTAGACCAACGCCGACTGAAGGGAATCGATCAGTGGGACAGAAGTGCAACCCTACCGTAAATTGCTGCAGATTTCAATGCTGTCAGCGTGCGAACCGTTCGACGAAATATCAATGATATGGACTTTCGGAGCCCACTCGTGTACCCTTGATGAATGCACGACACAAAGCCTTACCTCTCACTTGCGCCCGTGAACACCGACATTGAACTGCTGATGACAGGAAACATGTCGGATGAGTCTCATTTCATATTTTACGTGGATGGACGTGTACCGGTGTGGAGACAACATCTGCGTGTCAGCAGGGGCTGCTCAGGCTGGTGGAGGCTCTGTAATAGTGTGGAGCATGTGCAGCTGGAGTGATATGGAAGCCTTGATACGTCTAGATACGACTCTGACAGGTGACACGTACATAAGCATCCTGTCTGATCACCTGGAATCATTTACTTCTTGATGCAATAATTTACCAACAGCCGTATGTATTGTAGAAATTTATTTTATTTTATGAACTTCTAATTGCTACCAGTTTCGGCATTACATTGATGCAATCTTCAGGCCCCACTCGTCGTAGTCGTAAAATCGCTATACACGGAAGGAGCCATATAATTGGATCCGTGAATCAATCGGCCGGCCGCGGTGGTCTAGCGGTTCTGGCGCTGCAGTCCGGAACCGCGGGACTGCTACGGTCGCAGTTTCGAATCCTGCCTCGGGCATGGGTGTGTGTGATGTCCTTAGGTTAGTTCGGTTTAAGTAGTTCTAAGTTCTAGGGGACTTATCACCTAAGATGTTGAGTCCCATAGTGCTCAGAGCCATTTGAACCATTTGAACCGTGAATCAATCGTCCTGCAACAGCTCTTCATGGCCAGGCAACTCATTTATGTCCATTGTGCATTCCGACGGACTTGGGCAATTCCAGCAGGACAATACGACACCCCCACACGTGTAGAATTGTTACAGAGCGACTACTGGAAAACTCTTCTGAGGTTAAACACTTGCCACCAAACCCCCCAGACATGTATAGTATTGAGCATATGTGGGATACCTTGCAACACGCTGTTCAGAAGAGATCTGCCCCCACGTACTCCTGCAGGATTGATGGTGTCAGTTCCCTCCAGCACTACTTCAGACATTAGCCGAGTCCGTACCACGTCGTGTTGCGCCACTTCTGCGTGCTCGCGCGGGCGCCCTACTCGATATTAGGTAGTTGAAGTAGTTTCTTCATTGTCTCTTTGGCTTGCATTGTCATTGAAGCTTAAATTGTTTACGTTGCCAAGTGTAGTATGTGACAGAATACGACACGATACGTGCACTCGTTCCTGAGAAAACCGGTTCTTAACAGTCGGAAACAGGTGGATAACGAAGTGATCTTATAAGGGTTCCATTTTTACCGATTTAGGTACGGAATCCTAAAAAACGATGGTGAAATCTGAAAACAGTGAACCAAACAAAACAGGCGGCGGGGGAAACTGAAAGTCAAGAGATGCAAAATGAAGAGGACTGGGCAAGTGACAGAGGAAAAGATAAAGGAAAATGCAAGCCGCCTAGATGCAATGGTGACGACAGACGTCGGAGTGGGAGATGATGAAGTGGCGTTAATTCGTTCAGAATACATTCAAGCTCTGTCTGACTGATTGTGCGGCGAGAATGTCAATTCAATAATTTATACACTCTGTGACGATTGCCGTGAAGCACTCGTTACAGATTCATCATCATCGTTTACCAACTCCAGTTTCCCGGCTGTGGTTTACAAGCGCTCCCCATCTCCTTCTCTCTTCGTACATTTTCTGTTCCAGGGCAGCTTCCCATTTGGCACAGTCTCTGTCCAGCATTTTCTTGGTCTTCCCCGTGCTCTTTTTCCTACGAGGTTAAAGCTGAAATACCTTTTGGCATGTCTTTCCATGTTCATTCTCATTATATGCCCATACCAGTGCAGCCTGCGTTTCTTCATGACACTGGTGACAGGAAGCTCAAGACCAGCTATTCTATTCACCTTATTCTTGATTTTGTTCTTTCTAGTTGTGTGATTCATAGTTCTAATGTATTTCATTTCTGTTGCCAGAATTCTGCTGAGGTCTTTGTTTAGTAGGGTACATGTTTCTAAACCATCTATTAGGATTGGTACGAAATAGGTGTGGTACATGTTTGCTTTTGCTTTTAGTGGCATTTTATCATCCCAAAGAAGAGTTCTGATTTGATTGTGAAAATTAGATGCTTTCTGTGTCCTGCTCAGTATTTCCTGCTTATTTGTGTTGTCTTTCGAGATCATGCTTCCTATGTGCTTGAAATGCGGAACGGATTCTTCTTTGACTCCCTAGAAATACATTTGTGGTTATTCCTTGCCTGTTGATGGTCATTTCTGCTGTCTTTGTTTACTTATTTTTATTCCGAAATTTCTGAATGTGTTGTTCCACTCATTTTCTTCTGTACTTCAGCTTTTGTCTCTCCCCATAGTATCAAATCACCAGCAAAAACTAAGGCATTTGGTTCGCTGTCTATTTTCTTGATAGATTTTATGATCTTGTCCATTAATATTACAAACAGGACTGGTTACAGGGCACTTCCTTGTGGGGCACCTCTCTTTTTTTCAAACTATTCTGATAGTCTGTTGCCTATATGGACACAGATGTAACACTTTTGGTATAGCATCTTGACTTTCCCAAGTATGTCCTTTGGCACCTTTAGGTCTTCCCAAGCATTTTCCAATCTTGTTTGGAGGAACACTGTCACACGCTTTTTCAATCTAGAAATACAATTACAAGATTCCTTTCACAGTCTCAGTACTTTTCTGTCAGCATTTTTGCAGATTCGTAAACGGTGTTTAACATGGTTATAGACAACCAATTCACCGCCTGAAACCCTGACACACGGCATAATAACATTAAATAAAAATATAACAGTTAACCCTTTGCCAGGGCGAACACTTCATGCTCCAAGTTTGGTGATACCAGTCGCTCAGACCAACACAATAAACAATTCAACAAACATTGTATTTATTAGTATTTCAATTAGAAACAACAACAGAACTTCTCTTCAGTCATTTTCCTTCATTTTAGGGGCTGTTTATAAGTAAATGTGGCAGTAAATGGAAATTAAATAAATGTCATGCAAGTCTGGTCAAATAATTAATATGTAACATACAGTAGCATATAACTAAAAAGCTAAGGATATTGAAGAAATGCTTTTAAACATTTGCACACAGTATCATCAGACAATGTAATAAATTTAAGAAGCTCTGAAGAAACAGAAAAATTACTTACACAGTCACTAATTATTTGACACCTTACACCAAACCTCAGTATGTTCAGGATGCATGTATTTTTTGCACTTCCTGCAGTGATTTTTGTTTCCCTGTTTTGTTTTATGTACATACACGGCATCTGCTTAAGGCGCCGGTTGTCTCTTGGTCTTAGGCAATTTTTGATCTGCTTTGCAGTCCTCTGAAATTATCCCAGGCAGAAGACGTGGAATATTAGTCATTGCTGATCTAGGAAGAAGATGACTTTTTATAAGGGTGCTTGCTACTTCGCAAATAATAATAAAATTGCAAAGATTTTGAGTTGAACATACCTTTTAAATAGCTTTAACAATGTTTTAGCACTACAAAGTTATTGTGGTCGGTCTAGGGCAGCAGTTTTTAAATTTTTCCGTCGTGCTCCCCTTCTGAGACGTAACTTACGCCCTCCCCCCTCCGTTTTTCTTTCCATCCTCAACACGTCGCATTCTTGGCACAAAAACGGCCACGATTTCTACGAGTATTTACTTCTGTGTAAATGTTACAATTATCAATTACAATAGCAACAATAATAAAATTAGAGGGTGTACTTCGACTACATCAGCCATACACATTTATTTTTTAAAATTATCACACATTTGTACTTTTCAAAGGTGGTGAAAGTTGATAGTGACAACTGGTTTATGAACTATGTCTATGTGTACATTTATTGGAACTGAGCAAATGTGTATATTTCAATGCAATTGTTTTATAAATTAGTTCAAAATTAGTTGGTTAATTAAAGTTTAACTGTTTCCAGCTATGTTGGTTTAAAGCATTCAGAATGTTTTAATCACGTCGTACAAATGATGATAAGACAATAGCTAACACTTAAATACCAATTTAAAAACTTTTATATTCACAGGCGTGCCAGCTCTCCCGATTTAAGCGGGAGACTCCCGATTTTTCCTTCTTCCTCCCGATCCCCCGACAGTGAAGACCGATCTCCCGATTTTCAGAGCAGTTTCAATACTGTCCTTACTATTTGAAAATCCTGCGCCTTCGATATATTGGTGGATGACAAAGTATGGCTGCTACTCGTCTATGTTAACTTGGTAGATTGGTGCGGTGGCTGTCGGGAGCGGCAGTAGCCTTAGCTCGCGCTTCGTATCTACAAGGAAGTAAGGAACTTGCCGTTGGCAGCGTTCAGAGACAAATGAATATCTTTCAACTAGTACCAGTTTCCTCCGCTTCTGGTAGCACCAGCGCAACCGTAAATTTATCGTGGACAAGGAGTCGTCGATAATTGTTCCAAGCGAAGTGATTAGCATTGCTGTGTCTAAAAGACAGTGTTGTCAAGTTAGGGGATTTCTCCCTAAATTTAGGGGGAATTAAGCTGCCTAGGGGTAAGTTAGAGAGATAAATGTTTCAGGGGGAAAAATCTTTAGGGTTACTTCCCTCCCCTCCCCGCCCCTCCGCTCGACAATTTCATTCTTGACTCCCGTTTACCGCCCCACTACCCCGCTTGCTTAACCGACGGTGTGATAAATTATTTAGGGGAATTTGAAGTGCAATATAGGGGGAAACGCTGCGCGAGGGTTGGCATCACTGCTACAAGACCATTGTCTAGAACGTAGGATCATTGTGTTCTCAGTTCTGTTGCGCGATTATAATATACGTTAATTTGTTTCCTGGGATCGTAATTTCCAACTGTAATTTTCTCGAGAGTGTTTCATTTGAATGTGTGTGAATCCAAAGAAACATGGAGAGCTCATCATTCATATTCTTCAGCATGTTGAATGATAAATTATACAGTCCGAAGGCTCAGGTATGCCCATTATTTAGTATTTACATGTAATTGAATTGTTACAGTTATTGAATTATTGCAACTTTAATCGTCAGGGACGTGTTGTAATTCACAATAGTACACCGCTAAAATTCTCCTGATTTTTCTCTTTTGAAAGTTGGCATTTCTGATATTCAAACTGATCACCCAAAAAGGAAATAAACAAGATAAAAAAATGTACATAGTTCAAAATTCGGAAATTTTATGACATATGCACATTTAGTGCGACGTGTACTTGAATTTTTGAAGAAAGCAGATTCAGTCTTGGTTGGCTCTTTGAAACAGCAGCTTACAGATGCCATTCCAGCTGCAGTCGAGCAGATGTTTTGTCTTGATTAATGCCATTGCCGGAAATGTTGATTCATACAAGTAAGCTGCTGTGCAGGGCAATAACACGTCCACGGTCTTCTTGCTAAATTGGGACATTAGTTCCACCGTCTGCACCAAAAAAATTTCAAGAGACTTCGATTTAAATTAATTTCGTTTCAGAGTTCTATTAGATCCTCCTGCAAGTGGTCTCTTGATCGTATTGAACGAACTGTCGATCCAGTCATATTCAGATGAAGGTTCTGGAAATTTGTCTTCGAATTGTTGACGGAGGGTTTCGAGCTGTACTAAGTCCATTCGACTAATTTTCCTTTCATCCAACTCACTTTTCTTCACGAAATAATTCAGTCAAGAAAAAATCTCGCGTTTGCTCTTCTCTGTCAGCATTTTTCGAAGTGCATCTATTCTCCTATAAATTAGCACTTCGATTAGAAAGGTAATATTACCATTTCAGTCTTGAAGTGACACGTTAAATCATCCAGTTTCTCGAAACCGTCGGGCAAGTAGCACGCAGGAAGTATAGGGCTTGTGTTCAATAGGAAAAGACGAATAAGTTCATCCTTCAGGGCCATAAAGCGACGAAGAATTTTACCACGAGACAAAACAACGCACCTTCATGTGCAACAGAAGCGAATCATGAGTGGAATCCATCTCCTCACAAAGAATGGAAAATAGCCTAATGTTTATAGCTCGTGCTTTCACAAGATTTGCAGCACTGACTGTGTATTTCAGCAAATTATTGACATCCGGTTGTACTACTTTCGAAGTCAACGCCTCCACGTACATCATGCAATGTGTGACTTTGCAGAAGGGGAAACACCACACGATCGTGGTCAAAAAAAAAAAAAATAGATATCCGATATCACTACTGTGAAGCTGCGGACGAGTTTTGGACTATCTTGGTGATATTGGAATTCGATTTTTTATGTCAGTGGCTGTTCTATCAATACGACGAACCACGGTTATCACTTGCAGGTGGTATCAAATTCAGACTGTCGCCAAACCTTTCTCCGTGCACTATGTCGCACATTTTGATGGCTGCGGGAAGAAGTATTTTCTCACAAATAATGGGATATGATTTGAATTTTACAATGAAGTAGGATACCTCTAGGGATGCACTTAGCGCTTTCTTGGGAGTTGGAACCTGTTTTTGGAGGAATCTGACAGTGTCTTTCAGTTATTGCCCATGATGCTTAAAATATTCGCTGGGTTTACACTGGGATGAAAAAAAGTCACGGGGCAGCTATTTGGACATATACGAATGACGGTAGAATCGCGTACACAGGGTATAAAGGAGCAGTGCATTGGCAGAAGAGTCATCTGGATACAGCAGATTCACGTGTAAAGGTTTCTGACGTGATTATGACCGCACGACAGAATTAACAGGCTTTGAACGTGGAATGGTAGTCTCAGTTAGCGCATGGGAAGTCTATGGGGAATTCAATATTCCAAGATCCACAGTGTCAAGAGTGTGCTGAGAATACCACATTTCAGGCATTACCTCTCACCATGGACAACGCAGTGGCCGACGGCCTTCAAAAGGGCTCTAAGCACTATGGGACTTAACATCTGAGGTAATCAGTCCCCAAGACTTAGAACTACTTAAAGCTAACTAACCTAAGGACATCACACAGATCCATGCCCGAGGCAGGATTCGAACCTGCGACCGTAGCAGCAGCACGGTTCCGGACTGAAGCGCCTAGAACCGCTCGGCCACTTGACGACCGAGAGCAGCGGCGTTTGTGTACATCTACATCTACATCCATACTCCGCAAGCCACCTGACGGTGTGTGGCGGAGGGTACCTTGAGTACCTCTATCGGTTCCCCCTTATATTCCAGTCTCGTATTGTTCGTGGAAAGCAGGATTGTCGGTATGCCTCTGTGTGGGCTCTAATCTCTCTGATTTTATCCTCATGGTCTCTTCGCGAGATATACGTAGGAGGGAGCAATATACTGCTTGACTCTTCGGTGAAGGTATGTTCTCGAAACTTTGACAAAAGCCCGTACCGAGCTACTGAGCGTCTCTCCTGTAGAGTCTTCCGCTGAAGTTTATCTATCATCTCCGTAACGCTTTCGCGATTACTAAATGATCCTGTAACGAAGCGCGCTGCTCTCCGTTGGATCTTCTCTATATCTTCTATCAACCCTATCTGGTACGGATCCCACACTGCTGAGCAGTATTCAAGCAGTGGGCGAACAAGCGTACTGTAGCCTACTTCCTTTGTTTTCGGATTGCATTTCCTTAGGATTTTTCCAATGAATCTCAGTCTGGGATCTGCTTTACCGACGATCAACATTATATGATCATTCCATTTTAAATCACTCGTAATGCGTACTCCCAGATAATTTATGGTATTAACTGCTTCCAGTTGCTGACCTGCTACTTTGTAGCTAAATGATAAGGGATCTATCTTTCTGTGTATTCGCAGCACATTACACTTGTCTACATTGAGATTCAATTGCCATTCCCTGCACCATGCGTCAATTCGCTGCAGATCCTCCTGCATTTCAGTACAATTTTCCATCGTTACAACCTCTCGATACATCACAGCATCATCTGCAAAAAGCCTCAGTGAACTTCCGATGTCATCCACCAGGTCATTTATGTGTATTGTGAATAGCAACGGTCCTATGACACTCCCCTGCGGCACACCTGAAATCACTCTTACTTCGGAAGACTTCTTTCCATTGAGAATGTAGTTGTCAGTTCCAACAGACAAGCAACACTGCGTGAAATAATGGCAGAAATCAATGTGGGGCGAACGACGAACGTATCCGTCAGGACATCGTAGCGACATTTTGTTTTAATGGGCTGTGACAGCAGACGACTGATTCGGTTGGCTTTGCTAACAGCATGGCGTCACCTGCAGCGTCTCTGCTGGGCTTGTGACCATATCAGTTGGACCCTAGACGTCGGGGAAATCGTGGCCGCATGAGTCCCGATTTCAGCGGTAAGAGCAGATGGTACAGTTCGAGTGTAGTGCACACCCCACTAAGCCGTGCATCCAAATAATCAACCAGGCACTGGGCAACCTTATGGTGGCTCCAAAATGGTGTGGGTTGTGTTTGCATGAAAGGGACTAGGTCCTCTCGTCTAAATGAAGCAATATTTGTCAGGAAATGGTTATGTTCGGCTACTTGGAGACCTTTTGTAGCGATTCATGGATTTCATTTTCCCAAATAACGATGGTATTTTTGTGGATGACAATGCGCCATGTCATTGGTCGATGACTGGTTAGGATACCCTGGACAATTCGAGCGAATGGTTTGGCCACCCAGATCGAACATTTTGGGACGTAATTGAGAGGTCAGTTCGTACACAAAGTCATGCACTGACTTTCGCAATTATGGATGGCTATAGAGGCAGCATGGCTCGTATTTTTATAGGCTCCACACAGTCGTTGACCAAATTCTCCAAACAAAGAGCGTATTGTGGTCGTGTCTTATTATTGAAAAGATTGTTGGAACAGCCTAATGTCAGACAATCAGCACGTTGGTTTTGCATTTATAACTAACGTTGCTGATAGGAACAGAGATAGATGGAAAAGAAGAATATACTTTGCATAGTATGTTAGCATTATACCATGGAAGTCCCAAAAAACTCTCATCACCTTGCCCAATGGTTTTTGGGTTTTAATCTTTTTTAGTGGGGTGAATCTACACGTTTCAAGTAGCTGCTTTGCTTCTTTCTCTCACGCCAAAGTGAAACACGCAGTAGATATTCATGATTATTACGCAGCTGAAGAAGTAATCTAAATTGATCTCAAAGAACAACTGCCTCGATTCGGCAGGTTTATTGAATCAATTTGAGGGTTTCTTGAGTCAATGTGAGGAGTTGCAGACCACGATGTGTGGTTACTTGTGTCCAGAATGTCGAGCAAAATGTTGATAACTAATTACTGACAGATTTTCATTTTGTCCACAGTAGTCTCGATTCTGATACTGAACTTACCAGAGTACCACAACCTCCACGTCCCTTGAAATTCCAGGTTCTTTACAGAGAGATGATATACTACTTGGTTCTTCGTCGCTAAGACTTGTTTGGACAACTGCAGCACCTATCCACTGTGTTATATGTTGCTGTACACTTCCATCAACCCAGTTTCGATTGTTCGATTGTCGCAGTTTTGTTCCCGTCGAAAAGCAGAGGACGAATACATCTCAATACTTAACTCTATTAATGGACAAGGCTTTCTTTTTTTTTTTAGTGGCCTGTTATGTTACTATGGAGTGGAAATTTCAGTATGTGCAAGGACCGAAAACATGTTCCAGAAAATAAAGAAATGGTTACTTAATTTTTCTTTCGAGATGATAATTGGAAGTCACTAGTTCTTATACTTTGGCGCACTGCTTCTCCTTTCTGATGGGCAATGAATAAATGTAGCAGTCTTGTAGCTCAGTATTTGGTTGATAAAAGTTTATAATTTATGGATGTTGTTTTGCAGCAGTGTGTGTGGCGTGTAGCAAGTGACGATGGACTGGCACCTGAGTACTGCTTGGTGTCTGATGGTGGCGGTGTGGTTGTACGGCAGTGTAGGCCATGCCACTGGCTTCATCTGGAGCTGGAACAAGAACGTGAGCAGCGACTGGGGCAGCCAGGACACCCAGATCTACAAATCTGTCATCTCCAAGCCAATCTACATGCCTGACATCTCCGAGCCTGGCATCCAGAGGTGAGTCCCAAGCCATAACCATCTTCTGCAAGAGCTTCAACATTTGGGGGAGGCTTATCACTCAGCTGAGCTCCAGACCATACATAGTTACATATTAACACACAAATGAGAGGAATCACAAAACAGTACACCATCTCTGGCTTTGAGGTCAGCGTGGTGTGGGACTGGAAAGGAACTGGAAAGGAACCAGATATGCTCCTCAGGAATCTCTGTCTAAACGTTCTGTGTGTGCATGCTCAATGGAACAACGTGATGGGCAAGTAGCCGACTGACCACATCCTGGCCAGTTTCGCCATGTGGCATATCAGTGACTGTGTAAGCCAGGTACCCCAATGTTCACAGAGAAAGCTTGCCCATTCCTTATAACAGTTGACCAGACATGGTTGTGTTGAAATATTAAACTTGGGATTGTCCAAAGGAGGGGCAGTACCTTGACTCTTAAGACCTTCCTGATGTTATGGTTACTGCAAATTGCCTTTGATGTGTAGGTTCAAGATATCTTTTTGTATTCAGCGGCGCCAGCTTAGGATTCCTGCACTATCATCATCATCATCATCTTCATCATCAATTTCATCATCTCTACTAACATCATTATTACCATTGTCATACCCATTATCATTGTTGCCACATTATCATTGACACATCACACTATATTGGATCATCATTAAAATCATTGTACTTTACTGTGACTGGGATTTGACAAAAGATTGGTTGTGTCTCAAGGAAACAGCTGAGGCTATCTGATCAGCTTGGGGTTACCAACAACAGATGTGAACAGAAGACAATGCCGAGGAAATGGACAAGTGCAAATGGCACTACAAAGAAACAAGTCCAGCAGGTAATCTGTACAGAGACCAAGACGTAGAGAAGTGGAAACCAATAAGCAATGGTGTGTTGCAGCTAGCGATACATATGCTAGGTGAATATGTCACTGAAAGTGGTGCCACAGAGTGTCACAGTAGTGCTGCAATCACTAATTGCTCAGCTATGGGGGTGATGCACTGTGGCAAGGCAAACCCAGCAGCACATTATGCTGATGAGTGCGTATGCATCTGTAACTGCTGCACCTAGCAGCGATGGTCGAGTTCCATGTTCTCTTGTGGGCTTTGAAAGTTGTCTGGAATATCAGTCCCCTGAAATGGCCACGTATGATTGGAAACTTCTAATCCAATATTTGGGACGTGAACTGTTGATATGGTTCACATTCTGGCAATGAAGCTCGTTGGATTTTGTGAGGAACCAGAAGCATCCAGCATCACGCTGGGTTCCATGTTCTCTTGTAGGGTTTGGAAGTTTTCATGTGGAATATGTCACCAGAAATTGCCTGATGATGGAAGCCTTCAAGCCAGTGTTGGGAGGTGAACTGTTGGTATGGTTCACATCCCAGCAATGAAGCCCGTTGGATGATGTGAGGAACCAGAAGCCCGCAGTATCACACTGGGATGTGGTGACATAGGCGTCATTGGCTGTCTCTCTAAAGGCTGTGTGGAAACTCCAACCTACATTTCCATGTCTGCAGAAATTGCAGCTGGTGTTGTGTGGAGCACAAGTTATACCTGTGCTGTTGTAGGACTGACAAATGTGGCGTTTCTAGACCAAGGTGGTCTACCAGTCGCATTGTAGTCATTAGGTGTGGGCAAAGTAAGTGGACATGATGGCACTGCAAACCATCACATGTCCTCCCCCCCTTCCCCCAAGAGGATGCTCACATTGCTGTGTCTGGTGGAAATCGCCCAGCATTCTGGGTCTGGGGTTCCTAGGGCATCGGTGCCAGGAGAAAAAGGAGAGATTGTGGTTGTCTCCCATGGGGGAGCTCTACAAGGCTGTGGTCATGGATGGAAATGTTCCTATATGTGCTTAGGAACAATGTGAATGCAGATATGGTGGTGGCTGTTCCCATTGCTTTCAACAATTGTTGCTTAAATGTCCACACCGTAAACTGTGGTTTGCCATTGGAGGATGGATGAAATGGCGGACTAAAAAGGCGTTTTATGCCATCTGAAGTGCAGAATCGTTCGCAATCTGTCACTGTGAACTGGAGCATGTTCTCTGATACTGTAGTTTGGAGGAAGGTCTTCAGTGGTCAGAATCTGGATGAGCCCATTAATTACACAGTCCGTTTGGTGGTCGCCATGCTGACTGTATAGCGGTAATTAGAGCAAGTGTCTGTCACTATAAATCACAGAGAGCCCAGAAGCTGGCCAACAGAACCCAAATGAATGTGATCCCAGGGGAGATAGGGATTGGACAGGGAGCCTGGTGGTGTGACCTGATGCTGGGCACAAGTGGAACAGCAGCACACGTGGTGTCTACGTCATTGTCTAAACCAGGTAAATGTGTTGCTGCAAGAGAGTTTTAATCCGTGACATTTCCCTTTTCCCACCATGGGGTAGTTGTAAAACCTGAGGCCCTAGAGCTCCTTTGAGAGGACATCATTCATGACTGATATACAGTGGTAGTGCAAGCCCAGGTGCAGAGCTTTGAACTAGTGTTCTTTGAAAAGTACATGGCCAACCGATGGAGGTCATGGTGGATAACTTTTCCATAAGACAGGATTGCAGCACATGTCCACAGCAATTCGTGCAACTACAATGGGAAACCCATCCAGCGTTTCTCTGTTCTCTATCTATATAGAAACATAAGGTTTCCTATAAATTTCCTTTACTTTATGTCTATGGTCACCTTCTTCAGATCTGTTTTATAAAAACGTGTTCTAATGTACTGCAGCCATAGTAGCATGTTTTTAAAAAACAGATCTGAAGATGGTCATTATAGACCAAAAGCGGTAGTCTGATGACAAAAAATTTGTGACCATAGACGTAAAGGACCCCCCCATGAACCATGGACCTTGCCGTTGGTGGGGAGGCTTGCGTGCCTCAGCGATACAGATGGCCGTACCGTAGGTGCAACCACAACGGAGGGGTATCTGTTGAGAGGCCAGACAAACATGTGGTTCCTGAAGAGGGGCAGCAGCCTTTTCAGTAGTTGCAGGGGCAACAGTCTGGATGATTGACTGATCTGGCCTTGTAACATTGACCAAAACGGCCTTGCTGTGCTGGTACTGCGAACGGCTGAAAGCAAAGGGAAACTACAGCCGTAATTTTTCCCGAGGACATGCAGCTCTACTGTATGATTAAATGATGATGGCGTCCTCTTGGGTAAAATATTCCGGAGGTAAAAGCGGATCTCCGAGCGGGGACTACTCAAGAGGACGTCGTTATCAGGAGAAAGAAAACTGGCGTTCTACGGATCGGAGCGTGGAATGTCAGATCACTTAATCGGGCAGGTAGGTTAGAAAATTTAAAAAGGGAGATGGATAAGTTAAAGTTAGATATAGTGGGAATTAGTGAAGTTCGGTGGCAGGAGGAACAAGACTTTTGGTCAGGTGATTACAGGGTTATAAATACAAAATCAAATAGGGGTAATGCAGGAGTAGGTTTAATAATGAATAAAAAAATAGGAGTGCGGGTTAGCTACTACAAACAGCATAGTGAACGCATTATTGTGGCCAAGATAGACACAAAGCCCATGCCTACTACAGTAGTACAAGTTTATATGCCAACTAGCTCTGCAGATGATGAAGAAATAGATGAAATGTATGACGAGATAAAAGAAATTATTCAGGTAGTGAAGGGAGACGAAAATTTAATAGTGATGGGTGACTGGAATTCGTCAGTAGGAAAAGGGAGAGAAGGAAACATAGTAGGTGAATATGGATTGGGGGGAAGGAATGAAAGAGGAAGCCGCCTTGTAGAATTTTGCACAGAGCATAACTTAATCATAGCTAACACTTGGTTCAAGAATCATGAAAGGAGGCTGTATACATGGAAGAAGCCTGGAGATACTGACAGGTTTCAGATAGATTATATAATGGTAAGACAGAGATTTAGGAACCAGGTATTAAATTGTAAGACATTTCCTGGGGCAGATGTAGATTCTGACCACAATCTATTGGTTATGAACTGCAGATTGAAACTGAAGAAACTGCAAAAAGGTGGGAATTTAAGGAGATGGGACCTGGATAAACTGAAAGAATCAGGGAGAGCATTAGGGAACAATTGACAGGAATGGGGGAAAGAAATACAGTAGAAGAAGAATGGGTAGCTCTGAGGGATGAAGTGGTGAAGGCAGCAGACGATCAAGTAGGTAAAAAGACGCGGGCTAATAGAAATCCTTGGGTAACAGAAGAAATATTGAATTTAATTGATGAAAGGAGAAAATATAAAAATGCAGTAAATGAAGCAGGCAAAAAGGAATATAAACGTCTCAAAAATGAAATCGACAGGAAGTGCAAAATGGCTAAGCAGGGATGGCTAGAGGACAAATGTAAGGATGTAGAGGCTTGTCTCACTAGGGGTAAGATAGATACTGCCTACAGGAAAATTAAAGAGACCTTTGGAGAGAAGAGAACCACTTGTATGAATATCAAGAGCTCAGATGGCAACCCAGTTCTAAGCAAAGAAGGGAAAGCAGAAAGGTGGAAGGAGTATATAGAGGGTTTATACAAGGGCGATGTACTTGAGGACAATATTATGGAAATGGAAGAGGATGTAGATGAAGATGAAATGGGAGATAAGATACTGCGTGAAGAGTTTGACAGAGCACTGAAAGACCTGAGTCAAAACAAGGCCCCGGGAGTAGACAACATTCCATTAGAACTACTAATGGCCTCAGGAGAGCCAGTCATGACAAAACTCTACCATCTGGTGAGCACGATGTATGAGACAGGCGAAATACCCTCAGACTTTAAGAAGAATATAATAATTCCAATCCCAAAGAAAGCAGGTGTTGACAGATGTGAAAGTTACCGAACTATCAGTTTAATAAGTCACAGCTGCAAAATACTAACACGAATTCTTTACAGACGAATGGAAAAACTGGTAGAAGCCGACCTCGGGGAAGATCAGTTTGGATTCCGTAGAAATGTTGGAACACGTGAGGCAATACTGACCTTACGACTTATCTTGGAAGAAAGATTAAGAAAAGGCAAACCTACGTTTCTAGCATTTGTAGACTTAGAGAAAGCTTTTGACAATGTTGACTGGAATAATCTCTTTCAAATTCTGAAGGTGGCAGGGGTAAAATACAGGGAGCGAAAGGCTATTTACAATTTGTACAGAAACCAGATGGCAGTTATAAGAGTCGAGGGGCATGAAAGGGAAGCAGTGGTTGGGAAAGGAGTGAGACAGGGTTGTAGCCTCTCCCCGATGTTATTCAATCTGTATATTGAGCAAGCAGTAAAGGAAACAAAAGAAAAATTCGGAGTAGCTATTAAAATTCATGGAGAAGAAATAAAAACTTTGAGGTTTGCCGATGACATTGTAATTCTGTCAGAGACAGCAAAGGACTTGGGAGAGCAGTTGAACGGAATGGACAGTGTCTTGAAAGGAGGATATAAGATGAACATCAACAAAAGCAAAACGAGGATAATGGAATGTAGTCAAATTAAGTCGGTTGATGCTGAGGGAATTAGATTAGGAAATGAGACACTTAAAGTAGTAAAGGAGTTTTGCTATTTAGGGAGTAAAATAACCGATGATGGTCGAAGTAGAGAGGATATAAAATGTAGACTGGCAATGGCAAGGAAAGCGTTTCTCAAGAAGAGAAATTTGTTAACATCGAATATAGATTTAGGTGTCAGGAAGTCGTTTCTGAAAGTATTTGTATGGAGTGTAGCTATGTATGGAAGTGAGACATGGACGATAACTAGTTTGGACAAGAAGAGAATAGAAGCTTTCGAAATGTAGTGCTACAGAAGAATGCTGAAGATAAGGTGGGTAGATCATGTAACTAATGAGGAGGTATTGAATAGGATTGGGGAGAAGAGAAGTTTGTGGCACAACTTGACTAGAAGAAGGGATCGGTTGGTAGGACATGTTCTGAGGCATCAAGGGATCACAAATTTAGCATTGGAGGGCAGCGTGGAGGGTAAAAATCGTAGAGGGAGACCAAGAGATCAATACACTAAGCAGATTCAGAAGGATGTGGGTTGCAGTAGGTACTGGGAAATGAAGAAACTTGCACAGGATAGAGTAGCATGGAGAGCTGCATCAAACCAGTCTCAGGACTGAAGACCACAACAACAACAGACGTAAAGGAAATTTATTCTATATTCGGCACATTGTTTTATTCGCGACCATGTCGCAACTTGTGAAATAGAGCTTCCTGCTGGTCAGAGGGTCGATCTGGTCCCACAGGTGGTGAAACAGAGCTTCAGTATTTGTGTATTGCGCTGTGGGCTTGCATTTAATGGTATAGCACCGTGAAGTTTGGGGGAAAGTGACCAACACTGAAGCTGTTTTGCTGTCTGTTCTGCAAGACTGGAGCGTAGCCTGATTAGTTCTACCATGGGTTTGGGGTCTGTAATTAAAGTGAACGTAGCTCCAAACAGGTAAACATGTAACTTCTTAACGGCAAAGACAGTCGCTAAAGCTTCTTCTTCTATGTGTGAGTAGTTATTGTGCTTAGGTGTCAGCATCTTTGACGAATAGTCATTCTTCCTATACACCAACATTGCATCAGTGCTGTATGGGGAGGCACCTGTGGTGAGAACGAGTGGATGCGATTGTCAAAAGGGTTAAGGCAATGTGATAAGCACAGCATTGGCTTCATTCTTCCGCAACTCGCTTAGCTGATGCATGATAAGGGTTGCCTGAGGTAGTAACTTAAAATAATAATTCACCTTTCCAGAAAAAGCTTGCACCTCCTACAAGTTTTGGGGACGAGCTGGAGAGTCAATAGGTGTGACATCGTGATAAGTGGGTTGGACCCTTCCGTTGTTGACCAATTTTTGAGGTATTCCACTTACTCTAGGAAAAGCTGGCGTCTGCTAAGCATCACTTCACTCTGCGTCACATAATGTTGTAAATATGCTCCAAAGGTTTTGCTGGTGACTCTGATGCTTAGCATCCGTGACAATTGAGCCATCGAGATAACTGGTGCAAGTAGATACTGACCTTGACAGCTGTTCCAGGAATTACCGAAAGATTACTGGAGCACTTGTATTTGTACAAATCGAAGGGAGTGTTGATAACAATGACTCCTTGCGACTCCTCATCCAGTGGGATCTGCCTTCTCTGCTCACAAGTTTTGTGAGGAGCTCTTCTGGAAGTGGAACAGGATACGTATCTACTTGTGTTTGGGCATTTATTGTTGATTTGAAGTCGTTGTATAGCCGGAGGGAGCTGTTAGGTTTTGTTACCACTACCAGTCGTGTGGTCCAACCGCTGGTTTTATTTGATTCAGTCTCCTCAAGACTCATGGTGTCGATCAAGTGATTGCTCAATGACAGTCCATAAGTGGACTGGATTGGGCCGTACTCAGCAGGATCCAGGCAACACATCTGGATGCAAGGAGATGTGAACCTGGAAATCTGTGGAGCACCTCAGGCCACGTATAAAAGTGGCACAAAAGATAGAGTTATTGGAAGGGAACTGTCTCAGAGACGACCTGAACCTCAACCTTGGAAAATCCAAACAACGGGAAGGTACCCAGACCGAAAACGTTTCCGACTGAGTGACTAGCCAAGTGATCTTTTCGTCGAGTATGTTGACCATTAATTGATCCCAGAGGAAATTGAACCGTCACTTTACGCTACCAAGGGTGGGGCTAATTCTGGGGAGCTTAAGTGGCATAGGTTTGGAGGTTCACCAAGGAAACAACAGTTCCTGTGTTCATCTAGAGACAGACATCTTTGCTTGCAGTTGAGACATTGGTAAACAACTTTATAACAAAAGCATCGTATGGGGCTATTACTGCCCAAAGTTCATGCACTGTTCTTTGACACTTGTGGAGAACTGGGTACGATTACGGGGAGACGTCCATTTTTTCCGCAGTGGGTGCAGTGTGCCCAGCAACCCAGACGCTTACACACACAGGTGTGCTGTGAAGCAGTCTGGGCATGATGGAAGGCCATGCTTCCCACATCAGTCATATGTGATATATTGTTCAAAGACTATTGACATATCTGAAGCTGATGGATCATGATGCTGCCGTCGGGTAAATGGTTTACAAGAAATTTGTGTTCTTGGGGCGCAATGGGATGTCTGGACTGCTGTCACCTGTGCTCAAACCATGAGGTGCTCATTTGCTGCCTGCACGATTAAAAAAAAAAAAAAAAAATGCGGTGATTGTGAAAATATAGTCCAATGATGGATTGTGTAGCTGGGGACTGACGTGTGTTCTTCTGGATTACGAGCTAGATGGACCACTACATCTCGAAATAAAGTCTGTGTATGAGGTTTTGCATCCGGGAATGTGAGAGCAACTGGATTTAAGAGAGGAACCAACTTCTTCAACAAGGGAAACGTCTCCAGGGAAGCCCAAGAAAGGAAGCGTGACTATTGGGGAGCGTCATCAGTGACCTGAATGGCGAAGAAATGGTGTTTCAGCCACTGTAAATGAGTGTTCCGATACTCTTTGGCCTCTTTAAAAGATGGAAACGCAGGTAGACAGCTCTGTGCCTAGGAAGTGACTACTGCTGTTGTTAGTTGGGTACTGTTAATCTGCAGCTGATACTTCAAAAGCTGAATATCTTGTTGGAGCTAGTCAGTTTGCTGCTGCTGCTGCTGTTGTTGTTGTTGCTGCTGTTGTTGTTGCTGCTACTGTTGTTTTTTCTGCTGCTGCTGTTGTTGTTGTTGCTGCTGCTGCTGCTGCTGCTGCTGTTGTTGTTGTTGTTGTTGTTGTTGTTGCTGCTGCTGCTGCTGCTGCTGCTGCTGCTGCTGTTGTTGTTACTGCTGCTACTACTGTTGTTTTATGCTGCTGCTGTTGTTGTAACTTCTGTTGGAACTGCCGTTGGAACTGCTGCTGCAGAAGTGGCTGTTGCTGTTCCAAGAGTTCCACGCGTTTGGAGTCCATAGAATGCTGCTAACGTTTTACTTCGTTGCCAATTATTGTGACCGGTATTTGACTAAAGACTGGGAATGACTCGAGGAACCAGCTGAGGATGACTTACCAGCCTGGTGCTTCCGACAGTTGATTACGGAGTGGAGACAGAAGAAACCAGCAAGAAAATGGACAAGTAAAGGTGGCACTAGAAACAAACAAGTCCAGCGAGTTATCTATAGAGGAGCCAAGACGTAGGGAAGCAGAAACCAATGAACAAAGCTGCGTTATGGCTAGCAATACAAATGCAGTGCAAATACACCACTGGAAGCAGTACAGGCAGGCATACGTCATCTGGTCTGGACAGTAAATCTACAACGAGCTTATCGTAGTATCAACCCTAGGTCATAGCCGACTGCAGTCATGAGATGATACACGTGGTTTGGCATCTCGTGTGTTTGGTGTTGCACTGGGTGCAAGTCTGATCTACGTATAATTCAACGTCAGAAGGTACTGCCTACAATCGAAGCAGTGTCACTGGCCTCTTATACTTGTCATGGTCGTTGGTCCTTCTCTAGATGGTGGATGGGGGGGTTCTGAAAGAGTCAGGGCTTGGTGTACAGTCTTGTCGCCTCATGTTGGCACCTTTCAAGCACGTAGGGCTCGACAGACATGTTATGGAGGTATGCGCTGGGAAATTGTAGGGCACTTGGAACACTTCGTGCAGGATTTTTTTCTGGAGGGCACATAGACGCTTGATGTGGCTAGCAGCTGCATTTCCTCACACCTTACTGGTGTATTTCACGATGGGCCGAATACTTAGCCTGTCGATACAGAGACCACAACTTACTGACAGAGGAGACCTCTCATTTAGCAGCCAATAGAGCATGTCAAGCCGCTGTATTGTTTGCTTAAGCACATGAATAATTTGCTCCTTCCATCTGAGATTCTGACGTAAGAAGACCCTTAGATATTTCGAGGATTTGGTCTTTGATCCATTCAATTGGATGCCCAAAGGGCACAACACTGGCAACCGCTGGTGGATGACACTTGGTTAGGCTCATGCCTTGCTTTTGGCCGCACTGAAACCAGCACTCTAGCTCATAGCCCATTCTTCAAGCTGGTGCAAGAAGTTGCAGTCAATGATGCACAGCAACTAGCCACGTATTGCGTGTATCATTAGAGTACACGGTGTTGACGACTTGTGGTGACTTTGGGAAGTCTGCTATATTCAGCACCACACCTAAAATGGAGCCCTGCAGCACCCCGGCATAAATTTCTGTTTGGTAAACATCCCCTATGCAGCACGGACAATGAATGTGTTGTGGTAAAGACAGATGCACTGAAAGTGAGGCCACAGTTTGGAGGTACTTAATAGCACTGCTGTGAGCATTAACTGGCCAGTGAGGGGTCTGTGGCGCTACGGCAAGGCGGGACTAGCACTGTGACGAGGCAGTGTGCCCACTTATGCGTGTCACCTAGCAATGATTGTAGAGTTCCATGCTCTCCTACAGACTTTGAGTCACCCCACTGGTGTAAGAGAAGTATTCTCCTCAGCTCCTTGCAGTAGATGCTGACAAAGAATTCACCAGTGTACGATCATATCTCAATGTCCAACAATTCTGTTTTTGTCACCAGGAACAGAATCATTATCATCTGCCATTTGACATGCGCTGCGAGCTAAATTCCTCCTCCAGATTTCTCTGCAATAAGGCCATTTCATGTTTTATAATGTGTGGGGTGGAGGGTATGTCGAATACCAACAGTGTTTTCAGCCTTTCGTGTTCCATCTGCCCATATCACATAAGAGAAAGTACTGTCATTAAGGCTCCGAATGAACTCTAATTTCCTTGACATTTTTCGATCGTGGTCATTATGTGAAGCATGTGGAACTAACATCTTGCCTCACCCTTCATGGAGTGTAGGCACCCATAATCACTTGTCATAGTGTTTTAATTATGTAACTCATAGTATCTTAAATATAAACCATCTTTGTGGCTACCGAACTGGATATCTAACTTGCTGTTTCTTAATGTTCATATTTGAGGTGTGCATCTCATTGCTGCAAATTATCTCCATCTGAAAGAAAGTCTGGGCTATTCCTATGTTAGGAGCAACTTGTCACATTAATAAAATCTAATAAATGATGTGGCCGAAATGAAAATGTACTTAATAACTTATTAATATGAACCACAAAGTTGGCATTAACAGTGAACCGATTCAAAACCAACTCCGATCAGCTATTGCCGTCATTGCTTATATAGCTTTTACCAGTCAAAATTTGAATTCATTCATTATTTCAAACAGTAATTTTGAAGTTTGCAATTAAAAATCTCATTAGTTTTTCAAAACAGATTACAAAATTTTGATCTAAAATTTGTTACACTCTATCCAGAATAATAAACATACTGAAATATTACAGTTATCATCGCCAAATTACATGAAACACCTTTCTACAATAATGTTGGATTTAGACATCTTAACAACTTTTTAAATACAGGTTTGACTTTGATATTTACATGAACCCTCCATCCTTAAATTTAGCTGAACAGTAGTTACAATTGTGTGAAAGTTATTTTATGTGTTCAAAGTGACCCCATTGGCAGCCAATAACATCGATGCTGTTGACCTGTTTACCGAACTAGGGCTGTCTATGTCGCTGGTGCGATAGCCGTACAGGATGCCTCAATGCTTTCTTGTAGCTCATTCAGTGTAGTTGGCTTCTGTTGATAAACTTAACTTTTAAGGTGCCTCATAGGTAGAAGTCAAGAGGTGTAAGGTCTGTAGACTGCAGTGGGCAGTCAACGGCTTCTGTTTGAACTATCTGTTGTCCACTAAGATTTTCAACCAAGTAGGCTCTGACCTCTGGTTTAGAGGTGGAGTACCATCTTGTTGTAGGTAAAATCTTTCATTCCCAAACACCTCTCGGATGGCAGGTAAAATCGATGTTTGCAGCACATGAAAATACGTCTCACCAGTAACAGCACCTTCAAAGACGAATGGGCCAATCAAACTGTGCATTTACAGACCACAGCAGACATTAACACCCGGTAAATTAACATGTTTGCCCATGTGAGTGTGAGGATTTTCAGGAGCCCAGTACATGCAGTTGTGATGTGTTACTGCGCCATTCAGCTTGAATTGCACCTCGCCAACAGATAACTGTCTCCGCAAACTGTTCACCCTTCACAAAACATTCATTCAAACCACTCACAGTACTCCATTCTTCAACCTGGGTCATCCTTGTTCATAGTCTGCAGCAATCCTGGAATGTACACTTTCCTCTTTGCAGCCTTCAGAATTTGTTACACACTTTCATGTACACCCTGCTTCTCAGATTTTTGAGGTGACCTAATAAAATGTTGCAACACAGCTACGCTGCAAGCTGGGCATTTTGATGAATTTGGTTGGCCAGACCTTTCCTTGTACACATTCTGATCAGTGCTGTTCGCTTCATATTTATTACAAATATGATAAATTGTTGTATGAGTTGGTGGTTGAGTTCTGTAAACATTACGCCATTACCATTGTCCCTCCCTCATGTTTTTGTACTTCCAGTACCACTTCAAAACAGCCTTGCATTGCTCAGATGACAATCTTACTTCCTTCAGTGCTGCACTATCATGTGCTGGAAAACGGGAGTGCCAAGAACTGGTGAGGAAACAATGTACGTTGTTACTGTGCAAAATTGCAACAATATGCCATTTGTTCCAAAGATATTAACTATCAAAGAGTATTTACATTTTTCTGAACTCCTGTGTGTCTCTGTTATTAATCCTATTTTGTAACTGGTCCAGTGCGATAAGCAAGCAAAACTCAAAAATCAGTCAACAAGTGTGTTTTGTAAGCAACTTCTTTTATGGGTGAGTTGTATTTTCTTAGGTTTCATCTGGTAACCCAAAAACATTTCATCAATAGTTTTATGAGGTAATTCCACTTGATGCTGGCGATGCTTCTTTCTACATTCATCTCTTACATCTGTATCTTTGTTGATGCAAGAGCTAAGAGGATTAATGATACATGAAAATTACATACCACCATATGTAGAAAACTTCATTTCGCTGTCTGGAACCGTTCATTGAAATCACTTTTTATATAGTGAACAGCACACCCCTAGTTTCACAGTCACTAAGGGTGTGAACGATGGTACCTTTACAAATGACGATGTTGCCTTTTTGAACATGGCGTATTGAGTTCTATCTGCTAGAAAGTCCTGGATACAATTGCAGAGATGGCCTGTCTTCCATGAATTCTGTATTTTATTCACTAAGCGATGGTGGGAACAGTATCAAATGCCTTTGGGAAGCAAACAACACATCTCCCTGGGTGCCGTATCTGCTCAGCCTTCTGAATGTTATGGGCAAACACAATGAACTGAGTGAGACCTTAGTTTCTCCCAGTGTATACAAAGTTCAAATAACTTACAGGAATGTGACCAGGTGATGTTGTCGATTACTACCGATATTACAAGAAGTACACACCCTGTCATTTTCAAGGCAAAACTGCAGCAAGTAAGCATTGTCTAAGTAAATTTAAAATCTCTCTCTCTCTCTAAACACAAGCACCACCACACAACCAACAACGGCCAGTGTCAGAAGTTATCAATAGTGAAAGTTAATAACCAATGGGTGAGGTGGCATTAATGCTGTCCCTCTGTTTTTTGACAAAGGAGAGAGTAGTGTCATGCAGAATTTAACCAAAAGCCTCCATCATTACTTGCTCATTTAATTTCACCTGCTATCTTATTAACACTTTCCCAATAGCTGCAAGTGCATTCCAGAATCTCAGTGTTGTTGTATTCCTAGGATGATCAATGCCAAGACAATGTTCTACAATAGCAGTTTCGCTCAGCTGTTGTAAGCATGAGGTTGGGTTGTTTTGGGGGAGGAGACCAAACAGTGAGGTCATCGGTCTCAGCGGATTAGGGGAGGATGGGGAAGGAAGTTGGCCATGCCCTTTCAGAGGAACCATCCTGGCATTTGCCTGGAGCGATTTAGGGAAATCACGGAAAACCTAAATCAGGATGGCCGGACACGGGATTGATCTGTCATCCTCCTGAATGCGAGCCCAGTGTGCTAACCACTGTGCCACCTCATTTGGTTTGTAAGAATGTATGATGCTTATGCTCAGTACGCCAGTCCTAATAGTGTAACCAGTATGTGACATACCACACATACGAGGAATATGACAGACACCCAATCCTGTTGGAAATTCTCCCTGCATATTATCATCACTCACGTGGTACATGGTTGGTCAGTAGCACAATGCACTCCGATCTGTCTTTCACTATAACCAATCTGATGAAAGGTGACCTCAAGATGGGCTAACTCAGCTGACAAACTCTCAGGGTCTGAGATGAAGTGGGGCCTTTGAATTGAGGTACAAAGTACCCACTTCACACTGAGCCAGATGGTGACAACCATTAGCCTATAGATACAAGCAGTGTGAGTAGGCTTCCTATAAATGAAATTTCCCGATGTACCATCAACCAACCCCCAGACCAACAAATCAAGGAAGGGAAAGTATTCATCCTTTTCCCCTCCATCATGAAATGAATATTCAGCTGGGCTGAATTCAAGTATTTTTAAAATTCTCACTGTGCACAACAAAAGTGTCACGTACGTATCTGAAAAAAACACATAGGTTTCAAGGTTGCCAACTCCTTGAAACCTTCCATAAACAAATTGGTGATAGGGGCTTCCCATCAAAACTCTATCTGTCTACTCATAGTGCTGGTCATAGAATAAAAAGTAAGTGGAAGTGAACACATGTCGAAATGGGTTCATTAATTTGACACCAAAGCTAACTTCAATCAACTGTAACGAAGCAGACAAATGAATACGAGTGAAGAGACACACCACATCAAAACTTAGTAGAATATCACAATCATTCAAATGCATTCCCTCTAATTGTGGTAAGAATTCCACCGAGCTCATAATGTGACACTCAAACTGACCTACTAGTGTTCTCAGCAGGTGCTTTGTTACATGATATGTCATAGCACCAATATTACTTACGGCCGGAATAAGAGGAACCCTTACCTTGTGACTCTTCAGAAGGCCATATAACCAACCTAGGGGAAACTTCACAGTAAGAGCCGATTGTATGTATTGTATTGTATGTTAACTGGGGACCTATAAATGACGGAGAGGCTCCACCCCCACCGCAGCTGCAGTGGTCCACAACCCCACGACGACTACCGCAGTCCACTTAACCCCTCCATCGCTCCACACCGAACCCAGGGTTATTTTGCAGTTCGACCCCTGGTGGACCCCCGCCCCCTCCACAGGAAACATCTCACACCAGACGGTTGTAACCCCTATGTTTGCGTGGTAGAGTAATGGTGGTGTACGCATATGTGGAGAACTTGTTTGCGCAGCAATTGCCGACATAGTGTAACTGAGGTGGAATAAGGGGAACCAGCCTGCATTCACCGAGGCAGATGGAAAACCGCCTAAAAACCATGCTGGCCGGTTCACTGGACCTCAACGCAAGTCCGCCGGGTGGATTCGTGCTGGGGACCAAGCGCTCCTTCCCGCCCAGCAAGCCGTGCGTTAGACCGCACGGCCAACCGGGTGGGCAGTAAGAGCTGACAGTCTCCTACAACAAGGAACGTTCTTCTTTCTATCAACAATTTTTTTGGGGTCAGTGCTGATCTTGTGATACACTGAATTAGATAATAAACAGTGCATCTTTCGAACATAAACCTGCTTGTCCAAAACAAGTGTAGCATTTCCTTTCTGCAGGTAAAATAACAAAGTATGGATCAGTTGTTAAGTGAATGTAAAGGGCACCCCTCTGCTGCTGTTCAATTCTGTGGATGGACGTACCTCAGTCAACATATGACATGCCTCCCTCCTAATAAAATCAAACACTGGCAAACGCTTGGGAATCAGCGCAAAATTTAAATAATTCCCTAATGTGGATAAAGCTGTGTCGTCAGAAGCTTTCTCGGCGAGATCTATTACAGGATGTCAATTTGTAGTATTAGACTGTGAGCCTTTGAAACATTCAGACTATGCCAAATGCTAAGCAGTTAAAGAATGAAAATTTTAGTCAGACTATGACCCTGAAACATCACCCAGCCAACCCCAAGAAAAATCTGAAATTTTAGTAGCTATCAATAAATGAAGCCAAAACAATTCTTTGGAAAGAAAAGCTGACTGTTGAGGAGTAATGTATCCTCTCATGAACAAGAGCTAGGCCAACACGTTGTGCAATATAGTGCACAGCTTTGCCAAATGTTGGAACATTATTTTAACTGAGGTTTTCCATTCCGTTGCACAATCTTTACTTGCTGCATTTTTCTTTCAAAATGACAAGGTGTGGTCCTATTGCAATATTGCCAGTTTTTGATCATGTTACTTGGCTGCATTCTTGTAAGTTATGTGAACACAGTGAATAGTGTTTCCCAAGACCTCTGTTGGCAGAATCCATATTGACTCTATACAGGGTAAACCTGAAATGCTGTAAAAAAATTTCTGAGGTTGTTCAGAGATATTTTATGTATATTTTGATATAAGGGACATGTGGTCTTCAATGGCTCATTACATGTTAATTGCAGTTTGCTTGATTTCTTGTCCTTGTTTATCCTTGTATCTGCATAGCACTGAATATGCCCAACAGTTCAGATGTTGACAGTATGTTCTGTGGATCTTGTTTGGAAACAGATTTGTTATATTCACTCACAGTACTTCAAGGCAGATGGGACCAAGAAGGGACAGGAGGGGTGGTGGCTTCAAGACCTCATTCAGCAGTCATGGTGCCAGTGTCCTCGATTAAATTCTGAACACCTACGCAATGTCTCATTAAGTGAGGACATATGACACACTGTTGATGGTGATCCACCCATCAGATGTGGATGTTAAGCTCAGCGGCTCCCATGGTGCTATTCGGCTATTCGATAGGAGTGGGTTGTCTGCTGGCAGTGGGCTTCACAGTCTCCCTCCTGCCATCATCATCCAACACATACATGACACCACACTATACACAAACCCATTACAGTGACCTACACTTAACAATTACACTTAAACAACATGTAACACTCACATTTTGCACAGGAAAGGTCCCTACCGGTGTGAAGGATAGAAAACAACTACCTTTCCAATTCAAGTGGCCGAATATTCCCTTTGGGTCTTCCAGCCTTTCGTGCTGTATGACTTCACTTGCTGTTGACAACAGTAATGCTAAGTTTACTTTCCACTCTTGGGCTTGTGTTCTCTTTAGCCTGGTCCTGTGTCTGGCAGTGATTGTTGGTACAGAAACTCTCTGTCCGAACAGGCCTTGTTAGGCCCAACGGTACTGAGTGGCTGCCGTGTCATCCCCAGCCCACAGGTGTCACTGGATGTGGATATGAAGGGGCATGTGGTCAGCACACCGCTCTCCTGGCCGTATGTCAGTTTACGAGACCGGAGCCACTACATCTCAATCGAGTAGCTTCTCAGCTTGTTTCAAAAGGTCTGAGTGCACCCCGCTTGCCAACAGCACTTGGCAGACCGGATGGTCACCCATCCAAGTGCTAGCCCAGCCCGACAGCACTTAACTGTGGTGATCTGATGGGAACCAGCATTACCACTGCAGCAAGGCCGTTGGCTTATTGCACAGAAAGTGGACAAAAATACACATATAAAAAAAAGTTTTGCATCACCCCGGTTCGCAGAACTCCTGAAGATAGACGTTGATTGTGGATATTGTATCACAGACACAGTTTCTTTGACTGTTCAGAGATGTCACCAAACCCATCCAAAGATGTAAACAACCATGCACGAGCAGCACCTATTAGACGGAGGGGGTCCGACAGCCGATCAGTTCCCGTCATTCCACCAGGAAGGAGGTACATGGCTCATGTTGTCTCTAGTTAAACCATGCCTAGACAGTGAACACTCTGGTTCAATCATATTCACATTGTTGCTTTGTGCCAGAAAGGGCTCTCAACAAGGGAAGTGTCCAGGTGTCTCGGAGTGAACCAAAGCGATGTTGTTCAGACAAGGAGGAGATAAAGAGACAGGAACTGTCGACGACATGGCTCGCTCAGGCCGCCCAAGGGCTACTACTGCAGAGGATGACCACTACCTACGGATTATGGCTCCGAGGAACCCTGACAGCAATGCCACCATGTTGGATAATGTTTTTTGTGCAGTCAAAGGATGTTGTGTTGTGACTCAAACGGTGCGCAATAGACTGCATGATGCACAACTTCACTCCTGACGTCCATGGCGAGGTCCATCTTTGCAACCACAACACCATGCAGCGTGGTACAGATGGGCCCAACAACATGCCCAATGGACCACTCAGGATTGGCATCACATTTACTCCACCAATGAGTGTCACGTATGCCTTCAATCAGATTATCGTCAGAGATGTGTTTGGAGGCAATACGGTCACGCTGCACGCCTTAGACACACTATCCAGTGAGTGCAGCAAGGTGGAGGTTCCCTGCAGTTTTAGAGTGGCATTATGTGGGCTGACATACGCCGCTGGTGGTAAAGGCTGTAATGGCTGTACAATACGTGAGTGCCATCCTGCGACTGATAGTGCAACCATAATGGTAGCACATTGGCGAGGCTCTGAGGGATCTGTGTCGAATCACCATTGAGGAGTGGGACAAACTGGACCAAGAGTGCCTTGATAACTTGCGGATAGCATGCCACGATGGATACAGGCATGCATCAATGCAAGAGGACGTGCTACTGGGTATTAGAACTAACGGTGAGTACAGCAATCTGGACCACCACTTCTGAAGGTCTCACTGTATGGTGGTACAACATGCAATGTGTGGTTTTCAAAGCAATAGAAAGGGTGGAAATGATGTTTATGTTGACCTCTGTTCCAATTTCATGTTCATGGTATGGAACTCTCGGAAGTGAGGTGATGCAAAACTGTTTTTGATATGTGTATGAAAACATCAAGAACACAACACCTTACACACCTAATATGGTGTAGGAAAAGCATTGGTATTTGAAACAGCTTCCCGTCATCACAGAATGCATAAATACAGTTGCTGTATGTTTTCAAGGGAATCTCATATGATTTGTCCTACAAAATAGTAACAAGTTCTGGGATCAATGATGGAGGTGGATAGTGATCATGCACCATTCTCTCCAAAGTAGACCACAAATGCTCAGTGATGCTGGTGACAGTGGTGACCAGGGAGAGGTGAAAATTCATCCTCATGCTCACGGAACCAGTCCTGAATGATGTGAGCAGCGTGAACAGGAGCTCTGTCGTCTCGGAACACAGCTCGCCATTGGGAAACAAATACTGTACCATGGGAAGGACCTGATAAAGTGGTCTTAATCCTTGGCAGTAACACAAAGAAGCAGAGTAACCACGGGGCCCATGGAATAGCGTGATAAGACTGCCAAAATCATCGCTGAATCTCTTCTATGTTTTACTTTTGGGATGTAAACTGAGCCTGAATATTGATTTCAGTGTCTTTTCATAACTGATCAATCTACACATACAATGTTGAGCATTTTTCTGTAGCATCATATCAGCTTGAAAACCCTGTATTCAGTATACACTGGCTGCAAGATGTGAGGAACACTTCCTGTAGCCTTAAGAGCACCCTGTGCAAACTAATTTTGGTGAAACTTTATGAGGGGCTGTCCACATTCTAACCTTGAAATCTATATTTAATGCCCATCACAAGAGGTCGGGAATAGATGATTTGTAAAGCTAATGATGTAATGATGCTTTTTGTTTCAATCACAGGAGAAATAGTAAGTATGACATGCAACAACTTCCTTAACATACTGGGTGCTAGAGTGTGATCAAATATAATTTTTGAAGAAAACACTTCATTTGCATGGGAAAGTACATATAAACACCTAATAAGTAATATAACAGTGATCTTTCTTTTTATGCTTTGGCCACATCTTCACATTTCATATATACATTGCAGGAATCTGGAAGCAAGTAAAATGCAAATAAAGTGTCAGCTTCCTGGCTACACTACATGTCAGTCATCACATCCTACTGTGTGTTCAAAAAGTCTTGCCACAGTGCCGTATTATTGTTAGCCGTGCGTGCCATATGATTGTTCACCTGCCTGGGTTTTTCAACGAAACAGTAAGCGCAGAACGATACTTCAGTGATATTCTGTACCCATTCATAGGAGAACTTGTGTTAAGTGAAATATTGAATGGTTATTTTCAACAAGGTGGTGCAGCCACACATACGGCTTGCGTTTCAATGACACTGCTTGCTGATGTTTTTGGTGATTCCATAATTTCACAGGGACTTTGCCCTCCACGATCGCCTGACCTAACACCACCTGACTTTTTCTTCTAGGATGTATCGAAAGCAAATGTCTATAAAAACCACCCAAAATCCATTGATGAAGTGAAAACTGCAATATCTGCTTTCAATGCTTCTGTTACAGAAATGTTACAGCTTGGGTTTGGAAACATGATTAGACAAATTGAATTGTGTATTCAACAACAGGGGGGACACTTTCTACATTTAATGTGAAAATTTGTAAGTAAAAATGAATATTCAATAAATTAACAACTTGTATTTCAATGAGTTTCATTTTGGTATATTCACTGCAGCATGCGGCACGCGCGGCTAACAATCGTACGGCACTGCGGAGAGACTTTTTTAACACCCTGTAGGATCCACATTTACATTTGTTGGCTTCACCAACACAAAACTATATGTTTACCTTCCAAACTAACCTTAACATCAGGATATGCTACAGATGTCTGTCATCACTCGGCAGTTCTGCTTTTGAGAGACAATTGTTAAAAATAGTTCATCACAGACAGTGCAAAGTGCTGTATATATCAATACAAGAAATCCCGTAAGCAGCAGAAACAGAAACTGAAGAATGGACTGTTCACAAAGTATGATTAAGCTGCATAATTTTGTCACCACAAGCCAGACTTGTATTTTGGATGATACCATTAAAAAAAAAAAGCAGCTGTTAATTGGGAACCACTTACTATCCTCTCATTGACTGCTTCTAACGTGATATGGAGATGCATTGCAAACACCTGCCCTATATCATGAAAAAGTACTGTGAACAACCCTTTGTAAAGTTTAGATATTATTTGTTTGCTACTGTTTCACTTACATTACTTAAAAGCAGTATTGTAAAATTAGTAAAAGTGAATGGAACAGCTATATAGCATAATATCTACATACCAAATGGTGGCAGGAGAAAAAACACATAAAAGGTATTACATATGAAGGCTTTCGGAGCCAGTGGCTCCTTCTTCTGGCAGAGGAGTTGAAGGGGAAGGAAGAGAGGTGAGTTTTAGGAAAAGGGGTTGAATTCAGAAAGGTCACCCAGAACCCTGGGTCAGGGGACTTACCAGACAGGATGAGAAGGAAAGACTGATTATTGGGGACTGCAGCGGATGAGATTTGAAAACATGAGAGCTTAAAGATGACAAGATGGTGGTAATATACAAGAAAGAGAATACAGCCAAAACATCATGCAAGAGTTAATGAGAGCAAAAAGCTAAGTGCATTGTATGTGATAGAGGTGAGAGCAGGTGGCAGAAAATAGACAGGTCAGAAAATGAAAGATGTAGAGAACTAAAAGGAAGAGAAGAAAGTAATAGTTACTGTGAAGAAATGCTGAAAACAAAGAAACTAGTGTAACTTAAGGCCAGGTGGGTGGCAAGAACCAAGGGCATGTTGTAGTGCCAGTTCCCACCTATGGAGTTCTGAGAAATTGTTATCTGGGGGAAGAATCCTGATGGCACATGTGCTGAAATAGGCACCGATGCTGTGCAACAGGTTATTGTGTGTTGCCAGTGCACACCCATTGCATATGCCCATTCATCTCAACTGATATCTTGGCAGTAGTCATACCAATGTAAAAGGCCAAACAGCGTTTACATAACAGCTGATATATAACATGTATCATTTCAAAGACGGCCATTCATTTGATAGTATATGTTTGGTTAGTTACAGGGCTTGTTATAGGTTGTGGGTGATAGGGGGGTGCATAGGGCACCTTGCAGTGGGGCAGTCACAGGGCTGTAGGGTAGGGAGGTAGGTGCAGAAGGAGCACAGGATCTGTAAAGGATCTTGCAGAGATTGGGAGAGCAATAAAAATCTATTCTAGGTGTGGTGGGCAAAACATCACACAAAGTGGACCTCATTTTAGGCATGATTTTAGGACATCATGACCTTGTCAAAGTAGCTAATTACTACATTCAAGATGAGGATAATACTGAGTGACAGGTGGTGTGCTCTTAAGCTGTGTTTTGTGGGGATCAGCAATACTAGGATTGGATGTGATGCCCCAGGAAATCTGCTTTAGAACTAGACTGATGGGGTAATTATGTCCAGGGAAGTCTGAGGTGAGAATGGTGGTGTATTGCTGTAAAGAGTCTGCACCTGAACAAATACATTAGCCTTGAATGCCAAGGCTGTATGGGAGGGAACTTTTGACATGGAAAGTATGCCAACTGTCAAGATGTAAGTACTGTTGCTTATTAGTAGGTTTAATGTGAAAAAAAGTGAGTAGCTGGCCTTTGGTGAGGGTGAGATCAACATAAAGGAGAATGGCATGGGATTCTGACAAAGAGCAGGCAAAATTTAATTGGGGGAATGTATTTAGAGATTCCAGGAGTTTTAACAGTCAGCCTCACCAGAGTCCATAGGGCGAAATGTCTCATTGTGAGGCTGACCTGTTAAAACTCCTGGACTCTCTAAATACATTCTCCCAATTAAATTTCATGTAATCCTGTCCCAAATCCCACACCACTTTTCTTTTCACCAAAGCTTTTTGCTGGACGTAATTATCCACCAACCTAGTTCAAAAGCAGATTTCCCAGGCCATCACATCCAATAGTGATACAGTTGATGCCTCCAAAAAACAGCTTCACAGCACACCACTGGTCACTCAGTATTAATCAGCTACTTTGACAAGGGCACAACTTCCTAAAATCGTGCCATGAAATGAGATCCATTCTGTCTGACATTTTGCACACCACACCTAGAATAGCTTTTTGTTGCCCTCCCAATCTCCGCAATATCCTTGTCAGTCCCTATCCTCTTTCTACCACCATCTCCATACCCTATGGCTCCTACCCCTGTGATCATTCCCGCTGCCAAACATGTGCTATACACCCTCCTACCATCACCTATAGCAGCCCTGTAACTGGCAAAACATATACTGTCAAAGGGAGAGCCACGTGTGAAATGACACATGCCATGTACCAGCTGTTATGTAAACACTGTTCGGCTTTTTACATCGGCGTGCCCACTGTAAAGTTATCAGTTAGTATAAATGGGCACAGGCAGAGGGTGTAGACTGCCAACACTCAATAAACTGTTGCAGAATGTGCTCTACACTGTGACAGTTGTGAGCTCGATTCCTGTTTCATCACACGGGACATCTGTATTCTTTCCCCAGATATCAGTATTTCAGAACTCTGTAGGTGGGAACTGGCACTACACCATGTACTTGGTTCTCGCCGACCATCTGGTCATAATTTAGGTTACTTTCTTTGGTCTCAGTATTTCTTCACAGTAACTATTCCTTCCTTCATTCCCTTTTAGTTGTCTACATCTTTCATTTTCTGACCTGTCTTTTTTTTGCCGTCTCTCTCCACCTCTATCATGTACAATGTACTTAGCTTTCTGCTCATGCACAGTGTTCTAGCAGTAATCTCTGCCTTGCATATCACCCTACCTTCCACCTGTAAACTCTCTGGTTTTCAAATCTTGTTCAGTACAGTCTTTCCTTCTCATCGTTTCCGGGAAGTCTCCTCTGACCCAGGGTTCTGGGTGACTTTTCTGAACTCTGCCCCTTTCCCTAAATCTCAGCAGTCCTTTTACTTCACCTCTCTTCCTTTCCCTTCAACCCTAGTGCTAGAAGAAGGAGCCACTGACTCTGAAAGTTTACATACATAATAGCTGTTATATATGTGTTCTCCTGCTGCCGCTTGGTGATGTTTTTCATCAATGCAATTAAATTATATTTTCAAAAACCGATTATTTTTGTTGATATAGCAGAATACGTTTCTTTGTTCCAGTGGCACTGGAAGCAAACCTGCAGACTACCCACAGAAGCCTCTGTACAACCCCAATTATTTCGGTCAGCCACCAGGCACCAGTAAATTGACACATGAGGCCAGATATCCTGGCTACCAACAGGGCTACCCAGGATATCAAAACTATCCAGCTGGATACCCCAGATCTCCTGGGGATTCTGGAGGCCATGGAGGCTACCCGTCATCGTCAGGTGGTAGCACTTACGATGGGCACCAACAAGTGTACACTGGCTCTCCAGGCTTCGTCCATTATCTGAGCAACAGATACTCTGGTGGCGGCTCACAGTGGAGTCCTCCAGGATACACATCCAGCTACAGTATGATGCCAGGCCTCGACAGTATCTACAGTGCCAGGGGCAGCCGTTTCTCGACAAGCTATCATTCCAGCCAATTTGGACTCTCAAAGAATTTTTTTAGGCCAAGCTTCCCAACCATCATCTCCTTGCGAATACCACAGTGAGTACAGCTTAGGCCATCATTTTATTTTCATTAGAATTTTTCATCCAGGAAAAACCCAGAAATTTTTTGGGATTCTGAGTATTTTTCATTGTTTTAGTTTTCAGATAAATTTTTGTAGTTTTGACTGGTAAGAACTGGTACTTTAACAAAGAATTTTACGTTAGTCCACTGCTGTAGAATAATACTGCAGCAATAAAACATAAATGAGAGAATAACACCATAATAAATGTGCCATTTGAAAAAACAAAACACTGTGCAAACACAGACGAATCTGTCGAAGGCTGTAGGATGGAGACTATGCAATACTTTGTAACAACAAAACTGCTTTTGATGAGCATGATGTCACAACTGTTTACATTTCTAACAGTTCGCAGGAGACTACTGTAAATGGTGGCTTCAGAAATGTTATTTTCAAAGTAAATTTCCTTTTACACAAGATGAATTAAGTTATATGTGACAATCATGCAGCATTTGACTCTCATTAGAAACTTAACACTTTGAGGACCAGCCACTTAGAAAAATTTTGGGGCGAGAAAACCAGCCATTTATGCCATTATTTAAAATTTTACTGGTTCATTTGTGCTTGATATATTATAAAGGGTTATACACACTAAAATATTGTACGTGCAAGCTTAGTGTTTCTTGTCACTGTGCTGTATGTATATTAATTTAAACCATTACCTTTTCCTATGTGTGTGATTGGACTACTAAGTCATGTTGTTATTGACTGACTCATCACGTTTGTGTCCTATATTCTGCTGTCATTGACTGCGAGATCATGTGACTTGAGCAGTGACTGGCTGACAAAAGAGCAGTGTAGTTTTGATTTCAGTGCTTCAGAAGTAACTATGTGTATTCAGAGGAATTAATATTAATGCTTCCATAATACAAAAATATACAATATACATGTTGCCGCACACCAAAGCTATTCCAAAAGGTTTTTTTTTTTTTTTGCTGTATTTCGTTTCCTAAAGTGCTGAGAAGTTCTACACTGGTGTATGAAACCTTTACCTTTCAGAGGATTGATAAATTTGAGTATAGAATGTTTTCACGTGGGACAAAGTGTATTTTTAAGTGGGAAATCCGGGAGTTTTTTTTCTTGTCTGTGTACAATGTTAAAAGAACCCACACTGGTCACTCTATAGATATTGGACTGGTACCACCTGGTCATGTGATCCTCTATCTCTGACAAAAGTCATGTCAGTGACATGAACATATTTCAGTTGTTTGTGTGGAATCAGTATAGCAAATTCGATCAACGTGGATACTTGACAGAATGGCAGAAAGGAGCCGTCATGTTTGAAAGTGGCCATGACCACACGTTGAATGTAGTTATCTGATTTGTCAGTGTACTAATGTGGGCTATCCAACATATCTACGAGGAACAATGTACCTCTTGCAGCCATATATTATCTTGGTACATACGTTTGTAGCATTCTCGTTTTGTGTGTTGGTATTCTTGTTGTTATGGGTTTATTTATCAATTGTCATTTTTTATTTGTAGTTAACAGGGTATATATGACCCAGGACAACTGGGAAATCTGGGAAAAACCCGGGAATTTTTTCATCTGGGAGAAAACCGGGAAGAACCCGGGAATTTTTCGGAATTCCGGGAATTTTTCATTGTCTTAGCTTTCAGTTAAATTTTTGTAATTGTGCGTGGTAAAAATTGGTTCTCCTGCTACTGGAGAATGAAAGAGCAGAATAAAATATAAACGAGAGGGGAAAAAAAATAAAACTTTAGTGGCAAAGGAAATGCACAATTTACAACAACAAAACACCGAGCACACACAAGCGTCTGCAAATAGCAAAAATATGTCAAAGGCCATAGGGTAAAGACTATGTAATTCTTTGTAACAATAAACTGCATGCTACATGACGTCACAACTGTTCAGATTAGGTTCATTAATAGCTGCAAGCAGCCAGATGCCAACGAGAAAAATATTTCTCACGCGCCCTAGCTGCCAGATTCACGCATGCGGAGAGTTGTCTGAGTTGTAGTGGGGAGGGCGTTAGGCTCCACATGACCCATGTTTGCGTTAAGTGATTTTGCTGCTTCACTTCATTTACAGCTCCCACATCAAATGAAAACAAAAAGGATTTCTGTGGCTGGGAGCTATCAAGTGAATTAAAATACACTTACATAATTACAGAGGGCAAAAATATATTATTAGTTTCAATTTACTGATTTTATTTTATTTCCAAGTTATTAGCAGTCAAGCATTAATCACCTTGCAGAACAATGAAGTTATTTTTGCAAGTGCGCTAAAGAAATTTGGCTTCATTAATCTTTCCGCTGAGGCAATCATTTTATTTGAAACGAAGTGTTTCATTCCACAGTATTGGCCAGTTCCAACTATTCGCTGAATTTCAAGTGCACGTTATCATCTTCTGTCATGTATGGCATTATGCCATAAGAAAGAACCAAAAATGAGATCATAGAGTTCTGGTACTCCAAGAAAACTTACATCCTAAAAACAGCACTGAAAACCTTAATATCAGATGGGACGTACTTCATTGTGAATCTGGAAAAAAAACCAATGTGCACTTCAAGGCAAATGATGCATTTTAGTATGGTTTACAAAATTCTGATGCTCTTGGGAGTATCCTCTGATGCCCTGTTTCCTTTATGGTGTAATGTAAGCTCTCTTAGTGCTTTATACATATGAATATGAGGGTTTCCTACATCACTGCAGCTGCTTACGTGCAATAATGCCTGTTTTCTCGCGCTCTCTGGCAACTGGTAAATCGAACCTATTTCTAACAGTATTGCGAACGGTGGTTCGAAAAGTGCTACTTTCAAAGTAAATTTCTTTTTACGCAAGATGAATTATGTTGCGTGTGAGAAAGTGCGATTAATCTCTAAATCACAGAGCATTTAAAACTGAACACTTTGAGGACCAGCCACTTACAAGAATTTCAAGCCCAGAAGACCAGACATTTATGTCATAATTTTAAATTTAATGGCACATTTGTGTGATGTATCTTAAAGTATAACACAAGCAAAAAAAGATCAGTATTACATGTGAAATCTTAGCTTGTGTTGTAGCTTGTTAATCATAAGAGACCAATATTAGATGTGAAAGCTTAGCTTTTCTTGTAGCTATACTATGTATATTAATGTAAACCGTTAACTTTTCCTCTTTGTGCTTTCACGCTATGTAACCAGTGATCTTGCTATTGGCTGACTACATCATGTGTCCTATGCTCTGAATATCTGCTGTCATCGGCTGGCGAGATCTCGTGGCATGAGATATGATTGGCCTACAAAAGGAAATCGCAACCTCGGTTTCAACGCTCTGGAAACTAATGTGCTGTGTTTGGAGCAATTTGAATTTATACTTTTTTAATACGAAAATATGCAGCGTACATGTTCCTGCAAATTAAAGGTCTTTCCAAAACTTCTGTCCCCCAGCTTTACTTTTTTTTCCGGGAAGTTCTACACCTGAGTGTATTTTATTCAAAGGATTGATAAGTTTTACAGTTCCAAGGGAAAATCTATGGAAAACCTATTATCACTTAGCACCAGAAAAAGTGTATTTTCGCCCGGGAAAAAGGTTATTTTTTAAACGGGAAATCCGGGAATAATCAGGGAAGTTTTTTTCCTTGTCCCCATATACACCGAGTTCACTGTTGCTGTTTGAGTTTACATATTGTCATTTGTCATTTGGAGACAGAGTGGAATTATGGACGCTAGAAAATTGAGTGCCAAGTGGAGAAATTGGAACATTTCCAATATATTCTTCTGTTTGAGTTCAATAGAGGGGTGACAGCAGTGGAGGCAGCCTGAAACGCCATTTAACAGAGCACAGCAAGAAAATGGTTTTCTCATTTCAAGGAGAATTGTGTTAACATTAGTGATTCTCCATGTTCAGGAAGAACTCCAGAGTTTGATGAAGATAGTTTATGCAAATTAATCCACAATGATTTACATCAGTATAATTGAGAACTAGCAAGTGTGATGAACTGTGATCATTTCACCATTGCGCAATGCTTGCATTCATTGGGAAAGGTTCAAAAATCGGGTGTATGGATACGACATACTCTCTCTGCTTGCTCGCCATCAATTGGCTCATGAGCAAGACAAATCATTCTATCCTTTATCATTACTAGTGACAAGAAAGGGTTTCTTTGTGCCGACATAAGGGAAAGAAATGAGTGGTTGATTCGAAACAAAGCAATAGTTCCCCCGTCCAAAGACCTGTGTGCATCTACAAAAGATAAATTTTTAGCACCTAGTGGAACAGCGACAGTGGGGTGTACTATGAATTGCTTCCCCGAGGTGTAACCATCAATGCTGAAATTTATTGTCACAGGGTGTATACGACCCGGGACAACCGGGAGATTCGGGAATAAACCCGGGAATTTTTTCATCTGGGAGAAAACTGGGACAAACCCGGGAATTGTTTAGAATTCTGGGAATTTTTCATTGTTTTAGCTTTCAGTTACATTTTTGTGATTTTGACTGGTAAGAACCAATAATCTAACAAAGGATATTACTGTATGAAACAAAACATGAACAAGAGAAAAAAGAAAACGAAAATAAAACTTAAGTTGCAAAGGAAATGCACCATATACAACAACAAAACAGTGCTCATACAAGCATCTGCTAACAGCAAAGTGTGTAAAGGCTTTAGGAAGACTATGCATTTCTTTGTAACAACAAATTGCCTTCGATGAGCGTGGCATGACAACTGTTTAAATTAGATTTGTTTGAGCTGTTGCGGGCGGGCTCTTGCGCATGTGCAGTTGAGTCGCGTATGGGTGGGTAGCGTCCACGTGACCTGTGTGTACGTTCAGAGATTTTGTTGTTTCCTCTTCATTTTATTGCTCTCACGTTAAATGATAACAAAATGGATTTTTGTGGCCGGGAGCTACCAAATGAATAAAAATACGTTCGCATAATTACGGTAGGCTAAAATTTGTTATTAGTTTCAGATTTTATTTCCACCTTTCTTACACAACAATTAAGTTATTTTTGCCGGTTTGGTAAAGAGATTTGGCTTAAAGTTAATCTTTTCTGCTGAGGCAGTCAATTTATTTGAAACAAAGTGTTTAATTTCACACTATTGGCTAGTTTCAACTGTTCGCTGCATTTCAAGTGCACGTATGGCACTATGCCATAATAAAGAACCAAACATGAGATAATACAGTACTATTACTCCAAGAAAATTTACATTCGAATGTGCATTTTAAGCCGAATTATGCGTTGTAGTATGGTTCACGAAATTTCGACGTTCTGATGTCTTGTTTCTTTTATGCCATACGTAAGATCTTTTAATGTTTTACATGTACGGACATATGGGCTTCCTGCGTCATCGTAGCTGCGCAAGCACGGTGACGCCTGTTATTTGGCGCTTTCTTGCAACTGCTGAAACGAACCTATTTCTAACAGGTCATGGGAAAATATTGCGAATGGTGGTTTGAAAAGCATTACATTCAAAGCAGATTTCCTTTTACGCAAGATAAACTATGCGTGAGAATGTACGATAAATTTCTTAAATCACAAAGCGTTTGAGTCTCATTTAAAAATCAACTCTTTTGAGGATGACCATTTAGAAGAATTTCGAGCTCAAAAGATCAGACATTTACGTCATTTTACTGGCACATTTGTGTGATGTATCTTAAAGTGTAACACGCGCAAAAAAGATCAACATTATATGTCGAAGCTTATCTTCTTTTCCAGCTTATTAATCTTAAGAGACCAATACTATAGGTGAATGGTATATATATTAATTTAAACCATTAACGTTTCTTATTTTTGTGTTCACGCTGCTTAAGAGTGATCTTGCTATTGGCGCACTACATCATGTGTCCTATGCTGCCATCAGCTGGCGAGATCACGTGACATGAGCTATGACTGTCTTACAGAAGCGCACCACAATCTCGATTTCAATGTTTTGGAAAGTAACATGCGGTGTGTGGTGGAATTCAAATTTATACCTTCGTAATACGAAAATATGCAGCGTACATGTTGCTGCACATCAAAGGTCTTTCAAAACGTGTTTTTCCCCCCAGAGTTAAGTTTTCTAAAGTGCCGGGAAATTCTACTCCGGTATATAAAACCATAAACATTCAAAGGATTGATGAGGAAGAGTATACTGTTTTTTAACACGGAAAAGCCATATTTTCACCCGGGAGAAAGTGTATTTTTAACTGGGAAATCCAGGAAAAATCCGGGAATTTTTTTTCCTTGTCCACGTATACACCCTGTGTCAACAACTGGGACATCTTGCAGACACAGTTAGAGAATTGGAGGGAGTGGAAGAACTAGTGGGCCAAGGTATGAGGACTGCAGCCTTGGCAGCAGTGTAAGCGGCCTCGTTTCCTGTCAGACTGACATGATCAGGAGAGACTCCATAAAGAGTGAGCAAGTGACAGCTTTTCTGCACCTGTTGTGCTAAGGGATGGACTGTATGCAGCACACTGAGGCTCTGAAGTGAGAGAGTCGGAGCAGATGATGCAATTGAAAAGCCTGTGTCGTCGGATGTACTGTATGGCCCGTTACTCGGCAAAGAGCTATGCTGTAAATACTGACCAGTACTCCAGAAGCCGATACCAAAATCATCGGCGGTAATGATGAAGGCACACCTGACACCACAGTCAGTCCAAGAGCCATCAGTGTACACAAAGTACTATTGCAAAGTTCCGTGTGAAGGTCGTGAAACTTACGGCGATAGTGAGGCTGGAGTAGTATCTTTAGGAAGTGAATGAAGGCCAAGGTGAACACAGGCCTCTGCACGAAGCCAAGGTGGTGAAGGATTCACATCCATCGGAAAAGTGACAGGCAGTATGAAGTTAAATTGCTGGAACAAGAGCTGAAAGCAAACTCAAGGATGCTTCAGCATACAGACTCTTACCTGGGCTAGTATAAATGGTACTAATGGCCAAACAGATAACGTGATATTAGATAGTATAGAGATTGTGTAAGGGGGGAGGATGTGCAGATGCATAAATGAAACATCCATAGTCTAGTTTCGAAGGAACAAGGGACTGATACAAATGGAGGACGATGATCTGATCTGCTCTCCAGGAAGTATTGCTGAGGACATGTTAGGACACTGAGGGACTCTGTATAGTGGGAGGCCAGGTAAGACACGTGGGCAACAAACAGAACAGCAACAGGCCCAAGATTTAAAGATCATGAAAGAATCCAATTGCACCACCAGAAATTCATACAAATGATTTTGTCAGTTGAAAAGCAAAAGACATTTTTGATGCTCCATGAGTAAAGACAGTTGAGACATCACTGAAGATGCTGCTCAAGGAGACAAGTCTGTGGAGAATTGCATTATATGGAAAAATCATCAACAAAAGGGGAGCTGGAGACGCCCAGAGGGGAACAGTCCATAATAGGGTGAATGGAGATAGCAAACAGGACGACTCCCATGATGGAATCCTGAGGCACACTGTATTTTTAGATAAAGGTGTCCGACAAGGCAGAAGCTCTCACATACCTTGAAAATTTGGTCTTTTAAGAATTCCTGAAGGAAACAGGGCATGCGGCCATGGAAGCCCCACGTTTAGAGAGGATGGAGAATACCAGTCATCCAGCAAATGTTCTAGGCTTTCTCCAAATCGAAAAACATGGCCTCAGTCTGGTATTTCCACATAAAACCATTCATGACATGCATTGACAGAGTGACAAGATGATCAACTGCAGAATGGCACAAAAATCTGCACTGTGCAGTGGTTAGAGAATTGTGAGGCTCAAGCCACCGTACCAGCTGGACATGAATCATACATTCCATCACCTTGTAAACACAGCTGGTGAGAGAAATGGACCATAATAGAGGGAGGTGTTTGTCCTTGCTGGGTTTAGGTATGGGTGTGACAGTGGCTACACTCCTGCATCTGGGAAACATGCCCTCTGCCCAAATGTGATTGCACGTATGAAGGAGAAGATGCTTACGTGCAAGAGAAAGGTTCTGCAACATCTGAATGTGAACATCATCCAGCCCTGGGGCGGAAAATCGGAATGAAGTGGGAGCACAATCTGGCTCCCTCACAGTTGTTGTTGTTGTTGTGGTCTTTAGTCCTGAGACTGGTTTGATGCAGCTCTCCATGCTACTCTATCCTGTGCAAGCTTCTTCATCTCCCAGTACCTACTGCAGCCTACATCCTTCTGAATCTGCTTAGTGTACTCATCTCTTGGTCTCTCTCTATGATTTTTATATGTTTTTTACCCTCCACACTGCCCTCCAATGCTAAATTTGTGATCCCCTGATGCCTCAGAATATGTCCTACCAACTGGTCCCTTCTCCTTGTCAAGTTGTGCCACAAACTCCTCTTCTCCCCATTTATATTCAATACCTCCTCATTAGTTATGTGATATACCCATCTAATCTTCAGCATTCTTCTATAGCACCACAATTCGAAAGCTTCTATTCTCTTCTTGTCCAAACGATTTATCGTCCATGTTTCACTTCCATACATGGCTACACTCCATACAAATACTTTCAGAAACGACTTCCTGACACTTAAATCTATACTCGATGTTAATAAATTTCTCTTCTTCAGAAACACTTTCCTTGCTGTTGCCAGTCTACATTTTATATCCTCTCTACTTTGACCATCATCAGTTATTTTGTCCCCAAACAGCAAAACTCCTTTATTACTTTAAGTGTCTCATTTCCTAATCTAATTCCCTCAGCAACACTCGACTTAAATCGACTACATTCCATTATCCTCATTTTGCTTTTGTTGGTGTTCATCTTATATCCTCCTTTCAAGACACTCTCCATTCCGTTTAACTGCTCTTCCAAGTCCTTTACCGTCTCTGACAGAATTACAATGTCATCGGTGAACCTCAAAGTTTTTATTTCTTCTCCATGGATTTTAATACCTACTCTGAACTTTTCTTTTGTTTCTTTTACTGCTTGCACTATATACAGATTGAATAGCATCGGGGAGAGGCTACAACCCTGTCTCACTCCCTTCACAACCACTGCTTTCCTTTCGTGCCCCTTGACTCTTATAACTGCCAATTGGTTTCTGTAAAAGTTGTAAATAGCCTTTTGCTCCCTGTATTTTACCCCTGCCACCTTTAGAATTTGAAAGAGAGTATTCCAGTCAACATTGTCAAAAGCTTTCTCTAAGAGTACAAATGCTAGAAACGTAGGTTTGCCTTTCCTTAATCTTTCTTCCAAGGTAAGTCGTAAGGTCAGTATTGCCTCACGTCTTCCAACATTTCTGTGGAATCCAAACTGATTTTCACAGAGGTCGGCTTCTACCAGTTTTTCCATTCGCTTGTAAAGAATTCGCGTTAGTATTTTTCAGCTGTGACTTATTAAACTGATAGTTCGGTAATTTTCACATCTGTCAACACCTGCTCTCTTTGGGATTGGAATTATTATATTCTTCTTGAAGTCTGAGGGTATTTCGCCTGTCTCATACATCTTGCTCACCAGATGGTAGAGTTTTGTCAGGGCTGGCTCTCCCAAGGCTGTCAGTAGTTCTAATGGTTGTCTACTCCCGGGGCCTCTCTTCAGGAACCACATGTTTGTCTTGCCTTTCGACAGATACCCCCCCCCCCCCCCCCCCATTGTGGTTGCACCTATGGTACGACCATCTGTATCATGGAGGCACACAAGCCTCCCCACCAACGGCAAGGTTCATGGTTCAGGGGGGGTACACAATACAGACGCCATTGTAGTATTCTCAATTCTGAGAAGGGAAGGGTACTATGCGACCCTCCTCCACTCGTTTCTGATGGAGGAAGGTAGGGTGATAGTGGGTGGAGCTCGAAATCTCTGCAAAATAGCTGCCCAAGGTGTTGGAGATAGCAGTAGTTTCCACGATGACATGATGTGCTACTGTCAGGCTGGAAACTAGGGAATAGACCTTGGTCCCAGACAGCAGTTGGTGGTTGGCCCACACTTCACAAGAGGGAGTGGAACTGTTAAAAGAACTAGTAAAAACCAGCAAGCTTTCCTGCTATCCTGAAGAATGCAATGACACTGTGCACACAACTGTATGTAATGAATCTATATCTACATGGATACTGAAGTGCCTGGCAGAGGGTTCATCGAGCTACCTTCCCAATTCTCTATTATTCCAATCTCCACACAGAAAGAACCAACACCTGTATCTTTCTGTACAAGCTCTGGTTTCCCTTATTTGATCATGGTGATCATTTCTCTGTATGTAGGCTGGCGTCAACAAAAAATTTTCGCATTTGGAGGAGAAAGTTGGTAACTGAAATTACATGCGAAGATTGCTCCACAGCGAGAAATGCCTTTGTTTTACTGATGTCCAACCCATTTCCTGTATCATTTCAGTGACACTCTCTCCCCTATATCATGATAAAACAAAATGTAATGCCCTTATTTGAACTTTTTTGATGTACTCCGTCAATCCTATCTGGAAGGATCTCACATCGCACAGCAGCATTCTAAAAGAGGACTGACAAGCATTGTGTAGGCAGTCTCCTTAGTAGACCAGTTACATTGTCTAAGCGTCCTGTCAATAAAATGCAGTCTTTGGTTAGTATTCCCCCCACAACATTTTCTATGTGTTCATTCTCATTTAAGTTATTCGTAATTGGAATTCCTTGGTATTAAGTCGAATTTACGGCCTTTAGATTTTACAGATTTATCATGTAACCAAAGTTTAACGGATTCCTTTTAGCATTCATCTGGATGAACACCACTGCCTGTTAACCTGATATTTCAGTGGAGGGCTGTCGCACCTGCTGATGTTATATAAAATCTGTATCCAAATTTTCTGGATCTAAAAGTTTTGACTTTTATTGAATAACATCATTAAAAAGACAATAAACTCAGTCACCAAATCATTAGCTTTTATTTTTAATAAATGTGTAGAATTTGGAGTTTTTCCGGATGCATTTCAGGTATTAATAGTTGTCCCAATTTTTAAAAAAGGGGACAAATATCTTTGCCAAAGTTGCAGACCAGTCTCCATTGTTCTGATATCCTCAAAGATATTTGAGGCATGGATACACAAATAAGCAGCTTCTTTGAAAAACAAAATATCCAGTGTAACAATCAGTTTGGTCAGTTTGGTTTTCACAAGTGGAGAAACACAACAGGTGCAGTCTTGGAAATGATTGCCAAACCTTAACAGCTTTCGAAAACAATCACATGATATCACTGTTATTATGTGACCTAAGCAAAGCATTTTATTGCACTTGTGGTGGCGTACTACTGAGGAAACTAGAGTTTTATGGGGTGAGACAGAGCACTTTAGCTGTGATAAGTTCTTATTTAAGTAACAGAAAACAATTTGTATCATTCAGAAATGTAAATTTTCTGTAATGGAAATTAGCACAGGTGTATTACAAAGGTCTATCCTTGGACCCTTCTTCTTCATTGTAGCTATCAATGATTTACCTCATAACACAGCCCACCCTGTCGGATCGTAAGCTGACAATACAACACTACTTACCACACAACAGAACATTCCAGATCTGAGGAGCCTAACAAAAGAAACACATAATAAGGCCCTGGACTGGTTTGCAGCCAATAAGATCCTGTGCAATCATGATAAAATCCAGCAACTTTTAATGGGAATATCAAATGAAATAGACAACAAGTCAGCAAAACTCTTAGGTATTTACATTGACTCGAAACTCTATTGGGAGGAACGTGTCAATCACATATGTGAAAAAATCTGCCAAGTGGCGTACCTTATCTTGAAACTAAGCTTGGAGCTTGGAGTACCTTAGGGTGATGTACTTTGGGTTACTACAGTCATATGATTATATGGGGGCACTCCCCTCACATCAAGAACATTTTGAAATTACAAAAGAAAAGGTCTTGCACATAATATGTAAAAAAGGTCATAGGGTGCCCTGTCGTTCTCTCTCTTCCAAACTTAGAATACCTGCAATTGTAAATTTATACATTTATTTGTCATTAGTCTACATTAAAAATAATATTTCAGAATTTGTTGCCAGAGGAAAAATACATGAACACAACACCAGAGCTAAGGGTAAGTTAGACATACCATGCCACAGATTAGCAATAACAGAAAATTCCCACAAAGAAAACTCACTCAAAATGTTCAATAAACTGCCAATTCATGTTCAGTCAATGCATATAAATTTAAAAAAAAAATTAAGTAGTACAGCTGGCTGTCAAATCATCCATTTTATGACATTAAAGAATTCTTTGAGATGCCTGAGGAGGCTTGATCTACACAATTTAATCTATGTTGTGTGTGAATTTTATCGTGATAGTAGCTTTAGAAATGCCTTTGAATTGTTAAACTGATTAGCTCTGCACTGGTGGCCACTCCCACCTTTTCCAACATTTGGGAAACTGCTTGCTTCAGCGGAATTTTGACATCTGTTTCTCTTGCTGGCAATTATATCTTTGCCTGAAAACTTTCTTGCATGGGGTTTATTTATGCTTCGACAATACTAACACACATTAGTTGGTGGAAGGTTGAATTCACAAACTTTTACGTGAAAGTCAAGATTTATGCACAATGAGTGGTGGAAAAACTGTGTTTAGGAAACGGAGGTTTCATGGAAATTGGTTTACCAACAAGAAAAGAGGAAACAGCTTGAAATGAAGAACATAAGCACTCAGCTTCAGCATCAAAACTTGGGACAGGAGAATTGTACAGGTGCGTGAATGATGTTGATATGGATTCCATTGGATTCAGACTTACGATTTAGGACTTCTCTGCCAGACTATAAAGTTTTCATGTTCATGTGTTAGCTGTAAAAATACAGAATGCGTGATTGTTGTTGAAGAAAGAAGAGTCGGAATAGCTTGTGATTTTAAATTAATTTGTCATTCGTGTGACTATGAATTTTCATTTTCATCCTCCAAAAAAACTGACAGTGGTACCTATGAAAGCAATTTTAGTTTAGTATATGCTCTGAGAGGCCTTGGATAGGGCAGGGAAGGAGGTATTTATTGTGTGGTTTTCTGAACATGCCTCCACCTTGTACAAGGTTTGAAAAAAATAAGTAAAGACATATCTGATGCTGTATGCAATACCACAAAAAACAAGAAAGCAGTGGAGGAATTGCTGGAAATAAACCAAAAAGAAATACATCGTGGGGTAGACGTTCATGATAGTGAATCTCCTACAAATGTTACTGACCTGCGTGTGTGTGTGTGTGTGTGTGTGTGTGTGTGTGTGTAGATGGGACCTGGATGAAAAGGGGTCTCACATATCTGTATGGGGTTGCATCTGTTATTGGTATTGACTCAGGTAAAGTTTTAGATGTAGAAATTATGTCTAAATACTGCCACCAATGTGCAAAAAGGAAAATGTCCAACAACGAAGTCAGTGAGAAACCGTGGCAATAAAAGCATGCAGTACCCTGCTCTAAAAATTATAGTGGCTGAAGTGGGGGCATTGAGGCTGCTGCAGTTGTGAGGTTGTTCTCCAGATCTGAGTAGCAGTATGGTGTTAGATATACTAAATACCTTGGTGGTGGAGACTCCTCTTTGTTCAAAGCTGTAACAGATAAAAATCTATACAGTACAACAATATAAAAGTTGGAACGTGTTGGCCACATCCAAAAGAGGCTTCGTGGAAAGCTTCATCACTTGCTGAATGAGAAGGAAGGTGAAGTACTTGAGGATGGAAAACCACTAGGAGGAAAAGGTAGGCTTAATGTGAAAGGAACTGATTCTCTTCAGTTATTTTATGGGAGAACTACCAGAAAAAACACACATAATTTAGAGGCAATGACCAAACACCAATGCAAAATCTGTGTTCGAAAGATGATTGGTGTAAGTTCAACAACAGAAAAGAGACGTATTCACATAAACACTCATTACCAGAACCTATCATGAATGCAATTAAGCCCATATTCAGGTTTCTTGCAAACCATGATTTATAGAAGAATTGTCTTACGGAAAGACACAAAATGAAAATAAAAGCCTCAATAATTTGGATTAGATGATCTAAACAAACATTCTGTGGACTTGAAGTACTCAAAATAGGTGTCTATGATGCAGTTTTACGTTACAATAACGGAAATAATGGCAGAATTGAAGTTCTGGTGAGAGTTAGTATAGATTCTGGTGTGTTTAAAACAAAGTCATTTTACACCATTGATGAGAACAGGATCAAGAAAGCTAACAGATCAGTGTCTTACCTGCAAATACAAGTCAGGCAGATTCGTAGAGGAGAGAAGAGAAACCTGGAGGATTAGGAGTATCAGTGTGGAGGATTTTAAAATTGAGGTAATCTTCTTACTTGTAGAAGTATGAGAAAAAAACCTTTGAACCTCATTTTCTCTGTTTTAAATTTTTTACATTATTAGAAGCCTTTTCTCAAAAAGGATATGTGCTAATGCCATAAAAGTTTCAGGTACTGTTTGCAACATGTTGCTGTCTCCCTATGATATCCTGCAATTACAGTCTGATTTTTAGATGATTGTATGTAGAAAAAAAAGGTTAATTTTGGATGTGCAAAATTAAAAACTCCGTTAATGATACAATTTGTACCATAAATTAATAACTGTAGTTCAGTGGTCTTATAAACTTCTCAGGACATTACAATAAAATCTTCAGGTTAATTGCATGATTAGAATTTGAGTTATGGTTTTCTACAAAAAATACAATAAAAAATTAAAAATTCAAATTTCAGGCAAAATATTAATCCTGCATAAAAAAATGGCTCTTGTGCTTTACATGTGCAAAATTTAATTTGTAAATTAATAAATATGGCTGTATAAATGTTTACATTTCCTGTGACATCCCCCCCCCCCTTAAAAATTTTCTGTAGTTAAACATATTATTGTGTGCTGTGGTTAAGTCACATATTGACACTATGTACAGTGTATACTATACTATACTACACTATATTAAAGTATAGCTTATTAATTAACTTTTAGAAACTATCCTGATGTAATTTGGTACACTGCCATGCTTAAAACGTATACTATAATGTATAGACATTAGTTTATTTTATTATTATATATGTACTACTACATCCTGTATGATGATCATTATAAAATGACCTATGGTGAATACAATTCTTTATATTTGATTCTTGTGTTTCACAAAAACGATGTTTTCTAAATCCGTGTTGAATGTGTGTCAGCAGACTGTTTCTTTGAGGTAATTCATAATCTTCAAACACAATATATGTTCCAAAATCCTGCTGCATATCATTATTAATAGTGTGGGCCTGTAATTTAGTGGATTACTCCTACTAACTTTATTGAATATTGGTGTGACCTATGCAACTTTCCAGTCTTTGGGTATGGATCTTTCGTCGAGCAAACAGTATGGAGCTATTGCCAGCATACTCTGAAAGGAACCTAATTGGAATACAGTCTGGACCAGAAGACTTATTTTTATTAAGTGATTTAATTTGCTTCACAACGCCGAGGATATCTATTTCTGTGTTACTCACGTTGACAGCTGTTCTTGATTCGAATTCTGGAATATTTACTTTGTCTTCTTTTGTGAAAGCATTTCAGAAGGCTGTGTTTAGTAACTCTGCTTTGGCAGTACTGTCTTTGATAGTATCTCCATTGCTATCACACAGAGAAGGCACTGATTGTGTATTGCTGCTATCATACTTCACATATGACCAAAATCTCTTTGGATTTTCTGCCAGGTTTCGGAGCTTCTTTGAAAGATCACCAGTCTTGGAGATTTTGTGTCTGTTTGAATTTGGAATCCCCCTCCTCCGCCATTGTATCTGCAACAGCATTCTTACCTGTTTGGTGTACCAAGGAGGATCAGCTTCATCATTTGTTAATTTATTTGGAATAAATCTGTCAGTTGCCAGTGATACTATTTCTTTGTATTCAAGCCACATCTGGTCTACACTTATATTATTAATTTGTAAGGAGCAGAGATTGTCTCTCGGGAAGGAATCAAGTGAATTTTTATCTGCTTCTTTGAATATGTATATTTTTCATATATTTTTGTAGGATTTGGTGGTTGCAGTATTTAATCTCACTATGACAACCCTGTGATTACTAAGCACTGTATCCATTTTGATGCTTTTTATTATGCAGTTGGTCATCATAGGATGACATCTAAAAACACGTAGAGCATGTCTTCGCATGTGAATTGTCACAGCACACCTGAGTTCACCAAGGCATAGGGACACGTCTCGGCAAAGAGGAAGTGTGAGGAATGGAATGTTCTGCAGCAGTAAGGTTAACGTTTATAAGCTTAACTTTTTATACCTGGGATTCACAGTCATGTAGAACTTTATAAAAGACATCATATTTGTGCCAGTGACTGTAACACTTTCTTTATTTCACAATTGCGATTTTGCCCTTACACCATTATCAAGTGCAGATTTTTGTGGCTTTAAGCCAAGTCAACTTTAAATGAGCTGATGCATTTATATGTCATTGTCATTACTATTACTATTAAATACATTCGTGACACTGTACTCGCAATACGTAACAGTGTCATGAGTGTATTTAATAGTAATGACAATGGTGATTGAGAAGGTCAGCCAAGAGGGCAGCTCTGGGAGAACCCCAAAGGGGATGGTGTGCATTAGTCATGAAGCAGCAGAAAGGGGTGAGGGAGTTGCCCAAAAATCTGAAGGGAGATGGGTTGACTATGAACATCATCCCAGATGAGTAGCACAACTCCCCTAAGAGATGGAATGCCATCCTCTGGGGAAAGATCAAAGCGGACTGCGAAGAAATGCGAGAGCTCAAAGCAGACCAGGAAGAAATGCAAGAGGTCAAAGCAGTCATGAGGAAGCAATTTTATTTCCTGGAGGCAGAGAACAAGCAGGCGCCACAATTGTAAGACCAACCATAAGCCCTCTTTGTGGGACTGAAGGCTGTGAATGTTCCATTGGAGGAGAGTCCTAACGAGGAAAGGGGAAGAAGGGAAAAAATGAAGGGGTGTCACCTCGATAGCAGCGGAGTGCCAGACTTTGAAGACTTACTGCTACAGGGTGAAGTGGCTGGAGGATACTGCTCCATGAGATCTGCAAAGGCATCAGTATTCTTTGTCAATTTACGATGTTCATAATAAAAAAACAGTTGGTGGTGTGCACCAGCAACATGGAGGTCGGACAGGTGAGGGTGTCATATAGTGACACCGTTGAAGAGGATCTCTGAGTCAGGGTAGAAGATCATTTACCTTTGACTTCTTGGAGCCTTTCTGATTGGCAGAGGAAGACTCAGATGTTTGTTGGTTGGAGGGACATATGAAGTCTTTTTTGTGTATTTCTCCTGTCCTTTCTGGCCTGTCCGTTGTGTAACAGGTGACTTCACCCATGAGGCAAAAGTTTGGTGGCTTGTTGTACAGCCAGAGGAAGCGGGGACTCTATCATGACACTGGGCAATTTCACAATCACTGTGCTGAATTTGAGGTCGCATTGTCTTCGTGGTCGTATCCTTTGGGGAGTGAGATGTAGCAAGAACAATACTGTAAGTGTCAGATGGTAGAAGGCAGGGTTTCTAACTAGTTGACAGCTTGCGAGCAACCGGTTAAGGCACTTTTTCCTTCACCCAGATCACCTGTACAGCCCACTCATCGAGATACAAGGGTTGTCCACAAAGTAAGTTCTGTTTGGTTATATAAAACAAATGTGTACAGATACAGAAAAAATATTTATTGTCCAAAAATCTACAAATGTTAAACTACTTTTCTACATAGTTTCCGAAATTTTGTAGGCACTTGTCATAGCATAGCACAAGTTTCTTTATGCCTTCTTCATAGAAGGTTGCCGCCTGTGTATTCAACCATGTGGTAACATGTTCTTTCAACTCATCATCATCGTTGAAGTGTTGACCACCAAGGACAGATTTTAGGTGTAAGAAGAGATGAAAGTTGCTAGGAGTGCTGTGCTTAATCTTCTCTTCAATTGTATGAACCAGTTCATCAGTAACCGCAGATGGATGTCCACTTCATTCTTCATCGTGCACTTGATCACATCCTTCATTGAACAGTCTGACCCATCTTCTAACCATTGAATCACTCAAAGCATTTTGTCCATAAACCTCGCAGATTTGCCGATGAATTTCCTTTGGTTTAACATTCTTTCCATTAAGAAAACGAATCACAGATCTGATTTCACACGCGGCAGCGTTTTCAATTACAGCTGACATTATAAAGAAGCACTACAAAGCACATGTCGGCAGCAGTGATCTGAAAATGGTGTACGTGTGTTCTCCTCGATTCAAAGTAACTCCGCGCATGCTCGGAAATGCAATCGTAGCGCTGCCGCGGATAGGAATAGAAACGGAACTTACTTTATGGACTACCCTTGTACATGGGAGAATCTCAGTAGGAGGTGGCATGGTCACCATGGCAGTTGATACAGTGGGGAGAAGGAGATGGACATTCAGTTGTGGTTGTAACGATCACACTGGTAGCAGCACATTAGGTTTGAAATGTACGGTTGGACTGTGGTAAATTCGTGGCCTGCTTTGATCTTTGACAGAAGCACCACTCTATCAAAGGTGAGAAGAAGAGTGTGAATGGGCACTAAGGATACATCTACCTCTTTCATCAACCGATGGACTGCAATGACACTCTGGTCAAAGAGGTATGTTTGGATTTCTGTCTCGGTCAGACTATTGAGCAGCCTAATGTAAATAACACCACAGGAAGAATTCAGTGTGCAATGGGATTTGAATGAGCAGGATAACCTTGGAGGAGTGAAGCTGCAATTAGTTGCTGTGATTGAGAATCAGAAGTAGTCTCCAAAAACAAAGTGACATTTTTGTAAACAAGAACAGGATTTCACAGGGCCAGCAATTGTGTGAACAGCTTTCTGAATAATAAGCCGTAGCAAAGGACTGACCGTCTTCAGTAAGTGAAACCATGAGGAACTGTGGTGCAACTTGGTTTTTGAATTGTTAGCCTCATTCAATTTGTGTTTGGTAGACACTGACTGTGAAGATGATGATTGGCTCATTGCGAGAAAATCCCTCACGATTGCCAGCGTCTCTGATGGCGGTCTTGTTCCAACTGGGGACACCCATCAGAAGTGGGTGCACCCGCCTTAGGTGATTGTTCACACCTCAGGGGATACCTCCCGAACACCCGATAGAGGGACCAGTCAGCAATTTGGGAAGGTAGCAGCTCAGGCAATCACCCCTTCCTGGGCCTGGCATGTACCGGGGAGTACGTGCGAACCCTGCGTGTCAACCCGGGACTGGGAATTACGGGTTACCTGGTCACCTGATATGTGTCAGACGTGTGGGCAGGCCTTCAGGAGAGCACGTGGAGGAAGAAGGAAAAGAGGAACCTAAAATGCTGAAGGATACGAGAAGGGGAACGAATAAAGAGAAAAGGAATGAAAAACGATGGAGAAACTGTTCAGATATTGGCTACTAAGTATGCAGAACACATTTCCAAAAATATCCCAGACACGTTCCCCAAGGGAGGGGAAAAGAATAGCAAGAGGATAGACATGCAGCATGGAAGGGGAAAGCTGCTGCAAAGGCTGGGGTCCCACGGTAGCCGAGCATGAACCCGCCAAAGAGCAGCAAGCTCTCTGACGGGATGGTTTACTTTTTGCAGCCATTTATCATGGTGTAACGACAGTGGACATAAAAAGATGCTGACTGACAAGGACAGGATATGAGTGTCATGCCTTGTCAGTGACAATTGCTTCTGTCAGACAATGTAGCTTCATCTCAACCAGTTACTGAGCAGAAACTTTGAATGGACCTGCATGCATTGGATATTTGGAGTTGGGTAACTCACAAACGCCACTGCTCATAATTACGATAAAGCAAAAAATCTTCAATGAACCAACCAACATAGATCTTGGACAGTAACTGTCTACAGGCCTGTAATGTGGTCATAAATGTCACTGAGTTACATTTTTGTTTCATCTCTGCTGATGAAAGACATCCACTGTACTGATGGCTCGCTGTGGCATTTAACGGACATCGTGTCAAAGGAATAATTCAGGCTGGAGATGGTTCTGTGATTTGCAAGGGGTGATGTTCAGAACATGACTCTGGTCTACATAGTTTGTAATAACTGGTGGAAAGTCATCGAGTGATTTCTGGTGTCCCTCATGGTAATGTTACAGACCCTCTTCTGTTCCTCATCTACATAAATGATCTGAGCAGGTGTGTTGGGTTGTTTACAGATGATGCTGTCGTTTATTGTCTAGCAAAGTCATCAGAAGATCAAAACAAAATGCAAAACATTTTAGAAAAGATACATGTATGGAGTGAAAATTGGTGATTGACCCTAAATAATAAAAAGTGAGAGGTCATCCACATGAGTGCTAAAAGGAATCCATTAAACTCTGGTTACACAATAAATCAGCCTTTAGATTCAATTAAATACCTAGGAATTATAATTACAAACAACTTAAATTGGAAATAACACGTAGGAAATATTGTAGTGAAGGCAAACAAAGACTGCTTTTTCCTGTCATAACACTTAAAAAAGTGTAACAGTTTTACTGAAGAGACCACCTACACTACGCTTGTCTGTCCTCCTTTGGAGTACAGGTGCATGGTCTGGGGTTCTTACCAGATAGGACTGATGGGAATACTTCAAGAAAGTTTAAAGACGAGCACCATATTTTGTATTATTGTGAAATAAGGGAGAGAGTGTCACAGGAAATATACAGGATTTGGGTTGGACATCATTAAAGCAAAGGCATTTTTCGTTGTGATGGAATCTTCTCATGAAATTTCAGTCACCAGTTTTCTCCTCTGAATGCAAAAAATTTCATTGAGCTGACCTACATAGGGAGAAATGACTATCATAATAAAATATGGGAACTCAGAGCTCATATGGAAAGACATAGTTGTTTATTTTTTCTGTGCACTGTTCAAGAATGGAATAACAGAGAATTATTGCGAAGGTGGTTCAATGGAACACCTGCCAGGCATTTAACTGTGATTTGCAGAGTATCGATGCGGATGTAGATGTACCCATTCCTATCACTGTGAACATGAATAAGGATGTTATTTCAACACTCTGTGTCCAATTGTCACTCTTTCTACTACATCTTTATGATGAGTATTCTGTGGGCACTACCATCCTCGAAGATGTTCACAGGACTGCAAATATACATCCTTAATTTGATGAACACTCAGGCACCCTATCACATCTCATCTTGCATGCTAAATTATCCAATTTTAATTCCATGCAGAATGTGTGGAACTATTTTGATCAGGGGGTGAAACATAACAATCAACATTCCATTGATTAGGTAACTCTACAGTAGCTTATCGTCGACGAGTGGCTTCAACTGTATATGGCATACATGAAGTGTCTTCAGCACTTTCATCCCCACCAAATTGAGGGCATTATCGAGGCTAGAAAATTCTTCGGGTGACTAATTCTTTATCCAGTGTACTTACATCAGCTGTCACAATTTCTGTATCTCTAACAACACACAGTAACTTGTTACCCTAAAGTCATCACCAAAGGGGATGAGTTAGCTGACGCTGATGTGATGCTCTGTGAGTTTTGTGACATCGCATCCTGCTATTTCACATTGAAGAGCCACTTTGTCATGAGAAAACAAAATAAGTTCTGCAAATATTTCAGCAATGTGCCATGTGAAACAACCAATGTAAATCAAGCACTCTCCCTATAACATAAGCATAAAGCAAAATACCCTGCTGTATTTAGCTTTTTCAGTAGAAGGCCATATTTGTGGATTTTGTGTTTATGTTACACTTAAAGGTGTATGAGATGTGTTCAGAAAATTCCAGAACTTTGTCCACAAAATTTTTCTACATTATATACTCTCCTCCACAATTGATACACCACTTCCAATGCTGTTTCCACTTCCAGAAGCAGTCTTGGTGTGCCTCTTGCTGGATTGTGTGATGCGCCATCTGCAAATTTTCTTTTATCTCATCTATCATTGCAAATTGTCGTCCTTTCAATGGGGTTTTCAACAGTGGAAATAAAAAAAGCTCCACAGGGACCAGGTCTTGAGAGTACAGAGGATGAGGCAGCACAATGATTTCGTTTTTTGTGCAAGAGTCATGCACCAACCAGGATGAATGTGCATGTGTGTTATTGTGATGCAAGAACCATGAACTGTCTCATCACATTTCAGGTCATTTCCTTCTCACATTTTCTTGCAGGCGTTGCAACACGTCCCGATAGTACCATCAATTAACAGTTTCTCCCTGTGGTAGGAATTCACGATGTACTAATCCTCCAAAGTCAATGAAAATTGTCAGTATAGCTTTGACATTTGACTTGACCTGACAAGCTTTTTTGGTCGTGGAGAACCTTTCCCGACTCATTGTGAAGACAGAATGTTGGTCTCAACATAATAACCATAAACCTACATCTCATCACCAGCTATGATTCTCTTATAGATCATCTAATTTTTATCTGCACAATCCAAGAGCTCTTCACAGAATGCAAGTCGAAGATCTTTCTCGTCTTGACTCATGATCCGTGGGATGAACTATGTTGCAACACGAGGCATTCCATGATGCTGTGTCAGGGTTTCATGACATGACTGAACTGAAATGTTACAATTTTCTACAATCTCTTGACAATCTCAGTCATTGATTGGAATGCACAATTTCATTGTTGTTCCTGACATCAGCATCGGTAGATGTTGAAGGATGTCCTGAATGAGGATCATATTTAACTTGTGTCAGGCAATTTTTTAACCATTTGAACGCACGCATCGTCATAGGCTTTTTACATTATATGGTGTGTCTCTGTGAGGGTTTTCTTGAGTTTCACACAAAATTTAATGCAGACGCGTTGTTCCTGCAACTCTGTCATCTTGAAATTCACAAACTGCAACGCAGTGTTCTACTTAATACAGCACTGAACAATAACTAACAGTCACATGACAATGAAAATTCTGGCAGTTATACATTAAAACCAGGCATGTCCAGGAATGCCAACTGCATTTCGCTGCAACACACCGTTGGCACAAAATTAGGAATTTTCTGTAATTTCTTGAACAGACCTCGTATACTGTTTCTAAGCACAAGCACATTGGATGTCTAAAGAACGAATCATTATTGGTACAATTTCTTGTAATAAAGTGATGGGAAATGTCATATTGATGGTTAAAGAATAGTTCATATGTAGTAATTTTCGTGTTATAATGTCTGTGTTACGAAAGTAAACCATTATAAGGAACAGCCCATTGAAGGTCATGAAAACATGTCTTTCTTATTAGGATCTGTTATAATTAAATGTCAGTTAATAACACATCAGTGATCAAATCCTTCAGGTGACTGTAACATAAATACTAGGTTGCTAGAAGCAATGCACCAGTGTAGTGTAGTTCTCTGAGCCGCCACATTATAGAACTGAGGATGGTTAGGTAGAGAGTTTTCTTCCTTTCTTTGTGTTTTCTGTAACATAATGGGACTTTCCTATGAAATTAATAAAAATAATTGCTGTAGTATTTGATGTTATGTGAATATAAGTGTGCTCTCTGTCAGGAGTGAGTTTGTTCGATTTGTTGATCTTCTATATGGTGATGTCCTTGCTGACTGGACATATGTCTTTCAATTACGTAATATTACACGTTAAAAAATACTGAAATTTTTATTTATGTTTACCACAGACAGAACATGACTAGCCTGTGGTCAGAAAGGAAATGTGTGTTTTATTTGAGCTAACATAGGAATTCTATGCTCTACCATTTTCATGAACAAACCATCTATCTATCTATCTATCTATATCCGAATCCCACTCCAGCTACTGCCGGGTCTGGGTGCTGACGAGTCCTCTCCATTTGGCTCGGTCCTCCCACCACTTTTCTTCCTCCACTTGCTGCCAGGTCACACCTCTCCTTTCAACAGATATTCCCACTCCCATTTTCCACCGTGTTCTTGGGCGCCCTCTAGGTCGTTTCCCATCCATCTTTAGTTCTTCCATAATTTTGGGGAGTCTCTGCCCATGCATCCTCTTAACATGCCCATACCATCTTAATCTCTTTCTTTCTATTTCTTCTCTCATACTTTCTTGTTTGAGGTCCTTTCTAATCTCTACATTCCTTACTCTGTCCATTCTTGTTTTTCCCTTAACTGCTCTGAGAAATTTCATTTCCCCTGCTTGCAGTCTGCTCCAGTCCCTTTCTTTCATTGTCCATGTTTCTCCACCATAGGTGACAATAGGGAAGTAATAATTCTTATACATCAGGAGTTTTGCTCTTTCTGAAACTTCATTATTCCAAATCAGATGTTTTATTGTTTGGTAGAAATTGCCTCCCTTCTGTAACCTCCTATTAATTTCGTTAGTTATTCTTCCATCCCTAGATATTTCACTCCCTAAATAAGTGAAACTTTCTACCACTTTGAGGGGTTCTCCATTCAAGGTAATATTTCCATTGATTCCTTTCTCTCTTCCAAATACCATTACTTCACTCTTATCTTTATTTATTCTTAATCCATACCTTTTCATTATTTCCTTCCACGCATCAAGCTGTAACTGTACATCTACCTCTTTATCACCCCATATTACCATATCATCTGCAAAAATCATCTTTTTGTCTTTTTCTTTTACTATATCTTTAACTGCCCTATTCATTCCCTCCATCACAACATTAAAAAGCGCAGGAGATAGAATACTTCCTTGCTTAAGTCCTTGTCTTATTTCGAAGTATTCAGTGTTCCCCAATGGTGTTCTAATTCTACAATTGTGGCCTCTGTACATGAACAAACCATATGGTTTTCAAACCAAATAAAACCAACAACTGCTGCTGGAGAATGCTGAGAGTGCAATGTCATGTTAACCAGCTAGTGCAGTGTGCCAACAACACTATGTTGTGTGACATTGGATATCACGTTGCATGCACGTCTGTGTCAACTGCCTCGTCCCATGCACTGACGGCTTGACTTGCTACTTACAGGGGTTGTAACAAGGATCCCCACACATTTGAAACTACAGATTCATTTCACAGAAAGTAGGAGGGTGTTAGGAGAGGAAAGGAAGTCACTTGGGGCCCAGGTGTAGAGCGACCAATTAGGTTTTGTACTGGTGTTCACAGATTCACCTCTGACCCTTTAAATTCTCGGTGCTTGTATTTGCTTCCCTTCACTTGTGCCTGATTGTCTCTTTCACGTTCCCTCAACTCTTGTGCTCTTTCTCCCTCAAAGAAGCGACCTACACTTCCAAACGCTACTAATAATGTTTTATTTACAATGAATCCTTCACTCTGCAGCCAGGAGTGCACTGTTTTAGAACTCCCTAGTAGATTGAAACTGTCTGTCGGTCTGGTACTCAAACCAAAGACTTCGTCTTTGTAGTGTTTTTACCAAGTGATTTATCCTGGTGTGGCTGACAGCCTGTGGTTCTGGGGTCAAGACCCAGTCACGTAGAAAGTTTTAATGTGCGTAGAAAGTTTTAATGTGTCAGGAAGTTTCGAAACAGAATGCATTCTGCTGTAAAGTGAAAATATTACGTTGATAGTGACCTCTATTGTAGACTGTGGCTTTACAATGGTACCTCTCAATGGTACCTCTCAATGGTAGATTTTCTTTCAGGAGTGCTAATGGTGGGAGACATCCAGGAGAACTTTTGCAAAGATTGGAAAGTAGGTAATCGGTATGGGCAGAAATGATTTATTTAATCACTGAAACACACACTACTATTATTCAACAATAATATTGATTTTATATTTTGTTGTGAACTGGCCTTCTGGTTTCTGACCATCATCATACAACTTAAGATTGTTTTATCTATCCAGTTACATTAGAAAACAATCTGCTCAGTAAATTGTGGCAGGAAAACACACAAATAAAATATATTAAAGTTTGCAAGCTTTCGAAGCCAGTGGCTCCTTCTTCTGGCAGAAGGGTTGAAGCAGAAGGAACAGGGGTGAAAGAAAAAGGTTGGTGAGATATAGGAAAAGGGGTAGAATGTGGATAAGTCACCCAGAATTTCGTGTCACCAGACGGAATGAGAAGGAAAGACTGATTGTTGGGGAATGCATCGGAGAGGATTTGTAAACCTAAGAGCATAAAAGTTGAAGATAGGATAATATACAAGAAAGAGTGTACTGACAAAACATCACCCACGAGTTAAAAAGAGCAAAAAGTTAAGTGTGTTACGTGTGATAGAGCTGAGAGGAGGTGATGAAAAATAGATAGGTCAGAAAATGAAAGATGTAGAGAACCAAAAGGGAGTGAAGAAAGGAATAGTGACTGTGAAGAAATGCTGAGACTGAAGAAATTAACATAAATTGAGACCAAGTGTGTGGAGAGAACCGAGGACATGTTGTAGCGCCAGTTCCCGCCTACGGAGTTTTGAGACACTGGTGTCTGGGGGAAGAATCCAGATGCCAGATGTGGTGAAATAGGCACCGAGGTTACGACTGTCATGTTGTAGAGCATTCTGTGCAACAGGATATTGTGTGGTGCCAGTGTACATCCTGTGCCTATGACTATTCATACTAACTGGTAACTTTGTGGTGGCCATGCCAATGTAAAAGGCCAAACAGTGTTTACATAACAGCTGATCTGCAACATTTGTTATTTTACAAGTGGCTCTCCCTTTGACAGCGTATGTTTTGCCAGTTACAGGGCTGGTATAGGTGTTGGCAGGAGGGTGCATAGGGCAAGTCTTATAGTGGGGGTGGTCACAGGGGCAGGAGCCGTTGGTAGGGAAGTGGGTGCAGAAGGAGCATACGGTCTGACAAGGATATTGCGGGGATTGGGAGGGTGACAAAAAGCTATTTTAGGTGTGGTGGGCAAAATTTCAGACAGAATGGATCTCATTTCATGACATGCTTTTAGGAAGTCATGACCTTGTCAAAGCAGCCGATTAATACATTCAGGACCAGGATAATACTGAGTGACAAGTGTTGTTCTCCTAAGTTGTTTTCTGGAGGGATCAACCTTACCAGGGGTAGATGAGATGCCCTGGGAAATCAGCAAAAATTGATTATTTTTGTTGATTTAAGGTTGTTTTATCTGTGTATGTACATTTGTATTGTCTGTACTGAGAGTTGCATCTTCTGCAGGTTAGTGTTGGTGAATTCATATGTATGCCTGTGTATTTTACATATTTCTGAATGGGATTTTTCATATACAGTGGAACCTCGTATAGCAAGTATAATTCATTCTGGAATCTTAGTGCAAAACTCATTAAGCAGTACAGTTTATCCCACATAAATTAATGTAAAATACGATAATATGTTCTGTTCATAAAAAGTACCAATAGTTTTATTGATGCCATTTATTCAAAGAGAATTATACATGCAGTATTATGTACTTTTATTATTCATGATTCATAACTAATTCTTTTTTACTACGAAGTTATCTATAGTCATTTGTTCCTGCCAATGCTTTAAAACTTGGTGAAAATGCAACTCAGCATTATTGTCAAATAAATTTGTAGCGTGCATAGCGACTGGTTTATTGGGGTTATGATTTTCGATGTATAATGCAACCAGTTCCCATGCTTTCAATATTTCTCTTATTGTGCCAGAAGGTTGATACTTTGCTGTTACTGCCTCCTCCTCTTCCTCCTCCTCTGAAGAATTCCTCTTCACAACTACTTGCTGTGAAACACACTGCTACTCCATAAGCTCTTCGGTGGTCATTTCTTGGTTGTGATCTTCCATAAGCTTATTGACATCATTGTTATCAACTTCTAGTCCCTAGCTCTAAGCCAAAGACACCATCTTTATGACGACAGGCTCCACAGGTACTGATTCAGATGCCTCTGAGTCACATTTGACAAAGCACTGGGCACAGCTTCTTGCATGCAGAAATGAGTGTTCTCTTGGTAACCCCTTCCCATGCCTTTTCGATCATCTTGGCGCGGGAAACGATGTTGAAGTGATTTTTACCAAACTCCCTGAGAGTGAAATGGACGGCTTCAGTCAACTCAAAGCAATGTTTGAAGAGTGCTTTAGTGTTGAGCTTCTTAAAGTTAGAAATAATCTGCTGGTCCATTGGCTGGAGTAATGGAGTGGTGTTGGGAGGCAGAAGTCGGATCTTGATGAATTGATTTGCTTCAAGGAATGGGCAGCAGCATTGTCCATAACAAGCAAGATATGGAGTCGCAGTTTCATCTCAAGCAAATATTTTTTCATCAAAGGACCAAACAATTCATTGATCCAATCACAAAAAGGATCACGTGACACCCAAGCCTTGTTGTTTGACCTCTTCATCACATTTAATCTGCTCTTCTGGACTTAACACTTTTTGAATTATTGTGGAGTTTCTGAATGATAAACAAGCAGCAGTTTAATTTTCAAATTGTCACTTGCATTGGCACAGAGTAGTGGTGTGAGGCGGTTTTTCATTGGCTATGACTGTGCTGTGCATTCTTGTCCGCTCTTATAAAGGTACGCCTCAGCATCTTTTTCCAGAATAGACTCATCTCATCGCTATTAAAAACCTGTAGTGGCAGATAAACCTCAGAATCTATGAGCACCTTGAAGTTTCTGATGAAGTTTTCTGCTGCCTTTGTGTCAGAGCTGGCTGCTTCATTGTGCCTCACAATGCTCTTAAAGTTCTTGAACCACCCACGGCTCCCCTTAAACCATTCTTTAGCTGCTGATGATCCTGGTGTCTCCTTAACAAGGTCGGTGAAAATCATTCTCACCTTCTCACAAATGATGTTCTCATTAATAGCACCGCCTGCAGTTGCTTTTCATTTATCATTTTAAGGAGCAACATCGGCTAGAAAACGAAACTGAAGTCAACAAGGTTCCTGTTTTTCAATGATTTTACATTTCACTTCTAAGCTCATTTTCTTTCTCTTATGGTCGTCTTCTTGCAGCTTTATCTTTGGGGACATTTCCATGAAGGTTATTAAAATTTACACTCAAAAAAACACTATGTGAATACAAGTTTAGAAAAACAAGCTGCGCCTAAAATGGTAGCAGAAAGAATGCTAAGCCCAGACTCCAGTACATACTAAAAATATTGTTCATATGCAGCTGGTGACAATGACAGATGTTCATATTGTTGAATGTTTCTCCCGCCATGCGTGAATGGCTGGTGACACACACTCAATCATCATTACTCGTCATGTGGAACATCAATCGTTAAGTGAACCTTATTCATTTTGCTCATCATGTGAATTGCACGTTATGAGAGGTGCTCATTAAGTGAGGTTCCACTGTATTCATCTTTTGGATTTGCAGCTCTTGTATCTCCATATCACACAGTTAACTTTAAAATTAAATTTAACATACTAGTAAGTTAATTACATGCTCAGTAGATCATGTTCAGTCTAAGCATTATGATGTGAAACATATCATCTGAGAAAACATACAATGTGTCCAGGAGGACTTGTCTACTCAATATTTCACATATAATAAGCCCAGTCTTCTCTAAAAGATGTAATGCAACACTAACTCAAGGTATTTGTTGAGAGACTGGAACATGCCATTATTAAACCCATCTTTAAGAGATGTCAATAACTACCAACCTGTTTCAGTACTGATATCATTTTGCAAAATTTTACAGAATAGTATCTCACATTAGCAGCAACAATATCATCAGCAAATCACAGTTTGAGTTTCAGAAGGGTTGCTCTTCTAAGAATGGCATTTGCATGTTCACACGCCAGATTTTACAAGCATTAAATAATAAAATAGTGCCGGTTCACATTTTCTGAAGCCTATCTATGGCATTTGACTCTATGAATTTTAGTATTTTCCTAGACAAATCGACATTTTATTGGATTGATTGTATAGTTAACCAACAGATAACTTCATACCTAACCAAAAGCGTACAGGAAGTTGTTCACAGTAATTCAACCAATATAGTATGAGGACGTCATTCTGATTTGGCAGAAATCATGTATGGGGTTCCCCAAGGCTCAGTTTAGGTCTACTGTTCTTCCTCATGCACATAAATGATCTTCTATGTAATATACAACAAGCAGAATTACTTCTGTTTGCATATGACACTAGTATTGTAATCTATCCAAGCATATATACAGAAACAGAAGAAATAGTAAACAATGTTCTTAAAAGTATCATTGACTGGTTTTCTGTGAATGGTCTCACTCCAAAATATATATATATATATATATATATATATATATAGACACACAGGGTGTTTCAAAAATGACCGGCACATTTGAAACGGCAATAAAAACTAAACGAGCAGCGATAGAAATACACCGTTTGTTGCAATATGCTTGGGACAACAGTACATTTTCAGGCAGACAAACTTTCGAAATTACAGTAGTTACAATTTTCAACAACAGATGGCGCTGCAAGTGATGTGAAAGATATGAAAGACAACGCAGTCTGTGGGTGCGCCATTCTGTACGTCGTCTTTCTGCTGTAAGCGTGTGCTGTTCACAACGTGCAAGTGTGCTGTAGACAACATGGTTTATTCCTTAGAACAGAGGATTTTTCTGGTGTTGGAATTCCACTGCCTAGAACACAGTGTTGTTGCAACAAGACGAAGTTTTCAACGGAGGTTTAATGTAACCAAAGGATCGAAAAGCGATACAATGAAGGATCTGTTTGAAAAATTTCAACGGACTGGGAACGTGACGGATGAACATGCTGGAAAGGTAGGGCGACCGCGTATGGCAACCACAGAGGGCAACGCGCAGCTAGTGCAGCAGGTGATCCAACAGCGGCCGCGGGTGTTCCGTTTGCTGTGTTGCAGCTGCGGTCCAAATGACGCCAACGTCCACGTATCGTCTCATGCGCCAGAGTTTACACCTCTATCCGTACAAAATTCAAACGCGGCAACCCCTCAGCGCCGCTACCATTGCTGCACGAGAGACATTCGCTAACGATATAGTGCACAGGATTGATGACGGCGATATGCATGTGGGCAGCATTTGGTTTACTGACGAAGCTTATTTTTACCTGGACGGCTTCGTCAATAAACAGAACTGGCGCATATGGGGAACCGAAAAGCCCCATGTTGCAGTCCCATCGTCCCTGCATCCTCAAAAAGTACTGGTCTGGGCCGCCATTTCTTCCAAAGGAATCATTGGCCCATTTTTCAGATCCGAAACGATTACTGCATCACGCTATCTGGACATTCTTCGTGAATTTGTGGCGGCACAAACTGCCTTAGACGACACTGCGAACACCTCGTGGTTTATGCAAGATGGTGCCCGGCCACATCGCACAGCCGACGCCTTTAATTTCCTGAATGAATATTTCGATGATTGTGTGATTGCTTTGGGCTATCCGAAACATACAGGAGGTGGCGTGGATTGGCCTCCCTATTCGCCAGACATGAACCCCTGTGACTTCTTTCTGTGGGAACACTTGAAAGACCAGGTGTACTGCCAGAATCCAGAAACAATTGAAGCAGTACATCTCATCTGCATGTGAAACCATTCCGCCAGACACGTTGTCAAAGGTTTCGGGTAATTTCATTCAGAGACTACGCCATATTATTGCTACGCATGGTGGATATGTGGAAAATATCATACTATAGAGTTTCCCAGACCGCAGCGCCATCTGTTGTTGAAAATTGTAACTACTGTAATTTCGAAAGTTTGTCTGCCTGAAAATGTACTGTTGTCCCAAGCATATTGCAACAAACGGTGTATTTCTATCGCTGCTCGTTTAGTTTTTATTGCCGTTTCAAATATACCGTCATTTTTGAAACACCCTGTATATATATATATATATATATATATATATATATATATAATATATATATATATAGTTATAGTTATAATAGAAGGAAACATTCCACGAAGGAAAGAAATATACCTAAAAACAAAGATGATGTGACTTACCAAATGAAAGTGCTGGCAGGTCGACAGACACACAAACGAACACAAACATACACACAAAATTCAAGCTTTCGCAACAAACTGTTGCCTCATCAGGAAAGAGGGAAGGAGAGGAAAGACGAAAGGATGTGGGTTTAAGGGAGAGGGTAAGGAGTCATTCCAGTCCCGGGAGCGGAAAGACTTACCTCAGGGGGAAAAAAGGACGGGTATACACTCGCACACACACACACATATCCATCCACACATATACAGGTACGCTTCAGAATATACAGACTGTATATGTGTGGATGGATATGTGTGTGTGTGCGAGTGTATACCCGTCCTTTTTTCCCCCTGAGGTAAGTCTTTCCGCTCCCGGGACTGGAATGACTCCTTACCCTCTCCCTTAAAACCCACATCCTTTTCGTCTTTCCCTCTCCTTCCCTCTTTCCTGATGAGGCAACAGTTTGTTGCGAAAGCTTGAATTTTGTGTGTATGTTTGTGTGTCTGTCGACCTGCCAGCACTTTCATTTGGTAAGTCACATCATCTTTGTTTTATATATATATATATATATAAAAATAGAGGGAAACATTCCACGTGGGAAAAATATATTTAAAAAGAAAGATGATGAGACTTACCAAACAAAAGCGCTGGCAGGTCGATAGACACACAAACATACACACAAAATTCTAGCTTTCGCAACCAACGGTTGCCTCGTCAGGAAAGAGGGAAGGAGAAGGAAAGACAAAAGGATATGGGTTTTAAGGGAGAGGGTAAGGAGTCATTCCAATCCCGGGAGCGGAAAGACTTACCTTAGGGGGAAAAAAGGACAGGTATACACTCGTGCACACACAGACACATATCCATCCGCATATACACAGACACAAGCAGACATTTGTAAAGGCATATATATTAAAAAAAAATTAAAAAAATATTCAGTTCTGTACATGTAGGGGTACAACTCAGTGATAAGTGTAACATGTGGTGAGGAAATAATAAACAGGATGGAAAATTCAAAATTTTTTGGTGCCCATATTGATGAGAATTTAAATAGGAAAAAGCACATCTTGGAACTCCGAAAACAACTTAGTTCAGCCATATTTGCACTTACAATCACAGAAAATCTTGGGGGCAGATATTAATTTGTGATGTGAATGTAAAACGACTCATTGTTTCAGATGATAAGAATCTGCTATGTAAAATGATCTATGGGACATGTAACTAACTAACTAACTAACTAACTAACTCTGCTTTGCAGCTATCACTACCCTTCAAGCATTCCACCGAAGACGACTTGGGGCTGTGACTGCTATGTCCAGCATGCAACAGCAGTGTGCATGTACGGGCTGAAGGATGGCTTAATACCGCCTTGTGTGGGTTTGTCAGTCACTGCAGTGTTCATCCAGTCAGAGGAAGTTGACTGGCTGTCTGTTGATGCATTCAGGTTAGTGCCTATTTTGTAGTATGCTCCTACTTATTTTCAAATGACATGCTGTAGGTGAAACTGCATAGTTTTGACCTGGAATGGGTGCTTCTTTTCATTCAAGAAATGTTCAAAACAAACCAAGCAGGAACACCAAATGAAAAACGTTGCACCAGAATGGTCACAAAGGTTCTCACTACTAAGATCAAAGGCGAAGACCTTTGGGAGCTACGAACCATGCAGGATGTTCAGCTAGGCATCCACTCTTCAAGAATGCATATAGAATCATATTGGTGTAACGGGGTGGTGACGACTGATGGAATGTGATGGCATGCAACCTTATACAAAACAGTCTGTCATGGAGCTTATTGTGGACCTGGGTATCCTTTAAGGCATAGTGCATGTAGTGTGATTATATGCTTTGTAGGCATGGAAAAAACAGTGGTTCCGTGTGGTGTGAATTGCAATGTTGCAAACATTTCAGGAGGAATAGTTTGCTGTAAAGGCGTATGATTTTTATATGTAGACCAGGAATCAAGCAAAAGCAAATTATTTGGACCAGCTATTGGTCAAAAGCAGTGTTAATGCCATAGTTATAGCTCTCTTATGCCCATGTTCCCACTCTTAGTTGCTGTGATGTAAATATTCCCTACCACCTTTGCAAGATCGTGTACACAAGAAAGAATTGTAGGGGGCAGAGCACCTCCAACTTATTGCAGAACAATAAATAACTTTCCGGCCAATTTACCATTCAGATTAACAGGTGACATCATTGTATATCAGTGTCTTAAAGCATTGATTTTAGTTGGTCTTAAATACATATACAGGGTGTTACAAAAAGGTACATCCAAACTTTCAGGAAAAATTACTCACACACAAAGAAAGAAAATATGTTATGTGGACATGTATCCAGAAACGCTTACTTTCCATGTTAGAGCTCATTTTATTACTTCTCTTCAAATCACATTAATCATGGAATGGAAACACACAGCAATAGAACTTACCAGCATGACTTCAAATACTTTGTTACAGGAAATGTTCAAAATGTCCTCCGTTAGCGAGGATACATGCATCCACCCTCCGTCGCATGGAATCCCTGATGCGCTGATGCAGCCCTGGAGAATGGCGTATTGTATCACAGCCGTCCACAATACGAGCATGAAGAGTCTCTACATTTGGTACCGGAGTAGTGTAGACAATAGCTTTCAAATGCCCCCATAAATGAAAGTCAAGAAGGTTGAGGTCAGGAGAGCGTGGAGGCCATGGAATTCGTCCACCTCTACCAATCCGTCGGTCACCGAATCTGTTGTTGAGAAGCGTACGAACACTTCGACTGAAATGTGCAGGAGCTCCATCGTGCACGAACCACATGTTGTGTCGTACTTGTAAAGGCACATGTTCTATCAGCACAGGTAGAGTATCCCGTATGAAATCATGATAACGTGCTCCATTGAGCATAGGTGGAAGAACATGAGGCCCAATCAAGACATCACCAACAATGCCTGCCCAAACGTTCATAGAAAATCTGTGTTGATGACATGATTGCACAATTGCGTGTGGATTCTCGTCAGTCCACACATGTTAATTGTGAAAATTTACAATTTGATCACGTTGGAATGAAGCCTAATCCGTAAAGAGAACATTTGCACTGAAATGAGGATTGACACATTGTTGGATGAACCATTCACAGAAGTGTACAGTGCCTGCACACGCTGTACATGGTACAGAAACAACTGGTTCTCCCGTAGCACTCTCCATACAGTGACGTGGTCAACGTTACCTTGTACAGCAGCAACTTCTCTGACGCTGACATTAGGGTTATCGTCAACTGCACGAAGAATTGCCTCGTCCATTGCAGGTGTCCTCGTCGTTCTAGGTCTTCCCCAGTCGCGAGTCGTAGGCTGGAATGTTCCGTGCTCCCTAAGACGCCGATCAATTGCTTCGAATGTCTTCCTGTCGGGACACCTTTGTTCTGGAAATCTGTGTCAATACAAACGTACCACGCCACGGCTATTGCCCCGTGCTAATCCACACATCAAATGGGCATCTACCAACTCCACATTTGTAAACATTGCACTGACTGCAAAACCACGTTCATGATGAACATTAACCTGTGATGCTACGTACTGATGTGCTTGATGCTAGTACTGTAGAGCAATGAGTCGCATGTCAACACAAGCACCGAAGTCAACATTACATTCCTTCAATTTCGCCAACTGGCAGTGAATCGAGGAAGTACAGTACATACTGACAAAACTAAAATGAGCTCAAACATGGAAATTAAGCATTTCCGGACACATGTCCACATAACATCTTTTCTTTATTTGTGTGTGAGGAATGTTTCCTGAAAGTTCGGCCGTACCTTTTTGTAACACCCTGTATATGAGGATGGTATCTGTTCTTTCGGACATGTCCGAAAGAACAGATACCATTGGTGACCATGCAGCTTGTTAGAATGAAATTACAATGAAATGAGTACCCCTAGCTGCATACAGGCGTTAATATAAGTCAACGGGGACAGTTGAAAATGTGTGCCCCGACCGGGACTCGAACCCAGGATCTCCTGCTTACATGGCAGATGCTCTGTCCATCTGTGCCACTGAGGACACAGAGGATAGTGCGACTGCGGGTACTTATATCTGGCACACCTCCTGTGAGACCCCATCCCAGGTTCGAGCCTCGGTTGGGGCACACATTTTCAACTGTCCCCGTTGACTTATATCAATGCCTGTATGCAGCTAGGGGTATTCATTTCATTGTAATTTCATCTTAAATACAACTCTCTTGCGATTTGTGATTTCCAATGTTCCTTTCATATTGATTTCCTCTTCAAATCAGGATTGGTCAGAGTTGAAAGCAAATGCCTTACTAAAAGGTGGGATAATTTTGTATATCTCATCTGCAAATTTTCATGCTGATTCCACAGTTCACTGTGCATTGCCAAGTTGGTGCTTCATTTGAAATTTTGTTACCTTATGCCTTCCAATTATGTAGCATTGTTTGAAGTTATGCAACCATCCACTTCTTCCCTTGAAATCACTGTAATCTCTGTTGTGTGCAATTCGATGTGCATAATGTAGTAGGTCACTGTCGTGCACATCCTGTAAATCATTTTGAGCATCCTATTCCTATTATTAATTGCAAAATCTGGCAATAATTAGAAAAATTTATTTTAGGACTCATCATTTACAAAAGAATGATGTATTTCAGCAAAGATTCTTCTTTTGTCAAGAAAGTTTGTAAACTATTTTGCTACGTAAACTCTTTGTAATATTGTGAGTACCACAGAATGTAAGTAATAGTGGGCATGCCTCTTCACTCCAGGTATTTTATTTAGCTACCTTCTGGATGTCAAGGACAGTATTCCACTGAACATTTTCAAAAGCTTTCTTTTATCTACGAATGCTATGCATTTAGGTTTCCCCTGCATCAGTATGTCTTCTAAGATTAGTCAGTGGGTCAGAATATGTGCTTATTATTTAGTAGGAGATGTAAATGTAAATTTACAGTCTTTTGTTATGAATAAAGCCAAATTTTCTTCCTACAGGTACGTTCCACATCTAGAGTACATAAACATGACAGACACAATGCTCATTTCACTGCCAAGGGACCTTTTTCACTACACCCGTGACATGAAGCATCTGTTGGTTCGACGAAATCATTACTTGAGATCTCTGGACCGTGATGTCTTCCAGGATGCTAGCAAGCTTGAGGATGTTATTTTGGACCGCAATGGCATCAGTTCACTGGAACAAGATGTGTTCATGCACTTGAAAAGTGTCCAGAGGCTGAACCTAGCCTACAATAAGATCAGGAGCCTGCCCATGGGTATCTTCAGAGATAATCGAGAACTACAGGAGCTGGTGTTGTCAGGGAACCCACTGCACTTTACCTCAGATACAGCAAAGTAAGTTTGTCTGTTATTATCACAAGGTTTCAGACTTTGTAAAAATCGTGGAAAAGAGTCATTGAAGGAGCTTTTTACATTGGTACCATTTAAAAAGTAACAGACATCGATTTTGCATTAATAATGGGAAAATTCTGTGTGCAAAAGAGATGCAGTGGGAACTAAATTGTTGGAGAATTGAAGAGGGAGTATGAATATTAATATCACTACTCACTGAGTCACACAGCCAACCAATTGCAAATAACTGTTTCGTACATTGACCTAAGTTGTGACACCTCTAACGATATCTTCATCAGAATGAAAGTTTTAGAAAATTAAGTCTGACAAAAGTATTAACCAAGATGATCATTGTCATGGCATACAAGGGTTACTTATGTAAAGTTACATTTTTAGAAAGAAATAGTCAAAAGTTTTGAGCAGATATGCTCAAGTCAAAAATTAAGATTCAGCACTTTCAAACCTTTGGTACTTATGCCTTGCTAGGAACATCAGACTGACTGGCCCAGTGGCTTACATTGCTGCCGTGAAAACAATACATGTTGCACTGCCTGTCAGGCGTGGACAGTGACATGTGCCCATTTGAGATATTACAACAGAAGCAAATGAGTAAAACAACAAAATACAAAGGAAGTGAGTGTAATGTACTTTAGCAAATAGAAAAAAAGTTGATCAAATGAAGTATTAACAGAGCCATATGTTAGGCTATACAAAAATTACCATTACATAAAACACAGGATATTATAGAATATTTATACAAACAACTGGGCAATCCAAAATGAGATTTGAAGAAAAAGTTGTTTGGTAACTTGAGGTAGCAAAACATAGTAAAAAATAAGGGAATCAAAATTCTGGGAGTAGTGGATTAAAGCCAGTGAAAAAAATGTTTGGTACTTAATTGTAACTGTTCATTGAGGATGAGGCCATTGTTCTTAGAAATATGCTTGAAAACCTTCATCTCTTTGAGTATGTCAAGCCTGTGACCTTTGTTTTTGTATGTAAAATGGAAATTTCTTCAACACTTCTTGATTTGTGACCGGAAATTAACATATGATCAGCAATGGTGGAATTATGTACATTAGTGCCAATTTTTCCCCATAAATTTTGCTTATACCTAACACTGAAAGATATTCCAGTTTGTCCTATATAATAAATGGGACACATATTGTATTACAAGTGATTTTATAAACTCCTGAACTGAGTATAGGAGCAACTGTGGACTTGAGAGTGTGAATAAGATTTTTTTGCAAGTTATTGTTATTGGAAACGGTTACTTTGCATCCTTTGCGTAGGAAATAGGTCTGAAAAATTGAATAGAAAAAACTTTCTTGTGCTCGCTATTGTCAGAAAGAGCTCTGATATCTAAAGTGGTCACTTAAGCATCAGTTTTAACTTTGAAGATCTTTTCAACTAATGAGAGATCATAGCCATTATTAACTGCAATAGTTTTTCTTAAATTCATCTCTTCATTTGGTTGTCAAATGACAAAGATATAGAAAATGCACAATGAATGGCTGAATGGAAAAATGCTTTTTCTTGGGAATGAGGATGCACTGAATTAGCAAGTATGATATTTCTTGCTTTGTAACTTGATGTTACTAAGCTTTGTATACCATGACAATTGTCATCTCGGTTAATATTTTTGTCAAACTTAACTTTCGATGTATTTTTATAGGGTGTCTTGAAGTTTCATTCTGATGAAGACATCCTTCAACCTAGGTCAATGTATGAAACAGTCATTTGCAAACCGTTAGCTGTGTGATTCGTATACTGAAACGTATATATAGCTGCTGAAGGACAGCTATGTTTAAAAGTGTAGTACTCACTGAATAAAGAGGCATTAACACATAAAAAGTTGTTAGAAATTTTTAGGCATACATTTCATAAATCATTTGAATGATTTCTATTAAATTGCTGCAAGAAGTGTCAAATGTCCTCTCACTGTGTTCCACTACAGTAATCAAGTTAATCCTCTTTGCAAACAATACTTCTCTCTTAGTGAATAAAACAAAATGGAAAAACCTGGAAGTGAACAGTGTTTTTGATGATATCCCCTATTGATTTAGTGGTAATGGACTCTTTGTGAATGTTAAAAAAACTTGATATCTGCAATTTCATGTACACAAAAAGAACAGTGGGAAATAAATATCGTTACAACGTGGAAGTGCTGTAACAAAGATACCTAAAACACCCATGCACAGAATCATGTTTTGGGGAGGTCTTGGTGCTCAGTTCCTATTTGAGCTATTTGGGTAGAACGTTCTTGGTTCGCCCGGGATCAGTAGCCATTTGTACATTGTCTTACTGCAGCTAGCTTATGTTACAGTATATTACGCAAGACTTGAACAATAAATTGGAGGTGGCACCCAGACATATTGTTCGAACTGATTAATTCCTTCTGCAAAAGATTTTAATTGGACTGAAATTTGTACGTACACTGTTCAGATTTTTTGTGCAAAAACATGCACAAAACTTGTTTTTCTGAGTGATTTTTCATGCACACCACTTCTATCTTTAAACTTCTATGGTTCAAACTTTGTGTCAGTGTAGATTAATGGACAGTCAAAATGGACCTTTTTTATCCACTAATCTTCATCTGTTGTTGAGTTATGATGGTTTAATGTGGGGGTAAATGTGGCATGTAAAATTCGTTCTTACATAAACTGAATGAGCAGAATCAGTTTAGAGTGAGTTTGATAAATAATCAATGCATTTTTACAATAAGATTGAAAACTTTCTTTCCAAAAACCTAGCTTTATTCAAATTTTATGTGCAAAAAACACTTTTGGTGTGTCAGGGTGTATACGACCCGGGACAACCGGGAAATCTGGGAAAAACCCGGGAATTTTTTCATCCGGGAGAAAACTGGAAGAAACCCGGGAATTTTTCGGAATTCCGGGAATTTTTCATTGTTTTAGTTTTCAGTTAATTTTTTGCAATTTTGACTGCAGAATTGATTCTCTAGCAAAGAATGTTATTGTATCCTGCTACTGGAGAATGATACTACAGCAATAAAATATAAACGAGAGGGAAAGAAATAAAACTTTAGTGGCAAAGGAAATGAGCAATTTACAACAACAAAACACCGTGCACGCACAAGCGTCTGCAAATAGCAAAAATATTTCAACGTCCGTAGGGCACAGACTGTAATTCTTCGTAATAATAAACTGCTTGCTATGAGCATGACGTCACAACTGTTCACGTTAGGTTCGTTTGACTAATTGCCAGCGCAAGCGCATTTGACTCGCGTATAAGCAGTACCTTCTCCCGCTACTTGAAGTTTGGCTGTTAGCTGTATCGGTAAGCAGCCAGATGCAAATGAGAAAAATTTTTCTCCCGCGCCCTAGCTGCCAGATTCACGCTTGCACAGAGTTGTCTGGTTCAAATGGCTCTGAGCACTATGGGACTCAACTGCTGAGGTCATTAGTCCCCTAGAACTTAGAACTAGTTAAACCTAACTAACCTAAGGACATCACAAACATCCACGCCTGAGGGAGGATTCGAACCTGCGACCGTAGCGGTCTTGCGGTTCCAGACTGCAGCGCCTTTAACCGCACGGCCACTTCGGCCGGCAGAGGTGTCTGGGTTGTAGTGGGGAGGGGGTTTATCTCCACTGACCCGTGTTTACGTTAAGTGATTTCGCTGCTTCTCTTCGTGTACAGCTCCCACGTCATGTGAAAACAAACGGATTTCTGTGGCCGGGAGCTATCAAGTGAATTAAAATACATTCACATAATTACGGAGGGCAAAAATATATTATTAATTTGTTTTCTGATTTTATTTTATTTCCAAGTTAGTAGCAGTCAAGCATTAATCGCCTTGCAGAACAGTGAAGTCATTTTTGCAAGTTTGCTAAAGAAATTTGGCTTTATTAATCTTTCCGCTGAGGCAATCATTTTATTTGAAACGAAGTGTTTCATTTTATAGTATTGCCTAGTTCCAACTGTTCGCTGAATTTCAAGTGAACGTTATCATCTTCTGCCATATATGGCATTAATTTACATCCCAAAAACCACACTGGAAAGCTTAATATCAGATGGGACCTGCTTCATTGTGAACTGGAAAAAGCCAATTTGCACTTCAAGCCGAATTATGCATTTTAGTGTGGTTTACGAAATTCCGATGCTCTTTGGAGTATCCTCTGATGCTCTGTTTCTTTTATGGTGTAATGTAAGCTCTCTTAGTGCTTTATACACACGAACATGCGGACTTCCTACACCACTACAGTTGCACACGCACAATAATGCCTGTTTCCTGGCGTTCTCTGGCAACTGGTAAATCGAACATATTTCTAACAGTCTCCGGATAGTATTGCGAAAGGTGGTTAGAAAAGTGTTACTTTCAAAGAAAATTTCTTTTTACGCAACATGAATTTTGTTACGTGTGAGAAAGTGGGATGGATATCTAAATCACAGAGCGTTCGAAACTGAACAGTTTGAGGACCAGCCACTTACAAGAATTTCGAGCCGAGACATTTACGTCAGAATTTTAAATTTACTGGCACATTTGTGTGATGCATCTTAAAGTATAACACGCGCAAAAAAAATCAATATTACATGTGAAAGCGTAGCTTCTGTTGTGGCGTGTTAATCTTAGAGACCAAAATTATGTGTGAAAGCTTAGCTTTTCTTGTAGATATACGGTACTGTGTACATTAATGTAAACCGTTAACTTTTCCTCATGCGTGTTCGCGCTATGTAACCAGTGATCTTGCTATTGGCTGACTATAACAGGTGTCCTATGCTTTGAATAGCTGCTGTCATCGGCTGGCGAGATCTCATGGCTTGAGATATGACTCGCTTACAAAAGGACATCGCAACCTCGGTTTCAACGCTCCGGAAACTAACGCGCTGTGTTTGGTGCAATTCGAATTTATACTTTCGTAATACGAAAATATGCAGCGTATATGTTGCTGCAAATCAAAGGTCTTTCCAAAACTTCTCTCCTTTTTTTAATCAAAAGTCTCTCCAAAACTTCTCTGCCCCATCTTTTTTTTTTCCGGGAAGTTCTACGTGATTGTATAAAACGTTAACCATTCAAAGGATTGATAAGTTTTACAGTTCCGAGGGAAAATCTACGGAAAACCTACTGTCACTTAGCACAGAAAAAGTGTATTTTCGCCGGGGAAAAGCATATTTTTTAAACGGGATATCCGGGAGAAATCCGGGAATAATCCGGGATTTTTTTTCCTTGTCCCCGTATACACCCTGTGTGTGTCTGTGCATTCCACTTCTGTATTCTATACTTTTGAGAATTGGTTCAAATTTTGTAACAAGATAGACAAATAAATGTAATGAATGGTCATCCTGTTGTTTTGTGAAAGCTTTATCCATTGCTATGATGTAAACAATATGGTTTCTGTGGTGGTCTAGTGTACAAGTTACGGTAGAGTAGAAGTTGGAAACCGAAATTAAAAATGCTCTTATCGTAGGAAAAAAAACTGAATCAAAACAATTGACATATCATGCTTTTTGTGAGTTAATCCTATTTCACCGCCCCTCTCCTACTCCCCCCCCCCCCCCCCCCCCCTCTTGCCCCTAGCTGCAGTATGTTGACACACCTGCATCTTACAAATTAAAGGCTAAAGTCCCTGATCCTGTGCCCAAAATCTAGAAGTAACAATATATAATATCATATGGCTGAAGAGCATACATGTAATAGCTATCCTGGGGGGACAACAAAACAGGTTTTTGAACTATGTGTGATGGTGGGGAGAGATGATTTTTTTTCCCCAGAGGAGACCAGTCCTTCCCCAAATCCGCCCCCTGTTGTATGTATAGAGAGGCCCCCTGTTGTATGTATAGTGAGGGGTGTAAGAATAAATAGACACAAATTTATGTGCTTCTGGAGAGTGGGATGCAAGAGAAAGTATCTGAGAGTGGGGTGAATCTATAGTAGGAAGTACACTAGAATGGAGATGTATGGTTCCTAAACTTTAATGGACCTTGTGTCATATTGCATGACATGACGAATATCATGTTGGATTACATGATAGACTGTGTCAAGTTGTATGACATGACATTATGTATCACATTATTTCACTTGACATGATGCATTATATTACATGGCATAGGCACTGATACTAAAAAGTAAAAAAAAAAGTATGAATATGTAAGATGTTTTGATTTAAATGTTTTTGAAACTGCCAGATAAGATAAAAAAAACCTAGTTCCCTTCTTTTACATCCCCAACTCCTTCTTTGTGCTATGATAGGAGCATTTTTCACTCTGGTTAAATGCAATGGACAACAAATACAGCAGGTGGACTCCACTAAGCTTTTGGGTGCTTACATTGACAACAAATTAATCTGGTCTTGCCATATCTTAAACCTAGCAAAAAAAACTTCATTCCAATTCCACATTTGCCTTACTCATAAGTGCATCACATCCACACAACTATGGCAACAGTGATGCTTACTTTGGATATTTCCATGCATTGTAGTTGAGTTCGGCAGTATAATAATTTGAAATAATCAGCTTCTGGCAAAAAGAATTTTCATTGATCAGAAGACAACATTAAAAATGAACTACAAATCCTGCACAGGATCCCGAAAGGTCCAGTCATGAATATTTTGGAGTAATTTTAAATATACACATGCACTAATAACAATATTAGAGAAGGGAAGTTGCTACTCACCATATAGTGGAGATGCTGTGTCGCGATAGGCACAACAAAAAGATTCACACAATTATAGCTTTTGGCCATTAAGGCCTTTGTCAGCAAAACACACACACACACACACACACACACACACACACACACACACACACACCTACAAATGCAAATGCAACTTGCACACACGTCTGCAGTCTTGGACAACTGAAACCACACTGTTGTCTTGAGACTGCAGACGTGTGTGTGTGTGTGTGAGTGTGTGTGTGTGTGTGTGTGTGTGTGTGTGTGTGTGTTATAGCTTTTGGCCATTAAGGCCTTTGTCAGCAATACATCGTGTGAATCTTTTTGTTGTGCCTATCACGACTCAGCATCTCCGCTACATGGTGAGTAGCAACTTTCCTTCTCTAATACTGTTACATTCCATCCTGAATTTTCCGTTGTTTAAAAAAATTATAGAAATTTTATCTAGGGGTAAAAGATAACCGAAACTCCAGACATTACAAACAAGTCAATAACAGTTTCATAGATACATGACCCACAACAACATAATGCTTTTGAGTAAACACATAACTGTCCAAGTTGAATTTCTACAGTTGCGAGAATAATAAAAAACATATTGTAATATACTTGCAACATCAAATCATCAGACAACTTTAAAACATTATTAAAAAAAGCATTACATTCAACAACTACAGATAGCAGCAGCAGTTTACTGAAAGTTGACATATGTCTGTTTACAATGTCAGGATGTGAGTACAACAACCAGTGTATAAAACGTTTCCAAATTATGTATTATATAAAACATAAATAAATGTGATTGTTTGCAGATCTACTGATGAAGGCAATAAAGCTGAAATAAGCTTATATACAAGAATAAAATATCAAGCAGCCTGCTATTTACTGATTCTCTGCATAATGTTCTACTGTTACATAATATATGCTGTAGGTTCCACAACAAATAAATCTCAATATATCTTCAGATTCAGTAGTGCATACCATGGCTATAATAGCAGAACAAGACAGGACTTGCATAGTAACCATACAAAATTCACCCTAGTGCAGAAAGGAGTAAATACTCAAGCATGAAAGCTTCTGTGTACCTATGGAAATCAAAATAGTGTTTAGTATGGCTGCTTGTGCTGATTATTTTATAATGTCTATGTAGAGAAGGACAATATCGTATGAGTGCTTCCAATGTTTTTTGTATATTCTGACAAACGCGTGATCTATCATTCCTTTATTATCATTGTTAATAGAATTTTAATTCAGGTAATAAAACTTATTCATCCCAAACTGTAAAACTTGGTTACAGTCTGCCCAAGAGGTTATGGTCCGAGTGAAATGTGTTTATTAACTGGGGTAATGCCTTTTTTTCTTTTTCCACGCACCCATAACACCCATGAAGTCTCCCAAGAACATTCAGTTACATCCTGTGGGTGTTTCTCTTGGCAAGTGACAAGGTAAAAGATGGATTGAATGTTATCAGCATCCAGAAATTCGATGGAGGTAACTTTCAACTGGAGAAATATCAAATGGAAATTATCTTTCATGCTGAGAAATTGCTGGATGTTATTGCAGAAGTAAAGGGAGGCCAGGTAAAGGAACAGATGCACAGAACTTGTGGGATGAGCTTAATGCAAAAGCTATGCCTTGTAGTTTGTCTGATATGGAATTTGACCAGCGGCAAACTGTGCTTTCATGTTGCTGCAGCAAATGGTGTATGGAATCTCCTCAAGAAAATTCATGAACATTGATCTGCAATAAGTAAAGTAACATTGAAACAACAATTCTTCAATATAAAATGTTGCACTATAATAGTATTGTACAGCAAATTAGTAAAGTTGAAGTATTGGCATAGTCTCTTGCAGATGTTGGTGAACCAGTGGTAGTTCAGAGACAAGAATTCCAAAGTTTTCAGTGGACCTCCGGCAAAGTATGTTTCTTTTCTTACTGCTTGGGACTTCTGTGATGAAAGCAAGCAGACTTCAATAACTTGACAGCAGGGATACTGAAAGTAGAGAATCATTTGTCGCAAACTGAAGAAACAGCAACAGCATTTGCTGTTTTCAAGGTTAACCACAAAATGATTAAAGTTAGTGTTTGCAAAACAGTTTAAGCAAATATTCTGTGAACAAGAAAAATGTTGAGTGCTATTGTTGTAATGAGTAATGTCATTATCAGAAGACTTTTTAAATTGTCAAGAGAATGTCAAGAAAGTAAACATTAAGCTTTGAGTGCAGAGATTAGAAACATATTGGCTACTGTTCCATAAAAACACGGGAGAACTGCCGGATGTCAGTAACTTCCTGCCACGATATTTCTGTGCAGAGTCTTCTGGCCATCTTCAGGTGAATGCCACTGTAGTAGTACTGGTGAGTACGCACTGAGTTCCGCTATTTAAAGCCTTCTGAGGTGACATTGCGCACGCGCTGCTCAGCGTCGTGTTCATAACGGCTCCGTGCACTGCGCCTCGTGCCCTCCACTGCGAAAGCCTGGCGTATCGGTGTTAAGTCGATTTCCATCTTTATGCAGATAACTACGTCGACTACGAAGTTTCTCTATAACAGGATTCCGAGCAGAGTTCAGCTGATAACCGCTATCTCGATTGATGAGAGTCTCGTTGTCAGACAATCTTATTTCCACAGATTCCACAGATTAAACATCACATATTGGCTACTAATTGTGATAACAATGCTGTGTCAAAACATGCACCTTCGCACAAGGTGTGGGTTTCAGTATTTAACTTCATGGGGAGATTTGAAGTTTCTTTCCAGAGAGAAGATAGTTCAGTTGTCTCTGCCAAAGGTACTGGGTCACTCAAGTGAAATACATTAGTAAATGATGCATGGAAACCATGCACACTGGAGGATGCATTATACATACCTGGTTTGAAGAGAAATCTTTTTTCAGCAATAAAGCAAGTGGCAATAAAGGAGTTAAACAACAATAGTGTTGTGGTATGTAGTGAGAGGCCAATGCCATCTTGTATAAAAGCTGAAAAATCAGTATTGCAGAATGTTATCTTCTATGAAAAATACTGAACAATCAAATTGTCTATCATCTGATTTAGCTCAGTGATGACACAAGTGGCTGGGACATGTAAACTTCAAGAATTTGAAGAAAATGGCTGTCAGTGGTTTGATTCCAAATTTAAAGTAAAGCACTTCATTCTTTTTTGTGAATCATGTTACTATGATAAACTACATAGAAAAGAATTTAAATTGAATATGCCAACTTGTGCCTATACTCCAGGAGAATTAGTTCATGCTGCTCAATATGGAAAGATGCTACTCACATCATTAGGTGGAGCCAAAAATTTTGTTGTTTTTAAAGATGAAATTCAAAAACCTGTGGAAAATAGAGAAGCAGTCATGCAGGATCATGCACCTTGTGCTACTGAGAGGGTTGTTCAGTTTGGAATCAATTTTAGAAATTGTGATGAAATTCACTAACCAGTCCATCTCCAGAATTAATAACAAATATTCCTACATGCTATTGTGACACACAGGTAATAAACTCCACATTAGCAGACCATTTTGCAATCATGATAGACATAAATATAAAGACTAGTGATTCAGTGCAGAAGATATGGGAGATGAGAAGACAGAACTACCCACATAACATAAATCTGCTAAAAAAGATGTTAGAGGCAGAAAACTGGGAAACAATATATGCAGCTAAAGATGCAAACACCAAATGGAACCAGTTTTTTTCTTTATTCAGATATTATTGTGATGTTACATGTCCTGTTAGTAAAAGGCTTGTCAGACAGCAACAAAAAAAGAAAAGCTGGGTGACTGGAGAAGTAATCCATGTCAGAAATAATCTGAGAGTGTATTATGACCTCTCCAAACAAAAAAATACTGAGGCCTACAACACACTGTATAAAATGAAAAAGAAAGAGTACTGTAGTTTTATCAGAAAAACTAAAGCATTATTCATCAGGATGTCTATAGATAAGGGAAAGAACCACTCAATAGGTTTATTGTCGTTCATTAATGAAGAGAGAGGAAAAGTAACAAATCGGGCGGAGGACATCTGCCCACTGATGAGTGGGAAAAGCAACACAAACCCTCTAGAAGTAGCCAATACTTTTAACAGATATTATATTACTGTAGCAGACGAATTAATAAGTCAAAATAAAACAAATGCAGCAAGTAAATTGTTAAACCCCCCACATACAAATCATACTATGGTTTTCATACCTACAACGGATGCAGAAGTGTCAAACCTAATAAAACAACTTAAAATTAAACATTCATCTGGCTTGGATGGTGTCACATCACATCTCATAAAGGAATGCAGAGAACGTATATTAAAACCATTGACACACATGCTGAATGCTGCGATAGAAGAAGGTATATTTCCAGATTCACTGAAAGTAAGTAAAGTGAAGCCAATATTTAAGAAAGGGAACAGGGATGAATTAGGAAATTACAGGCCAATATCATTGATCTCAACATTTGCTAAAATCTATGAAATGATAATAAAGAATAGAATTGTAAGTTTTATAACAAAGTACAGTATACTGCATTCATCACAACATGGTTTCAGAGAAGGGAAGTCAACAAAAACAGCATCAACAGATATAATAGAGCACATTCTTAATTTACTTGACAGGCAACAAAAGACTTGTGGGATTTTTATGGACCTATCTAAGGCATTTGATTGTGTGAACCACTCAAAATTAATGATGAAATTATATCAGTATGGAATTAGAGGAAAATGCTATGACATACTTAAATCATACATTACAAATAGGAAACAATGTACAGAAATCAGACATACTAGTGAGGGAAATATAACAAACTACAGATCAGAATTACAAACAGATAAACATGGTGTGCCGCAAGGGTCTGTGCTTGGGCCAATACTATTTATACTCTACGTAAATGACTTCCCTAGCTATATAAATCAGAAACTTATAATGTATGCTGATGACACAACAATCATTTGCACAGCTGACACAAAGGAGGAGCTTGAGAAGGAAGCACTCCTGACTATCGAAAATGCAAATAAATATTTAACACAAAATTACCTGTTTATGAATCAGTCTAAAACAATGAATGTAGTATTTCAGACCAAGCATAGTGAAAATTATAATATAAATGTTAATATAAATGGAAAGACTATTAAAGAAGTAACCAGCACAAATTTTCTAGGAACTATAATAGACAAACATTTGGCATGGGGGGAGCACATCGATGCACTGTGTAAAAAGATAAACAAACAGATCTTCATCATGCATAAAACAGCTAAGATCAATGTATTATGGACTTGTCTTCCCACATTTGTCTTATTCAGTTCATATATGGGGAAGTGCACAAGCTGGCTACCTAAAAAGAATATTCACAATTCAGAAAAGGGCAGTGAGATGCATTGCAAAAATACCACCAAGACAGACCTGTAGGCAAGCTTTTGTATACTATAATATTATGACAGTATATTCACTGTACATATACCAAAGCATAATGGCGGTAAGGTCAAGTAATAAACACCTCCTAAATAAAGATGTACACAAACACGGTACAAGAGGAAATGAAAATTATTACATGATAAACAGAAATCTAAAACTGTCTATGACTGCCCCAGAAGAAGCAGGCAAAAGGTTTTTTAATAAACTCCCCAAAATCATTAAAAAAGAAACAGACCTAAAATGTTTCAAAAATCATTTGAAACTATATCTCACAGAGAAATGTATATACAGTTTGAGTGAATACTAAGATGGTGTTTAATATGTTATATCATTACTGAAATGTATCTTTTAAAATTATCATGTATGTTGTTTGGATTTGTGTGTACATATAATGTGAAACATGTAATACCTTTGTATGATTATGGACTATTTCTGTTTAATCATTTGTTTCATTTATATATAATGAAATCAAGTTTGATGTTAATAGCCTATTGTATGACACACCCAATACTCTCAGCTGGATTTTCAGCTGGAGTCCATGGGCAAAGAATAAATAAATTAATTAATTAAGTGGTTTGCACAGCAGTCACTGATGAAACACAAATTTTCGAGGAGATGATCTCATCCCGAGACTCTGATAAGTGAAATGATAATTAAATGGACACCCTAGCTGCAAACAGGCATTGATGAACTTCATTGGGGACATGTTGAAAATGTGTGCCCCGACCGGGACTCGAACCCGGGATCTCCTGCTTACATGGCAGACACTCTATCCATCTGAGCCACTGCAGGCACAGAGGATAGTGCGTCTGCAGGGACTTATCCCTTGCACGCTCCCCGTGAGATCCACATTCCCAACATGTCCACAACACTACATTCGTAGTGCGCATAGCAGATGTTTGCCCATCATACTCATTATTCGTGGCAGATTAATCTACCAAGTCCCGTACGAGTTCGGGCATAGCGTGTGCATTCACACAAGAAGGTCAATGGCCGGGAAGCCATATTTTTTAACTATATATGACGGTAGTATCTGTTCCCGAAAGAACAGTTGCCGTGGATGACCATGCAGCTTTGCTAGAAATGAAATGATAATTAAATGGACACCCTAGCTGCAAACAGGTGTTGATGAACTTCATTGGGGACATGTTGAAAATGTGTTCCCCAACCGGGACTCAAACCTGGGATCTCTGAGAAGTGGTACAAAGTAATGAAATATGAAATGTCCTCATTGGCAATAAATAATACCTGTGATGTAGTGGATCGACCTCTAGACCATCATTTTGAAATTGTGGTTAATGATCTTAATCACTTTGTAAGATTGGAAATCAGGTAATGCCACGAAGCTAAAAAACTGTTCATTTGTCGCCTCTTAGAAAAAAATCAACATGAACAACTGTAAGACTCGTGTAACACATACTGATTACACTTTACAGTTGCACATGGGTTAGAACCCAGCTAATGAAGGCAAGTAATTGATGGAACATATTCCATTTTGTGAGGCTGTAGGTAGGTTAATGTTTACTGCCACAATAACAAGACCTGATATAATGTGTTCTGCCAGTTGTTCCTTCACAGCCCAGGACCTGAGCTTTGGAATGCTGTTAAACACATCCTAGAATATCTTCCAAGTGGTAGAGAGTATTAAAACTCAGTGGTAGCAATCTTAAACCTCATGGGCACCTAGGTTCTGATTTTGCTGGCAACATTGATACTCATCATTTGACATCAAGTTATATCAGTATCTTAACCAGTGGACACGTTACATTGACATCTCACAGGCAAAAAATGTGTTACCAGGTCTACAATGGTGGAAGCAGAGTGTATTACAGCATGTGACCAAGCTCTTGAAATGTTTTGGCTTTGCACTGTCATGCAGGAGTCCAGTGTCAATGTGGGACAAGCAACTCAGCTCTTTGTGGACAACCAGATTGAACCATACTTCTTAAAACGTTTAACAACACAAAAGGACTACACACACAGACATGAAGAGTCATTAAATTTGTGAAAAGATGAGTGATGATTCTATCCTTGTCTTCTCTGTCAAGTGAGTAGATAATTGAGCAATCATGTCCACAAAAGCACTTAAAAGAAAAGTTCCAAACTAATTGTACACCATTATCAATTGCATTTTTAAAATCTGCAAATGAATGGGAGTTCCATAGTATGGTTTCTTGTGCCGATTATCTTGTGATGCCTGTGTGTAGGTGGACAATATCTTATTAGTATGTCTGATGTTTCTACATCTTTGGCACTTCTGTCTGTCACATGATATTGTAGTCCTTAATGTTCTTTTTTGTCTAGTTTCCATTGTTAATGGGGTCTGTTCTGTGTCCTGTATTTGAAGTGCATTTTTCTTTTCATTTAAGTAATAAAACTTATTCACCCCAAACTGTAATAACTCGATTAAAAAATCAAACAATGGAAGTCCAGATTGGAATATCAACAATATAAGGAGAAAATAGATTGCTACTCACTGTAAAGATGACACATTGAGTTGGAGACAGGCAGAATGCAAAGACTGTTATGATTTAGCTTTCAGCCAAAGACTTCTTCAGAAAAGAAAACACACCTTTTCATTCAGACGAGCAAGCACATCTCAAGCACACGAGTGTCATCTCTGCAGCTCGAACTGTAATACAACCTCCATGTTGGATGAAAGCAGCTGTCTGGAGGGGATAGGGAAGGGGAATAAAACATGCCTGATTTCAAAGGCTGCTTTACAACCCAAGTCATCTGGATCCTACCCTCCACTACCTGTTTTTCTGAACTGCGTAGATGGGAGTTATCCTTACAACACATTCTCTGCTCCTGAAATCATCCTGTCCTCAATCTACCATAACCTGTTCTCCCCTCCCTCCACCCAACAGCCCTCACCCATCACCTGTCCCATCACCTCCTTCCTATTCATGTCCCCTCACCCTCATAGTGTGACACCTGCCAAAATATATGCCTGTCTTTACTTTCTATTGCTCCTCTTTTTTTTCTGTCCCTCAACCCCCACCTCTGCCCCACCACCTCCCAACATTGCACCTGACAGTCTTCATGCCTCCATCTAGTCCTCCCCCTTCCTGTACCCTGCTATGCCTCCCCATTCCTCACCCACTCCAGATTGCTGCTTTTCTTCAGTGTGACAGTTGGATTCTGATCTGAGCTCCTGGAGATGGCAGTCATGTGTATGTGTGATGTGCTTGCTTGTGTGAATGTGTTTGTTTTCTTTTATGGTAAAGGTTTTGGCTGAAAGCTAAATCATAATAGTCTTTTTATTGTGCCTGTCTGCAACTCAATGTGTTGTCTTTAAGGTGAGTAGCAGTCTATCCTTTTCTTCATATTGTCCAACAAAATGTCTTGCTCTTGAAACACCAACTTCAATACCAAATAAAAAGAATTACTGTTGCAGTATTCATTCTACTGAATTAGTGAATTTTTTGACATAAAATTTAATGAGCGTGCATGCATGTAGTTCTATTATTTAACATGGATGTCCCATTAGTGTAAACAAAAACATAAATTATTGTTTATCATTAAGGATATCACATTGATTATTAAGTATTGAGATATTACTAATATAAATTCTTGCAGTGTAGCATAAATATTGATCCTGATGTCTTTTATGATTGTAAATATTGAATACTTGTCCCATACCCTAATAACACTAAGGAATCAGTGGAGCTCGTAATACACTAACTGAAAAAGTTTAACTGAATAAATGTGAATATATTAGATTTTATTACTGCTGATGTTACAAGTGAAGGACTGATCTAAGAACAAAATTACTGGACAAATTGCCAAAGATTTTTGTGGCTGTATATTTAACTACTTTTGAGCCATTAATTGTCTGAGTAATGAGTCATTTGTTATTGTAATATTATAGCTATGGAACTCCTTCTTATTCTCAAATTGGGATCGTTCTTCTAAAGCAGTATGACACAATTATCAGTAAATCTCAAAACAAAGTGTTTGTCAAGATTATGTTGCTGAGCTCTGTTGAATAAAAAAAAAAATTTCCACTTTGTTGATGTAGAGGATGAAATTCTTGTAACTATAAAGATGCTGGTTTGACTGTGACTAGTGACAACTTCTTTACCTTAAAATTCTGTATTTACTAACATATGGAAATGTTAGTTATTAAATACTAAATCATAATTTATTTAATAGAAATAATCTTTTTATTTTTAATTACTGTTACCGATTGTATAAAAATCTAATCCTTCACAATAAATTATAATTTGGTAAAGAAATACAAATCTTAAAAGATAATATAAAATACTTTCTTCATTTCTAGAGATTGTACAGGGTTACTGAAGTATATAAAGAACTTCACATGACCCTAACAAATCTTAATTTACTTTCATATGACCATTATTTAAAAATAAAATATCTTCTTTTATTTCAAAATTATGAGTCTATTTGTTAACTAACATTTCCATATGACAGCGAGTATAGATTTTAAATAAACATTCCTAGTAGTGAGCTTTGAACCAGCAACTGCATGATTTTAAGGCTTTTGCACTACACTCTCAGCTACTGGGAACAATGTTAATCAACCGCAAATGTTTTGTAGTTAACAGAGCTTGGAAATAATCTTATCTTCAAAGGTGATTATTTTTTATTCTTAAATGAATCAAACTCCCATTTCTGATTACTGCACAAGTGAGTTAACACATTAAATATGTGTCATTAACAAAGCAAAATATTTATGGTTAAAGACGCATAACCCTAATTATGCTTTTTTTATTAGTTTCTGATTATTCATGCATAGACTAATGAAAAAGTCAAAATAAAAATGATAAATTAAAAAAAAGTGATAACACCCTTACATATTCAGTTAAGGGCATTTTGGCAAATAATGCTGAGGGTCAAACTATTTATTTTCGACTTGATCATAGTAAAGTAAGTTATAAAAACAAAGTTAACAAATTACAATTTAACACCACAATTTTGTATAAATATTAATGGTATATGCTGCTTTTAACATAAGTAACTAAACTAATGTACATATGATCATACAGTACATGGGTGTCCTTCCGGTCCATAGTGTCCATCAGGAACAATATTTCAGCGATAAGACATGTCACCATCATCAGGTGCATAGTTGAACTGAGCTCATGAGAACTCATGGCTGACTTATATTCTTTTCCAACATAAAGCCATTCTCTCCACAGTCCGCTCCCAAGGGTGAATGTCGACTGTCGCAAGACACTTGCGTCGGCATCTGTGATAGCATCGATGTACTTGGTATATCCCCGCTAGTCACCAGATCATTGTGTTTTCTTCATGATATCTTAATTAGACCCAGTGCTGGTTCCCAAGCTATGATGAGATTATAGCTAGAGCCCCAACTGATAAGATTATTTCTGGTGTGAATTTCTGTGGCTTCTCTGAAGACACAGTCCCAGTATTTGGAAGTCTGTCCTAAAATCCTGGTATATTTGTATTCTGTTGCATGATGCTCTGACAAACAGTGCTCTGCACTGGCAATTGATACACATGTGTGTCCCTGTTTTGCAGTCTACTTTCACGTTAGGCCATACAAAACATTCAGTGATCAACTTGGTGGTTAGTTGGACTATGGGGTGCAACATGTTACGGAGATAGTTAAAAATTACTTTGCAGAATTTTTATGGAACAATTGGGCGTGACTTTTGTTGGGAGTACCACACCATAACTGCTTATCCATGCCAGGGATTGTTCTCCATTCCAATGTCAGTCCGATGCTATTGTATTGCAGAAGTGACGTGATTTGTGGATCCTCCTGCTCTGCCTCAGCTATTTAATTATAGTCTATACTGTCTGTCATTGCATGGATACCTGAGAAGAACTCAGCCTCTGTGTCATTACTTTGCCTGAGGTTTCATACATCTGTTGCAAGTTGTCCAATAAAGTCGAGGTGGTGGAAGTGGGAAAGGGTGCAGCTCATTCCTGGGTTGTGAACTGAGTGCACCAGAGGCCAGTGATCTATGAAAGTTGTGAATGGTCTTCCTTTTATGTCCTCACAAAAGTGTTTGTCTGCTTCATAGAGTGCCAATAACTCTGTTGTAGGTGAACCATTTGCGTTGCGACACTGTGGGCTTCTGTGAGAAGAATTTGAGTGGTTGTTGCTGGCCAGCTATCATCTGCTGCAATATTGTGCTGATATCAGTTTCACTGGCAGATGTTGTAACATACAGAGGTGCTGAAGGTACTGTGTATGTCAAGATGACAGCTTTGTGTAGGCAGTCCTTTATTTTATCAAATGCCTGTTGCATCTAATCGGTCCATTGCAGTGCTTGCTTGGCATGAGCATTGTTTCTGGATAAAGCACCTGTTAATGGTGCTTGGATTTCAGCAGCCTGTGGTGTGTGGTGATGGTAGATGTTCATGGAAAGTTGCCAGTTGGTGCACCTGCTTAATGAAGTCCAGGCCTTCTCATATTAGTCAAATACCTGTTCATGTCACTGGGTGACATAGGTAAGTTACATGCTGTGTGCATGGTAGTTTTCTTCATTGGCTATGATCTAAATTTCTCCAAAGCCTCAAAAATTTGTCAACGGTGATCATCATGCTCTTTAGAAGAAGATGAGAATATAAGAATGTCATCCAAAAAGGGAAAACAGAATGGAAACTTAGGGATAACTCTGTCAATGAAACATTGCCATGTATACGTGGCATCATTTAACACAAAAAAAAGTCATTCAGCGCAAATGGCATAAAAATATAATGTTGTTTTAGGTGTATCTTCAGGGGCATAGGAATTTATAAGTACATCTCATGACAGCGGAGAACACTGAAAACAGATGCACCAGCTAATGTGTTGGTGAAATTTTAATGTTGGGTATTTGGTGCCTGGGACCATATGAGAATTCAAAGCCCCAGTAATCGCTGCATAACTTGTAGGAACCACCATTTTTTGTCACCAGGTGAATGAGGGAAACCAAAGCACTGTATGAAGGGCACAGTCCCTGTGTGTAATAAACCATCCACTGCTGCCTTAGAAGCATGTAGCTCATCTGAAGATAGTCAGCAAGGCTCGTGAAAACAGGGGTTCCAGCATAGTACTGATTTAACGAACCATGTTGTCTTTGAAGCCTCTCTGTATCTGAGGAGATGCAATGAAGAACAGAGCAGTGTTACGCTGGGACATGGGAGTTCTGCACTAATCCTAGTGCTACTGACCTGCATTGGCCTGAAAGATTTCTCTCGAAGCTCATGCAAAGGATATGGTGATAAACTGCAAAGTTTCTCCACTGGGTGATTCTATCTGGCTGACACACCATTGAATGCTACAGATTGCATTCTCACATATTTGTTTCACATTCTTCTTGTCCTCCATGATCTAACCTTAGCAAAGTTCTAGTCATCATCTCATCCAGGTAATAAACTGTTTATCATCTCTGGAGGAACCACAAAAATTGTATATCAAACACTGAAGATTTTCCACATTCTTTAAAACTGCCTGGATTTGGGCAGTTGGAACTAGAAGTTTTCTTCACAACACATTGTGTCTTGCTGCAATTTAACAAGATGCTTCTTAATTTCCATCAGCTCTCTTCTCCTGTTGGTTAAAGTTGATTGTAAAACTTTATTTTCTTCTTTTTAATTTCACATGTTCCACCTTCATGTCCTTGTACTTCTTGTTCACAGTAGCTAGGTCCCACTTCAAGGAACTGTAGGTATTCAGTAACTATACGGCTGTTGCAATGCTGAAAACTGCTGTATACACATGTGAATGTGTAGGCAGACTGCCTAACATGTGTGACACTGACTCGCTGCTGCTACTGTCATTAAGTTTGTTGTCTGCTATGTCAGGGGTAAGGGTAAACTGCCACAAAAAATCTGCACCCAATAATGGCTCATTGACCTTGATGATTGTGAATTGCCATGTGAAAAGTCTGGAGGTCACGCCTGGCGTTTGGGTGATGGCAAGATGCTGAACATTTGCGACTGTGACTCCTGAAAAGTCAATGTCATGTCCCTCCATACATGACCAGAGCTCTATGACAACACATTGCTGTGACAGAGAGGTTAATTTTATGACAGTAGCAGCAAAGAGTCAGTGCCACAGATGTTATGCAGACTGCCTACACAATCACATGTGTGTACAGCAGTTTTCAGCACGATATTCATCATAGCAACACCACTGTTGTGGGAGCATAAAATTTCTGTAAGTAATCTGAAATCCACCTTCTTGCACTCTGCATTCACAAGATATCAACAAAGTCTGTATCTATGGAGGCAGCTGTTTAACCATACAGTCCAAACCATGTCATCTAGCATGAGTGCTGGATCTATTAATTGCCTCCAAAATTGGGAAGGCATACTGCTGTCCAGTTTCCTTGTGTAAACCACCTGCTGCATCCATTGTTCATGTGTTGTGGAAAAGTGTTGGAGAAAAATGGCCTTTCCCATGTTAAATTTGGCTGTGGAATAAAGTGGTTGTATCACATCAGTGATAACATACGCATAGTCACCAATACTACTCACTGAAATGAAAAACTTTGAAGTGTTGTCAACTATGTTGTGACTAGCTAATATAATCTCTGCAGTAGTTTACTACATCAGTGGATGGTCTGGATGAAATGGAGGCAGTTTATGTGGAGAACACCATTCGCAGAAACTTCATGGAATATGTGTACATATGGTACTAAGTCTTATGTTCCAAGGACTTTGGTGTATGAAACCCCACCAATCATGCATGATGTGCGGAAGGAGGCATGGAAAACTTCTCATGCAGCCCAGCTGGCTATGCCCCATGTGGTGGGAGAAATGGACTTGACGGCATTGTATCTGGTGTGAAAGCAGAAAGGAATTGGTGTGGGGCATTGTCGTGATGCTGTGAAATCATAGGAAAACCAGGATTGTCCCTGTGAACACTATAGGGGACAGTGTCCTGTACCTGTGTAACTTGTATAAGTCACTGAGAGGAACAAGTTTTACCACACAGTGTCAATAAAGCAGCTCCATGTCATTGTTATCATGTGCAGCGGGTGAAAGATACCACTTTCTGATTTCACTACATACATTGCCTTTTCAATATTGTTCACTATGCATTGAGAGCCACTGAGAATGTCACTGGGTTGGTAGAAAGGTTGTTTATTGTAACGAGCCATTTTTACTGCAGTGTTATTCTGTTGCTTGTTTTGGAGGTTGATGGAAATACAGAAATTCTATGTGCTTGCTTTTTGAGGGTCACCACTCTACGAAGAATAACTGTTCAAATAACATTCATATGTAGAATAGTGAAATTGTGACATATTATTGCATAATCGACAGAATACATGTTCAGAGAACATTTGCATAAAAAAGGTACAACGAACCGGCTAAATTACACTGTAAAGATAAAATGCACTTTAATAACTTTACTTATGGCTTGACCACACTTTTATTTTTCATCAACCTTATACGTTTTGACTTTCCATCATTTTCAAAGGCATTGCTATATCATTCTTATAAAAACATTAGATACATTGTATCACATCAACATTCTCGAGCACGAAACAAGTCCCTCCAATATTTCAATGAAGGCTTAATCAGTCTTCTATCAAACAATTAAATATTATATGCAGAGATAGGAAATCAAGGGAACAACTTAAATAGTGCATCACTTCCCTGAAATTTACATTTATTGTAATAGACCAAGAAAATGTTGCACATTACACGTGACAGATAAAAGGAGCCCAGTCCATCTAACCAGCCTAAAAATGGCAAGTTAATGGCTGTCTAGAGTAACAAAATTAAGAATAGCATGCTTATAGATTGACTAGAATGAAGGAATAAATAACATATACACGGCTTCTGACGGCCGACAAACTGTGTTGGGCTATTGAGCAGTGATTAATTTAAGCTAGCCACAACATACGCTAACCAGGTTAGCAGTGTATTGAAAGACAAGCATGGAGCAAGAACCCTGCACAGAAAGTAATGGAACCAGTACTAAATTACTACTAACTACAGCATTGCAATCAACTGATGACAGGTTGACCATTACCGATGGGGAGTATGATGGATAGTCAATAGACTGAACACTCAGCTGAATCCCAAGTGTAATCCCTGGGGGTGAAACACCTGACCCAAAGCATGTTTAGCCCAAACACCTAGTTTGAGAACAACCATGAAACAACATGCAGGAATTGCAGGTTACAGTACAAGTGACAGAGTCTGAATATGCAGCCTTAACCCATGGCAGGACTAAAGCACACTAGTTTCTCTCTCAATTAAAGTTTCCAAAAAAATCAAAACTAGCAGGATTCCCTTACATGCCAGATGTGCCAATACTTCCATACATACCCCAGAATCAACTAGTGCAACATAAATCATTGACATATTTCAGATAATATTTTAAAACAACATACTTAAATACCTTTGTTTACCACAAGTTAACAGGTTAGGCTCTGTTATTGATGCCACACAAATGAGGTAGCAAGTTAAGGTCTACAATTCTAGTTTGCCAGTAAACACGCGTCGTGACAAGGAAAGAAAGAATCCAGCTAATTAATTGAAAGTCACTACTTGGATTCACTATTTGACGATGCGCTTAAAGTCAACAGACAAAGGTGGGAGTCAAGTTTACACTCACTAGCAGCACATGCAGAACATGAGAATAAGGTGAACATTAAATAAACTGCTCCTTGTTCAGTCATTTACACACCGACAAAACATATAATCTTTGCCGAATTACTGCAGACATCGCAATTCCCAGTTGCTTGCAAATGATGCAAATAATGGTCAAAACGTCTTACTTTAAGTCCGATGACATCCGTGGGATAGGAGTTTCAATGGACAACCAGGCCTCATCCCCTTGGATCCACCAGTGACCAAGACGGTAACATTGGACCGACATGAGTCACACCAACCGTCAACAAAACAGCTTGGCCTCCTGTACACTCCCAGACATCCACAATCAGAGTTCCTCCTCCCGACCGACGCTCTCCCGCAAACACGGTAGGCAGCCAGCCACAGCGTCCTCTGGCTAGGGTACGACAACAGCAGAGCGCGAAGTGGGAATTTCAAAAGGAACGTGCTACAGACAAGGAGGAAATGCAGAGAACCAACTGTGACATTTTGTCACAGTTCAGCCGATAAAAAATAAGTGTGGGCAAGACATAAGCGAAGTTATTAAGAGTGCGTCCAGATGGCCATGTTGTCTCACAGCCTTTTCATGTGAACTGCAAAGATAAAATGCCACACCAAGAAACTAGTCACTCTTGACAGTTGTGCACAGTTGATACTGTTCAGGGGTAAAGTCCCCATAAAGTTTGTGTGTGCACATTATTTTATGAAAGTAGTATCAGATACTTGAATTGGCTTTCCCTGGTGATGAATGGATGAAACATTTATTTCTATGTCACTTGAATGTCAAACACTTGAGATTGCAACATAAATCAGGTCGGGAATGAAAAATTGTTCTCACAGGAATATTCTCACTTTGTCCATTGTTTGGCCATGGGAGCAACCTTAACAAGAAATTGTCGATGCCTAAGTGTGAAAGGTAATTGGGGTGTGTCAAGTCGATTCTCAGAAGTAAAATAATTTCCCCTGTATGGGACACGTAAAGAATTTATGCCTCAGTTACGTTATCTTCCATACTTCTGAATGTATCTTTCCAAAATGGAATTTTTGTGTTATGATTTCTTAGTAACATGACTATAATTCCAAATTACAGGCATAGTTAATGCTGTTCTAGGCCAGCGGGATTGATGATATTTAAACGATGTGTGTCGCTTTGGATCTGAGGAAATTCTCTCTGGATTTCAGCGGCTATCTGATTTGGTGAAGGCTGCCGGTCTTGCTTATGAGATGAAGGCAGAGCTCACCATCTGCAGCATCACTGACGTAACCGACTGCGGACCTTTGGTGCAGAGCCGGGTGGAGGGTCTGAATCAGAGGCTCAGATGGTTTTGCGACCGTGTTGGCTGCAGATTCCTTGACTTGTGCCATAGGGTGGTGGGGTTTCGGGTTCCGCTGAATAGGTCAGGAGTTCACTACACTCAGCTGGCGGCTACACAGGTAGCGGAGGCTGTGTGGCGTGGACTGGGCAGTTTTTTAGGTTAGAAGGCCTCGGGAAAGTATGGGGTGGGCTGCAATGTCAAAGGGTGCATGGCAAATACAGGACGTGCTTGGATCAAGGAACAGTCGGAATTGTAGTTGTAAATTGTTGTAGTTGTGCTGGGAAAGTCCCTGAGCTTCAAGCGCTAATAGAAAGCACAGAAGCTGAAATCGTTATGGGTACAGAAAGCTGGCTAAAACCTGAAATAAGTCCTGCAGAAATTTTTATGAAGTCTCAGACGGTGTTCAGGAAAGATAGATTAGGCGGAATTGGTGGCGGAGTGTTTGTGTCTGTCAGTAGAGGTTTATCTTGTAGTGAAGTTGAAGTAGATACTCCGTGTGAATTGGTGTGGGTGGAGGTTATACTTAACCGCTGAACTAAGTTTATAATTGGCTCCTTCTACCGACCCCCAGACTCCGATGATGTAGTTGCTGAACAGTTCAGAGAAAATTTGAGTCTTGTAACAAATAAATACCCCATTCATACGGTTATAGTCGGTGGGGACTTCAACCTTCCCTCGATATGCTGGCAAAAATACTTGTTCAAAACCGGTGGTAGGCAGAAAACATGTTCCAAGATTGTCCTAAATGCTTTCTCCGAAAATTATTTTGAGCAGTTAGTCCATGAACCCACGCAAATTGTAAATGGTTGTGAAAACACACTTGACCTCTTAGCCACAAACAATCCAGAGCTAATAGAGAGCATCGTGACTGATACAGGGGTTAGTGACCACAAGGTTGTTGTAGCTAGGCTCAATACCGTTTCTTCCAAATCCACCAGAAACAAACGCAAAATAATTTTATTTAAAAAAGCGGATAAAGTGTCACTAGAAGCCTTCCTAAGAGACAATCTCCATTCCTTCCGAACTGACTATGCAAATGTAGATGAGATGTGGCTCAAATTCAAAGATACAGTAGCAACAGCAATTGAGAGAGTCATACCTCATAAATTGGTAAGAGATGGAACTGATCCCCCATGGTACACAAAACAGGTCCGAACGCTGTTGCAGAGGTAATGGAAAAAGCATACGAAGTTCAGAAGAACGCGAAATTCCAAAGATTGGCTAAAATTTACAGATGCACGAAATTTGGCACGGACTTCAATGTGAGATGCCTTTAATAGGTTCCACAATGAAACATTGTCTCGAAATTTTGTAGAAAATCTGAAGAAATTCTGGTTGTATGTAAAGTACACAAGTGGCAAGACGCAGTCAATACCTTCGCTGCGCAGTGCCGATGGTACTGTTACCAACGACTGTGCCGCTAAAGCGGAGTTATTGAACGCAGTTTTCCGAAATTCCTTCACCAGGAATGAAATATTCCAGAATTTGAAACACGAACAGCTGCTAGCATGAGTTTCTTAGAAGTAGATACCTTAGGGGTTGTGAAGCAACTCAAATCGCTTGATACTAGAGATGGGCAAAACTGTTCTTTTCAGAGATTGGATCAGAACTGTTCACTCCCTGAAATGAATTAGCTCTTTTTCATGACTCACCACTCATTTACAATAGAAAATAAATGGAAGGCACATTGCCCTTTAAACTTGGTTTATTCCAGTACTATACCTGTATTTTGATCTTATTTGATCCAATTTTGAAGTAACACAGATAATGAGTAAGAATTTTGTATTGTTTATTGAAATTTCCACGATATGACAAAGTTTTTGATTATTGATTTATTTTGCACTATCGTGGTTTTCTGGGTGATCGGAAAATGTTGTAACTTGAGATTTACATTAACAATATATTTGGCTATAATGTATTAAAATTTACGAAATTTCAGTCAGCAACTTTCTCTTCCGAATGCGAAAATATTTTGTTGAGCCCAACCTACATAGGAAGGAATGATCATCAAAATAAAATAAGAGAAATCAGAGCTCAAAAAGAAAGGTTTAGGTGTTCATTTTTCCCGCGCACTGTTCAGGAGCATTTTTTCCGCGCACTGTTTAGGAGTGGAATGGTAGAGAGATAGTATGATTGTGGTTCGATGAATCCTCTGCCAAGCACTTAAATGTGAATTGCAGAGTAATCATGTAGATGTAGATGAAACATTCCAGGGAAAAGTCATTACACTTATTCTCATCTTCTGTTTCAATTTAATCAGTAGACTACTGGTTCCTCGATTCAGCATTATCCTGGTAGCAATTTTATTACATCATAGTTGATTGTACTCGTATCCATGTTTCTAGAACGCAGAATTACTTTTTTGGGCTATGAGGAAAATTCCCGTGTTTTCATTTTAGAATTTTGGGTGCTTGATTGTTGTTAGACTTTACTGTGTTTTTCAAATGATATTTGTAGATCTGCTGTTTCATTAAGAATTAGTATCTGTTTTTATGCTGTTTCAGTGTCTTGATATAGAAGTTCTGTGTCATCTGCAAAAACTAAGCAGTTTATCACAATATTGGTTCTTCCAAAAACCTTTGATTTACCAATTTTATGCTGAGCTTTTAGTGTTCATCACTCGTGGATTACTTTCACTACAAAACAATAGAAAAGTAATGCAGACAGTCTTACTCTTGTCTTACTTCGGTAAATTCAAAATATTCTGATTTCCCCCCCCCCCCCCCCCCCACCCCCCACGAGTTTTATTTTAGAACTTGTTCCATTTACTGTTTCAAAACAGTATTCGTCACAACAGAACATTTATTCAAAAGGGGAACTGGTTTCAGTCAAACAGCAATCATCTTCAGACCATATGCACCTTGATGGCAGTTGTGGTGGTGAACAGAGCATCATGGATGCACGAATGTCAACTACTCAACTGAACAGCTGACATTCATGCATCCACAATTCCTGATCACATCACCACCATCTGCCAATTATAGTGCATATGGCCTGAAGATGATTGCTGTTTGACTGAACCCAGTTCCCATTTTTAATAAATGTTCTGTTGTGATCAATACTGTTTCAATTTTAATTTTAGAATTAAAAAGAATTGTAATTAGTAAGTAGTTTTCTCAGTTGAGCAGCTGTCATTTGTGATATCTGCTGCGTTCACCACCACCACCTGCCATCATGGTGCATATGGTCTGAAGATGGTCACTATCTGTCCATAACCAGTTGCCATTTTGAATAGATGCTCTATTGCAATCAAGGTTGTTAGCATTTTAATTTTAAAATGTTCACTGACATCACTGTATTATTCTCCACCAAAATGCTTTGAGAAATTACAATTTTTTGGACATCTGGGAATTAAACTTTGAGAATAAAAATTAGCTTTGTGCAGGGAATATTTGGTATGAAGGGTGCTTGATATTCACTAGTTTTGCATTCAAGTTGTACTCTGTGCTGGAGATATTTAATACACATATTGTAGTTTCCATAGTGATGGAAAACAGAGTGGATGTGAGCTGATAAGACTTCATGTCTTTTTATTTTCCCAATCAGCTAAGCACAGCCAGGGGCAGTGGCAAGGGGGAGGGGGCTATGGGGGCAACCCCCCCCCCCCTCCATGGAGTATCATATTACACTGGATAAAATGACTTCAGTGAATATATTATTTCAACAGTTTCAGTCATTATTTTTATAATTATGTAGCAATATAGGTTGCAATGTATTCCAAACAAATCGCAACAAAAGAATAAGAGCAGCAAATAGCTTACTACCTAAACCAATAAATATCATTTAACTTAAAATAGGTGTCTTATTATTTATTAATACACATTTTTTACCCTGAACTTAAAAACAGTTAGCAAAAAAACTACTTTAAGCAACACCAAATTTTACCAGTTTGTTGGTAGAGGGACCCAACTCTCCTTTTGTTAAGCCATATTCCATGCCGCCACCCCCCCTTCCCCCCCACCCCCCACAATTAGACCCCCACCCCAGACCGACTTCTAGAATCGCCCCTGTGTCCAGCAAGCTTATTTCAGAATTGCTTGTAAGATAGTTGAGATGTTTTGAAAGTTTTTTGTTGATACATTTCATAATGTAATTTCTGCTTAAATGAGGTGCCAGGTAGGTACTAAACACAACAACACAACAAACTAAAGACAACCACTGTAAATTATGTTTGCAGGGACCTGCTGAGAAACAACGGCAAACTGCGAGTGCTTCTGATGCGCAAATGCAAACTCGAGGACCTTGCAACTGGCCTTCTGGGAAGTTCATCAAATCTGGAATGGCTGGACCTGTCACGCAACAGGATCTCTAAGTTTCCTTTGGAGTTCATTCAGAACTGCACCAAGCTGTCCTACTTAGGACTCGCCTACAATAAGTTTAGGGTCTTCAGCTCAGATATGTTTTACCAACGTGGTGGATCTCTTGCTACGTAAGTACACCTCTGATTTAGTTTTGATTAACAGTTTTGAAAAGGATACACTGCAAAGATATCAGACAGATACAATGAAAAGACTGTTACACACTTAGCTTCTGGCCACACCCTTCTTCAGAAAAGAAAGGAAAGCACACACAGAGTCACACAAGCAAACATATTTCCCCGCGCACAAGACCATTAACTCCATCCACTCTGGCCAGACTGCAATTGTTGCATTGAATGAAATCATAAGTAAGGCGAGGAAGGGGGATAGATAGCAGAATACAGGTGGGTGGAGGGAAGAGTGCCGTCTGGCAGAGCAAGCAGACATTAGATAAGGCTGTCATGGGCAGCATCGGGAGGCTGCAGGGAGGGAAAGGGGGGGGGGGGGGGAGCATGGAAGGAGAGGAGCAGAGAGATGACAAGGCTGGTAGGTGTGTTGCCAGAGAATGAGCACAGTAGGGTGAGAGGATGTGAATTTAGAGGAGGTGATAGGACACAGCAGGCAGAAACTGTCAGGTAGATGGTGTGGGAACAGTAGGTTATCATAGGTTGAGACCAGGATAATTTTGGGAGCAGAGAATGTCTGTAAGGGTAACTCCCATCTGTACAGTTCAGAAAAGCTGGTGATGGAAGGGAGGATCCAGATGGCCCTGGAAATTGAGGGCATTATGTTAATTCAAGAAGAATATAATCATTCCAGTCCCAAAGAAAGCAGGTGTTGACAGATGTGAAAATTACCGAACAATCAGTTTAATAAGCCACAGCTGCAAAATACTAACACGAATTCTTTACAGACGAATGGAAAAACTAGTAGAAGCCGACCTCGGGGAAGATCAGTTTGGATTCCGTAGAAATACTGGAACACGTGAGGCAATACTGACCTTATGACTTATCTTAGAAGAAAGATTAAGGAAAGGCAGACCTACGTTTCTAGCATTTGTAGACTTAGAGAAAGCTTTTGACAATGTTGACTGGAATACTCTCTTTCAAATTCTAAAGGTGGCAGGGGTAAAATATAGGGAGCGAAAGGCTATTTACAATTTGTGCAGAAACCAGATGGCAGTTATAAGAGTCGAGGGGCATGAGAGGGAAGCAGTGGTTGGGAAGGGAGTGAGACAGGGTTGTAGCCTCTCCCCAATGTTATTCAATCTGTATATTGAGCAAGCAGTAAAGGAAACAAAAGAAAAATTTGGAGTAGGTATTAAAATCCATGGAGAAGAAATAAGAACTTTGAGGTTCGCCGATGACATTGTAATTCTGTCAGAGACAGCAAAGGACTTGGAAGAGCAGTTGAACGGAATGGATGGTGTCTTGAAGGGAGGATATAAGATGAACATCAACAAAAGCAAAACGAGAATAATGGAATGTAGTCAAATTAAGTCGGGTGATGCTGAGGGTATTAGATTAGGAAATGAGACACTTAAAGTAGTAAAGGAGTTTTGCTATTTGGGAAGCAAAATAACTGATGATGGTCGAAGCAGAGAGGATATAAAATGTAGACTGGCAATGGCAAGGAAAGCGTTTCTGAAAAAGAGAAATTTGTTAACATCGAGTATAGATTTAAGTGTCAGGAAGTCATTTCTGAAAGTATTTGTATGGAGTGTAGCCATGTATGGAAGTGAAACATGGACGATAAATAGTTGGACAAGAAGAGAATAGAAGCTTTTGAAATGTGGTGCTACAGAAGAATGATGAAGATTAGATGGGTAGATCACATAACTAATGAAAAAGTATTGAATAGGATTGGGGAGAAGAGAAGTTTGTGGCACAACTTGACCAGAAGAAGGGATCGGTTGGTAGGACATGTTCTGAGGCATCAAGGGATCACCAATTTAGTATTGGAAGGCAGCGTGGAGGGTAAAAATCGTAGGGGGAGACCAAGAGATGAATACACTAAGCAGATTCAGAAGGATGTAGGTTGCAGTAGGTACTGGGAGATGAAGAAGCTTGCACAGGATAGAGTAGCATGGAGAGCTGCATCAAACCAGTCTCAGGACTGAAGACAACAACAACAACAACAACATGTTCAGCTGCATGTTATGCCACAGAGTGGTCTACTCTGATCTCGGCCACAGTTTGGCGATGGCCATTCATCCTGATGGATAGCAAGTTAGTAGTCATACAAATATAAAAATCTGAGCCGTGCAATGATTGGAGCAGAGCTGATGTATGACATAGCTACTTTCACAGGTGGTCTGGCCTCTGGTGTGGTAGGATAAACCTGTGACAGGACTGGAATAGGAAGTGCTGTGGGGTTGATTGGGCAAGTCTCAGCTGTGTCTTCTACAGGGATATGAGCCCTGAGACAATTGGCTTGGGCTGGGAGTGGCATAGGGATGGAGTAGAATGTTGTGGAGGTTGGGTGGGTGATGGAACACCACTATAGGAGGGGTGGGAAGGATCTTGGGTTGGATATCCCTCATTCCAGAGCAAGGTTACAGATAATCAGAGTCTTGACAATGGATATGGTTTAGTTGTTCCAGTTGAGGGCAGTATTGGGTGATGAAGGGGATGCTCCTTTGTAGCTGGTTCTGCGGGGTGGTGGAAGGATTGGGATGTGTGGGGAAATGGCACGGGAAATCAGTTTGTGAACTAGGTCCGGGGGATACTGCCTGTCTGTGAAGGTCTTGGTGAGACCTTCAGTATATTGGGAAAGGGAGTTTTTGTCACTGATTGTTAGAAATCCTTGTTTGACCCTGTATATTCCTAATGAATGGAAATCTGAAAATGAGAACAGCTTTGAAATTTAATTTCACTATTGTTGGAATTTAATTTCAGTAGACAAGTAATACTTATCTGTTCAAAAGCACACACAACCAATGTATACACCTGACTGTCCATTAGTTGCAGGCATGGATCCATTGGTGGAGGGGGGAGGGCGGTGTTCTAACAGTTTTCAGACAGTGTGGTACTCGGGTCAAGGCTCACATGTCTCTCACATATTGTATGCAGCCGATCTTCTTCTCGGGTCAGATAGCTGCGTTGATCTTCACAAACTCTTCTTCTCCGAAGGCTATAGCTGGTTAAGGGAATATCAAAATAGACTTCTTTCTACTCTTGAAATGGTTCTGTTTTCTCATGATACTGTTCTTCAACTATGTTGTATTTTCATCTCCACAATAAAACAACTTCACAAGTTTCACACAAGCGTTCAACTCTCGCGACTTGACCCTGTCTTGGACCATTAGATACTAACAGATACAGTTACATTATGTTTGGTTTAACAACCCCTGTAAAACCAGTTCTTGCTTCTCGCAAGTCCAACACCAGAAAAACTAACGTAATGTCGTTTGTTCAATACATAATTCATTTGTTCACAACAATACAGTCCACCATCATTGAATAGAGCATACTTACTCTCTCACCCTCGTACTTAAAATATCGGATGTTCGAGACGGTGGAAAGCCGAGTGTCTCTAGAACTTACACCGAAATTCTCGAGGCACTACAGTGTCATTGGGTTATGAGCCTGCCTTTCCACATGCAAACAGCATTTGGCTAGAAGTGCTTATATTTTTGTGTACATCAATTTCCAACTGTCACAAATAACATGAAAAAGGTGTCGCAAAAATCATGAGTAAGTTCTCCTGTCTAACTTGTGAGACTGACACTCCTGGAAGAAAGCCCATCACATAATAAATTTTGTTGGAAGTAAACAGATAAGAATGCGTATTGGTTGGTTAATTTGAAATTAAAAATATTTGAAATACACTATACATTCCTACCTAATAGTCAGTATGTCCACTTTTGGCATGAATAACAGCACGGACACATTGTGGCATGGAGGCAATGAGGTCTTGGTGGGTAACTGGAGGGAGTTGGCACCACATGTGCACACACAAGTCACCTAATTCCCATAAATTCTGGGGAGGGGGCAATGAGCTCTGACACCAAATTCAATGACATCCCACATGTGTTCGATCAGGTTCAGATCAGGCAAGTTGGGGGGCCAGCACATCGACTGGAACTCACCACTGTGTTTCTTGAACTGCTCCATCACACTCATGGCTTTGTGACTTGGTGCATTATCTTGTTGAAAAATGCCACTGCCATTGGGAAACATGATCATCGTGAAGAGGTGTACATGGTCTGCAACTGGAGTACGATTCTCCTTGGCCATCATGGTGCCTTGCACAATCTCTATTGGACCAATTGATGCCCATGTGAATGTTCCCTGGAGCACAATGGAACCACTGCGAGCTTGTCTCCATCCCACAGAACAGGTGTCAGGGGGCTGTTCCCTGGAAGAAGATGGTTTGCCACCCCCCATTGGCATGATGAAGTAAGTATTGGGATCTGTCAGATCATTAAACACTTTGCCACTGTGCCAACATTCAGTGATGATGGTCATGTTCCCGTTTCAGTTTTAGTTGCCAATATCATTAACAGTGGATCATGCATGGGTTTTAAGCTGCAAGGTCCATCGTTACGAGTGTTCAGCGCACTGTGTGCTCAGACAACCTCGCACTCCACCCAGAGCTAAAGTTTGATGTCAGTTTCACCAAAGTTTGCCACTTGTCCTGTTTACCAGCCTGCCCAGCCTATCGTGTATGACATCTGTAATGAAGGGTGGCCACCCAACAACAAGACATCTGGACATGGTTTCATCTTGGTTTTGACACATGTTGAAGACACTCACCATAGCATTCCTTCAACACTTCACAAGTTGTGCAGTTTCGAAAATGCTCATTCCGAGCCTCAAGACCGTCACAATCTGCCCTCGGTCTAACTCAGATATATTGTGTACCTTCCTTGTTCTGCACACAGACATCAAGCTCACTGATACTACATGCACTATGCATGTGTCTGACTAGCAATAATTCCTCATCAGGTAATCTTCTATCACCTGGATGGGTTTATATCAAGAGTAGATCAGTGGTCATAATGTTCTGGCTGATCAGTGTACATCACTGATGTATGTCTGTTATATAAGGAACTTTTAATGTAATAACTGCATAAATAAAACATCATTTTCTTTGATGATGATTTCTGTCTTCTAACAATCTGTATAGCCAATTGTATCAAATAGCCTGTATAACAGGTCATATGCATATTTAATATTACATTAATGGGTGCTTTGCATATGTTACTACAGACTATATGAAATGTGTCAACTGTAAATGGAAAACCTACCTCTAGTTGCTATAAATGAACGTAAATTCTAGCATTTCTTCAGATTATGTCAGTAATTAGTTTTGTGCTTTGAAGCTTTCTCCCTTTAGCTGCAGTGAGAAGTGAGCGAAGTGCATCAGTTTTCATATGTCCAAAGTTTTGGAATAATGCTTCTTTCATGAAGATATTAAATAGAATGATCACATAGGCTCAGTCTTGGGAAAAGCTGGTGGTATATTTTGGTTTATTGATAGAATACTGGGGAAGTACAATCAGTCTACAAAGGAGATTACTCACAAATCACTCATATGGCCGGTTCTAGAATATTGCTCAAGTATGTGGGACTCATACCAAATAGGACTAGCAAGGGATATTCAATGTATACAGAGAAGGGCTGCATGAATGGTCACAGGTTTGTTCGACCCCTGGGAGAGTGTTGTGGTGATGCTGAAGAAAGTGAACTGGCAGAGTCTTGAAGATAGACGTAAACTATCCCAAGATAGTGTACTTACAAAGTGAAGAATTGGCTTTAAATGATGACTCTACAAATATACCACAACCCCCCCACACATTGCTCACATAGGGATCATAAGGAGGATGAGATTAGAATGATTACAGCATGCACAGAGGCATTCCGACAGTCATTCTTCCTGTGCTCCATATGTAAGTGGAATGGGAAAAGACTATAATAACTGTTATATTGGACTGCACCCTCTGCCATGTACTTCACAGTGGTCTGCAGAGTGTAGAAACAGGTGTAGATGGAGGTGTAGAAGGCTGGGACTGCAATTCAGGGCTAAGTGTGCTGCCTCATGGTGTTTCATGCTTGTTGAATAATTCAGACACCTACATGATAGCAGTAAAGATTAAAGAACATGGTTGTATACAGCTGAAGTTGGATGAGAGTTTACAGTATATGGGATATGTATTACAGACAAAAGAACTGATACTATACTTGCCACTCCTGTCTGGTGGCACACGGCTAATCAGGAAATTAATTCTCTTGAATATAATTGTGACAAAAGGTAATCTCTGAATTAATGGATGAGGCAACAGGTTTGTCATTTTGTCTTCTTTAATATGAGCATTGCTTCCTCACTTCATGTAACTGTTGTTCCAGATAAGGTCTAATGCACTTTATAATTAGCCTAAAGTCTCATTAAAGACTATCACTGCTTTAAATTGACATATTTGTGAACTGGGAGGAATTAAATAATATGGCACACTATATTATATTTTAATATGCAGTTATTTGTACTACTCCAATACATACAGATACCTTTAAATTAAGATGACTGAACTGTCAGAAACTGAAAACAAGTGGGCTTTTAAAATGGCAGTAATTAATTTCATATTATTCTTTAATGATGTGCGACTCATGTCAGTATTGATTCATATGCTGCACAATTGGTTCCAAAAACAGAGGTAACATGAATTTTCTAATACTTCATAAGATATATGTTATATAGCCTCTAACAGCAGAAGATTTTCCTTATCCAATAAACAAGCCTGATGTCATTCTGATGCAATCCTTGGTTTTTTGAAGGGTTATTATTTTGACCAAGTTCAGGGTTTATATTTGTATTTTTTTTTAAAGAACTTTAATTATTTTCCTGTGTTGTGACATGAGGGCATTATACTAATTTTTCTTTCGGGTGAATATTATGTTTTTTGATTGCACTGAGTTTGACAATTTGCCTCTTTTTGCTACTCCTTTTACAGAAAATTCATTTTCTTATATGTTAATTTTTATCATTCTTTGCTTTTTCCTTCGCCAGTGTATTTTATGTTATAAGGTCAGATTTCTTGTTTGTCCTGGATAAATTTTAACTTTGCTTCACCATTAGGCTTATTATCAATAGAAAACCAGGGAGAAGCATGAATAAGGCCTTCACATTCTGTTATGATTGCATCTGTTATATTGAATATTTTCTCTAACCTTGAAAACAAAAAACAATTATCATTTTATAATTACAAAAAATTCATGGTTTTGGATAAAAGTTTTTTGCTCTCATAGTATACTTTGTAATGAACATATTCGCATAGATCAAATTAAAAGTTTTTAAATTCATATATAAACACATTTGATGGGAAGTTTTTTTGATAAAGATTTTTTTGTTCAAAGATTGTGTTCATATTTTCATATAATTTTATTTTTTTACTTTTGAATATCTTGGTAAACTGTCTTTTTCATTATTTCAGTCACATTATGTGTGGACAGGTGGTGGGTTGTACAAACTGATTTCATCAGAATTTTAATTACAGTATAAATAACAAACGGAAATTATTCTTGTTTATTTCTTGGCTGATCGGAGTGCATCCTATTGTTCTGGTCAAGAGTATGTGGTTTGAGACATAAAGAAGGAAAACCTTCATGATGACAGCAAAGAACAAAGATTTTAGGAACACTACTCATCAGATGTGGCAGCATCACATGTAACAACTGTACATAAGTATCCGAAACAAACAAATAACTGTAGCTTCCTGGGGAGAAAAACATAAGCCAGAAGTGTACTCAGTTCTTTTTTTTTTTTTTTTTTAGAATATTGTAATTCATAGCAACTTGTAATCCTGTGGATTAAGGAAGGACAACTATAAGATAATGAATTATTTAGGGATAAAGGAGAGGACTCACTTAAAGGCAGAAGCTCTGTGTTGTTGAGAGATACACACACAAAAGGCACAGAGCTTTACTTTGCTAGCTTTTGGAATGTAATCCCTTTCTCAAGCTGCAGGAGGAACAAACACACACACACACACACTCACACACACACACACACACACACACACACACACACACACACACACCTGTCTCCCTACATTGTGCTCGTTTGACTGCCAGCTCTTCCCTGTCCCATGGTGAGTGTACTGGTGTGAGGTGGGGGTGCAGCGTGGGTGGGGTGAGTATGAAGAGAGGTGGGAGACAGGAAGGGGGTTGGGGGAAAGCATCTAGTGGCTCGTGGGAGAGTGGAGAGCCATCTGTGGGCTAGCTAGGGCTGCAGGTAGAGGGGACACGTGGCAGACGGTTGAACACACACACACACACACACACACACACACACACACACACACACACACACACACACTATTTGGTGGGGGATGGTGGGGTCAGCAAGCGACCTTAGGTTTAGGTTAGGGAGGCTAAAGGAGTGAAGGATGTCCTGTAAGGGTAGCTCCCATCTGTGCACCTCAGAAAGGTTGGTGGGGGTGGTGAGGACCCAGATGGCACAGGTTGTGAGGCAGCCATTGAAATCTCACATGTTGTGCTCTGATGCATGTTGTGGCACAGGTGGTCCACCTTGTTTTTGGTAACAGTTTGACGGTGGCCACTCATTCTGGTTGACAGCTTGTTGGTTGTCATACCAATGTAAAATGCTGTGCAGTGGTTGCAGCAAAGCTGGTATATAATGTGACTGCTTCCACAGGTGCCTCAGCCTCTGATGGGGTAAATAGGATGTGCTGGCTGGATGGATAGGGCAGATCTTGTAGCTGGGTCTTCCACAAGGGTGTGGCAGAGGATTGGGGGTCAGAGTGCCATAGGGATGGACTAGGTTGTTGTGGAGTTTGGGTGGCTAGCGGAGAACCACTTTGGGAGGGGATGGAACTATCTTGGATAGGATGTCCCTCATTTCAGGACATGATAGTCAAAGCCCTGACAAAGGATGTGGTTCAGTTGTTCCAGTACTGGGTAGTATTTTGTGACAAGGGGTTGCTTCTTTGTGCATGGTTCTTGGGATGGATGTGAGGATCAGGCAAGTGCAGGGATATGGCATGGGAGATCTGTTTGTGTGTTAAATCTGGCCTTACAAATGTCTGCTTGTGTCTGTGTATGTGTGGATGGATATGTGTGTGTGTGCAAGTGTATACCTGTCTTTTTTCCCCCTAAGGTAAGTCTTTCCGCTCCCGGGATTGGAATGACTCCTTACCCTCTCCCTTAAAACCCAAATCCTTTTGTCTTTCCCTCTCCTTCCCTCTTTCCTGACGAGGCAACTGTTGGTTGCGAAAGCTAGAATAAACAAACACAAACATACACACAAAATTCTAGCTTTCGCAACCAACAGTTGCCTCGTCAGGAAAGAGGGAAGGAGAGGGAAAGACAAAAGGATTTGGGTTTTAAGGGAGAGGGTAAGGAGTCATTCCAATCCCGGGAGCGGAAAGACTTACCTTAGGGGGAAAAAAGGACAGGTATACACTCGCACACACACACATATCCATCCGCATATACACAGACACAAGCAGACATTTGTAAAGGCAAAGAGTTTGGGCAGAGATGTCAGTCGGGGCGGAAGTACAGAGGCAAAGATGATGATGAAAGACAGGTGAGGTATGAGCGGCAGCAAATTGAAATTAGAAATTAGCGGAGATTGAGGCCTGGCGGATAGCGAAAAGAGAGGATATGCTGAAGGGCAAGTTCCCATCTCCGGAGTTCTGGCAGGTTGGTGTTAGTGGGAAGTATCCAGATAACCTGGACGGTGTAACACTGTGCCAAGATGTGCTGGCCATGCACCAAGGCATGTTTAGCCACAGGGTGATCCCCATTACCAACAAACACTGTCTGCCTGTGTCCATTCATGCGAATGGACAGTTTGTTGCTGGTCATTCCCACATAGAACGCTTCACAGTGTAGGCAGGTCAGTTGGTAAATCACGTGGGTGCTTTCACACGTGGCTCTGCCTTTGATTGTGTACACCTTCCGGGTTACAGGACTGGAATAGGTGGTGGTGGGAGGGTGCATGGAACAGGTTTTACACCGGGGGCGGTTACAGGGGTAGGAGCCAGCGGGTAGGGAAGGTGGTTTGGGGATTTCATAGAGATGAACTAAGAAGTTACGAAGGTTACGTGGACGGCGGAAAGGCACTCTTGGTGGAGTGGGGAGGATTTCATGAAGGATGGATCTCATTTCAGGGCAGGATTTGAGGAAGTCGTATCCCTGCTGGAGAGCCACATTCAGAATCTGATCCAGTCCCGGAAAGTATCCTGTCACAAGTGGGGCACTTTTGGGGTTCTTCTGTGGAAGGTTCCGGGTTTGAGGAGATGAGGAAGTGGCTCTGGTTATTTGCTTTTGTACCAGGTCGGGAGGGTAGTTACGGGATGCAAAAGCTGTTTTCAGGATGTTGGTGTAATGGTTCAAGGATTCCGGACTGGAGCAGATTCATTTGCCACGAAGACCTAGGCTGTAGGGAACGGACCGTTTGATGTGGAATGGGTGGCAGCAGTCATAATGGAGGTACTGTTGCTTGTTGGTGGGTTTGATGTGGACGGACGTGTGAAGCTGGCCATTGGACAGGTGGAGGTCAACGTCAAGGAAAGTGGCATGGGATTTAGAGTAGGACCAGGTGAATCTGATGGAACCAAAGGAGTTGAGGTTGGAGAGGAAATTCTGGAGTTCTTCTTCACTGTGAGTCCAGATCATGAAAATGTCATCAATAAATCTTTACCAAACTTTGGGTTGGCAGGCCTGGGTAACCAAGAAGGCTTCCTCTAAGTGACCCAAGAATAGGTTGGCGTACGAGGGGGCCATCCTGGTACCCATGGCTGTTCCCTTTAATTGTTGATATGTCTGGCCTTCAAAAGTGAAGAAGTTGTGGGTCAGGATGAAGCTGGCTAAGGTAATGAGGAAAGAGGTTTTAGGTAGGGCGACAGGTGATCGGCGTGAAAGGAAGTGCTCCATCGCAGCGAGGCCCTGGACATGCGGAATATTTGTGTATAAGGAAGTGGCATCAATGGTTACAAGGATGGTTTCCGGGGGTAACAGACTGGGTAGGGATTCCAGGCGTTCGAGAAAGTGGTTGGTCTGCTTGTGTCTGTGTATATGCAGATGGATATGTGTGTGTGTGCGAGTGTATACCTGTCCTTTTTTCCCCCTAAGGTAAGTCTTTCCGCTCCCGGGATTGGAATGACTCCTTACCCTCTCCCTTAAAACCCAAATCCTTTTGTCTTTCCCTCTCCTTCCCTCTTTCCTGACGAGGCAACTGTTGGTTGCGAAAGCTAGAATTTTGTGTGTATGTTTGTGTTTGTTTGTGTGTCTATCGACCTGCCAGCGCTTTTGTTTGGTAAGTCTCATCATCTTTCTTTTTAGATATATTTTTCCCACGTGGAATGTTTCCCTCTATTATATTCATATCATTAATTTGAACCCAACAATCACGTTTGTTATTGTTATTGTCACTGTTACATTTCGTAGTCTTTTCTGTCGTCTTATTTCCTCCTTCTGTTTTTGCCAGCAGTTTCACTTTCTATTCACCTTCTCCTTTTTTACCGTAATCCAGTATACAATTTTATACCGTCGATATATACTCAGTAATATGTAATAATACGTAACCCACTTCCAAACCATAACCAAAAAATTTTTTTCCGCTTTCAACACTACCGCTGCTATAAAATCCACCGTTTCCAGTTCACAAACAGTTCCTTTCAGCTATTAATCAACCTTTTCGGCTAGTTTTAATAACTTTTGCTTTATTTCCATTTCCGTTTTCTCACATCACCGATCATTTTTAGCCGCTCCCCACAGGTTTTAACGTCATTATTTCTTCATCAGACAATTGTTAGCCTCATTTCCATAATCTGCCACCACCAAACCACTCCTTTTAATACATCCTCACGTAGTTTTTTCGAAATTTTCCCGTATTTCTCCACCCTTTAACGTGTTTTGGTGGCAACACAACCACCTAACCTTTATGCACATCATTATCTACCTACACAAGTTCACCACAGGATCAACATAGCCCAGCTCTAACCAACCCTTTTTCGCCTTTTTTCACACCAGACCTCCATTTGCTTTCTAGTTTTGCCGTTATCTCTCCCCATATATTTTTATATTTATTTTCATTTTCATTTCAGCCTCGTGTTCCACTTTCCACCTTCTAGTACCATGTCACCCTCACAACACCTCCACAACAACCCCATTAAGTTTTATTTACATTCCCTCCGCAAACATGCCTTCCCCCTAGCCAGATTACACTCCCATATTTTATTTTCTCAGGCTTGTCTGACATTTGGCATCACCCCCAAAGGCCTCACACTTAAAGTTCCCATCTCTGGCTGCAACCCTTCTTTCCATCAGTCCCTATTCCAGTTCCAAACCGAACAATCCATTGCTCTCACCCACCTAATCCTTCACCTACACATCCACTCAGCCAATCAACACACCCATCAACTCCTATCCTTAATAAAAGTCCTCAATCTTTCCTCTCCCACATCCACACCGGTTGTTCAGAGCATCCTCCTACAGGCCAACCGCAAATTAGAACAGCATGCCACCCTCCACCTTAAAAAACTAACCAATCTCCTGGTTTCCCACCTCTGGAAAGGCAACTCACTCACCCTTCACAACCTTTCCAGCAAACCTCAACCTCCTCTCATTGCACACATACCCAGTCTCTCCCATCTACTCAATCTCCCACTTCCAGCTCCACTCCCTCCAAAACCCCAAAATTCCAATCAACACAATCTGGAACCACAACACCCCAATTCAGTAGTTAACCTTTCCTCCAAACCTCTCTCCCAATCTGAAACCTCTGTCCTATCCAAAGGCCTCACCTTCAGCCCCACTCCCAGATTTAACCAAACAGCCCTCGTCAAAGATTTACTGTCCTACACCCGTACTCTCTGCTGGAAATATCACTTTGCCACGAGGAAAAATGATCCTAATCCTACTCCTAATGATCCAACTCCCCAAGACACTATCCAAATTGAACCATGCCTGAGACAGTTCCGTCCTCCGTCACAGCGGGACCCACCTCCTCTTCCTCAAAATCACCCTCTCCTAACCTTCCAGGAATTTCTGACTTCCAGCCTTGCCTCTCAATCCTTCTTAAAAAACCTTAATCCTACTCCTAACATCACCACTGCTGAAGCCCAGGCCATCCGTGATCTGAAGGCTGACCAATCCATCGTCATTCTTCCGGCGGACAAGGGTTCCACGACTGTGGTACTTGATCGTCGGGAGTATGTGGCTGAGGGACTGCGTCAGCTTTCAGACAACACTACTTACAAAGTTTGCCAAGGTAATCCCATTCCTGATGTCCAGGCGGAGCTTCAAGGAATCCTCAGAACCTTAGGCCACCTACAAAACCTTTCACCTGACTCCATCAACCTCCTGACCCCACCAACACCCCGCACCCCTACCTTCTACCTTCTTCCCAAAATTCACAAACCCAATCATCCCGGCCGTCCCATTGTAGCTGGTTACCAAGCCCCCACAGAACGCATCTCTGCCTACGTAGATCAACACCTTCAACCCATTACATGCAGTCTCCCATCCTTCATTAAAGACACCAACCACTTTCTCGAACGCCTGGAATCCCTACCCAGTCTGTTACCCCCGGAAACCATCCTTGTAACCATTGATGCCACTTCCTTATACACAAATATTCCGCATGTCCAGGGCCTCGCTGCGATGGAGCACTTCCTTTCACGCCGATCACCTGTCGCCCTACCTAAAACCTCTTTCCTCATTACCTTAGCCAGCTTCATCCTGACCCACAACTTCTTCACTTTTGAAGGCCAGACATACCAACAATTAAAGGGAACAGCCATGGGTACCAGGATGGCCCCCTCGTACGCCAACCTATTCATGGGTCGCTTAGAGGAAGCCTTCTTGGTTACCCAGGCCTGCCAACCCAAAGTTTGGTACAGATTTATTGATGACATTTTCATGATCTGGACTCACAGTGAAGAAGAATTCCAGAATTTCCTCTCCAACCTCAACTCCTTTGATTCCATCAGATTCACCTCACCTGGTCCTACTCTAAATCCCATGCCACTTTCCTTGATGTTGACCTCCACCTGTCCAATGGCCAGCTTCACACGTCCGTCCACATCAAACCCACCAACAAGCAACAGTACCTCCATTATGACAGCTGCCACCCATTCCACATCAAACGGTCCGTTCCCTACAGCCTAGGTCTTCGTGGCAAATGAATCTGCTCCAGTCCGGAATCCTTGAACCATTACACCAACATCCTGAAAACAGCTTTTGCATCCCGTAACTACCCTCCCGACCTGGTACAAAAGCAAATAACCAGAGCCACTTCCTCATCTCCTCAAACCCGGAACCTTCCACAGAAGAACCCCCAAAAGTGCCCCACTTGTGACAGGATACTTTCCGGGACTGGATCAGATTCTGAATGTGGCTCTCCAGCAGGGATACGACTTCCTCAAATCCTGCCCTGAAATGAGATCCATCCTTCATGAAATCCTCCTCACTCCACCTAGAGTGTCTTTCCGCCGTCTACGTAACCTTTGTAACCTCTTAGTTCATCCCTATGAAATCCCCAAACCACCTTCCCTACCCGCTGGCTCCTACCCCTGTAACCGCCCCCGGTGTAAAACCTGTCCCATGCACCCTCCCACCACCACCTATTCCAGTCCTGTAACCCGGAAGGTGTACACGATCAAAGGCAGAGCCGTGTGTGAAAGCACCCACGTGATTTACCAACTGACCTGCCTACACTGTGAAGCGTTCTATGTGGGAATGACCAGCAACAAACTGTCCATTCGCATGAATGGACACAGGCAGACAGTGTTTGTTGGTAATGAGGATCACCCTGTGGCTAAACATGCCTTGGTGCACGGCCAGCACATCTTGGCACAGTGTTACACCGTCCGGGTTATCTGGATACTTCCCACTAACACCAACCTGTCAGAACTCCGGAGATGGGAACTTGCCCTTCAGCATATCCTCTCTTCTCGCTATCCGCCAGGCCTCAATCTCCGCTAATTTCTAATTTCAATTTGCTGCCGCTCATACCTCACCTGTCTTTCATCATCATCTTTGCCTCTGTACTTCCGCCCCGACTGACATCTCTGCCCAAACTCTTTGCCTTTACAAATGTCTGCTTGTGTCTGTGTATATGCGGATGGATATGTGTGTGTGTGCGAGTGTATACCTGTCCTTTTTTCCCCCTAAGGTAAGTCTTTCCGCTCCCGGGATTGGAATGACTCCTTACCCTCTCCCTTAAAACCCAAATCCTTTTGTCTTTCCCTCTCCTTCCCTCTTTCCTGACGAGGCAACTGTTGGTTGCGAAAGCTAGAATTTTGTGTGTATGTTTGTGTTTGTTTGTGTGTCTATCGACCTGCCAGCGCTTTTGTTTGGTAAGTCTCATCATCTTTGTTTTTGGATGTATTTTTCCCGCGTGGAGTGTTTCCCTCTAAACAAAGATGATGTGACTTACCAAATGAAAGTGCTGGCAGGTCGACAGACACACAAACGAACACAAACATACACACAAAATTCAAGCTTTCGCAACAAACTGTTGCCTCATCAGGAAAGAGGGAAGGAGAGGGTAAGGAGTCATTCCAATCCCGGGAGCGGAAAGACTTACCCTAGGGGGAAAAAAGTACGGGTATACACACACACATATCCATCCACACATATACAGACACAAGCAGACATATTTAAAGACAAAAGGTATATGTTATATCAGTTGTGGAAGACGTATCTTGAAGGAGACCATGCACAGTAAGTAAAAAGTAAGTGCAGAAAAATTTTGTGGACAATGTTCCAGAATTTTTTGAACAGACCTAGTCTCTCTCTCTCTCTCTCTCTCTCTCTCTCTCTCTCTCTCTCTCTCTCTCTCTCTCTCTCTCTGTGTGTGTGTGTGTGTGTGTGTGTGTGTGTGTGTGTGTGTGTGTGTGCACACGCTCATATGGTGTGGAGAAAGGCTCTTAATTTTATGGGTTCCTGGATATACCAGTAAGTATGCTCCAGCTTGGGTATAATGGCTATTTGGAATGTTCTTAAATACAGCAGTTGTCATTTTTTTATTCTTTTTATTTAACAGTTAAGATTAAAGCAAAGTAATACTCTTTTTGGTGGTTCCTGTAATGATGACAGGCTTATTACTCATGGAATGGGTTGGGGTGTAGGGCAATGGTTATCCAGCATTGTGATGTACAGCTGACACTTAAACCCTTGGATTAAACTGCGTCTTTCATGAAACAGCTTTACATATTTCAGCAACACACCTATTGCATTGTTGATCAGTTAAGTATCTAGACTCTGTTGCCTTTTGGATTGTCTTTTCATTGATATTGGCCACAGAAACAGTTCAGTTAGTTGTCTTTCTACATAATCCATCCCTCTGCTTATTGTTTGAATATTTACCACTGGATTCAATAGTTATTTGGAATTCTACCTCTGCCTTTATGACATCAAAATTCAAATGACATACTCCAGCTGAAAAGTTAATCATTGTGTCTTTTTCACAGAGGAACTTCATCCCCAGTATACAACACATTACCAGAAATTTCACTAGTAATAATGTGCACAATATTGCTACATTTCTTGGTCTAAATAGTATCCAGACCTCCCTTACATAAGTCCATGGAAGTTACATCCATGGCAACACCCATGTCTAGCATTACTGTAGTTAATATAATGCCTACATACACGGTAATTGCTGACTGTAGCATGATATTGTGCTATCACATTTTGCATCCTGGGAATAAATTTTGCCCATGGTGTCATGTCTGTCCTTGTAACTACTTAGTTGAACTGATGGTTTTCTTTCATACCCCATCTATTAACCATCATTTTGAGGCACAACACGGTTGAGTTTAGTTTACCAGATGTGGCATGGGCGGACAGTTTCTATCATTTTCCACTTCTTGTATTTTAGCTGAAATATGCCAGTTTGAGTCACTTTGTCTGCTCCATGGTGATTGCACCACAGGTTGTGGTTAGTGATGTTTGCATATCCCAGGTTTTTCTGGTTTTCATGTCTTCTTTGCTTTCTCCTACTGTTAAAGACATTATTTTGGTTTCACGCATAATTTGAATTTCCATTGTGCCAGTCCATCGGAACATTATTTCATCCTTTATTGTGACATGTAAGATCATCACGACTTGAAACAATTTTTTCATTATCACTTCTGCTGAGTCAGCCATTGTTGAACACAGCTTTTCAGTCTTCTTGTATCAGATTTATCAAAACCAATATCGCTAAGAAATCTTCTAAATTTGTTTTAGGGACTGTAACTAATTTTTCCTCTGTATATACTGGAAGTTCTGCCTTCAGTAGCAAGCTCCCTTGCCACATTTGAAATGGTTTTGGGTTGAATAGTTCTTTACAATGTTATTCTTGTACCTCATCTGACCAGTACTTCACCAGAAATACTTTCTTAAATTCATCATACATTCTGCAGTATTCTGCAGCTTCTGTGGCCCACATTGGACTTTCACCTTGTATAAGGTCACCCACGAAGCCTTTTTTTTTTTCTTTTTGACCATCCAATAAACATTTTTGCATGGTTCTGTGAAATGTGTGAATGAACACTATAGGGTGAACAAATTTCTTTCCTGACAGAAAAGTTTGAAATTACCTGTGGTAGATTACATTTTGTTCCAGCAACAGCACAGGTTATAGTGCTGTGGCCCCTATATTGTATGTAGTATTGCATAATGATGTATTTGCTGTTAGTTGATATTTGTAGCAATTTCGTTATTACTGGTTCAGAAATGAAATTACTCCCTGACCTGTGCACCTCTTGTGGCATATTTCCTTCCAGATAGATCCTGACCTAATTTTTCTGTTGTGCTCCATAGTTTGGTTCCTACAGGATCGTCAGAACAGTTACATTCCTCCATAACTTTGATTGAAAATTTTTCCTTGTGCCTTTGTACGCTGGTACTTAACACCACTCCCCCCCCCCCACCCCCCACCCATCCCCACCCCCTCCACACTCTCCGCTCAGAAGGGCATGAAACAGAAACAGAAATAGATGCAACTTGATTATCACATTAGATAAACTTTTATAAAATTCCTGTAACAAATGGTCTTGTTACTGTGAGCCAATTTGGTATATGGGATAAGTATTAGAGATGAAAGAACTGTTGGCACATGGCTAATCAGTAAATTAATTCTCTTGAATATTATTTGAATATTATTGCCATTAAAGATAGTCTGTGAATTAATAGATAATGTAGAATGTCCATCTTTTGTCGTGTTTAATATGGACATTGAATTCACTTCTAATATAACTACTGTTCCAGAGGTCTAATACGCCGCAAATTATGTCTATAATTAGCCTGAAATCTCATTGAAGAGCATCACTTCTTTAAATTGACATTTTTTTTTTTTAACTGGAAGAAGCGCAATAAGAACACAGTATGCTTTATTATATTTTAACACGTAATTATTTCTATTACTGACAAATACCTCTGTGTTAAGACAACTGCACTCTTTTAGAAATTAAGAAGGAATGGGGGTTTTAAAATGGCCATAATTAATTTTATATTATTCTTTAGTGACCTGCAGGTCATGTCACTATTGGCTGCGATTCATATTCTGTACCACCATTTCCTCTGCATTGTTACATGATCTCTGACCAAAACCAGAGGCAACATTTTTTTGCTGGTATTTCATAGGATGTTTGTTATTTTGTCCATGAGTGTATGTTCAATATCTTTTAAGTGTTTATATTTGAAAGAACAAGTCTCAAAAAATACAGTGTTTAAAATAGTTAGAAAACATAAACCTTTTTTTTTATGAGTCATGTCTGGTCTTTTAATTATTACATCATTTGTTTGACCGTGCTGCTGCGTTTAATCTGCAGTCTGGCACTAACCCCTTTAGGGTATATATTTTGTGAGCTCTTCTCTGCGTTAATGGGTAATTCCCCCAAGCACTGATAGGCAGACTTGCACCAGTCATCTGGCTCAATTATTTCCTTGTTCATTTTAGTTCATGGACCAAACATGAAGTGGACTGGGATGTATTTTTATTGTATGTACTTAATCGTATGGCTAGGGCCCCCTGTCGGGCAGACCGTTCGCTGGGTGCCGGTCTTTCAATTTGACGCCACTTTGGCGACCTGCAGCCAATGAGGATGATAGGATGACGATGAGGACAGCACAACACCCAGTAACTGGGCGAAGAAAATTCCCTGACCCAGCTGGGAAGCGATCCTGGGCCCAGAGGATTGACAATCCATCACACTGACAATTCAGCTACCGGGTGCAGACTTAGAATGTATTAAAGAACAAAATTAAATTTTATTTTGACATAATTACACACTCTATTTCTGGAAAATGACTGGATAGATGACAGATCACTTTTGGTGTTCAAGATGGGCATCCATTTGACAACCTTTATTGTGGAGAGGATATGGCAATCTTTCTTAAATCTAATCAAGAGTTCCTGTCTGCTTTTTTTGCCATTATGTGTTTTTGTACAGAACATGTGTATTGAAGCAGAAAATATCCAGTATAATGAAAAACCTTCTGATAATGTTTTTTCAGCGTGCTTCTGCCATTTGGTAGTTTTGCAACTGGAAATCAATCCTATCCACATCCACCATATTATTATTCTAACCTATAACACACTATGCTTTTGCATGATGCCATTCTTTGAATTTACTTTCTTAAATGCATTGTGACAGAACATGCTGACAATCATGGTGTGTCAGTTGTCCTTCCATTTCAACACCATGCGCTTTTTACTGTATGTCACCACGGACTGTTCACCCTGTTTCAGGTTTTCCTTCTTCATTTCAGTTTTGCTGCATTATACCAAAACACTGGTGTTTATAGTTGCTTGTTTGTCAACCAAAATGGACTAGTGTACCAGTTTTTGAGGTAAAAGCGATAGCCCTTTCCTAGAAGTGATGAGTAAGCACCAAATCAATTAAAGAAGTTATTTTATTTTCAGGGCAATGGCTTAAATGATTTGTGTTCTTGTCAGTATAAACAGTGAAAAGTTGACCAAGTACAAGTAGAACATATGCTTGAAGGTTTGGTACAAACTTAATTATGTGTATAGACGGCCATCCATCCTAGGAGCAAAGAATATTGATGATATTTGCCTGCTTTCAATATTGATACTGGCGAGATACCGGTCCTGGGAATTCCAAGACTGTAGCAAAATCTCTACAGTAGTTCCTGAGACTAGCTCAGACATACAAAAAGAAGCGAGCAGGGGACTTCAGTAGAGAGACAAAATTTAATGTACTTACTAAAATATGACTACAGCTTACATTTTATGTTTGCATGCTGTAATATTCTTCTGTTGTGCTTTTGATATATGATGAATGCACAGTAATGTCAAATGGCAAAAAATATTTCTGTGTCATATAGTTTAACAATTTTTGAATTTTTTTGCTTTACTTGTGCTGTGAAACCTTGCTCTTTTTCAAACTTTGTGAGTCTAGGTCAACAGGAGCTATCCTGAAGGTTTTGATGAGTGAATTTGTGGGTATCACAATATGTGACATACATAGTCATAGCTTTTGATTGTTCACTTAGAAAGGTAAATGCTTTACACTGCGAAGGGACCATGGACCTCAGTAAGTGACAAAAATTTGAACTTGATGTGCTTACCCATTCCTGAGGATAAGGGGTCTCAACAGACGAACAGATAAAAAAAGAAAAAAGGCAAAAAGAAATATTTTTTTGTGTGATATAATTACAAATTTACAATTTTTGGATTTTTCCTTTACTTTTACTGCGAAAATTCTTGCCAAATGTCGTGATTCTAAGTCAAGTAGAAGTACCGTTTACATTTTGTTGAATGAGTTTGCGAGCATAATAATATGTGACATAAATGCGTGATTCTTTTAATTGCATTGACTTAGAAGTTTAAATGTTGTACACCACCAAGAGACTATATGGTATGTGACTTCAATTTGAACTTGATGTACCAACTTGTTCTTGAGGAAAAGGGGTCTTAACAGACGGATAGACAGACAAATAGATGAAAAATGACAAAAAGAAATATTTTTTTCCTTATAGTATAGTTACAAATTAACAATTTTCGGATTTTTTTCATGAGATTTTATTGTGAAACAATGCTTCTTGGCAAATTTCATGATTCTATGGGGAAGTACCGTACAGATTTTGATGAGTGAGTTTGCAAGTGTCAAAATTGGGGCCATATCTTTTTATTGCATTTACTTAAAAACTTTAATGTTTTAGACCAACAAGGACTATAGACCTCAGTATATGGCATAAATTTCAATTTGATACGTCCTCCCCTTCATGAGAAACAGGATTCTTAACAACCAGAAGACAGAAAGACAGAAGCCTAAAAATGATAAAAATTACCAAGAATACATTATCTTTACTGATGAGGGTTCCATCTAGTTTAGAAAGCATGAACATATAGTGTGATAACACCGGCAAATGTGAAACTCATTAGTCATACTACTTACAAGCCACAGAGTGCTGTGGGCAGAAATATCCATTGAAGCCACTTAGGAGTAGCTGGTCATTGATGGATGAATCTATCTTGCCAACTTGAAGTCTTGAAGTCAATCCCTCGTTTTCAGCCATAGAATACAAAAATAATTTTCTAATTTCCTTCCACCTGTTACAGTTTGGACCTGGAAGGCAACCCTTGGCACTGTGACTGCGATCTTCTGCCACTGGCCAGCTGGGCCAGTTTGCGAAAAGACGCAGTGCCGGGACAGCCCAGATGCAGCACCCCACATTACGTCGAGAAAGAATCCCTGCAGCACTGGTTCCACAGCAAAGATCCGATGAAGTGTAGTGGCGCCACCTCGTTGCTGCGAGCAGATCTGAATCGTGTGCTGTCCGTGGCTCGTGCCGTCGCCGAGCAGCGGCCGAGCTTCTTTGCAAACTTGCTCCCCGTCTCCGACGAGGAAGTCAATTTAACTGCTACGTATTACTTTTTGTACGCTATGGCTGCCCAAACCAGTGACGACGTGGAGAGTGTGGTGTGGCACTGGGCACGGTTCCTTGAGAAAGTTCTGGATAGGCGGCACCTCCGCTACGTGGAGAAGGCCACCGATATAGGCCTCGATCCTATCAGCTCGGACAGGACTCGGCTTCTCCTCAGTAAGCTGGGCAAACATGGTCCATTTAATTTTAAGGTGGACTTAAGCGTGGACCCACTTGCAACTACCACCACAAAGCCACCAACAGCCAGAGCTAATGAGCAGCCCCTGAGGGCAAAGGGCTTTGAACCATTTGTAAATTTCACTTATGTTCTGAAAAATGTTCCACATGATCTGACAGAAGTTGTTGATGTGACTATTGAGGAAGAGCTGAAGATTGTGTTTGGAATTATCAATCGTACCAGTGCCAGCAGCCCGAGAGTTACAGCAGCCAATGGAATACCACGGAATTCGGAAGGTAATGTAATGGCTTGGCTCTGAGCACTATGGGACTTAACATCTGAGGTCATCAGTCCCCTAGAACTTAGAACTACTTAAACCTAACTAACCTAAGGACATCACACGCATCCGTGCCCGACGCAGGATTCGAACCTGAGACCGTAGTGGTTGCGCGGTTCCAGACTGTAGCGCCTAGAACCGCTCAGCCACACTGGCCGGCGGTAATGTAATGACTGCCTCCCCAAACATTACTGCAGCTCCCACAAACATGACCATGCCTTCTGGGAACACAAAATAATACTTCTGTCATTACAACACTTGCAAGCCTGGTACTTATCATTACTTCCACTTGTTCACCTGCTACACCAGTCACTCTCCATCCAAATCTGCCTTCTGTAGTGGCTGGCATGTATACCTCTACCAGCCAATGCCTCCAGTGTGATAACTGTCAGTGTAATCATGAATACAACCTCACATGAATCGGTCAGTTTAGAAACATTGTAACTCCATAAATGCACATTTTTCAGGCAACATATAAAACTATTTTTAAAAGGAATTTCAGTACATATCAAAAGTTGCTTCATCCTTTTTAAGGAGTGTAGATAGATGGGTAATTTAGAATACAATATAATCTCTGGCTCCTAATAGAACCAGCCAAAACAGTGTTCATAGTGATTGGAGTTACATTTTTTCTAAAATTAACTCAAATGCATGTGAAAATTTATTACTGAAACATGCTATTGTAATCAGCTTTATAATAATTTTACTTTCAAAAGCCACAAAACACATAAAAACTGATTTGTACAGCAAACCTACACAAATGTATGACATTAGTAATATGTTGCCTTTAAAATTAACATTAATTTGAGGCATCTGACTTTTTTTTGTAAATTATGCAACAAAAAATCTTACAATGTTATGTCTCGGCAATGCAAAGACTGAAAGACTGAAAACAACTTCAAATTATAAATGATTGTCCAAAATTTCAAGCTAAAATGGCTGATATTCTTCAGGAATATACTGCAAGATCTTCTTCAGGTCAACATGTTTAGTTTCAGTGATTGACAGCTGTATGTCATACGTCCTTGTTTGTGACATACACACATTTTTCTTTCCATTATCCCCAAGATGAAAGTATGTTCCACTGCTATGTTGATGAATAGTGATGCAACTACTGTCTCTGGGTGCTGAGATGAGTATTTGAAATGCCTTAATGTTGATATCTGGAATGCAGTACACTTGTTTCTTGAAAACTTTCTCGTGAATTTACTATCTTTTTATGTAGAGGATGCCACCAATCCTTGAAGTCCGTTGCATCTTAAGTTCATTGCATCTGAAGTTAGTTCATTGCATCTTAAGTTAGTTCATTGCATGTTAGGTTAGTTTGTTGCATCTTAGGTTAGTTTGTTGCATCTTAGGTTAATTCGTTGCATCTTAGGTTAATTTGTTGCATCTTAGGTTAGTTCGTTGCATCTTAGGTTAACCACATCTTCAGCATTCACCATAGTAACCATGAACTTCCCAGGGAGTCTTGACTGTACTATTATCTCACATATTTCTGTTGGAAGACAAATTCAACTGTGCTATGACAAAAGCCTCTTCACAGTGCAAAAATCGCCGTCATTGTGGAGAAAAGAATGTCCTCTCAATGGAAAGAAGTACTGGATTTTATGAAAATGCTCCGTTTCTACAAGAGCCACTAAAAATGGTGTGATTTCTGCTTTGACTACTGCAGCTATCACTAAAGAGGTGCAGTTCACTCACATTCTTTGGCATCAAATTATCTATTTAAGGCAGAATAGAAGAAGCTGCTTTATTTGATCCCTGGATTTCATCAGGTAAAAATGACCTCCTCTTGATTTTGCACTGAGCGAGGTGGCACAGTGGTTAGCACACTGGACTCGCATTTGGGAGGATGACGGTTCAATCCCTTCTCCAGCCATCCTGATTTAGGTTCTCCGTGATCTCCCTAAATCGTTTCAGGAATGGTTCCTTTGAAAGGGCACGGCCGATTTCCTTCCCCATCCTTCCCTAACCTGAGCTTGCGCTCCATCTCTAATGACCTCGTTGTTGACGGGACGTTTAACAACACTAACCTAACCTAACCTAACCTTGATTTTGCATTATGAATGTCAAAAACCTTGAGGGTTAACTGCTGAAGATGAAACAACTCCTGCACCGGAATTTTAGGCCGTGAAATATTCTGTATGTAGTCAAATGCTATAACAGCCAGATCCTCCCTTTCCTTGCTCAGATTTGTTGAAGCTTGACAAGTATAACAAAATGTTTTAGCTCTTCTTTTGTGGATCATTCTGCTTCAGCAAGCTTCTTTGCCTTGTCGTTAAGGAATGGGAAATTTGATTCCTGTTCCAGAACTTCTCATGTACAGCAGATATCTACCTGAGGCCTCCCAAAACTGAGGTGAAAATGGTCTTTGCTGTATTTAGCATAGCACTGATATGTAATGTCTTTGTCAGGACTTTTTTTACTTAAATGTCTGAAACACGATTTCCACATTTAATTTTACACCAAGATAATGTCTCACCTTGGAGGAATAGGGAATCTGTTTTCTTGGAAAAGAGTCAATATGTTGATGAAAGAGCATCTTAATTTTGGCAGGCTTTGAATTTTCTGTGGGTTTTTTTCCTCTTAAATCAACTGGAGACTACCTGCTACAAACAATTTTCTTAGATGATGGAGTCTACTGTCACCCTTAAGACCATGGAAAGCTATAGAAGCCTCTGGCAGACCACCTTCCTTTCATCATTTAGCATGATGAAGTGTTTAGAAGTGTAACTACGCTTAAAAGATGACACATGGACAAGGTCTTTGTACATTGTTACTGGTGATGAGATCTTCTATGTATGTATCCTGTCCGACTTTGCTCTCGAAATTATTAAATCTATCTAAAAAAGATGACTGATGAAATATATTAACATTATGAAAACATGCTTCACTTGTTTATCTTTGTGGAATTGCTTTTCCTGCATAGTTTATGTATTCACTTCCTTGAATATGTGCTCTTTTCATTATGTCATTCTTGTATTCAGCTTCATTCCTCACACCCCTCTTTTGTTTTGGGGTGTTTTTGATTATCACAGAACTTTAAAATAAATCTGCTACCAACCTGCACCTTGTAATCACATAAGATAATTAAGACCTTTGACTGGAATACTCTCTTTCAAATTCTGAATGTGGCAGGGGTAAAATACAGGGAGCGAAAGGCTATTTAGAATTTGTACAGAAACCAGATGGCAGTTATTAGAGTCGAGGGGCATGAAAGGGAAGCAGTGGTTGTGAAGGGAGTGAGACAGGGTTGTAGCCTCTCCCCGATGCTATTCAATCTCTATACTGAGCAAGCAGTAAAGGAAACAAAAGAAAAATTCGGAGTAGGAATTAAAATCCATGGAGAAGAAATAAAAACTTAGAGGTTCACTGATGACATTGTAATTCTGTCAGAGACGGCAAAGGACCTGGAAGAGCAGTGGAATGGAATGGACAGTGCCTTGAAAAGAGGATATAAGATGAACATAAACAAAAGCAAAATGAAGATAATGGAATGTAGTTGAATTAAATTGGGTGATGCTGCGGGAATTAGATTAGGAAATGAGACACTTAAAGTAGTAAATGAGTTATGCTCTTTGGGGAGCAAAAACACTGATGATTGTTGAAGTAGAGAGGATATAAAATGTACGAGGGCAGTTCAATAAGTAATGCAACACATTTTTTTTCTCGGCCAATTTTGGTTGAAAATACCGGAAATTTCTTGTGGAATATTTTCAAACATTCCCGCTTCGTCTCGTATAGTTTCATTGACTTCCGACAGGTGGCAGCGCTGTACGGAGCTGTTAAAATGGCGTCTGTAACGGATGTGCGTTGCAAACAACGGGCAGTGATCGAGTTTCTTTTGGCGGAAAACCAGGGCATCTCAGATATTCATAGGCGCTTGCAGAATGTCTACGGTGATCTGGCAGTGGACAAAAGCACGGTGAGTCGTTGGGCAAAGCGTGTGTCATCATCGCCGCAAGGTCAAGCAAGACTGTCTGATCTCCTGCGTGCGGGCCGGCCGTGCACAGCTGTGACTCCCGCAATGGCGGAGCGTGCGAACACACTCGTTCGAGATGATCGACGGATCACCATCAAACAACTCAGTGCTCAACTTGACATCTCTGTTGGTAGTGCTGTCACAATTGTTCACCAGTTGGGATATTCAAAGGTTTGTTCCCGCTGGGTCCCTCGTTGTCTAACCGAACACCATAAAGAGCAAAGGAGAACCATCTGTGCGGAATTGCTTGCTCGTCATGTGGCTGAGGGTGACAATTTCTTGTCAAAGATTGTTACAGGCGATGAAACATGGGTTCATCACTTCCAACCTGAAACAAAATGGCAATCAATGGAGTTGGCTCCAACATCGACCAGTGGAATGGTACCATGCAGGCATACAGGCCCTCATTTCAAGGTGGCGTAAGGCCGTAGCATTGAATGGAGATTACGCCGAAAAATAGTATTGTGTAGCTAAAAGATTGGGGAATAACCTGGTGTATTTCAATGCTGAATAAAACAAACCCTGTTTCAGGAAAAAAATGTGTTGCATTACTTATCGAACTGCCCTCGTAGATTGGCAATGGCAAGGAAAGCGTTTCTGAAGAAGAGAAATTTGTTAACATCAGTTATAGATTGAAGTGTCAGGAAGTTGTTTCTGAAAGTATTGGAATAGGGTGTAGCCATGTATGGAAGTGAAATGTGGACGATAAATAGTTTGGACAAGAAGAGAATAGAAGCTTTTGAAATGTGGTGCTACAGAAGAATGCTAAAGATTAGATGGGTAGATCACATAACTAATGAGGAGGTACTGAATAGAATTGGAGAGAAGAGAAATTTGTGGCACAACTTGACTAGAAGAAGGGTTCGGTCACATTAATTTTTTACTATTTTATTGTTCCATTTCGCCCCCAACTTCCTGTAATTGATTTTAGATTTTATTTGGCATAGATTTTGATGACAGCACAAAAACATGACATGCTACAGAGAAAGAGGCTTCAGATTCATGTTCAGTGCAATCAATTTAGTCAGATATTCATACTTTTGTGCAAACATTGATGATAATTCAAAATTTGTCAGCTTATTTAATTATACTAAAGTCACCACAATTTTGGATGGTCCTCTATACATAATGAAAGGTGGAACATGGTTCTTAATAGTGTGTGAGACCACCACAGATGGCAGTGCTTGCTCTGAAATGTGCTGCCATGCTGGCCCCAAGGTTGGTAAGAAATTCTTGAGATAGGTTGTTCCTTTCCTCCACAGCATGGTTGACAAATGCTCAACAATCATTGCTGCAAAATGCCTCCCCAACACATCCCACTTGTCCTACTAACCAGAAATAACAAATGCTGTTGCCTCTCTTTCAGGCTTCTACATGACTTCGGCGTCTGCCAACGACATGGCAGCACTGCCAAAGAAGTTGAGTGCCACAGAGCAGATGGTGGCCGGCCTGCGTTTTGAGCTTCACAAGATGCTTTCTGTTCTACTGCAGAGCATTGATCAGGCCAAGTGGGACGCCGCGTACCAAAAGTTTGTCAACGAGGAAGAGGAGAAAGCTAGGAAATCTCAACTGCAGCCAACACTCACCACTGATCCGATGAACACAAGGACAGTGAGAAGCAGTGCAGAGAGCTGTGTGCTGACACAGCCTCGACTGACTGTGCTTGTTGTTTTTCTGACTCTATTGGCCCAGCCTCTTGTGTAATCGCTCCATACAGCTGTGCATGTAATAGCCAGCTTCTGCTACATCTGCCTTAATTTATTATAAAATGCATTTTCTTCATCAATCTTTATGTCATTGCCTTTACTCCTTATTGAGTTATTATGAATTGAAAATACAAGTGTACTTTGAAGAATATTGTGGGAACAATTTTGCTCCTTGGGTGGAATCTGATTTATAGTAAAATAGTGCAGCTAACTTGCATGAAATTATTCGAATAAAACTCAAAATGTCTGTGTAAGACATTTGGTTTGATGCATTACATCTCACACTTTGATTTAAAGGCTTAAGTGTAGGAAAAGGAACATGAATAATGAGCAACTGCCAAAATTTAGATTTCATCAAAGTCCTATTCCTCGAATCGTCAGGTGCAATCCGTAATTGACTGGAGAGGTAATTTTTTTTATCCACTCATCTGCTTGTGAACCACATGAGTAAATAAGAGATTAAATTTGACAATATTATGAAAAAGGTAGATTGCTACGCACCATATGTAGGAGATACTGTATCACAGACACAACATATTGAAACTTTCAGCCAAATGGCCTTTTTCTGAATTAGAAAAAGCACACAAACTCATATAAGCGTAGTGTGCACGCACGCATGTGTGTGCTCACACACACACACACACACACACACACACACACACACACACACACAACCACTATCCCTTGCTGCTGAGGCCAGACTGTGAGAGGATGAAAATTTCTTCTAGTGGATTCATCATTACAGTCAGGTCTTTAAGTAGAAATACTTTTGTGCAGTTTATATGAAGGAAATATGTTATTTTCTGTAGTTCCATTTTACAGAAGCGACCTTTAGTAGCTGCTTCTATCATGTGTTTTCTCCCTCTTCAATTTCCTGCCTTGATGAATTCGTCATGGTTTGGACTCCATATCTGCTGTGAATAAGAACATCTATCCTGATGAGCTCCTACTCCTCCTTATCCTCCTTGTCTTCCCACTCCTGTGGTACCAGACCTTGTCACTTATTTGCTCTCTCATTAGAAGAGCCAATGTCTTCGAAAATTACGCAACGTGTTTTAACACGTCCAGCTGCTGTGTTTCAGCATGCTTGTCTACTGACTCCGATGTTAAAACTCGTGTGCTCTGAACATTCTGACATGATCTGGGATCTGTCACAGCCTACAACAGCCTGACAATATTTACTGTTGCTGTATTCATACATTAATCCTTATACTGAACTGTGCTTCACGGGCTTTATATTTACCATTAATGATTCTTTTGGCATTTTGTCACTGCCGCTCATTTCACAAGTGGCGTGAGCTGCCAAAGCTGGATGGCTTTGCTTGCAGCTGAGATATGAGCTCCTTCACCCGGACTAGTCTGGCCACCAACTCATTCATCTCGAGGTGTGTGAGTGCTCCTCCAGAGTGGGTGGTCCTCACTTTTCTTTGTCAGGCTCTGACACAGGGCCTTCAGGGCTGCTTTGTGCTCACTTGCTTGTGCTCTCATCTGTCTGCTCTCTACCTGCACTTCTAGAAGTGCTACTGCTGTCCATTGCCCTTTCTTCCATGACCCTCATGGTGGCCTTTTTCTGAGTTGAATGTTCAGCCTGGTGGTAGCCTCGATGCCTGTGCACCAGTAGCTGGATGTATCAAAACACATTCTTCCACATCCAAAGCTCCTAAGTGACAAGCATGGCTTGCAGTCAGAGGAGGAGGAGGAGGAGCATGTGGTAATGGTGTTCACTGGGACAGACACCAGGGGCAACGTGTGACCTGTGGCTGTGCACAGCTTCAGTGCAGGGACAGAGACTGACTTGTGTGGATCTTGCCAAGTCAGGAAAATGAATAGCAAGAAACTGCATCTGCAAAGGACAGCATGTTCAACATTTTGCAGATGACTTAAATTCAGTATGTGGAACCAGGATAGTGCTGGAGAGGATATTGACAAATATGAATGGATGGAAGAGACAGATGAAAATAAAGTTTCTGTTGACAAATCTGTAGGAAGCGTAATCTGCTTCATGAAAGGGATGATACTGACTGCTAACATTTTGGACCTTCCACGATGCAGCACAGACACCGTCAACATCTGTGTAGTTGCCAGACGGAAACGATATGTTGACACGGTAAGAGTTTGTGATAGCTGAGTTCGTACTGGAAAGGTGGTGGGATTGACCTGCCAGAGTAATGGCTCGAGCAGAGTGTGCCGGTGGCCCGACAGAGCAATGACAGTGACAGTGGCACCGATTGGCCGTGTTGGACCGAGGAGCAGGTGGCAGTGGAAAGCCAGCCGCTGGAGGAGGTGGCTGTCTGAGTGTTAGTGGTCTCTCAGCCACCTGCAGAATATGATAGCTGCAACAGAAGGGAAGAGGGACCGTGAGAGAGGGTGGCTAGCATCAGGGAGCCTGAAAGTTTGACTTGGAAGAGGATGAGTGATAGTCATGGAAGAAAAGTGACAAACTGAAGCAGTACTGTGAGAGGTACAGGCACAGAGCAGACAGATAGGAGCACATGGGAATTAGCACATAATAGTTCTGAAGTGTCCACATTGAAGTCTGAAGAAGGAAAGCAAGAGACAAACTACTCTGGAGAAACAGCCAAAGTCCTTGAGACGAATGAGGTGTTGTCCACGCTGGTCAAGGCGGAGCCTTATTCGTGAAATATGTAGCAGTGACAAAACACCAAAAAAAGCATTAATAATTAAATGGTTAAAACAAGGAAGCAAAAGCTAGATGGTCTACATCTACGTGATTACTTTGCAATTCACAATTAAGTGCCTGGCAGAGGATTTATCAAACCACCTTTAAGCTACTTCTCTACTGTTCTATTCTCAAACAACGCATGGGAAAAATGAACAGTTAAATCTTTCTGTGTGAGCTCTGATTTCCCTTATTTTATTATGATGATCATTTCTCCCTATGTAGGCAGGCACTAACAAAATATTTTCACATTCTGAGGAGATAGTTGGTAATTAAAATTTCAGAAGGAGGTCCTGCCACAACGAAAGCTGGCTTTCCTTTAATGATCACCATTTATTTAGTGTATCATATCCGTGGCACTCTCTCCCCTGTTCTGCGATAGTACAAAAATGAGCTGGAACTTCTTGATGTCCTTCATCAATCATATCTGATACGGATCCCACACCGAACAGCAATACTCTAGAAAAGGGCACACAAGCGTAGTGTAAGCAGTCTCTTCAGTAAATCTGTAGATATGCGCGATTTATCGTTTAACAGCAATTTAGCATATCCTTTTTAGTGCTCATGTGGATGACTTCACACTTTTCATGATTTAGTGTCAATTGTCAGTTTTCGCACCATATAGATGTCTTGAGTAAATCATTTTGCAATTCGTTTTGATCCTCTGCCAAGCAATTTCAATAGAATACACTGACGAGCAACTGCGTGAAATGTGTTTCGGAAATGTAGAAATATGGAATCACTTTTGCATCTCCTGTCAATAGCACTCATTACTTTGAGAGAATAAAGAGCTAGTTGTGTTTCACAAGAAAGATATTTTCTGAATCCGTGTTGGTTGTTTGTCAATAAATTGTTTTCTTCAAGGTAATCAATAACATTTGAGCACAGTATATGTTCCAGTATCCTACTGAAATACAGGTCTGCAATTCAGTGGATGGCAAAGGCAAATTCATTGAGAATGAATCAAGGAAGACTAAAAGGTTATCAGAAAAGTAATAGTTAACTGGAACACGAATATATTTGAACATTTCCATGAATTATCAGATTAGGTAGCCTTTTTTGACCCTTTTTCAGGCCACACAAACATTGCAGTTGCCTCTGTGATCTGTTTCAGAGTTCCCTCCAACAGTTACAGATCAGATCCAACAGTTTAAATTCTTCACTCACATTGTGTTCATTTTCTTTGACTTGTAAAATCCATTTTAAGGTAAATCTATTTTAAGAAAACATATCCTGGGATAGTAATATAAAAACAAAATCAGAAATTTACAGACAGGAAGGTGATTAGAGCAGCTACATTTGTGGAGAATATTCTTGATGTTCTCAACATTCTACCCATGTACCTTTCAGTTATGTTTTTCCAGCGTCCACGTATGGGTGCTGGATCAATGGCAGTTTCACTTTACTTAGTTTCTGATATTTTGTTTCAATCCAGGTGACTGTCAGTGGCCACACAATATGTCGGTTTTCCCAGATTGGTACCCAACCCTTGCTTGTTGCAAACAAGTTACAAGGTCGAATCTGCAAGAGTTTAATGTATATGATTCTCTTGCTCTGTTTTGTCTGAATGGTATGGACTGTGATTGCACTGCTTTCAGTAGCTTTGTGTTAACTCTCCATCTGTTAGCTTCAGCCATCATTGGCTTTGAGTTATGCAGGATTGCACTGTTTATGATATATTACACTCATGCTGAGAAAGAGCAGAACACCTTGAACAACTAAAGATAGGACATTCATATTCACAGGACATGTGCACTAGTATCGTTCTGCAGAAATGATTTTCATTTGAACCAAGTCAGCCTGCAGCTTCAAGGTCAACATCAGTATCACGGTGCAGCACCGGCTACTGATAAAATGTGCACGTAGCTCTAGTTGTCGCTAAAAATCGAAGGTAATGGATCAGAGTGACCTGAGTAGATGTGCAGGATGTCTTGCAGATGTATGCACAAACCACATCTGCATCCTTCTTGGCTCTATTGGAAGTGTAACTCATTGTACTCTATCAGGAGTCACAATGCGTTACTGTTTATTATCGTACGTGCTATGTGCATGTCGTCCACTTCTCCACCTAGCTTTGACGAATGTGCAGAAACATGCTAGACGGAAATGGTTTATGGAACATCGCTGGGAAGAGGAATGGCAGCAGATAGTGTTTTTGGATGTATCCACGTTCTGTTTGTTTGAAAATGATGACTGCATTTTGGTTCACCGCAGACGAGGGGAGTGGCGTCACAGTGACTACATTCATTCAAGACATACAGTGCCAACTCGAGCCCTTATGGTGTGTGGTACTACTAGGTACAATCACAAATCACAGTTAGTGCATGTCCAGGGCACTGTGACCAGTGTGACCTAAGTGAATGACATCCTGTGATCTGTAGCCACAAACTTTCTGCACAACTCCACATATGCCATTTTTCAGTAAGACAATGCATGATGATGTGTTGCTGCATATACACATGCCTTCTTTGTGTCACAGGATTTCAGCCTTCCATCCCAGCCTTCCAGATCAGAAAGTGTGTGGGATATGGTGAAACAACAGGTGCAGAGCTGTGACCCGATGCCAACCACCATAGATGAAATTTGGAACCAGGTGAATGCAGCACAGATGTCTATACCACAGGATGCCTATCACACCTTATACGCATCAATGCCATTATGCATGGAACAAGTTACCGAAGCCCATGGTGGCCTTGTGCCTACAAGACAACCGGACAATGCCGAACTGAGGTGACTGAAATGCTAATAATTTCAGCAGAACATACTAATGTACACGTCCTGTGACTATGCATGCCCTATCTCTTGTCATTCAAGGTGTACTTTTTTTTCCCTCCCCTGAACATGAGTGTATTATAGCTTGGAGGACAGTACTCATCAGCATGAGCACTACTGTTGCAATCTGAAACAAGGTAAGTGGATGTTACTTTACGGCTTTCCTAGATTCAGTCCGACTTTCATGTAAATAATTTTAGGTATATTGAAGCTAATAACAGTTAATTTACTTTTGACTGAAATACTTACATACAAAAAGTAAACATCCTCTATACTTTTTGTGGAATAAGCTAGAATACTTACATACAAAAAGTAAATATTCTTTATACTTTAAGTTTGTGAAATAAGTGTCTCAGGCTAAAAAAAACCTAGGACAGAGTTTGTCAGGATCTTCAGCTGATGGAACCACTCCATTTCTGCTAGTGATATTGCTGATCCAGAGAACAAGTTATGTGTGCGAGAAAGTGGTTGTAACCCAGAAATGAACAACAAGAGTTAGAAAATTATGAATATGAATCACAGAAAGACGTAATTCAACTTCTACCTTTACATCTACATAGATACTTCGCAAGCCACCATACAGTGGGTGGCGGAGTGTACTCTGTACCACTACTAGTCGATTTCTTTCTTTTTGCACTTGTAAATAAAGTGAAGGAAAAATGACTGTCTGTATGCCTCCATATGAGCCCTAATTTCTTGTGCCTTATCTTCATGGCCCTTACACAAAATGTATGTTGGCAGCAGTAAGATTGTTCTGCAGTTCGAAGTCTTCCTTCAATCTGACCTGATACGGATCCCAGACAGTCAAGCAGTACTCAAGAATAGGTGTCCTATATGCAGTTTCCTTCACAGAACAGAATGGTATGTTGTACAAGAAGGTCTCATTAATGTGCAAACATCACAGTACACATGACAGACACTCTGGGAGAATTCTCTTCAAAGAAGAAAGGTCCGAGAATAAAGATACTTGTTAATCCACACCACAGTCACATACAGAGTGCAATGGTTCTTTGTATACAACATAGGGTTTAACAGTACCACAAATTCGGCAGTTCTGTGTATTCACTGCGCCAAGAAGTGTAAAATGTGCTGCATCATTCCATAGAATGTTGCCCAGCCACATGTCATCAACTGCTATCCATGCCAGAGACAGAAAAGCAAATTCAGAATGTTGTTGTGGATTGTGAGATTTCAGTTGCTGCACCATCTGAGTCTTGTATGGGTACCAGCATAGAACATCCCACACTGTTGTCTGTAGGATGAGTAATTATCATGACACTGCATGAGCACTAGCAGTACCTGGAGCATGTGTTAAGGTAGACTCAAATTTTCTCTGAACTGTTCAGCAACTATATCATCATAGTCTGGGGGTCGGTAGAAGGAGCCAATTATAAACTTAGTTCAGCGGTTAAGTATAACCTCCACCCACACCAATTCACACGGAGTATCTACTTTGACTTCACTACAAGATAAACCTCTACTGCGTCAGCTTTCAGACAACACTACTTACAAAGTTTGCCAAGGTAATCCCATTCCTGATGTCCAGGCGGAGCTTCAAGGAATCCTCAGAACCTTAGGCCCCCTACAAAACATTTCACCTGACTCCATCAACCTCCTGACCCCACCAACACCCGGCACCCCTACCTTCTACTTTCTTCCCAAAATTCACAAACCCAATCATCCCGGCCGTCCCATTGTAGCTGGTTACCAAGCCCCCACAGAACGCATCTCTGCCTACGTAGATCAACACCTTCAACCCATTACATGCAGTCTCCCATCCTTCATCAAAGACAACAACCACTTTCTTGAACGCCTGGAATACCTACCCAGTCAGTTACCCCCGGAAACCATCCTTGTAACCATTGATGCCACTTCCTTATACACAAATATTCCGCATGTCCAGAGCCTCGCTGCAATGGAACACTTCCTTTCACACCGATCACCTGCCGCCCTACCTAAAACCTCTTTCCTCATTACCTTAGCCAGCTTCATCCTGACCCACAACTTCTTCACTTTTGAAGGCCAGACATACCAACAATTAAAGGGAACAGCCATAGGTACCAGGATGGCCCCCTCGTACGCCAACCTATTCATGGGTCGCTTAGAGGAAGCCTTCTTGGTTACCCAGGCCTGCCAACCCAAAGTTTGGTACAGATTTATTGATGACATTTTCATGATCTGGACTCACAGTGAAGAAGAACTCCAGAATTTCCTCTCCAACCTCAACTCCTTTGGTTCCATCAGATTCACCTGGTCCTACTCTAAATCCCATGCCACTTTCCTTGACGTTGACCTCCACCTGTCCAATGGCCAGCTTCACACATCCGTCCACATCAAACCCACCAACAAGCAACAGTACCTCCATTATGACAGCTGCCACTCATTCCACATCAAACGGTCTCTTCCCTACAGCCTAGGTCTTCGTGGCAAACGAATCTGCTCCAGTCCGGAATCCTTGAACCATTACACCAACAACCTGAAAACAGCTTTTGCATCCCATAACTACCCTCCCGACCTGGTAAAAAAGCAAATAACCAGAGCCACTTCCTCATCTCCTCAAACCCGGAACCTTCCACAGAAGAACCCCAAAAGTGCCCCACTTGTGACAGGATACTTTCCGGGACTGGATCAGATTCTGAATGTGGCTCTCCAGCAGGGATACGACTTCCTCAAATCCTGCCCTGAAATGAGATCCATCCATCATGAAATCCTCCCCACTCCACCAAGAGTGTCTTTCCGCCGTCCACCTAACCTTCGTAACCTCTTAGTTCATCCCTATGAAATCCCCAAACCACCTTCCCTACCCTCTGGCTCCTACCCCTGTAACCGCCCCCGGTGTAAAACCTGTCCCATGCACCCTCCCACCACCACCTATTCCAGTCCTGTAACCCGGAAGGTGTACACGATCAAAGGCAGAGCCACGTGTGAAAGCACCCACGTGATTTACCAACTGACCTGCCTACACTGTGAAGCGTTCTATGTGGGAATGACCAGCAACAAACTGTCCATTCGCATGAATGGACACAGGCAGTTGGTAATGAGGATCACCCTGTGGCTAAACATGCTTTGGTGCACGGCCAGCACATCTTGGCACAGTGTTACACCGTCCGGGTTATCTGGATACTTCCCACTAACACCAACCTGTCAGAACTCCGGAGATGGGAACTTGCCCTTCAGCATATCCTCTCTTCTCGCTATCCGCCAGGCCTCAATCTCCGCTAATTTCTAATTTCAATTTGCCGCTGCTCATACCTCACCTGTCTTTCAACATCATCTTTGCCTCTGTACTTCCGCCACGACTGACATCTCTGCCCAAACTCTTTGCCTTTACAAATGTCTGCTTGTGTCTGTGTATATGCGGATGGATATGTGTGTGTGTGTGCGAGTGTATACCTGTCCTTTTTTCCCCCAAGGTAAGTCTTTCCGCTCCCGGGATTGGAATGACTCCTTACCCTCTCCCTTAAAACCCAAATCCTTTTGTCTTTCCCTCTCCTTCCCTCTTTCCTGACGAGTCAACCGTTGGTTGCGAAAGCTAGAATTTTGTGTGTATGTTTGTGTTTGTTTGTGTGTCTATCGACCTGCCAGCGCTTTTGTTTGGTAAGTCTCATCATCTTTCTTTTTAGATATATTTTTCCCACGTGGAATGTTTCCCTATATTATATTCATATCATTAATTTGAACCCAACAATCACGTTTGTTATTGTTATTGTCACTGTTACATTTCGTAGTCTTTTCTGTTGTCTTATTTCCTCCTTCTGTTTTTGCCAGCAGTTTCACTTTCTATTCACCTTCTCCTTTTTTACCGTAATCCAGTATACAATTTTATCCCGCCGATATATACTCAATAATACGTAATAATACGTAACCCACTTCCAAACCATAACCAAAAAATTTTTTTCTGCTTTCAACACTGCCGCTGCTATAAAATCCACCGTTTCCAGTTCACAAACAGTTCCTTTCAGCTATTAAACAACCTTTTCGGCTAGTTTTAATAACTTTTGCTTTATTTCCATGTCCGTTTTTCTCACATCACCGATCATTTTTAGCCGCTTCCCACAGGTTTTAACGTCATTATTTCTTCATCAGACAATTGTTAGCTTCATTTCCATAATCTGCCACCACCAAACCACTCCTTTTAATATATCCTCACGTAGTTTTTTCGAAATTTTCCCGTATTTCTCCACCCTTTAACGTGTTTTGGCGGCAACACAACCACCTAACCTTTATGCACATCATTATCTACCTACACAAATTCACCACAGGATCAACATAGCCCAGCTCTAACCAACCCTTTTTCGCCTTTTTTCACACCAGACCTCCATTTGCTTTCTAGTTTTACCTTTATCTCTCCCCATATATTTTTATATTTATTTTCATTTTCATTTCAGCCTCGTGTTACACTTTCCACCTTCTACTACCATGTCACCCTCACAACACCTCCACAACGACCCCATTAAGTTTTATTTACATTCCCTCCGCAAACATGCCTTCGCCCTAGCCAGATTACACTCCCATATTTTATTTTCTCAGGCTTGTCTGACATTTAGCATCACCCCCAAAGGCCTCACACTTAAAGTTCCCATCTCTGGCTGCAACCCTTCTTTCCATCAGTCCATATACCAGTTCCAAACCGAACAATCCATTGCCCTCACCCACCTAATCCTTCACCTACACATCCACTCAGCCAATCAACACACCCATCAACTCCTATCCTTAATAAAAGTCCTCAATCTTTCCTCTCCCACATCCACACCGGTTGTTCAGAGCATCCTCCTACAGGCCAACCGCAAATTAGAACAGCATGCCACACTCCACCTTAAAAAACTATCCAATCTCCTGGTTTCCCACCTCCGGAAAGGCAACTCACTCACCCTTCACAACCTTTCCAGCAAACCTCAACCTCCTCTCACTGCACACAAACCCAGTCTCTCCCATCTACTCAATCACCCACTTCCAGCTCCACTCCCTCCAAAACCTCAAAATTCCAATCAACACAATCTGGAACCACAACACCCCAATTCAGTAGTTAACCTTTCCTCCAAACCTCTCTCCCAGTCCGAAACCTCTGTCCTATCCAAAGGCCTCACCTTCAGCCCCACTCCCAGATTTAACCAAACAGCCCTCGTCAAAGATTTACTGTCCTACACCCGTACTATCTGCTGGAAATATCACTTTGCCACGAGGAAAAATGATCCTAATCCTACTCCTAATGATCCAACTCCCCAAGACATTATCCAAATTGAACCATGCCTGGAACAGTTCCGTCCTCCGTCACAGAGGGACCCACCTCCTCTTCCTCAAAATCACCCTCTCCTAACCTTCCAGGAATTTCTGACTTCCAGCCTTGCCTCTCAAACCTTCTTAAAAAACCTTAATCCTACTCCCAACATCACCACTGCTGAAGCCCAGGCCATCCGTGATCTGAAGGCTGACCAATCCATCGTCATTCTTCCGGCGGACAAGGGTTCCACGACTGTGGTACTTGATCGTCGGGAGTATGTGGCTGAGGGACTGCGTCAGCTTTCAGACAACACTACTTACAAAGTTTGCCAAGGTAATCCCATTCCTGATGTCCAGGCAGAGCTTCAAGGGATCCTCAGAACCTTAGGCCCCCTAAAAAACCTTTCACCTGACTCCATCAACCTCCTGACCCCACCAACACCCCGCACCCCACCTTCTACCTTCTTCCCAAAATTCACAAACCCAATCATCCCGGCCGTCCCATTGTAGCTGGTTACCAAGCCCCCACAGAACGCATCTCTGCCTACGTAGATCAACACCTTCAACCCATTACATGCAGTCTCCCATCCTTCATCAAAGACACCAACCACTATCTCGAACGCCTGGAATCCCTACCCAGTCTGTTACCCCCGGAAACCATCCTTGTAACCATTGATGCCACTTCCTTATACACAAATATTCCGCATGTCCAGGGCCTCGCTGCGATGGAGCACTTCCTTTCACGCCGATCACCTGCCGCCCTACCTAAAATCTCTTTCCTCATTACCTTAGCCAGCTTCATCCTGACCCACAACTTCTACACTTTTGAAGGTCAGACATACCAACAATTAAAGGGAACAGCCATGGGTACCAGGATGGCCCCCTCGTACGCCAATCTATTCATGGGTTGCTTAGAGGAAGGCTTCTTGGTTACCCAGGCCTGCCAACCCAAAGTTTGGTACAGATTTATTGATGACATTTTCATGTTCTGGACTCACAGTGAAGAAGAACTCCAGAATTTCCTCTCCAACCTCAACTCCTTTGATTCCATCAGATTCACCTGGTCCTACTCTAAATCCCATGCCACTTTCCTTGACGTTGACCTCCACCTGTCCAATGGCCAGCTTCACACGTCCGTCCACATCAAACCCACCAACAAGCAACAGTACCTCCATTATGACAGCTGCCACCCATTCCACATCAAACGGTCCCTTCCCTACAGCCTAGGTCTTCGTGGCAAACGAATCTGCTCCAGTCCGGAATCCTTGAACCATTACACCAACAACCTGAAAACAGCTTTTGCATCCCATAACTACCCTCCCGACCTGGTACAAAAGCAAATAACCAGAGCCACTTCCTCATCTCCTCAAACCCGGAACCTTCCACAGAAGAACCCCAAAAGTGCCCCACTTGTGACAGGATACTTACCGGGACTGGATCAGATTCTGAATGTGGCTCTCCAGCAGGGATACGACTTCCTCAAATCCTGCCCTGAAATGAGATCCATCCTTCATGAAATCCTCCCCACTCCACCAAGAGTGTCTTTCCGCCGTCCACCTAACCTTCGTAACCTCTTAGTTCATCCCTATGAAATCCCCAAACCACCTTCCCTACCCTCTGGCTCCTACCCCTGTAACCGCCCCCGGTGTAAAACCTGACCCATGCATCCTCCCACCACCACCTATTCCAGTCCTGTAACCCGGAAGGTGTACACGATCAAAGGCAGAGCCACGCGTGTATGCACCCACGTGATTTACCAACTGACCTGCCTACACTGTGAAGCGTTCTATGTGGGAATGACCAGCAACAAACTGTCCATTCGCATGAATGGACACAGGCAGTTGGTAATGAGGATCACCCTGTGGCTAAACATGCTTTGGTGCACGGCCAGCACATCTTGGCACAGTGTTACACTGTCCGGGTTATCTGGATACTTCCCACTAACACCAACCTGTCAGAACTCCGGAGATGGGAACTTGCCCTTCAGCATATCCTCTCTTCTTGCTATCCACCAGGCCTCAATCTCCGCTAATTTCTAATTTCAATTTGCCGCCGCTCATACCTCACCTGTCTTTCAACATCATCTTTGCCTCTGTACTTCCACCCCGACTGACATCTCTGCCCAAACTCTTTGCCTTTACAAATGTCTGCTTGTGTCTGTGTATATATGGATGGATATGTTTGTGTGTGTGCGAGTGTATACCTGTCCTTTTTTCCCCCAAGGTAAGTCTTTCCGCTCCCGGGATTGGAATGACTCCTTACCCTCTCCCTTAAAACCCAAATCCTTTTGTCTTTCCCTCTCCTTCCCTCTTTCCTGACGAGTCAACTGTTGGTTGCGAAAGCTAGAATTTTGTGTGTATGTTTGTGTTTCTATCGACCTGCCAGTGCTTTTGTTTGGTAAGTCCCATCATCTTTCTTTTTATATATTAAGTCTTTCCGCTCCCGGGATTGGAATGACTCCTTACCGTCTCCCTTAAAACCCACATCTTTTCGCCTTTCCCTCTCCTTCCCTCTTTCCTGATGAAGCAACCGGCCGTTGCGAAAGCTTGAATTTTGTGTGTATGTTTGTGTGTCTATCGACCTGCCAGCACTTTCGTTTGGTACGTCACATCATCTGTCATATATATATATATATATATATATATATATATATATATATATATATATATATATATATATATATATATATTGCGTGTGAATATATGGATATGTATATATATATATGTGCCTACCCCCATGAACAATGGACCTTGCCGTTGGTGGGGAGGCTTGCGTGCCTCAGCAATACAGATGGCCGTAACGTTGGTGCAACCACAACGGATGGGTATCTGTTGAGAGGCCAGACAAACGTATGGTTCCTGAAGGGAGGCAGCACACTTTTTCAGTAGTTGCAGGGGCAACAGTGGATGATTGACTGATCTCGCCTTGTAACACTAATCAAAACGGCCTTGCTGTGCTGGTACTGCGAACGGCTGAAAGCAAGGGGAAACTACGGCCGTAATTTTTCCCGAGGCTATGCAGCTTTACTGTATAATGATGATAGCGTCCTCTTGGGTAAAATATTCCGGAGGTAAAATAGTCCCCCTTTCAGATCTCTGGGCGGGGACTACTCAAGAGGACGTCGTTATCAGGAGAAAGAAAACTGGCGTTCTACGGATCGGAGCGTGGAATGTCAGATCCCTTAATGGGGCAGGTAGGTTAGAAAATTTAAAAAGGGAAATGCGAATTAGTGAAGTTCGGTGGCAGGAGGAGCAAGACTTTTGGTCAGGTGAATACAGGGTTATAAATACCAAGTCAAATAGGGGTAAGGCAGGAGTAGGTTTAATAATGAATTAAAAACTAGGAGTGCGGGTAAGCTACTACAAACAACATAGTGAACACATTATTGTGGCCAAGGTAGACACGAATACCATGCCTACTACAGTAGTACAAGTTAATATGCCAACTAGCTCTGCAGATGAAGAAATTGATGAAATGTATGATGAGATGAAAGAAATTATTCAGGTAGTGAAGGGATACGAAAATTTAATAGTCATGGGTGACTGGAATTCGAGAGTAGGAAAAGGGAGAGTAGGTAACATAGTGAGTGAATAAGGAATGGAGGAGAGAAATGAAAGAGGAAGCCACCTGGTAGAATTTTCCACAGAGCATAACTTAATCATTGCTAACGCTTGGTTCAAGAATCATAAAAGAAGGTTGTATACATGGAAGAATCCTGGAGATACTAGAAGGTATCAGATAGATTATATAACGGTAAGTCAGATTTAGGAACCAGGTTTTAAACTGTAAGACATTTCCAGGGGCAGATGTGGACTCTGACCACAATCTATTGGTTATGAACTGTAGATTAAAACTGAAGAAACTGCAAAAAGGTGAGAATTTAAGGAGATGGGACCTGGATAAACTGAAAGAACCAGAGGTTGCACAGAGTTTCAGGTAGAGCATAAGGGAACAATTGACAGGAAAGGGGGAAAGAAATACAGTAGAAGAAGAATGGGTAGCTTTGAGAGATGAAGTAGTGAAGGCAGCAGAGGATCAAGTAGGTAAAAAGACGAGGATTAGTAGAAATCCTTGGGTAACAGAAAAAATGACTTTAATTGATGAAAGGAGAAAATATAAAAATGCAGTAAATGAAGCAAGCAAAAAGGAATACAAACGTCTCAAAAATGAGATCGACAGCAAGTGCAAAATGGCTAAGCAGGGATGGCTAGAGGATGAATGTAAGGATGTAGAGGCTTATCTCACTAGGGGTAAGATAGATACTGCCTACAGGAAAATTAAAGAGACCTTTGGAGAAAAGAGAGTCACTTGTATGAATATCAAGAGCTCAGTTGGAAACCCAGTCCTAAGCAAAGAACGGAAATCAGAAAGGTGGAAGTAGTATATAGAGGGTCTATACAAAGGCGACGTACTTGAGGACAATATTGTGGAAATGGAAGAGGATGTAAATGAAGATGAAATGGGAGATAAGATACTGCAGGAAGAATTTGACAGAACACTGAAAGACCTGAGACGAAACAAGGTCTCGGGAGTAGACAACACTCCATTGGAACTACTGACGGCCTTGGGAGAGCCAGTCCTGACAAAACTCTACCATCTGGTGAGCAAGATGTATGAGACAGGCGGAATACCCTCAGACTTCAAAAAGAATATAATAATTCCAATCCCAAAGAAAGCAGGTGTTGACAGATGTGAAAATTACCGAACTATCAGTTTAATAAGTCACAGCTGTAAAATACCAACGCGCATTCTTTACAGGCGAATGGAAAAACTGGTAGAAGCCGACCTCGGCGAAGATCAGTTTGGATTCTGCAGAAATGTTGGAACACGTGAGGCAATACTGACCCTACCACATATCTTAGAAAATAGTGAAGGCAAACCTACATTTCTAGCATTTGTAGACCTAGAGAAAGCTTTTGACAATGTTGACTGGAATACTCTCTTTTAAATTCTAAAGGTGGCAGGGGTAAAATACAGGGAACGAAAGGCTGTTTACAATTTGTACAGAAACCAGATGGCAGTTATAAGAGTCGAGGGGTATGAAAGGGAAGCAGCGGTTTGGAAGGGAGTGAGACAGGATTGTAGCCTCTCCCCGATGTTAATCTGTATATTGAGCAAGCAGTAAAGAAAACAAAAGAAAAATTCGGAGTAGGTATTAAAGTCCATGAAGAAGAAATAAAAACGTTGAGGTTCGCCGATGACATTGTAATTCTGTCAGAGACAGCAAAAGACTTGGAAGAGCAGTTGAACGGAATGGACAGTGACTTGAAAGGACGATATAAGATGAACATCAACAAAAGCAAAACGAGGATAATGGAATGTAGTGGAATTAAGTCGGGTGATGCTGAGGGAATTAGATTAGGAAATGAGACACTTAAAGTAGTAAAGGAGTTTTGCTATTTGGGGAGCAAAATAACTGATGGTGGTCGAAGTAGAGAGGATATAAAATGTAGACTGGCAATGGCGAGGAAAGCGTTTCTGAAGAAGAGAAATTTGTTAACATCGAGTATAGATTTAAAGTGTCAGGAAGTCGTTTCTGAAAGTATTTGTATGGAGTGTAGCCATGTATGGAAGTGAAACATGGACGATAAATAGTTTGGACAAGAAGAGAATAGAAGCTTTATAAATGTGGTGCTACAGAAGAATGCTGAAGATTAGATGGGTAGGTCACATAACTAATGAGGAGGTATTGAATAGGATTGGGGAGAAGAGGAGTTTGTGGCACAACTTGACTAGAAGAAGGGATCGGTTGGTAGGACATGTTCTGAGGCATCAAGGGATCACCAATTTAGCATTGGAGGGCAGCGTGGAGGGTAAAAATCGTAGAGGGAGACCAAGAGATGAATACACTAAGCTGATTCAGAAGGATGTAGGTTGCAGTAAGTATTGGGAGCTGAAGAAGCTTGCACAGTATAGAGTAGCATGGAGAGCTGCATCAAATCAGTCTCAGGACTGAAGACAACAACAACATATATATGTGTGTATATGTATATATATGTATATGTGTGTGTGTGTGTACACATAAGTATATATATATACTTTTTTTAAACGAAATGTCTATGATCATTTTGAAATTTGAGAGATGTCTGACACATTCACAGTCATAGTGTTTGACAATTCGCGCACAGGAAATGTCGTTTAACAGTTGCAAATCATTTCCGGTTGGGCGAACGCGTTATATTGGGTGCAGAAAACCTTGATGTTAACGAAATAAATTTTCAGATTCAAAATATGATACCTGGCGAATTGATGACATACAAGTCGGTTTATTCCGTTACTAACCAAGATGAGGTAGGCAACTATCCTACGGAGTTTTTAAATTTGGCTGGATTTGCCCGGATTACCGCCTCCCAATCTGCAATTAAGTCGGATCGGCAATCATTATGTTGCGAAAGGTAAAACAGCCATGTCTTTCTAAAGCCACTCGGCTTGCTGTGAAGAAATTAAAGAACAACGTAATCGAAGCCACAATTTTAAAAGGAAAGTACAAAGGTGAAAGTTTGATTCCACGTATCACTATGATTCCGACCGACATGCCATTCGACTTTAAACGGCTATAATGCAGTTCGCATTTCCCATATCGATAGATAAATCGCAAGGGCAGTCGTTATATGTTTGTGGCATCAATCTTGAAAATCATGTTTTTCACATGGCCAATTGTATGTCGCATATTCCCCTGTCGGGACACCTTCAACATCACTTGTTTACGCACCAGAAAACAATACTATCAATGCTGCGCATCAAAAAGTATTACAATAAATGCTACCTAGCAATAAAATTTGACACTGCTTCACCACAAATGTTGACTGATATATATGAGTTTTCGTAGATATGTGAAGAGGAGATGATCCGAGGTGGCGGAGTCCAACTGAGAGAGGACGAAGAGGAGGATAGAGGGTGGGGGGAGATGGGCCAAGGGATGGGGAGGAGGGGGAGGTGAACAGAGAGACAGTGGGAGAGGAATAAATGGATAGAGGGAAAATAGGGGAGGGAAGATGGACTACGAGAGTATGGAATAAATAAATGCCCAGGCAACGGTGGTTTTTCAGCTAGTTGTCAAATATAAAAGGATTTCTCCGAGACTTCACAATCTCTCAATACTGGATATTCTCAATTCGAACCACCATCAGATCACATCTCAAACAGGTTTGTGTAGCAAGCAGAACAATCACTGAAAATGGAGCTCCTTTGTACACTAAAAGCTACAGATAACCACCAGGGTCGTAGATAACGGGGAGGGGGGGGGGGGGCAGGGGCCTGCAAGATTTTGCTTGCTCCATAGTGTTTCCTTCCAATCTTTTGATGATTCTCGTCGCTTTAGTCATGTCTCCAAACATCCTCATTCCATACTTATTTCATGCAAAATCGGCGATGTCGGAAAATAGAAGTAGTTGTTGTGGTCTTCAGTCCAAAGTCTTGTCAGATGCAGATCTCTACGCTGGTATGCCCTATGCAAGGCCTTTTACCTCTTAATAACTATTGAGGCATACACACACTTGTATCTGATCACTGTATTCGAGCCTTTTCCCTCACATCTCCTACTCTGAAACTGAAGAGCTCCTGATGCCTCAGGATGTGTTCTGGCAGCCGATACGGTACCTTCTTTTCCTCAGGTTGTGCCATGAAATTCTCACCTCCCCCCCCCCCCCCCCCCCGGCACTAGCCTGCCGCGGTGACCGAGCGGTTCTAGGCGCTTCAGTCCGGAACCGCGCGACTGCTACGGTCGCAGGTTGGAATCCTGCCTCGAGCATGGATGTGTGTGATGTCCTTAGGTTAGTTAGGTTTAACTAGTTCTAAGTTCTAGGGGACTGTTGACCTCAGATGTTAAGTCCCATAGTGCTCAGAGCCATTTGAACCATTTTTGAACCCTCCGCACTCCGCCCTCTCCCCACCTCAGTTCGATTCAGTACCTCCGTAGTTAATCAATCTACCCACATAAGTCGAAACATTCCCTGTCTGCATTTTACTCGTATATCCACTCTGCTTCGGCCACCGACAGTTATTTTGCCACCCAATTATCAAAACTCATCGACTGCTTCTAGAGTCTCATTTCCTAATCTGATTTCCTCCTTGTCGCCAGGTGTGGTTCACTACATACTGTAATATCTTAAAAACATCAATTGCTGCTGCAAGCGCTTTGCCGTCTGTGACATAATTACTTCATCAGGAAAACGCAGAACTCTCCTATCTTTTCCCTGGGCTTCAGGTTTCCTTTGCTACTTGCTCGATGTACAAAGTGTATGATACTGGGGATAGGCTACGACCCTGTCTCACCACCTACTCAACTACTGCTTCCCTGTCGTACATATGATAGTACACTAGTCTCGTGCACTTTAGTGAAAACACGGTGAAACGCTCTTGAATTTGGTACTCTGTAGTTTGGAAATCGTCAACCGTATCCTCTACAAGCAGCGGTGACGAGTTTATTACAACATCTGTACTCAAGTACGATGTCGGCATACTCAACATTTGTAAATACTTGCATGCTCAATCGATACAGTACACTTCACCAATAAATTACTATCACAATCACAGTTGAAAAATTCAGTTATGTAACCTCAAACAAAACTTCACAACTTGAACTATAAAACAAAAATTTGAATCTATAAATAAGGCCATAGGAACTAGAGTAACAACACGCGAAAAGAAAACTTATCTATCTAACAATCACAGAAAAATTTACACGTATTATATGGCATGTTTTATTCGGATTATAATTGGAGGCACGAGCGACAGCTGTCGAATTGAGGTTCGTTATGCGCGCCTATGTGCCACGTACTCTCCGTGCCACGTACTCTCCGACAGCCATTGAGGGTTCAGTAGTGTTCTGAGCGTTCTGCTCTGAATGCCGTAGCTAATTTTGAGGATTAAACGTGGTCGTGCCGAATTGTCTAGTGAATTTTTATTCCGTTTGTTGCGAGTTGTCATCGCTGATGGTTGTGATAAGTGATACATTCCACATAAGCAAGGGAGAGACATAATTTGCAGGATATACGCTTTTTTCAGTGGAAAAGCACGCGCATGTGCGTACCGCACATACACCGTATGTGGAATCGCCAACAATTAGGGTGACCAGACGTCCGGATTAATCCGGACATGTCCTCCTTTTTAGCTTTTTGCCCAGGGTCCGGGCGGATTTTTACAGTGTCCGGCTTTTTCGCAAAGTTGAGCGTAATACAGTTAAATTTACAATTCGTCCCGTTCTATTGCTCTTTTCTTAAATACTTTAACTATTGGCACAGCCATCGTGATAAACACGCACGAAGGCCGTGTTAGTAGGTGGCACCAGGATCGTCGATGTTACCGTTGATCTACCTATAAGCGAATGCAAATATCGATTATTTAAAATTTTCGTTTTGTATATTCGCCTTGTATTGGCTTGGCTTCCTGTAGTGCACGTGTGATTTGTGAGTGTAATTTTTAACGGAGTGAGTTACGTAAAATATTTGGCTATGCCTAAACGAAAGCGTACGTTTTCTGATGTCCTTTCCTGCAAATATCCGGCTTCAAGAAAGCGATAAATGAATTAGATGCGGAATGTAAGATATGTGGAGCTGGAACGTACGTCTCAGTGGCCAATAAGGTAAGAAATAACTCGACAGATTATCATGATTTTATTTCATTGTTTCATAGTTATTCAATTTATTTGTATTCGGAAGGTTAAAGTGCAGTTTACATGTTAGCTGCTGCTTGAACTGTAGATGTTGGTAGCTGGTGCGTCGAATGAAGGGAGGTGAATAGTCTTTCGTTCTCCGCTTTGTAAACAATTCCGTGTTGTTGACATAACAAAACAATTGACGCCACACTGTCACCACAATCAATGTTTTTAATTTTTATTGTATTGCTCAGTTAACCGCCATCTGACCACCAGTAACAATTAACTACTAGTTTCACCGGTAATTCCAGGCAGTCACGTGCTGACGGCTGGTATCCTCATCTGCAGTCGACCCGTTTGATTTGTCCTCTTTTTTTCTTCCTTTGCCCTCCTTTTTTGAAGCTTTTTGTCCTCCTTTTTAAACAGTTGCATCTGGTCACCCTACCAACAATGCAATCCCCATCCGTGCCTCGACATCCGCGAACCGTTCGTGGATCCGACTATAGTCAACCATGTGTTGTTGTTGTTGTGGTCTTCAGTCCTGAGACTGGTTTGATGCAGCTCTCCATGCTACCCTATCCTGTGCAAGCTTCTTCATCTCCCAGTACTTACTGCAACCCACATCCTTCTGAATCTGCTTAGTATATTCATCTCTTGGTCTCCCTCTACGATTTTTACCCTCCACGCTGCCCTCCAATGCTAAATTTGTGATCCCTTGATGCCTCAGAACGTGTCCTACCAACCGGTCCTTTCTTCTAGTCAAGTTGTGCCACAAACTCCTCTTCTCCCCTATTCTATTCAATACTTCATCATTAGTTATGTGATCTACCCATCTAATCGTCAGTACTCTTCTGTAGCACCACATTTCGAAAGCTTCTATTCTCTTCTTGTCTAAACTATTTATCGTCCATGTTTCACTTCCATACATGGCTACACTCCATACACATACTTTTATAACGCTGGTCCAACTGAGGCGCCAGGTGGAAATGGCATGGCAAGCCGTTCCACAGGACTACATCCAGCATCTCTACGATCGTCTCCATGGGAGAATAGCAGCCTGCATTGCTGCGAAAGGTGGATATACACTGTACTAGTGCCGACATTGTGCATGCTCCGTTGCCTATGTCTATGTGCCTGTGGTTCTGTCAGTGTGATCATGTGATGTATCTGACCCCAGGAATGTGTCAATAAAATTTCCCCTTCCTGGGACAATGAATTCACGGTGTTCTTATTTCAATTTCCAGGGGTGTATTTTCTACTAACGGAGAAATCTGACGTTGCCCAGGTATTTATTTATAGCTGTGCGTACACACCCACACCACGCTGCGTCTAGTCTTCTGCTTAATGTTCAGCGCGTGATATTATAACCCTGTCACTACTACTGTAATTTACTATGCTGTTACCTAAATAACAGAAAAAACCTGTCACTGTGTTGTCACGTATACTATATCCCAATAGAACAAATAGTTCTGTTACGGAAATGCCATGTATAGCCCTCTTAGTAAAATTTAGTTTAGCTTCCAAATAAACTACACTATGAGAGGATAGACCTGTTAATAGGAAAAGCTAATCAATAGAGTTACCCCTTTTCCCTTTAACAGGATTTGATCGTATGTTCTGTCTAATGGATAAGTGTATCATATTATTCAATTCTTTTCCTAATATTTTACCCAGCGGTTAAATAGAAACGCAGTATGAATAGTAATATATTGAAGCTAAGCCAACTCAGTTCCAAGTTCATTTAGCGGTTTAAAACATGTACTAATGGTCGCTAGCCTATCCAGGCAATGAAACACTGAAGTACTGGAAAAGTAGAAGTATGAGTTTTTGCCTACTTTCTTCCCACTGTTTAATTTGGTTCTTCAGGTTAATATTACTCCACGTAAACAATGTTAGTGCAGACACTGGAATTTCTTTTTGACTTCTACACCCTTATACATCACATTTCAAAAAGAGGAAAAGCCCAGTAAGGAAGCTAAAAAGAATTTGGCCAGGGGACACATATAGAAAAGTATTTTCTACAATAAACAAACTTAAACACTAAAATGCTGATCATTTCACTTCACAAAAACATATTTCTTACTGGAATTTACTTTAAAAAGCCATTATTCTTTGAACTATTTCTGTATAATTACCAAATATGCAGCAACCAGTCGCAAAATCATGTTGCTGGTTGCTGCATATTTGGTAATTTTATGGTTTACGGTCGCTGCACGTCTTGGGAACCACATGGAGCCCACCATTCATATTTCTGTATAGTCATTTACCAGATTCTAGTGACTTAGCTACACCCCGAATTTTACGTAAGCAAACTTTTACTATAACACTTTGCAATAGCTAAGAAAAAACTAGAACAATTTAAATGGTGCATCTTTACATTAACTTGGCTTTTCATAAGTTTGTAAAATAGGATACTCGGATTCATCAACCACCAGGAAGCAACCCCATATAGGTGTATGATTAGGATTAAATAACAGAGCGAACCACTTTCTCTAAAGTTCAAGAATGATTATTAAAACATGGTTTAAATTAATGGTTCACGCTGTACAAAAGTAAATTTACTATAAAAAATTCTCGTCCGGTGGCTGTAGGCTTGGGTGTAGCGAACAATTATGGCGGCTACACTACCCACAATAAGGCCTGCAAGTCTCTTGTTGTATGGGCTCAATATCTCTTTTTGATGTCGTTCAATTGTACATACAGCAGTCCAACAACTCCGAAGCCATGCCATAACCCGTTTGCAGTATCCATCCGAGGCATTTTGTGCGAATTTGCAGGCAGAACTTCTCCTGCCCCACAAAGGTGTTGCCTCAGTCACTGCTGACGGCCTGTGTGACTTCTTCCCACGCATGTTCTAGGTAGCGGAATGATTTCGGTATCACTCCTTCGATTACTTCAGTGAGCCTATCTCGTATACCATGACTCACAAAATTATTTCATGTTCATTCGGCCTTTACCTTTATGATTTATATAGATAATGAACAGCAAAGGGCCTATAACACTACCTTGTGGAACGAAAGAAATCACTTATGTTTTACTCGATGACTTTTCGTCAGTTACTACGAACTGTGACCTCTCTGACAGGATTTCACGAAACCAGTTTCATAACTGAGACGATATTCCATAGGCACGCAATTTCACTACAAGCCGCTTGTGTGGTACAGTATCAAAAGGCTTCCGGAAATCCAGAAATACGGAATCAATTTGAAATCCCTTGTCGATAGCACTCAACACTTCGTGCGAGTAAAGAGCTAGTTATGTTTCAAAAGAACGATGTTTTCTAAATCCGTGTTGACTGTGTGACAATAGACCGTTTTCTACGAGGTATTTCATAATGTTCGAACACAATATATGGTCCAAAACCCTGCTGCATATCGACGTTAATGATATTGGTCTGTAATTCAGTGGATGACTCCTACTAAAGACTTTCTGCTGTGTAACAAGCAAATGGAATTAGGCTCCAAATCACGGATATTGCTACAAAATACTCTCCATCACACACTATTACATCGCATGTGAATTTTTTAAAATTATTATTATTTGTTTGAATATTGCCAGCTGCTCATTACAAGCGTTACTCTTGTACTTTAAATGAATTACAGTTACTTTGTAAGTTCAAGTCTTAAGAACAATTAAATTTCAGTGAATCAGCTAGAATGCTCAACAGGCATTAATACGTGTTTAAACACAGAACATATTAAATACAAGCACTCATTAAAACTGTAGAGATTATCATTTCCAATGTCATTAAGGCTATTGTAAGACGTCGTGGTCTCCTTACCTTCATTGCTTACATATTCCGCCCTCACAATCATATTCTGTACATCAAGACGCTTCATTCGAACCCAAACTTGGTAAGATAAAGTCAATGTTGTATGAATTCATGTAAACGATATGCGAATAACAAGTGCGCACTGGGGTTGAAATACTCGAGGCTGGTGTACACACATACATTCCAGACACGACGGTCACAGGAGCTTTTAGTTCAATAGAGGCAGACCACACACCGGGAGGCTGGTCCGTTTAGAGGACAAGTCAACCTCGGCCGCCCGTGGAGCAGACAGTGTGTGCTCGAGTGAAAGGGGGAATGACCCCGTGTTCGGCTTAAAAGCAAATTCCGCTACATTGTGTGGGAGTGTCCAACCTACGCATTCTTTACACATAGCACGCAGTTTCAGAGATTTTCACAGGGAGACAGCAAACGCCAAACGCCGATACTACAGATTTCCAGATTGGTCTCCTTAAACGAAACGTCATTCTCCCATTTTAGAAGAGCGATGCTGATTGGCAGACGATACTTCTGACGCCTTGAGCTGAAGGAGTAATGAAAGAGACTGAAAGATATACCCCTTCACATCTGGCATGGAGAGGCCGTTCCGTTGTCGCTCTTGGAGCGAGTAACAAGTCTCTCCTCAGTACTTCACTGGGAGAGCACCTCTGTCGAGAGCAAATCGAAGTGCGACTCTACATTGAGTCCTTGCACTTAAGCGTTGTTCACTGTGTTGGCCGACATACTTATTGTGCGGTGTGAATGGACAGAGTTATAGTTACACGCCTGCTAGCAAATTTTTGAGTGGCATCGTGGTGGACTGGTTATCTGACGTACCACGCCAATAGTTAGACTAGGGGCGAATAGGAGTCCTTGACTTCATCCAGCCATAGGGAGAGTTTGATTGGCGAAGGTCAATCCAGATAGAACGAGAGTTATCTTATTTGTCAGCAGCGAGCGGCGCAGAGAGCAGTCATCGCAGCTTACGGTATTGTGCGCTGCAGCTATTGCGAGCCCCATATTTCCTCCACAACAGTACACTTCACTGCATTTCACACGCAACAGCCTCGACCGTACCTAGTAACATTTTAAAGGATAATTATTCAAGTTGAGTAGGCGCGCCTCTCAGCCATTCTGCCAAGTCCATAACAAACTTTGTATAGAAATTTCACTAGCGAATCCTATCCTTGAGAGGTAACTTCACAATTTTTGCAAAATAAATAATAACTTTCGTTAGTTTCATGTTTTTCTTACACTAACTAGCACTACTCCAGTACCCAAGTATCCCACTAGTTATGTAAGAAATTTTGTGAAATTTTGTGTCATTTCCTTACAGCGGGAGTGGAAATTGCATCTTGCAGGAGCCACAGGGTAAAGGGTACATCACAGATTAATCCGTTGCGCAGAATAACAGAGTAGCAGATCAACCCCACGCTCACACTATAAATGAAATTACCCTCAAATTTGGTAAAACTGCTTTCCGATATGAATTCAGTGATCGCTGTACGAATTTGTGCATGGTTCCAGAACGGAGAAAGGGGAGGCGCAACTCTGTTCATTCGGCGAACTAGTTTCAGATTTTTCGACAGATAGCTCTAGGTGCACTTCCTTATCCATTCTTGAAAGTTATGCTGAATTACGAATGAACAACACACAGCAGTTGTGTAATAGTCTATAAGATTTATTGTTTGAGTAAGCATATTATTGAGCAAGATAATGTTCACGCATTTTTGTAGTTGCAACGACAGATCAAAAATATCATGAATAGTAACTACGGGCACTATGGCCACACAAATGAAGAATAAGGCTATTTGTACAAAATTGGCAGTAAGTAATTAGACACTGTTCCCTTACATGGCACTTCTAACTGCAGATGCTATGAATACACCCATCAAGACTACTTTGTAAATTACATTTCCCACTTGTATGTCTTATAATTTACTCCATTTCAGTTACTGCGATTTCGCTTTCCATGTAATTTTCCTTCGTATAATTACAGTTGTTTCAGTTACTCGTTTAGTCTCATCATGTATCTCACTTTGTCTTCTTCAGCCATGTCCAATGTAAGACGTGTATATTTCTATTGTCTATTGTCAAATCACAATTTATGAAAGATGTTTATATTTTATTAATAGGATTAAGTAGGAATAATTAATATTTTTCATGGAAATAATTGTGGTAACAGGGAGTGTCTGCACCAAAGTATTGTTGATATAATTTTAAAAAGGACGGGAGAAACCGCGTACGGATACATTTTAAGAAAAGAGCGGGAAAGACCGTACATTGATACATTTTGTAATGGTAGCAGGGATCGTCTGCACCAGAAAGCATTGTTGGGAGCAGAGGCAGCACTTCAGCGTTTGTAGGAAGTCAGTAGTAAGCGAGAAGTGAAGCGAGTCGGTAGCAGGTCTGAAGCGAGAGGTTAAGAGGAGCGGTGTGCCTGCCAGCCACTAGCTATGATTTACAAGAGATTATAAACGGATGTACAGAGACATCAGCTAACTATTATAATAAGAGGAACTAATATTATTGAATTAATTTTTTGAGAAACTCAAGACTAATGAAGGTATGTTTGCGCATTGCTAGTTGTAAGATTATTGTAAAAAGTAAGTCCCATTTGAACCTTTGTAAAATCATTTCATGCAGAATATAATTAATTTTTGCCAACAATATTGCATTTTTAATTATAATCCATCCCAAAAACCATCAACGTAAAACTTTGCAAAATTTTATTGTTGTCAAGAAAGAGTTTAACTATGAATTACGTAACTTCAGTCAAATTAATTAAATAATAACGCCAGCTTTGGTAATAAATACAGACACTTATTATGAAAGCCCACCAGCAGCTAATAGAATATAGTAAAACAGAGTAAGTATATTCATGTCGCAGTTCGATGTAGCAGTCAGATGGCGATCCAGTAACAGTAAAAAAGGTAAGAAACAGTTTTGGGTTATTGCAGGTGACGACTGAGGGCCACGACGACGACAAATTCTATGTTTCGTCGAAATAAGCAGAAAATCACTTTTAATAAGCAGCAATTAAATTTGTATGCGAAGATTGAGAAAGAGAATAAATTTCAAAGGGAAGATTTCATTTGTTATTATTAAGCAAGAGATAGAAATCCTAAGGGAAGGTTACATAGGTTATTCTAAAAGGGAAGGTTATCATTAACAAAAGAGGTATAGAGGAGACGGGAAGGTTTCACTGATACGGGTCTGCATGACCAAACAGCCGTCAAAACTGAGGAGAGAAATAATAATATCAGGCAGAGGGCAGCAGGACATTACGTCTTTCCAGCACCCACTAGAGGAGCTGGGAAAACCACGAGTGCAGCAAGGCACTGCACCCATAAAGGAAGAGGAAAACAGGCCTCCCTAGAGGGAAAATAGTCGTAGCAGCAACAGAGAGGCCCCCCACGAAACGCAACGCGACCGCGGGAGGAATAATTGGGATTCTCGGCCGCCGGAAGGCAGACGCGCGGCAGAAATAGTGGAAATACGGCCGCCAGATCCTCGTCACAATGAGGAAAGGCAGGGCCCCAGCACAAGTACCCAGCAATGAGGGCACGGTGAACACCAAAAACACAGACGGAAACGGAGCCGGCATTTTCTTTATAAGTTTTGAGGACCTCCGAGATACTTCACTCGAAGAGGAGGACGAGATTGTAGCAGTAAAATGTACGGTGGTTCACGTCTGTGTAAATACGATTACCGTACCGTCCGTGCTAGGCTCGGGCAGCCAGGTCTCGGTAACACGTGAGGACGTATTACGAAACGGTTCGATGGTTGCTGGTCGTGTCGGGTATGCGCTCACTCTAGGGGACCATTCCGAACAACGTTCCTTGCAGGATGGCTGCAGCGTTTACACTGCTGAGCTGGTCGCCATCTCTCGTGCACTAGAGTATATCCGCTCCTGCTCAGGTGAGTCCTTCGTTATCTGTAGCGATTTCCTGAGCGGTTTACGAGCTCTCGACCAGTGTTTCCCTCGTTCTCGTCTGGAGATGGCTATCCAAGAGTCTCTGCATACTCTTGCCCGTTGCGGCCGCTCTGTGGTCTTTGTGTGGACCCCCGGTCATGTCGGTATCCCGGGTAACGAACATGTTGACCGCCTGGCGAAAGAGGCCGCCAGTAAGCCATCTCTGGACGTTGGCCTCCCAGAGACTGATTTGCGGGCAGTCTTCCGCCGCAAAATCATGGCGCTATGGGACGATGAATGGCGCGAACTGACAACGCGCAATAAACTCCGTGATGTCAAGGAGACGACGGCTGTGTGGCGGTCATCCCTGCGAGCCACTCGCAGGGACTCAGTAGTTCTTTGCCGGCTCCGCATTGGCCACTCCCGGCTGACACACAGTTATTTACTGCGCCGGGAGGACCCTCCTCTATGTCGATGTGGGGCAGCTTTGACAGTGGCCCACATTTTGATGGCCTGCCCCCTTTTAGCTGTGGTCAGGCAGACATTTGCGCTGCCTGATACGCTCCCTGCCCTTTTAACAGACGACTCCACTATGGCTGACTTAGTTTTACGTTTTATTCGGGCAGGGGGATTTTATCATTTAATCTGAGTGTTTCTGTTTTATTTTATTGTTTTGTGCTGATTCTGGCATTTGGCCTATGATTTTAAACTGATTTTTTAATGTGTTTCTAAGTGGTTGGCTTTTCCTTTTTTATTTCTATGGTCGGCCAACCACTGTCACACTCTGTGTGGTTTTAGTTCGTTTTGTCTTGTCTTTGTCTCAGTTTCTCTTGTTCTGTATCGTCTGTGATCTATTCTCTTCCTCGTTTTTATTCTCTGAGGGTGTTCTTTGTATTTGGAAAAAGGGACCGATGACCGTAGCAGTCTGGTCCCTTTCATTCTCCAAACCAACCAACCAACGTATTACGAAAGTGTAGCGCGGAATGCCGGACATTTGCCACGCAGGACATTTGCCACACTTGCCCCTTTGCCAGGTAGTGATCCCTCAGGTAAGGGACGTCCTTCCTCGTACTTCTTCTGTCCGCTTTCAAACCGCCGTCTCCACATCTTACTCGATATAGTACGTAAGGGACCTTCTTCTTCGACATCTTGGCCAAATACAGAGCTTGTTTTCCGATATCGAAATATTTGTATCTTTTGGGAAACGAAAGCAATTCCGACGATTATGTCAGTATGCAATTAGTTCTGCCAAGTATAAATATAGATCCCTCTGTCTCTACGGTAGCTTCCTTTCACGCTTACTGATTGCGATAGAAACAGTCCATCGCCATGGGAGCAACAAGAAAGGAACGATGTAAAGAGAATGCGAATGTACGCTAACCATTTCTTTTTGATCGCTGCATTTGTGCCTTCTTTAATTGCTACAACTGCATGCCCAAAAGACAATAAGGAAAGAAGAAATGGGTATCTGAATGACTGAAAAGAAGAACGACATACTCCATATTAATTTACTCTCTAAAATGCGATAACCCTTGCGGCGAAACATTAGTTAATAAAGTGTAGCGGGACAATGTTCAAAACATGACTGAAAGTACGTTCATAAACAGAGATAAGAACATCTATGATTGACATGTCATCTAAAGTCGACGTACAATTTTAAAATGTTAGAAATAAGGAAATGAAGTAATACAGAATGCTATCCTTGTACCGTACGTTGTTGTTCTACATTGTTTAGCTCTGGTATTTACAGGGTCACAGAGTAAGCATCTTAGATTTTGGAGGGAAAAGCCGTAATTGTAGATGTAGATCTCCACTACAACAGAAAGAAGAAGCAGAACTTAAGGAAAAATAATGTAATGTGTGTTCCAGCTCACAAGCGACATTGGAGCAGATAGTTCTTGTGAGTTAGTATGGGCAGAGGTTATATTCGACAACCGGAATAAATTAATAACTGGCTCCTTTTACCAACCCCCGGTCTCAGATGAAACAGTTGCTGAACATTTCAAAGAAAACTCGAGTCTCATCGCAAATAGGTACCCTACTCATACAATTATAGTTGGCAGTGACTTCAATCTACCTTCCGTATGTCGACAAAAATACATTTTCAGACCCTACTGTAGATAGAAAGCAACTTCCATAATTGTTGTAAATGCTTTTTATAAAATTATTTTGAACAATTAGTTCACGAGGCCATTCAAATTGTAAATGGTTACGAAAACACACTTGACCTCTTAGCCACAAATAATCCTGAGCATCATGACGGGTACAGGAATTAGTGAACACACAGTCGTAGCGAGGTTCAATTCCGTAACTAAGAAATTCACGAAAACTAAACGCGGAATGTATGTATTTATAAAAACAACCAAAACTTCGGTTGACGTCTTTCTAAGAGACAGTCTCCAATCCTTCCAAACTATGTAAGTGAAGACCATATGTGGCTTAAGTTCAAAGAAATAGTATCAACAGCACTCGAGAGATTCATACCAAATACATTAATATCAGACGGAACTGATCCGCCATGGTACACAAAACACGACAGAAAGCTGTTGCAGGAGCACCGAAAAAGGCACGTATAATTATACGAGCGCAAAATCTTCAAGATTGGCGAAGTTTTACTGAGGCTCGAAATTTGGTGCGGATTTCAATGCGAGATGCATTTAATAGATTCCACAACGAAACTCTCTCTAGAAATGTGGCGAAAAATCCATAGAGATTCTGGTCCTATGTTAAGAAAAGCAGCGGAAAGGCTCAGTAAGTACCTTTACTGCGGGTCGGGTGGCGAGTGAGGAAGAGGAGGAGGAGGAGGGGGAGACAAGGGCCCCGACCCTTCGGAGCAGGTAAAACCGTGGCAAATGTCCGCACGCTACCGCGCGTGACTGTCACTGCCATTACAACGCACAAAAGTACGCGGTGCAATAAGAGACAAATGTGTCGATGTCAGACGACAGGTACAATTAGATTTCACCTGCCAGTCATACTCTTTCTCTGGAGTTTTCCTCGTCATTCCGTCGCTTGCAGTCGAAATGATCCTAGGAATTGATTTCCTCTGTGCGTATCAGGCGTGCATGGACTTTGGCAGACAATGTGTGACGCTCACCCTACAAGGAGAAACTACCGAAGAATGAATCCGGCGATCTAGGCGCCGTTGACCTACACTCCTGGAAATGGAAAAAAGAACACATTGACACCGGTGTGTCAGACCCACCATACTTGCTCCGGACACTGCGAGAGGGCTGTACAAGCAATGATCACACGCACGGCACAGCGGACACACCAGGAACCGCGGTGTTGGCCGTCGAATGGCGCTAGCTGCGCAGCATTTGTGCACCGCCGCCGTCAGTGTCAGCCAGTTTGCCGTGGCATACGGAGCTCCATCGCAGTCTTTAACACTGGTAGCACGCCGCGACAGCGTGGACGTGAACCGTATGTGCAGTTGACGGACTTTGAGCGAGGGCGTATAGTGGGCTTGCGGGAGGCCGGGTGGACGTACCGCCGAATTGCTCAACACGTGGGGCGTGAGGTCTCCACAGTACATCGATGTTGTCGCCAGTGGTCGGCGGAAGGTGCACGTGCCCGTCGACCTGGGACCGGACCGCAGCGACGCACGGATGCACACCAAGACCGTAGGATCCTACGCAGTGCCGTAGGGAACCGCACCGCCATTTCCCAGCAAATTAGGGACACTGTTGCTCCTGGGGTATCGGCGAGGACCATTCGCAACCGTCTCCATGAAGCTGGGCTACGGTCCCGCACACCGTTAGGCCGTCTTCCGCTCACGCCCCAACATCGTGCAGCCCGCCTCCAGTGGTGTCGCGACAGGCGTGAATGGAGGGACGAATGGAGACGTGTCGTCTTCAGCGATGAGAGTCGCTTCTGCCTTGGTGCCAATGATGGTCGTATGCGTGTTTGGCGCCGTGCAGGTGAGCGCCACAATCAGGACTGCATACGACCGAGGCACACAGGGCCAACACCCGGCATCATGGTGTGGGGAGCGATCTCCTACACTGGCCGTACACCACTGGTGATCGTCGAGGGGACACTGAATAGTGCACGGTACATCCAAACCGTCATCGAACCCATCGTTCTACCATTCCTAGACCGGCAAGGGAACTTGCTGTTCCAACAGGACAATGCACGTCCGCATGTATCCCGTGCCACCCAACGTGCTCTAGAAGGTGTAAGTCAACTACCCTGGCCAGCACGATCTCCGGATCTGTCCCCCATTGAGCATGTTTGGGACTGGATGAAGCGTCGTCTCACGCGGTCTGCACGTCCAGCACGAACGCTGGTCCAACTGAGGCGCCAGGTGGAAATGACATGGCAAGCCGTTCCACAGGACTACATCCAGCATCTCTACGATCGTCTCCATGGGAGAATAGCAGCCTGCATTGCTGCGAATGGTGGATATACACTGTACTAGTGCCGACATTGTGCATGCTCTGTTGCCTGTGTCTATGTGCCTGTGGTTCTGTCAGTGTGACCATGTGATGTATCTGACCCCAGGAATGTGTCAATAAAGTTTCCCCTTCCTGGGACAATGAATTCACGGTGTTCTTATTTCAATTTCCAGGAGTGTATTTCAACTCGACGTAGGAGCAGGAGAATATCCTGACCAGGATGAGATACCGCCTAAAACGTGCACTGACACACTCAGTACACAAAATGAGTTGCGCGTACTAATAGAAGAGAAAACGTGTCACGTGGAGTCGGTTGCTGATCGCGAGCAACTGCGACGAATATTACAATATAATAGGGCAGTCTTCTCCGAAGAAGTCGGTACGATTCAGGATTTCTCTTACACATTCCGCGTGAAACCGCACCGGCCGTTTGCTGTGCGACCATATGGAATACCGTCAATATACAAAGAGAGAGTAGAAGCCGAAATTCAGGACATGTTAGCGCAGGGAGTAATAGAACCTGCTGTCAGTACATACACCAGCCCGTTGGTCTGTGTGTCAAAGAAGGATGGTACGATTCGTCTCTGTTTAGATTCCAGGCAAATTAATACCACAATCGAATCAGAGACGGGCCGACCAGAATCTTTAGACGAGCTGTTGCAAAAATTCCACGGGGTGAAAGTACTGACCTCCCTCGACCTCAGCAAAAGCTTCTGGCAAGTAGAATTGGGGCCCTCCTGCAGAAAATATACAGCCTTTCTGTGCTTCGGGAGGTGCTTCCAATTTCGAAAGCTGCCGTTCCGGCTATGTATTTCCTCGTCGGTATTTACACGGGCACTACACACGGTGATACCGGCTTCTATTCGACAGAGAGACGTTGACGATGTACTAACAGCTGAAGCATCGTGGGGAGAACATAACGCAGTTCTCGATATCCTTCTCGAGGCGTTCGAGAAGAAGGGTGTAACGGTCAACCTGAGCAAATCCGATTTCGGGAAGACGGAATTGCACTTTCTCGGACACGTAGTGTCGGAAAATGGCATCAGGCCAGACCCTGAGAAAATCACAGCCATACAGGAATTCCCTGTACCCAGGACGAAACGCCAATTGCGTGGATTCCTTGGGTTATGCTCACGGGAAAGAAAAGTGTCTGGGACCGGAACGAAGACGCACAGACTGAGTTCGAACAATTAAAATCAGCGCTAGTTTGCAGAAAGAATTCTGTCTGAGCACCGACAGCTCTCGAGCCGGTTTGGGAGCGACTTTGTTCCAAGAAGTTGAAAAGGACGGAGCAACTGTCCCGAGACCTATTGCGTTCACCAGCCGTGTGTTAAACAAGGCTGGACGGAATTACACCGTCACGGAGTTGCAGGCTTTGGCGGTCGTGTGGACCTTCACAAAACTCGAATACTGTTTGTTCGGACGAGAAACGAAGGTCTACACAGACCACAAGACCCTCCAATTTCTAATGTCAGCCAAGTTGACACACGGTAGGCTATTGCGATGGGCTCTCTACATGCAACAATATCGCTTCAAGGTCGTCTACATTCCCAGTCCGGTGAATGTTGTGGCAGATGCAAACTCCCGCGGGCCAGTTGGGCTAATAGACAGCGCAGAGGACGACGCAAATAAACACCGATTTCATATCCTATACAGGGTGTCACAAAAAAGGTACGGCCAAACTTTCAGGAAACATTCCTCACACACAAGTAAAGAAAAGATGTTATGTGGACATGTGTCTGGAAACGTTTAATTTCCATGTTAGAGCTCATATTAGTTTCGTCAGTATGTACTGTACTTCCTCGATTCACCGCCAGTTGGCTCAATTGAAGGATGGTAATGTTGACTTCGGTGCTTGTGTTGACATGCGACTCATTGCTCTACAGTACTAGCATCAAGCACATCAGTACGTAGCATCAACAGGTTAGTGTTCATCACGAACGTGGTTTTGCAGTTAGTGCAATGTTTACAAATGCGGAGTTGGCAGATGCCCATTTGATGTATGTATTAGCACGGCGCAATAGCCGTGGCGCGGTACGTTTGTATCGAGACAGATTTCCAGAACGAAGGTGTCCCGACAGGAAGAAGTTCGAAGCAATTGATCGGCGTCTTAGGGAGCACGGAACATTCCAGCCTATGACTCGCGACTGGGGAAGACCTAGAACGACGAGGACACCTGCAATGGACGAGGCAATTCTTCGTGCAGTTGACGATAGCCCTAATGTCAGCGTCAGAGAAGTTGCTGCTGTACAAGGTAACGTTGACCACGTCACTGTATGGAGAGTGCTACGGGAGAATCAGTTGTTTCCGTACCATGTACAGCGTGTGCAGGCACTATCAGCAGCTGATTGGCCTCCACGGGTACCCTTCTGCGAATTGTTCATCCAACAATGCGTCAATCCTCATTTCAGTGCAAATGTTCTCTTTGCGAATGAGGCTTCATTCCAACGTGATAAAATTGTAAATTGTCACAATCAACATGTGCGGGCTGACGAGAATCCGCACGCAATTGTGCAATCACGTCATCAACACAGTTTTTCTGTGAACGTTTGGGCAGGCATTGTTGGTGATGTCTTGATTGGGCCCCATGTTCTTCCACCTACGCTCAATGGAGCACGTTATCATGATTTCATACGGGATTCTATACCTGTGCTGCTAGAACATGTGCCTTTGCAAGTACGACACAACATGTGGTTCATGCACGATGGAGCTCCTGCACATTTCAGACGAAGTGTTCGTACGCTTCTCAACAACAGATTCGGTGACTGATGGATTGGTAGAGGCGGACCAATTCCGTGGCCTCCACGCTTTCTTGACCTCAACCCTCTTGACTTTCATTTATGGGGGCATTTGAAAGCTCTTGTCTACGCAACCCCGATACCAAATGTAGAGACTCTTCGTGCTCGTATTGTGGACGGCTGTGATACAATACGCCATTCTCCAGGGCTGCATCAGCGCATCAGGGATTCCATGCGACGGAGGGTGGATGCATGTATCCTCACTAACGGAGGACATTTTGAACATTTCCTGTAACAAAGTGTTTGAAGTCACGCTGGTACGTTCTGTTGCTGTGTGTTTCCATTCCATGATTAGTGTGATTTGAAGAGAAGTAATAAAATGAGCTCTAACATGGAAAGTAAGCGTTTTCGGACACATGTCCACATAAAATATATTCTTTCTTTGTGTGTGAGGAATGTTTCCTGAAAGTTTGGCCGTGCCTTTTTGTAACACCCTGTATATGAAGCATGTACCGTTCGAAAACGCGGTGAGTGAAGAATTGCGGAATATTGCTCGGAGGAAAGACAGAGACGAAGTGTGGGGGCCAGTTAAGACCCTTTTACTAACCGAAAGAGCGTCTCCCTTACGCAAAGTTTACACGGTGAAGAAAAACATCCTGTTCTTTCGAAAGCACGGACAGGGGACCGAGTGGCGTTTATGTGTGCCAAACGAGTTGGTTAACAAACTCATATGGTATTATGCTTATCCATTACGGATATTTTAGAACCGTGACTGTATATTGAAAGTAAGTAAGTTATACAGAACTGCAACCAGTCACTTTTTTTTTAATAATAATGCTTTATTCCATGAACCGGTTTTCGAACCTTTTCAGGTTCATCTTCAGATGGTTTCATCTGTAATATACTGCCTGTAATATACAAGTAGAAATAAGATATCAGATTGTTCTAGTAGTAATTTATTTATTTATTTTATCTTGTTAAAGCCCTTCATTGCTAACATAAATCAGTACTTTATACATATTAATTCTAGCTGGAACAAACAGAAACTGCCTTTGCCAATATCCCAGATCACTCTAATGTTAGAATAAAAATAAGTCAACAGTTAAAGAATTTTTGTACATGATTTTTTAAATATTAAATGTGCAGCCATACAAACAGCTTTAGTCCATTACAATCACTATAACTCTTATACAGAAAAAAATTACTATAAACTGCCTGTAATATACAAGTAGAAATAAGATATCAGATAACCTGAAGTTTGTTCTTGTAGTAATTTATTTATTTATTTTGTCTTGTGCTCTCATGTTATCCCCATTCTGATTAAAATACTTGCCCTTATATCGACTTTAATACATGTAAAGAACAACAAATTACATCTCTGTACAAAGTAGGCCTATGCTATATCTTTCAGTGAAGATCTTTTGTTACAAGCAACAGTTGTAAAGCGCATGCTGGATGCTGGAAAAGTATCACTGTCAAAGTATAAATTAATATAGTTTGTGTGAAAGTGTTCTGGACATCAAAATGGAGGCAGACAGATGGACACTAACCGAAAGAAGCTGCCTATACTGTCGCAGTAAGTAAAAACTAAATTTACATCTATATCGACGGATAAGCTATAGTCATGGCGATACATTAAAGTGTGACCCATCTTTCTCCCATAGAACCAGCACCCAGCATTTTGCTACTACCAGTAATGATGTAACTTCCCGGATCCTCCCGAAACCATCTGAAGATGAACCTAAAATGGTTCGGAAACCTGTTCATGGAATAAAGCATTATTATTCAAATAAAGTGACTGGTTGCAGTTCTGTATAACTTATTTACATTCATATGGTATTATCACCTTAGCCATGGACATTTCGGTGCGCGCAAATGCTGCACGAAATTACAAGAGTGCGTGCATTTCATAGGCATGAGTAAATGCATCAGTACTGTCCTCAGCAGATGCGGAATTTGCCGGAAGGCCAAACCAACCACTCATTCGTTTAGGGCGCCTCTGCACCCGATAATTCCGGTCCGATTAAAAGATACGGCTGTGACCGATTTATTTGGGCCGCTTCCCGCATCGATTAACGGCTATCGCCCATGTGCTGGTAACCGTAGAACTTGGGTCAAAGTTCGTCACCCTCACCCCGTTGCGTACAGCAACAGCAAAGACGGTGTCGGCGGATTTCGTGCGCCACTTCTTACAAGAAGTGGGATATGTTAGGAGGATCATTCGTGACAATGGTCCACAATTCCGGTCAAGAGTATGGAGACGCACTCTTGCAAGACGGGGTATAACCCCGATTTTCATTTCAAGGTACACTCCCAGTAACAATTCCGCCGAGCGGGTCATAAAAGAGCTAGTTAAGCTATGCCGGATACATTGTCACAGGCAACACAGGAACTGGGCAATGTACTTAAAAGATTTCCAAGATATTTTAAACGGTATGCCGCATGGGTCCACGGGATTCAGCCCCATAACCGTGCTTAGAAACGCAACCCTCCAGACAAAATCCGGGAGCTCATAGAATTTGCACCCACACGGAGGCTACGGCACTCCGATGTACGAGGGCAGTTCAATAAGTAATGCAACACTTTTTTTTTCTCAGCCAATTTTGGTTGAAAAAACCGGAAATTTCTTGTGGAATATTTTCAAACATTCCCGCTTCGTCTCGTATAGTTTCATTGACTTCCGACAGGTGGCAGCGCTGTACGGAGCTGTTAAAATGGCGTCTGTAACGGATGTGCGTTGCAAACAACGGGCAGTGATCGAGTTTCTTTTGGCGGAAAACCAGGGCATCTCAGATATTCATAGGCGCTTGCAGAATGTCTACGGTGATCTGGCAGTGGACAAAAGCACGGTGAGTCGTTGGGCAAAGCGTGTGTCATCATCGCCGCAAGGTCAAGCAAGACTGTCTGATCTCCCGCGTGCGGGCCGGCCGTGCACAGCTGTGACTCCTGCAATGGCGGAGCGTGCGAACACACTCGTTCGAGATGATCGACGGATCACCATCAAACAACTCAGTGCTCAACTTGACATCTCTGTTGGTAGTGCTGTCACAGTTGTTCACCAGTTGGGATATTCAAAGGTTTGTTCCCGCTGGGTCCCTCGTTGTCTAACCGAACACCATAACGAGCAAAGGAGAACCATCTGTGCGGAATTGCTTGCTCGTCATGTGGCTGAGGGTGACAATTTCTTATCAAAGATTGTTACAGGCGATGAAACATGGGTTCATCACTTCGAACCTGAAACAAAACGGCAATCAATGGAGTGGCGCCACACCCACTCCCCTACCAAGAAAAAGTTTAAAGCCATACCCTCAGCCGGTAAAGTCATGGTTACAGTCTTCTGGGACGCTGAAGGGGTTATTCTGTTCGATGTCCTTCCCCATGGTCAAACGATCAACTTTGAAGTGTATTGTGCTACTCTTCAGAAATTGAAGAAACGACTTCAGCGTGTTCGTAGGCATAAAAATCTGAACGAACTTCTCCTTCTTCATGACAACGCAAGCCCTCACACAAGTCTTCGCACCCGAGAGGAGCTCACAAAACTTCAGTGGACTGTTCTTCCTCATGCACCCTACAGCCCCGATCTCGCACCGTCGGATTTCCATACGTTTGGCCCAATGAAGGACGCAATCCGTGGGAGGCACTACGCGGATGATGAAGAAGTTATTGATGCAGTACGACGTTGGCTCCGACATCGACCAGTGGAATGGTACCGCGCAGGCATACAGGCCCTCATTTCAAGGTGGCGTAAGGCCGTAGCATTGAATGGAGATTACGTTGAAAAATAGTGTTGTGTAGCTAAAAGATTGGGGAATAACCTGGTGTATTTCAATGCTGAATAAAACAACCCCTGTTTCAGAAAAAAAATGTGTTGCATTACTTATTGAACTGCCCTCGTAATAAAGCAGGCAAGCCACCGAATTACGAAAGAAGCAGAGAACCGTAAGCGGTGACACAGGGGGCCTTTTCGACATCTTCCCCTACGGCCAGGTGTAAAAGTTCTGGTCAAATCACACAGGCTATCAAAGAAGCACCAGCACCTGTGCAAGAAATTTTTTAATCTATACGCAGGTCCATTTCGAGTGCGACGCATTGTACACCCCAACGCAGTACAAATTGAAACGATACGCACCAGAAAGAGAAGGGGAGTGCATCACATCACCAACATTAAACTGTGGAAAACGCAATAAAAGTAATGATTAGCTCCTAGTCTTATCGGCGATGGGAAAGCGTACAAAGGGCCATAAAATCAAGTTCCATGGATCCAGAATGAGAATTTCACTCTGCAGCGGAGTGTGCGCTGATATGAAACTTCCTGGCAGATTAAAACTGTGTGCCCGGCCGAGATTCGAACTCGGGATCTTTGCCTTTCGCGGGCAAGTGCTCTGCCACCTGAGCTACCGAAGCACGACTCACGCCCGGTCCTCACAGCTTCACTTCTGCCAGTATCTCGTCTCCTACCTTTCAAACTTTACAGAAGTTCTCCTGCGAAACTTGCAGAACTGGAAGGCAAAGATCCCGAGTTCGAGTCTCGGTCGGCCACACAGTTTTAATCTGCCAGGAAGTTTCATATCAGCGCACACTCCGCTGCAGAGTGAAATTCTCATTCTGGAAACATCCCCCAGGCTGTGGCTAAGCCATGTGTCCGCAGTATCCTTTCTTTCAGGAGTGCTAGTTCTGCAAGTTTCGCAGGAGAACTTCTGTAAAGTTTGGAAGGTAGGAGACGAGGTACTGGCCAAAGCAAAGCTGTGAGGACGGGGCGTGAGTCGTGCTTGGGTAGCTCAGATGGTAGAGCATTTGCCCGCGAAAGGCAAAGTTCCCGAGTTCGAGTCTCGGTCGGGCACACAGTTTTAATCTGCCAGGAAGTTTCAAGTTCCATGGAGTTCTCATACTAATGAACTATGTAATATTGTCAAGTTAGACAGTTGTTCTTTTGGTCCATTGTATACAAGTCTTTGTGTACTAATATAAGCAGTATTTAACTGATAACCTCGTAATTTGGCTGTAATCACTATCAGATATCAAAGCACCTCCAAAGATTCGGTTGTACCCACGCAGGAACGGGAAGCAGAACGACGAGAAATAAGGAATACGATGTATTTAGGTTGAGCGGTTGTTGCGCCATAGGAGCGCCAATGCCCGTCTATAAATGACGCTGTGCAGGGGAGGCGTATGATGTGTGTTCCAGGAACGCACGAAGTACAACTAACTGGAGGAGGAGAAGCGACACGATGGGAGCAGAAGAGGGCCAATGGAGACCAAAAGCAGAGACTGAAAGCCAGGCCAGAACACATAGGAAAACCCAGGGAACGGGGAGTACACATATCCTGTTTTATTGCTAGTAAAATAACTAGACTAAGAAGTGTTAGTAATAATCTTATAATCTGCCTCGTACAGTGGATAAAAATAAAAATTTGTGTGCACTTAATAGATATCGCATGTGTAATGAACTTAAATCATGCCTACAGAGCCGAGAGTTATTACGAGAATGACGGAGCCAACCAGACAAAAAGTACGACAGTATGTCCCCCGCAGTCCGTTGAAGGCCACCACTGAAACGTGACAACCACAGCTGAAAGTCTGCGCCATTGGTATAAACATTGGTGAAGTATTAACATTTAGTCGAAATTCTAGCTTCTGTCCTTGGAAATGAATGAGTGAATCTCTGTGTGAAACTGTGTGCAAGCACTTTACCTGAATGCCGACTGCTACCTTAACCGTGGGCGAGAGCAGCATAAATGCTGAACGCAGACTGTAACTAGTAGTATTCAATTTTGTGTTTTCCTTCAAATAGTTAGCACGAAAATCTCCATGTTATGAGTGCATGAAAGAAAAAGTGCAGGCCCGAGTGTGAACAACCTTCCTGTTAATCACATTCAAAGGCAGACTGACTTATTAACCAGGTGTGATAAAGACTGTAGAAGAATTGTGATGTGTTCAGTAGCTGAACAATAATTACTAACCACATGTAGTAAAGACTGATGCTTGGATACAGAAACCTCAATGTATACTTATGCAAAGAACCCTAAATACCTCTGAACCTATAAGGAATGACTCCTTTAACAATTATGAGTAATTTGATATCCCCTTAAGGGAGGAAATTACACTACTGGCCATTACAATTGCTACACCACGAAGATGATGTGCTATAAGCGACAGGAAGAAGATGTTGTGATAAGCGAATGATTAGCTTTTCAGAGCATTCACACAAGGTTGGCGCCGGTGGCGACACCTACAACGTGCTGAAATGAGGAAAGTTTCCAACCGATTTCTCATACACAAACAGCAGTTGACCGGCGTGGCCTGGTGAAACGTTATTGTGATGCCTCGTGTAAGGAGGAGAAATGCGTACCATCACGTTTCCGACTTTGATAAAGGTCGGATTGTAGCCTACCGCGATTGCGGTTGATCATATCGCGACATTGCTGCTCGCGTTGGTCGAGATCCAATGACTGTTAGCAGAATATGGAATCGGTGGGTTCAGGAGGGTAATACGGAACGCCGTGCTGGATCTCTGAGTCAACACATGGGGACATCTGCAAGACAACAACCATCTGCACGAACAGTTCGACGACGTTTGCAGCAGCATGGACTATCAGCTCGGAGACCACGGCTGCGGTTACCCTTGACGCTGCATCACAGACAGGAGCGCCTGCGATGGTGTACTCAACGACGAACCTGGGTGCACGAATGGCAAAACGTCATTTTTTCGGATGAATCCAGGTTCTCTTTACAGCATCATGGTGGTCGCGTCCGTGTTTGGCGACATCGCGGTGAACGCACATTGGAATCGTGTATTCGTCATCACCATACTGGCGTATCACCCGGCGTGATTTTATGGGGTGCCATTTGTTACACGTCTCGGTCACCTCTTGTTCGCATTGACGGCACTTTGAACAGTGGACGTTATATTTCAGATGACCCGTGGCGCTACCCTTCATTGGATCCCTGCAAAACCCTACATTTCAGCAGGATAATGCACGACCGCATGTTGCAGGTCCTGTACGGGGCTTTCTGGATACAGAAAATGTTCGACTGCTGCCCTGTCCAGCAGATTCTCCAAATCTCTCACCAATTGAAACTTCTGGTCAATGGTGGCCGAGCAACTGGCTCGCCACAATACGCCACTCACTACTCTTGATGAACTGTGGTATCGTGTTGAAGCTGCATGGGCAGCTGTACCTGTTGTACACGCTATCCAAGCTCTATCTGACTCAATGCCCAGGCGCATCAAGGCCGTTATTACGCCCAGAGATGGTTGTTCTGGGTACTGATTTCTCAGGATCTATGCACCGAAATTGCGTGAAAATGTAATCACACGTCGGTTCTAGTATAATATATTTGTCCACTGAGTACCCGTTTATCATCTGCGTTTCTTCTTGGTGTAGCAATTTTAATGGCCAGTAGTGTACTTATATATAGAATTGAGTGCGCATGACGTTTGTTTTGGGGCAGCCTGTTTCCCTTCGTCATGTCCAATTGAAGGCAGCTTGATGCCTAGAACGTTAGACTTAATTTGGGAGCGAGTGTCCCATAATTATTTATATATCTGCTTTTCGTTTGATTTTTGTGATTAGCGTAATTGAATAATATAGAATATTTTATTCATTATTATTATAGAGTAATCATTAGGTAAATACCTTCAGTATTTAATTCCTTACTGCAAATGCATGAGAACAAAATGGTTGAAATGGCTCTGAGCACTATCGGACTTAACATCTGTGGTCATCAGTCCCCTAGAACTTAGAACTACTTAAAGCTAACTAACCTAAGGACATCAAACACACCCGTACCTGAGGCCGTAGCGGTCACACAGTTCCAGACTGAAGCACCTAGAACCGCACGGCCACACTGGCCGGCCTGCATGAGAACATTAACAGTTAAGATGAAGCTAACATGGTGTTGTGTACATAGTTCCATGTAGTCAGCACGTACACAACTTCCCCACTAGAGCGCGCCCCGCTAAGCACAACAGCGCAGGCACAGCGGTCGTCCGTCTCCGCTCTACGAGATGGCGCTGCCATAGAGACGGACCAAATTCTGCTCCCGCCGATCCGCGTATTAATATGTAACGCAGGCAATGAGATTGCTGCTAACGTAGAACCTTTTCTCCTCGCGGATCACACTCACGCAGTGATACCTGAACGCTCGAGGTATTATAACGAGTGTACAGACCACTGATTAGTCAGTCTGCATTAGTCTGAACCAGTCTGCATTTATCTGTACCAGTCTATAGCCAAGTTTCAGTCTGTGCCTATTAAGATTATCATATTCTTGCACATAGCCATGAAGAGAAATGTATAGACACTTTGTCAAGTATCAAAGCTATGTGAGAATAAGATTAACATACCAAGACCAAAGGAACTTCAGATTGTCAATTGTAAATAGCATCCAGAATCAAGTTACGTAAGGTTTATGCTTGTTACTATTTTAAGAAATGTGTGTGAAGATTAATCAAGTTCTGTTTAAAGTTGGTCACCATCAATCTACTACTCTAAGCGTGCAAGTGGCATTTCTATCGTCTGACCTAACGGCAGAAGATAAACACGCCACGATAAGACCACGAGACATATTGCTGACACTCGCCTACTGCGTTAGAGCGACAAGTCAAATAATCTGATGGTGTGTGTACCGAAGGTCTTACAGTATGCACACCACAGAAGCACGAATTCTGTTGCTGCTGGACCATGAAGTTGGTTTTGTACGTCAATCCTTAAAACAGGTGGAAATTTAAGTTCAGGAGTACACTATTTGTTAAGAAGTGTAATGAATTGTGCAATTAATTGATTGCATAAATCTCTCAGAACAATGTGTGTTGGTCAACTACCGCGAATAGTTTCACATTTTCCTGTGTCAGAGAGGGAGACACCACCATTATGAGTACGCCTGCAACAGACCTGGCGTTCGCCGTGCCTAGCTGACGTGACGTCACGAACAAGCGCCGAGGCCTTCCTTTGAGTCGGTGTCGGTCACGCCCGGCACGCCTTCCCAGGCGTGGCAGAATGAAAGAAGCAGCGCGCATCGCGGTCGCTGACCTCGTCGCCCGGGGCGCCTGTCAACAAGCAGACACACCTCCCAGCCACAGCTGAGACGGCAACGGCCACCACGCGGGTGGCTCCCCACCGAGCGCCGTCACGCGCGCTCGCGTAAGACGCCCATTCACAGCCCGACCGGTCCGCCGAACAGCGCTTAAGCTGGGTTTACACCAGCAAGTCGCTTGCAGAAGTTATTGCTGCAAGTTATTGCTAGCCTCTTGCAGCTGTGTTTACACAGCAGCGCAAGAATCAAGCAAGATTCTTCCACAAGTTCTTTGGCAAGAAACTTGCGTCAACAACTTGCTGATACTGTTTACATATGCTTTCAGTACCACTACAAGTGTGAGCCGAAGTGTAAAATGACAAGTAGGCGGGTGAGATACGCTGCAGCTCTTGTAATTGTAATGCAAAACGTGAAAAAGAAAAAGAGAAGTATTTGGGTTAGAGAGTAGATAATGAGAACATCGCAAATTGGTGCCTTTTGCAAGAACTTAGTATCGAGAGCATGGATACTTTTGAAAACTTTTGCAGAATGTCCTCAAATGATCTGGAATATTTGTTGATGTTAACAGCGCCCGTCATATCAAAACGAGACACAAACTTCGGTACTGCTATCTCAGCAAAGGAACGTTTGCTAGTCATTCTACAATTTATAGCTACCGGTGAGCTAGGAATAAAATAGGCATTTCATTTATTTATGTGAAACATACAACCAAAAAAAGTTTGAATTTTGAAATCTTTTCTTTGTAGGAGACTCATAGAAGTCCCTAATGTGCTTGTTTCATATTCCCGTCAGCACGATTTCTCTGATCGTACCCGATGTATGTAGAGCCATTTTTAACGTCTTGAAAAGGGAAAATTATTTGAAGGTATGTGAAAACACAACAATGAAATTAAATTTGTATTGAAATAAACTGCATTTTACAGAATGATATGCTTATAAAAATGTTTTTTTTTATTCTAATGCTCATAAAATGGAAAGTGACAAGCTAAGTAAATAGAACATGTAATAATTACACATCGTCTTTTTCTAGACTCCTAAAACGTCAAGCGAGTGGATGCAGGTGGCAAAGGGGTTGTGTCTTCAAGTTATGCTACTTTCTATGTACTTCTTTTATAGATGTGTCGAAATCGACGAGATTTCATTTAATGCGCTCATCTTCTTCACTCTATCCTTAAAGTCTCGGTTATGCACGCTCCGTATTTCGGGGTAGCTCTCCACGGCTTCAATAAAATGTTCTGTATCCTGCTTCATCCATTCCCGTTTCTTCCCCATTTCTGAAATTTGTTTGCATATAATACATAAGATGGTTGCATAAAATTAAGTCACCACATTAAGTAAAATGATAAATATGAGTGTTATGCAGACGACATGCTTACTATAACTTGCGCTTCCTACTTGCAAGAAATAGAAATAAATCCTAAAAGCTGCAAGTTACTTGCAGATACTTCTTGCGTGGTGTTTACACTGGAAGCGGAAAACGTGTGCAAGTCACTTCCGCAATAAATTGCTACGGTCGCAAGTCGTCTTGGCGATATGTTTACACTCGCAAATCGCGCGGCAAGTTCCTCCGCGAATGTAAATTGCTGCAATAACTTGCTAGTGTAAACCGAGCATTACGGTACCCCCGACAAGTCGGTCTGTGTGACCTCCCCCCCCCCCCCCCCCCTCCGATCGCTGGGTGGCCTCTACCTGCGAGCGCACAGCCGTGTGGCAGTGCTCACCATGCCAAAACAAAAAGGAAAACTTGCTGTGGCTGCAGCAGTGATGTTATGTGTAGATGAAGACAAGAAAAAGAAAAGTTTATTGATGAAAGAATGGTTGAGAGATAAATCCAAGTTTTCTCACATACATCTGTTACGTACGCTCCAAGTTCAAGAGCCTACAGACTATAAAAACTTCTTACGTATGGATGACAATACTTTTTGTGAATTACTGGCTCTCATACGGCCTAAAATCGAGAAGAAAGAAACGCATATAAGAATTACCATCACTGCTGAGGAGAGACTAAAGTGCACGTCATTTATGATGGCGGCCGAGTTTAGGTACATTCTGCGCATCTGACGTCACAAAACACAGTCAGCCAATGAACAGAGAACGACGTTGCCAGAGCTCGACTGCAGTGCAGAGCACAGACGAGTGTCTTCAGTTTTAGAAACGTTCAGTCATAAATAAAGAAACTGAACAAAAGCAATGTCTTGATAGCAGACTTTCTTTTATAGAAAGTTTGAAAAAAGCATTCTTTACACCAGTTGCTTCAAATTCTATTAATTAATTAAACCAAACAAGCAATAAGCCTCCTAATTCAGGCGATAGCAAGGAAAGGTGTTTGTATCATTGTCACTAACCACTTTTCGCAATAAAGAACGGCAGTAATTATTTCCTATTGTACTTCGACGAAACGTGAGTAATTCGTTGTCATACCAACAGTGTTTGTCGGTATTTTGCAAGATATTTGAAAGTCCTCCGGGAGATGTATTGAATGACGAGCTGCGAGAGCGTAATGGTTAAAGTGTATGGCTGCTAAGTGAAAGGTTCTGAGTTCAAATAGCCGGCACGGTAGCTCAGCGTGTTCGGTCAGAGAGCCGGTTGGCCTCGGTAATAAAAAACTGAAGCCGGCCGCGGTGGTCTAGCGGTTCTAGGCGCTCAGTCTGGAACCGCGGGACTGCTACGGTCGCAGGTTCGAATCCTGCCTCGGGCATGGATGTGTGTTAGTTAGGTTTAAGTAGTTCTAAGTTCTAGGGGACTGCTGACCGCAGATGTTAAGTCCCATAGTGCTCAGAGCCCTTTTTTTTAAAAAACTGAGTGGAAGGATCAACCATCGAACTTGAACAGGATGTCTTGTGACGTCCGCAACGATCAAACACAACGATCAATAATGAACAAATTGCAAAAAAAAAAAAAGCCTTGATCGGTGCTTAATATTTTCTTTATTTAAAAAAATATCGAAGTGTCTTACTTCATGAATTTTATTCGTTTTAATGTAATTTTTTGAAATTTCTAGTGGCAACTAAAATTGACCATACGGAAAGTATACGCTATGGACTTTTACCTCTGCAAACTCTTCAGAATTTCATGCAATGGTTTACTACATCTAATGCTCCACAATAACTGCGTTGAACATCGAAACATTTATCGGGGGAATGTATCAGTCAAGAAGATGTGTAAAAATCAAATTTTTGGGCAAAATACTTTTTGTGGAATCGAATGATAAAGTGCGTCAAACCAGTCGAAACACCATGTGTCTGCACAGGCTAGCAGTGCAGTGATGACAAAATCTCGCACATCGCGGAATGCGGGGAGCACGTCTCTGCAGCAGCGAAAGGGTTAATGCGGCCGTAGTGGCTTTACTTCATAAACTGCGCGCTCCCCCCGATTGTGATTTCTGGCTACAGGCAGAAGCTATGAAGACCTGAAATACAGCTGTGCCATTTCATCTCAGCTGCTTGGGAAAGTCATCCCCGCAACGTGTTGGGCCATCTTTGACACACTGCAACCAATATATTTAAGAGTAAGTGGATCACATTTTATTCAAATTAAAAATAATGTTTTAAATATTTGCAGCCACTTTCACCAGTTGCTATTTCAGTTGTGCTTCATCATACAGATAAGAAAAAAGTTATTTCGTTATTGAATGTTTCAATTGTGTGTACAAACATGTTTCGCCTATTCACGTTAAGCATTTTCAGTGGTCTTACTGGTCTCCGTCGTTTTTGAGGTCGTTGTTTTATAGGCTGATTCTTAATATTTCATGCACGCTCAAATAAAAAATGTTTTGTTGAGTCAGGTCAGGTTTTATTGCTATTTCTTTTTTTAAATAAGGCACTTAAGAAATTTTTCAACATAAATATGCGGATTATGGTTTGAAAACTGTCTTACATTTGGATGAAGTCTAAATCATGTATACGAGATCGTACATTAACATCATTTTATGGAAGAAATGCTCTATTCAAAGACTTTCGTATGTGTTTGGTAACTGGAATGTCTCTCTTGAGGCACCAAGAATAGTCCACAAGCATGTTCTCATCCTAGCGAACCTGGTAACTTTCCTCCACGACTCTGTTACACTTTATGAAGCTCATGCTACCCCTGTCTATAGTCTCCACAGTTGTGTCAGCGAAGTAATCTAATGTGAGCTGAGAAAGCATTTTTATTGACGTATGAACACCATGTATTTTGAAGTTTTGCCGAAATTTCTAGGCTGTTTTGGGCTCATACAGATGCCAAGAAAAAAATTTTATTATAGATTTCAATACCGGTCAGGCATTTATCACTGTATCCTCCACACTCTCATCGAATTGTGAGTCTTTCATAAGCTCGCTGATCTGAGGGCCATCAAAAATGCCTGCATTAAATGTAGCCTCAATGCAACATGGAAATTTGTTTTAACAAAGTAAAAGCCCTAGTTTCTTTGTTCACAGCCATCATATAGAACCTCATCAAAGCAACTTAAATGTACAGCAGTGAAAGTCGAATTTTCTGAGGATTCTAAGGGCTTGTGACTTAACGTTGTGCAAACCAGATGAAAGGGAAGGTCTTGCTTATTAGATGCTTTAGCTCCAAAGAATTCAAGATACATTTTCGTCACAAAAGGAGTGGTGTTTAACTTCTAGTGTGGCTTAATGACTTATCCAATATGCAGCAAAATCGGTCAGGACAATTCTTGCACTTTCGATTCATTTTGTAACAATATTGCTTTCAAATGGTTCAAATGGCTCTGAGCACTATGGGACTCAACATCTTAGGTCATAAGTCCCCTAGAACTCAGAACTACTTAAACCTAACTAACCTAAGGACATCACACACACCCATGCCCAAGGCAGGATTCGAACCTGCGACCGTAGCAGTCCCGCGGTTCCGGACTGCAGCGCCAGAACCGCTAGACCACCGCGGCCGGCAATATTGCTTTCACTCTGGAAACAAGTCATGCTACTTTCCAGCTTACTGCAATATGTCATGGAAATAATTCTGCCTTGTGACAAACTTAAAAATTTCGAACGCTTGAATCGCTTATATACCTAACAGGCCACTACCTGAAAAGTGAGGTAGGGAAAAAACCTGACCTGATTGAGCAAAGTGAGTTACATTTTTTAATTCAGCGTGCACTAAATATACAAGATCACCTAAAAATAACCGTGACCTCAGAAAAGAAGTTTTGAAATACAAACTAGTGTAATATAAAGAAAATAATTTTCTTTTCAGAATATTTATAATTATCTAATTTTCCTTTTGTTATTGAGCACTCAGAATGCCTAGCATGAGTAGACGAAACGTGTATATATATATATATATATATATATATATATATATATATATATATATATATATATATATATACACAAATCAGTTGGTTTTACTGAGAAATTCATCAATGGAGTAGAAGGAGTTGGCCACCAATAAATCCTTTAGGCTTCTCTCAAAGTGAATTTCATTGGTTGTTAACTTTTTTATGGCTGCTGGCAAGTTATTGAAAATGTGTGTTCTTGAATAATGCACACCTTTTTGTACAAGACTAAATGACTTTAAAACCTTGTGAAGATTATTCTTATTTCTAGTATTGATGCCATGGATTGAGCTGTTGGTTTGAAAAAAGTGATATATTTTTAATGACAAATTTCATTAAGGAATAAATATATTGGGAAGCAGTAGTTAGTATCCCTAGTTCCCTAAACAGGCTTCTGCAGGATGTTCTTGAGTTAAAACCACACATAACTCTTACTCCACGTTTTTGTATCCGGAAAACTTTAGCTTGGCTTGATGAATTACCCCAAAAAATAATCCCATATGACATTATGGAATGAAAGTAAGCATAGTATGCCAAATTTTTCATTTTTATATCCCCTATGTCTGCCAAAATTCGCATTGCAAACAGCGATTTGTTAAGACGCTTCAGCAGTTCTGTGGTGTGCTCCTCCCAGTTGAATTTATTATCAAGCTGTAATCCCAAGAATTTAACACCGTCCACTTTTTCTATCTTCTTGTCATCGTATGTTAGTCATATACTCGTGGGACACCCCTTACAAGTTCTGAACTGCATGTAGTGTGTTTTTTCAAAGTTTAGTGACAAGGAATTGGCTAGCAATCAGTGATTAATGTCCACAAATATTTTATTAGCTGATCTTTCTAAGACTACACTTGATTTGCTATTTATTGAAATGTTTGTATCATCGGCAAACAAAACGAACTTGGCATCTGATAATGTTACTGATGAAAGGTCATTGATATACACAAGAAAAAGTAAGGGCCCCAAAATGGAACCTTGTGGGACCCTAGATGTAATTAGTTCCCAGTTGGATGATACCTGGTAGCTTGATACATATCTCTTTCCTAATAACACCCTATGTTTCCTGCCAGAGATATAAGATTTGAACCATTTTGCAGCATTTCCTGTTACACTATCATATTCTAATTTACTTACAAGGATATTGTGATTTACACAGTCAAATGCCTTTGATAGATCACAAAATATACCAGTTGCCTGCAATTTTTTGTCTAATGAATTAAGCACATTTTCACTGTAAGTGTAGATAGCCTTCTCAATATCAGAACCTTTTAGAAATCCAAACTGTGACTTTGACAGTATGTTATCTGAGATAAGATGGTTATAAAGCCGACTGTACATTACCTTTTCTAAAATTTTTGAGAATGCTGGCAACAGTGAAATTGGACAGAAATTTGATGCTATTTCTTTATCTCCCTTCTTAAACAGTGGTCCCCTGGTAGTCAATCCTCCAAGTCGCCTTAAGAAGAAACGTCCACCCCGGCACCCCTGATACACCCAGTGAAAACCACGTGTGACGAAGACTGAAGCAAACAGTGTACATAAAATTGTTTCATTATTTTGATGTGTTTTTGTGTTCAAAGTGTGATGTTTCATATTTTGTGGTCACAAGCACCATGATGCTGTGACTCAGCAAACAGTTTTAAACTATTATTTACCATTGTGTTGATGAATTCTATTATGTAAAAACTGTGCTTATATGAGCCCTTGCAATAGCAATCACACATTTCAGTGTCAATTGGTGTTTTTCTTCAAAGTTTACCACTAGGTATTTTTAAGTATCTTGTGCAGCGCTAGGGACCATTGGTCCCATCTGATCTAAGTTCCTTGCCACATTTCTATTTTATGTGCCCCATAATAAATATCACAAGGTCATGAACAATTATGCTGTGAAGCAGCAGTCCTAGTATAATTATTCCTATCCGTAAGGTGATCCATTTTTTACAGAGTTTAATTAATGTGACTAGCTTTAAACATTGAATGTCTTTATTATTAGAGTCTATGTGCTATATCTGAAAACGTTGACTTAATGACCATCATCACTGGATAGTGAACATACGATGATTTTATGCCCTCAAATGAGATGACAAAATGTAATGTATGTCATATGATTTGCTATAACTATGTAAATTTAAATTTTATTTTCATTTTTTGAGGTCTCTTAATGTTCAGGAGAAACCTACCTGAAAGGGAAGCAATGTATTTGTGTATTATTATTATTTATGTTTGTACAATAATTCATTTCTCTTTTGCACAATTGTAGTTCATAAGACTAACTTTGAATGACAAAGGTTTATCTATGATGATTATTATTACTATCGGTATGATATTTGTGTATTATTATTTATGTTTGTAGAATAATTCACTTTTTTCCCAATTGTAGTTCGTAAGACTAATTGTAAATGTAAAATATTTTGTTTATTATCATTATTAGTACCATCTGTGACTCATATTAGAAAAGGTTCACGTAATAACTAGCCTCACTGGACATAAAGATTTTAATGTTTGTTTGAAATCTCATCCTGTCATCAATTGTGTAAACTTAAATGTTGTTTAATTTAAATGTTTGTCTCCAAAATGTTAGGGAGAAAACCCACCTGTAGCGATATTTGCCATACTGTTAGGCTACAAGACCCCTTCATGGTGCCTATAGGAAGATAATGTTTCAACTTTCATTGCACTCTCCACTTTATTTTTGTTTTTTGTCTGGTTTAACGAAATGGACCGAAACTGTCCTCCCATCGGCAGAACATTCCGGATCATTCCGTTCCATCTACGCATGGGGCAATGAAACGGTACTGTATGTACCGTTCCATGATTAAATACGATGTTTTGCAATCGTATGTTCTTAAAAGGACAGCATAATCGACAGATATTCACGGGTGCGGCCACTTGCTGTTTTTCTCTCTCTCTCGTAACGCGGACCCACCGCGGGCGCCACGAAACTCCCATGATGTAGGATGGAACGTTGATTTATTATGTTGTAGAATATTTATTATGGTGTAGACTATTTATTTGATGTTAATATGTTTACGCACGTGAAATATCCTTTACAACCTATTCCCATCCTTCCTGAAGCGATGTCAGCCATTAGTTTGGAAGCAGACAACTCTTGGTAGACTGTAGTTGTGCCAACTTTGTTTCCTTGGGCTTGAGTGGCAGAGATCGACCACAGGCAAAACTTTGTCAAAGAAAATGTGAGAACATTGGGTTTAGCGGGGAGAGGTTGGTCAGGCTACCCCCTCCACCTAATACCAGAGCCTCTCAGGAGCTTCGCCATGGTAAGGGGCTGTTCTGCGAAGAAAGGGTAAGCGAGTGGACGTGCGTTCAGCATGTCCGTCTCGATTGGTAATGGCAAATGGTATTGGAATACTAGATATTTGTGACTAACCCACTCTTTTTCAGCCCAGCGTTGAATAGGGAAACCAAGGATTCCGCTCATGGTTATTTTGATTATTTTCTGTTGTATGATTTTTGTGTATTGAGAGTGGTATATGTACGTCTTTGTGTTCACGCCACGGGGTAGGCAACGTTAGGCTTGGATAGTGAAATTGTCCATCTATACGATAGAGTTAGGTAACAAACCGTGTGACTTTCAGTTTATTTGTGTTAGGAATTTTGGAAGGGTTTATTGATTTTTAATGTGTGTTTTCTGTGTACAAACAGGGGCCACGTGCTCCACGTGTGTCGAACTAGTAACAAGGCAGCTACGCTCACCTATATAGAAACTCGAGTAGAAGCAATAGATTATTTAAATAAACTGCTACCGCCTCACGGTACAGGCATTTACACAGTTCCAACCGTTTGATTAAAATCTTGTAAGTATGTGGAAAGCCACTTTGAACCCACGTGGTCATAGCTACCACGTGCACATGCAGTATCCTTTGATACTGGTTAAATTCTAACCGAAGTTGCTATACAGTACAGAATAGGAGTATAAGAAAGCTTTATCGTCTAATGCCCAGCCGATCCCTGTCCTCACCCCATTGCATGCTAGTATTGAATCTGTGCACTAGGTGCAAGTTTGAGCTCTTGTCTATCCTGTCCTATGTGTTTTAATATTAAAGTAGCGGGAAAATTACTAGTGTCTGATGAGATGCAATCCCGTCTGTTAAGAATTCCACCTTCCCCAGAAATAGCGTGCGTGTTGCGTGCAGTTGTGTAAAGTAAGAAGAGGCTTCACCTCCACCCAACATTATATTAAATTATGAAAAACATAAAGCAAATTTATTCACAATAACTTCAGTATGCTATGCCTGAACGAACCCGATACCCCTTTAACAATTATAAGTATTAATGGCACAGACTGCCAATAGTTATGCTGCGTTCTATGACGGAAAAATCCTTCATTGATCCCTACAAAAGAATCCGTTGCGCATTATTCGTGTTCAAAGTCTACACCCGTAGAGCGCTGTAATACAGATGAAGGAGGTTTCTGAGAACCTATGACATAAAAAAAAGTAAAATATCCCTAAACATACCTATAACTAAGAATAGATAATTTCGCCACAATAACTTTTAATGAAGGCAACTTCTGCCAGAATCTGTTTCACGTAATATACCCCCAGCGACGGCCCCTTTTCATTGCTTAACAGCCTAAAATCAGTTAGCCAGCTAACAGATATTGTAGAATATTACAGCTGTCTGGCGTTTTTCATTGTTATTGTGCTGGTGTAAGCTGTCAGCAGCACACCTGTCAGCAAAGACAAAGTACGAAGATCGATTAGTAGGCACTGGATCAAGAGCACCTATCACAACAGAGGCCAGAGACACCCCCACAAGCAACGTGCCGACAACGCCCTCTCGATAGCATGTATTTAGGCCGCCGCCGCTCACCAGAGACTCTCACTCACTCATCCAGTTTGACGTGTCAGTATACTTGCAGAGCAGGTTTACTTCATCACAGGCTATGACACTACATAGTGACAAGATCAGTGACTATAGTGGACTATTACTGATGAGCTTGTACCACAACACATGGACTCCATTCAAGTTAAGTAAAATTGCCAGTTTGTGTAAATAAAGAACCGTACAACCTGTGATCAAAACTACCTGGACACCTGGCTGAAAATGACTTACAAGTTCGTGGCACCCTCTGTCAGTAATGCTGGAATTCAATATGGTGTTGGCCCACCCTTAGCCTTGGTGACAGATTCCAATCTCGCAGGCATACGTTCAGTCAGGTGCTGGAAAGTTTATTGGGGAATGGCAGTCCATTCTTCACGGAGTGTTGCATTGAGGAGAGTTATCGGTCAGTGAGGCCTGGCATGAAGTCGGCGTTCCAAAACATCTCAAAGGTGTTCCATAGGATTCAGGTCAGGACTCTGTGCAGACCAGTCCATTACAGGGAAGTTATTGTCGTGTAACCACTATGTCACAGGCAGTGTATTATGAACAGGTGCTTGATCATGCTGAAAGATGCAATTGCCATCCCCGAATTGCTCTTCAACTGTGGGAAGCGAGAAGGTGCTTAAAACATCAATGTAGGCCTATGCTGTGATAGTGCCACGCAAAACAACAATTGATGCAAGCCCCCTCGATGAAAAACACGACGACACCATAACACCACCGCCTCCGAATTTTACTGCTACACACGCTGACAGATGAGGTTTACCAGGCATTCGCCATACCCACACCCTGCCGTCGGATCGCCACATTGTGCACCGTGATTCGTCATTCCACACAACGTTTTTCCACTGTTCAGTCGGCCAATCTTTACGCTCCTTACACCAAGGAGTTGGCGACCCTTTGCTCATAGCTCCAGGCTGCTTTGGCTTCCGTCACACAGCTTGAGGCTGCTGCCAAGGGGCGTCACTCTGGGGGATCGAGCATGGGGATGAGGGGGACATCGAGCACGTCCCACGTGTCCTCCAATCGGTCCACTGCTGCGGCCTCCCCGGGTACTGCCTGCACTGAGGTTGACGCCTCACCCGTGGTCTAGTGGGAGATCATTTCAAAGTATGGCAGGCAGCGAAAAACTTTCTGAGGGGCCGATCGTAGGGTCTCCCTGGTTCGTTTGACGAACAGGTTTCGGGCGTTATCTGTGGCTTATGATGTCTCTGAGCCGGATGCAGTCGTCCACCCTGTTCCAGAGGAAGCTTCTCGGCCCGCAAGGTCTGGGCATTCACAGAGGGTGGGTTTGCTGGTAGTTTGGAGTTCCAATGTTAGTCGCATAATGGGGCCCCTTAGGAACATGGCTGCCCAGGAGGGGAAGGAAGCCAGTGTGCACTCTGTGTGCATTCCGTGGGGAGTCATTCCGGATGTGGAAAGGGTGCTTCTGGGTGCCATGAAGAGTATAGGGTGCCGCCAACTGCAGGTGGTGGCTCTCGTCGGTACCAATGACGTGTGTCGCTTTAGATCAGAGCAGATTCTGTCTGGTTTCGGGCAGCAAGCGGAAATGGTTAAGACTGCCAGTCTTGCTTCCGAGATTAAGGTGCAGCTCACCATCTGCAGCATCGTCGATAGAACCGACTGTGGTCCTTTGGTGCAGAGCCGAGTGGAGGGTCTGAATCAGAGGCTCAGGCGGTTCTGTGACCATGTAGGCTGCAGATTCCTTGACTTGCGCCATCGGATGGTGGGTTTCCAGGTTCGGCTTAATAGGGCAGGAGTCCACTACACACAGGAGGCGGCTACACGGGTAGCGGGGGCTGTGTGGAAGGGACTAGGTGGCTTTTTAGGTTATAGGGTCGCAGGGAACCACAGAAGGGACGTCCGTCTAATAGTGGGCAGGTAAAAGACAGTAAGGTAGAAACGATTGGTATTGTAGTTGTAAATTGTCGTAGCTGTGTTGGGAAAGCACCAGAGCTCCAAGCCCTAATAGAAAGCACTGAAGCTCAAATAGTTGGAGGTACAGAGAGCTGGCTAAAGCCGGAAATAAGTTCAGCCGAAATTTCTTCAAACGATCTAACAGTGTTCAGAAAGGATAGATTAAATACATTTGGTGATGGAGTATTTATTGCTGTTAAGGGTAGTTTGCCTTGTAGCAAAATTCAAGTAGATAGTTCGTGTGAAATAGTATGGGTAGAGGTTATACCTGACAGACTAAACTATTAATTGGATCGTTTTACTGCCCCCCCCCCCCCCCCCGACTCAGAAGATATAGTTGCTGAACAGTTCAAAGAAATAAGTTCCCTGCTCATACAACTATATTCAGTGGTGACTTTAGTCTACCCTCGATATGCTGGAAAAATTATACGTTTAAATCCGTCGGCAAGCATAAAACATCATCCGAAATTGTACTGAATGCTTTCTAAGAAAATTATTTTGAACAATTAGTTCATGAGGTCACTCGAAGCGTAAATGGTTGCGAAAGCATACTTGACCTTTTAGTAACAAATAATCCTGGACAAATAGTATTGTGACTAATACAGGGATTAGCGACCACAAGGCAGTTGCTACTAGGCTGAATACCGTAATACCTACAACTATCAAAAAGAAACACAAAATATATCTATTTAAAGAATATTTTAAGAGACAGTGTTCAGTCCTTCCGAGCTGATCATGTAAGTGCAGAAAAGTTGTGGAATATTTTCAAAGAGATAATATCGACAGCAATTGGGAGATATATAACACATAAATTAATAAGTGATGGTACTGATCCCCCATGGTACACAAAACTGGTCAGATCGTTGTTGCGGAAGCAACGAAAAGAGCATGCCAGATTTAAAAGAACGCAAAATCCCCAAGATTGGCAAAGTTTTACAGAAGTTGGAATATGGCACGTACTTCAAAGCGAGATGCTTTTAATAATTTCCACAACGAAACTCTGTCTCGAAATCTGGCAGAAAACCCAAAGAGATTCTGGTCATACATAAAGCATACCAGTGGCAAGACGCAATCAGTACCTTCACTGCGCGATAACAACGGTGAAGTCACTGGTGACAGTGCCACCAAAGCAGAGTTATTAAACACAGCTTTCCGAAACCCCTTCACTAAAGAAGACGAAGTAAATATTCCTGAATTCCAATCAAGAACAACTGCCAAGATGAGAAACATAGAAGTAGATATCCTCGGTGTAACGAAGCAGCTTAAATCACTTAATAAAGGCAAGGCCTACGGTCCAGATTGTATACCAGTCAGGTTCCTCTCAGAGTATGCTGATAAAATAGCTCCATATTTAGCAATTATATACAACCATTCGCTCACAGAAAGATCCGTACCTAAAGACTGGAAAATTGCTCAAGTCACACCAATACCCATAAAGGGAAGTAATCAGCTGAATTACAGGCTTATATCACTAACGTCGATTTGCAGTAGGGTTTTGGAACATATACTGTATTCGAACATTATTAAGTACCTCGAAAGAAACGATTTATTGACATATAGTCATCATGGTTTCAGAAAATATCGTTCTTGTCAAACACAACTAGCTCTTTATACTCATGAAGTAATAAGTGCTATCGACAGGGGATGTCAAATTGATTCCATATTTTTAAATTTCCAGAAGGCTTTCGACACCGTTCCTCACAAGCGTCTTCTAACCAAACTGAGTGCCTACGCAGTATCGCCTCAGTTGTGCGACTAGATTCGTGATTTCCTGTCAGAAAAGTCACAGTTCGTAGTAACAGACGGAAAGTCATCGAGTAAAACAGAAGTAATATCCGGCGTTCACCAAGGAAGTTTTATAGGCCCTCTATTGTTCCTGATCTATATTAACGACATAGGAGACAATCTGAGTAGCCGTCTTGGATTGTTTGCAGATGATGCTGTCATTTACCGTCTTGTAAAGTCATCAGACGATCAAAACGACTCGCAAACTGATTTAGATAAGATATCTGTATGGTGCGAATAGTGGCAATTGACTCTGAATAGCCGGCCGAAGTGGCCGTGCGGTTAAAGGCGCTGCAGTCTGGAACCGCAAGACCGCCACGGTCGCAGGTTCGAATCCTGCCTCGGGCATGGATGTTTGTGATGTCCTTAGGTTAGTTAGGTTTAACTAGTTCTTAATATGAAGGCTGTAAATTCAACTAAATACTTAGGTATTACAATTACAAATAACCTAAATTGGAACGATCACATAGATAATATTGTGGGTAGAGCAAACCAAAGACTGCGATTCATTGAGAGAACACTTAGAAGGTGTAATAGGTCTATTCTGGAGTATTGCTGTGCGGTGTGGGATCCGCATCAGGTGGGACTGACGGATGACATCGAAAAAGTACAAAGAAGGTCAGCTTGTTTTGTATTATCGCGAAATAGGGGAGATAGTGTCACAGACATGATACGTGAATTGGAGTGGCAATCATTGAAACAAAGGCGTTTTTGGTTGCGACGGGAACTTCTCATGAAATTTCAATTACCAGTTTTCTCCTCCGATTGCGAAAACATTGTTGCCACCCACTTGCACAGGGAGAAATGATCTTCACGATAAAATAAGAGAAATCAGGGCTCGCACAGAAAAATTTAAATGCTCGTTTCCTTGCTTGCTGATGCAGACTGCTTTTGTTGATATCGTGTGATATTAGCAAGTTTCTTTTTCGGGGTGTATTTTGCAAGTTTTTAGTGAGTTTGACTTGCACAAGACCTGTAACGTCACCAAAACATCACAGTATCGTCATGCGAACTCGTAAACTTCGAGCTTTGGAGGTAAACCACAATAAACGCCTTAAGTTTAGAACTGAAAACACTTAAAATATTAAGCAGCCGCAAAGTTAACATTCATCGCATTAAAGATCTCTCCGAAACGCGTGTTTTCATATGATTTGCTGCAAAGTGTCAGAAAATGTAATGATGACGTTTAAAAGCACTAACCAAAGATTTTAACTCGAAGTTAGCTTCTAATGATATTTAATACCTGATTATAGAAGATACAGTACGTAAAATTAAGGGTAGAGAGTGATATGCCCACCCCCTCCCCCTGAATTCTTAGTTGTTTATGTCAGACTAATCTGTAGCGTAACCCTAGGTCTATGTTGGCTCCGATCGATAAATACCGCAGCCTTCCCCAGTATAGAAACCACGAGCCGCGCCTGGTCTGGATAGATCAACTGTCGGTGGTCTCTGTCAGTGAACAGACGGGGTCGGCCTGTACGCTTTTCTGCTGTACGTGTCCCTACACGTTTCCAGTTCAGTATCACATCGGAAACAGTGGACTTAGTGTGATGTCCCTTCCCTTATTCTTCACTTGCCGGGAGGGGACGCGACTCGTAACGATGTTGGTCCCCGTCGATGTGACGTGGAACACCACCTGCAACTCTCGTAAGAACACAACTCCTCGCGTGGTTTAGAAATATTCTGTTATCTGTCCGCAAGTCTTCTCAGCTTGTGCGAACTGGTAAACTGCAATCGTTTATTTTCATTTTTATGCCCGGTTAGTTCCGTGATGAAATAAAATCTTGATTCTTGATTTGATCATTACGGTTGTTTTTCACATCATACATAGCGAGGACGAAATTTTGCTGTCTACTATTCCGTTACTATTCCATTGCTACGTCAAGCTATGTTGGAGTAAATGTTTTTTTATCTGTTGACTCAGATTTTTTTGTTCTTTCTGTAATTGATTGTTTGCCCCTACAACACACGCACACCGATATATCATTAAAAATTAACTTCTGTTCAGTTCAGTAATCGTGACGCTGACGACGACGTTTGACAAATCGGCGTACTTGTCTTTCTTCGTGTCTTCGTTTTATTGTGTCCTATTCAAGACGACGAATCGTTTTTCTGTCGTTGATCCATTGCTCTCAAGGTTTGTAACTGTTCATCAGTACGAAGGCTAAGTCCGATAAACCAATATCACACAATTGAAGTCTAACACTCGTCTTACTATACCGTCGCGTTGAGAACGGTAAAGATTAGATTTCATCAGCCGAATGACTGAGCAATACTTCAGTCTCTACCTCACGAATTATCAAACTTCCAAAACTGAAACAATCTAATAGCGTTTGCTTTCAGACAACTATCGCTAAAGTACTCTAGAGCGACTCAAGAGCAACTGATTGAACATTTCCATATCCGAGTTGCATTGTGGTCGCATTGAATTTCCTTTTCGATGCGGCTACAACTCTCTTCCATGGTAACTGTTATCTTTGACTGAATTACTTTTCTTGGATTTAACCTTCGTTCATATGATTTTGAATTTATTCTATAGTAGTTGGATGAACAGGAAAAAGATAAAGGAAACAAAAGAAAAGTTCGGAGTAGGTATTAAAATCCATGGAGAAGAAATAAAATTTTTGAGGTTCGCCGATGACATTGTAAATCTGTCAGAGACAGCAAACGACTTGGAAGAGCAGTTGAACGGAATGGAAAGTGTCTTGAAAGGAGGGTATAAGATGAACATCAACAAAAGCAAAACGAGGATAATGGAATGTAGTCGAATTAAGTCCGGTGATGCTGAGGGAATTAGATTAGGAAATGAGACGCTTAAAGTAGTAAAGGAGTTTTGCTATTTGGGGAGCAAAATAACTGATGATGGTCGAAGTAGATAGGATATAAAATGTAGACTGGCAATGGCAAGGAAAGCGTTTCTTAAGAAGAGAAATTTGTTAACATCGAGTGTTGATTTAAGTGTCAGGAAGTCGTTTCTCAAAGTATTTGTATGGAGTGTAGCCATCTATGGAAGTGAAACGTGGACGATAAATAGTTTGGACAAGAAGAGAATAGAAGCTTTCGAAATGTGGTGCTACAGAACAATGTTGAAGATTAGATGCGTTTTATTACATAACTAATGAGGAGGTATTGAATAGAATTGGGGAGAAGATGAGTTTGTGGCACAACTTGACTAGAAGAAGGGATCGGTTGGTAGGACATGTTCTGAAACATCGAGGGATCACCAATTTAGTATTGGAGGGCAGCGTGGAGGGTAAAAATCGTAGAGGGAGACCAAGAGATGAATACACTAAACAGATTCAGAAGGATGTAGGTTGCAGAAGGTACTGGGAGATGAAGAAGCTTGCACAGGATAGAGTAGCATGGAGAGCTGCATCAAACCAGTCTCAGGACTAAAGACCACAACAACAACAACAGTTCGATAAAGAATCTATGATGATCCTTTCCTTTTATCTCCCCTTTTTGTATGCTATTCTCAGTATTTGAACGATATACGTGTTAATCAAAATATTAACAGTGTAGATTTTATCGCCAATAGCTGCTGTGATGTCAACAGAGCAGCTGATAAGAGTGCTCTACCTACCATCTCCGAAGGTTGCCATGGATCTGATGATGGTCATGTGATATGACCGAAACCGGTCACCTATGTTCTTGAAGCATATGTGGTGTGATCAAGACTGAATTTTTGAAAGAAAAATTTTGTAAAATTTTTGATCACTGTTCCAAAAATGTTTATTAAAATTACTAATTTATAAAATTTGCCAAAAAAAAGGTAACAGGCGATGGTGTTATAAGTTGGTGGGGCTGGGGGGGGGGGGGGGGAGAGGAGTCCCAGATCATACCACATAAGACTAACAGGGGATACTGAATGTCTTAACACAAAATATTTGATCAGGCGTATATCTTCAAAAATATCTTCATATCAATGACAGTTCGCCGCTACTATTTGCGTGGTTTCCGCTATCGCTACGGAAGATTGCCCAACTGATCTGTTTAAAAAAAAAAAAAAAAAATGTCTCTCAGCACTATGGGACTTAACATCTGAGGTCATCAGTCCCCTAGAACTTAGAACTACTTAAACCTAACTAACCTAAGGACATTTCACACATCCATGCCCTAGGCAGGATTCGAACCTGCGACTGTAGCAGCAGCGCGGTTCCGGACTAAAGCGCCTAGAACCACTCGGCCACAACGGCTGGCAGGCGAAAATCTGCAACTGAGAAAAATATTAACAGAAATGGTGTTGAAAAAAGAACAGCACAAATGGACACAGACTTATTGCACTAAAGTGAAGTCATGATGGAAATGCTGAAAAACCAGCCACAGCGGCCGACAGGCGAATATCTGCAACTGAGAAAAATATTAACAGAAATTGTATTGAAGAAAGAACAGAACAAATGGACACACGCCTATTGGACTAAAGTGAAGGCATCACGGAAATGCTGAAAACCCAGAATTGGCAGTTTCTTGAAAATAGAAGCAAATATTCTACGAAAGCCTACTTACGAAGTTTCAGGAATCAGTTTCAAGTCATTTTAGCAGGCATTCGTATTGCGGGCATACGCAATTGTAACAGGAAGAGAGCACTACAAGTGGCCCAATTCTAAATATCCTCTGCCATGGGCTTCACGGTGATTTGGGTATGCATGTAGATGTAGATAACTGTTGCGAATCTCACGAAGTGCGTTCTCGGTAGCTCTAAAGATCTAAATTTAGGAAGAAAAATAAGACAGTGTCGCGATACTGCAGCCTTGAATGTTACGGCTGACGTCGGCGCGTGGACAGGGAAGAACTGAACGCGTGGATCAACAGACCTGATCCCACAGAAGGATGGATACGCTAGGGTCCTCTAGTAGTCGAAGTGAAAAGTAAACGCGACGACAGCGCGGCACACGGGTCCGGATCAAACTACTGCGCCTTGCAAAGAGTTTTGTTTATTGGTATGTACTTACAAAGAAAACAACTAATGAATTCCAGCAGAAACAGACATAGGTTATTACTGCTTGTATGCGATACAGTCAGTTCGGGAATTATATAGTTGCCCCTTTGCCACTTAGAAGTGCGCAGAACCGACAGGGGAATCCCCGTTGCTGCGCCCAGCACTTTCAACTGTCTCGCAGCTGCAGCGGTGGGTCTCTTTCTGTGGGCTAAGGGAAACCGTAAGACGTGTTGCAACGGGCACGCAAGAAGAGATCTGGCACCGTTTTCAGTCCATCGGTAGAGTGTTGCCGCAGCAGAACGGTCGTAGAGGTAACGCTTCTCTCACGTAGATATACTATATCGAAAGATACATTTTTTTTTGTTTCGTTTTTAGTCGTCCAGTTTTCCAGCTGGTTTCGTGTGGCCTTTCATCTTGCTTTTGTATGCTATACCCATCATCTCAGAGGAGCACTTCCACCCATCGTCGTGAATTATTAGTTTTGTTTGCTATAAAATAATATTTGCTATTGCCAGCAACGATTTTCCTTTATTGGTTTTCTGCATGACGCATTTCGGGGGTTAATTGTAATTATCAAGTGCGTTTCTTCGTGCATATGACATTTTTAGAAGCGAGGTTTACGACCTGTCAGCTTCTGTATTATTTAAGCTACAACCGTGATGTAAACAGGCGTAATCTTGTAATTACAAATGTATCCTTCTGTACAGATAATGGCGGATTTGTAAATAATCATTGCAAAGTTCCTTCAGAATTCAAGTCTTCATTCTCAAGTTTTAGGAAAATCAAGTGAAATGCGTTGTTCTGATGCTGTGGTTTACTCTTTGTTTAGTTTCGTTGCTATCCAAGCTAGCAGTAAAATAATTACAACCGCCGGTTGTAACTTCGATTGCTTTTTCCTGTCCATGACCGTTATTTTATAGACGAAAGTGTGGGAAATTTACGTGCTTGTTTCTACTGAATATGATGTAATATTCTGGGACAGTTCTGCGAAGAAACGTAAAATATACTGTATCCATGCTTTCTTGAAACATTTTTTATAGCATGAATAAGTACGTGTTTTAGTACATTATATGGAAGCACTAAACTGCATTTTATTCACAGTATGTAAGTTTCCTGTTATTGGGTGAGAAGACCGCCCTTAGTCTTAAAAAAATGTAACATAATTTACAAATTAGTTTTACTGGAGATCCGAAAAAAATTCACTTATCTGACTGTTGTAATGTTTTACTGCGTTATCCTCGTTCTTTTTCGTTCACGTCGCAGTGTGTTCTTTCCATTTAGATTTCGCAGGGTTTTTCGCCTGGGTACCGATTTTCCAGCAATGTTTTATCTACATTGTGCAGAAGTTGGACGCATTATAAATATCGACTAATGTGAAAATTCGGCACATCCATATTATCCGTGTTTTGTTTACGTTTTTAGCTCATTTTTTCCGAATTATCTTTATTTTGTTAACACTCAGACTATCAGCTGGTTTTCGTGTTTGTTTTATTACTAAAAAGTGTATTTTCAGCATATTGATTTTGATGCCTTTGAAATGTTAGGTTTTTTTGTTTCAATTAGCCGAGAATTACGAACCAATTTTACATCTGGATGATTTTTTACTTTCTTTTCACTGAAAATTCTCTTATTTCGCTGTGTCTTCTACTCCAGTTACTTCCTATTACAGCTTCCACCCAAGAAAATTTATGCTTTTAACACATTACGTTTTGAAATGATTCTTTTTGTTTCTTCTCTTGTATTGTAGTATACGTAGTGATGTATATTTTCGATTTATATGATCTTGGTTGTCTATTTTTTCAGAGGTACTTAAAGATGCCTTTATTATCTTATTGTAAACTATTCTGTTTAAATGCTCGTAAATGATTAATCCATTCATGATTGCCCTTGTTACATTTTCTATATTCCGGTACGTTTCAGAGTTGCTTTTAAATTTACAAATTTCTGTATTTCTTAGAGGTCTCAAATTTTCAAAATGGTTCAAATGGCTCTGAGCACTATGGGACTTAACTTCTGAGGTCATCAGTCCCCTAGAACTTAGAACTACTTAAACCTAACTAAGGACATCACACACATCCATGCCCGAGGCAGGATTGGAACCTGCTACCGTAGCGGTCACGCGGTTCCAAACTGAAGCGCCTAGAACCGCACGGCCACACCGGTCGGCCTCAAATTTTCCCTTGTACTTCGTGGATTGGAGAGTGCTAGGTCTGTTAATTTTTTTTTATTATTTTGATCGCCTCCTTTCTTTGAGGGAGAATAATTACAGCATCGTTCCAGTTTTAGGGAAGTGTTTGTGTCACAGCTATTCCGTAAAAACTTATTTGAACTGTTCTTATACGTATCAGTCTTCCTGCAGCTTTAATCATTCTTCAGGAATGTTGCCTATCTTCACTTTTTGAACTGTTTTATACACCTCATTTCGCATTACTTGCGGAATTTGATTTTAGCTGTCAGTGCCTGTGTTTCTTAGTCACTCCTTCAACTGCAGATATGCAAATATATAGACCTAGAAGAATAATCATTTGCCATTTGTAGTAGTAAGTTAGTGTTTTGTTTTCAAACACACTTGTTATTTTCAATTATTTCTCTTAGCATTTGTTTGCTGTACGTTCGCTTATCGTATTGAAGAAATTTACAAATTTTGTTGTTTAATGAATCATATTCTCTGAGAGTTCCGTCATTATTTACATGAAATTCTAGCCTTTCTTTTCAATGTTTCCTTGCTGCATTTAAGATTTTTATTTCTTTTGCTTTCATTATAGCAACATCACTTACTGTTTGCCATAGAACCTATGTCAAATATATGCACTTGTCAGTCTCTGCTGTGTAACTTCACTATTTAAAAGGCTGTATAAGTTGCTTAATTTGATCTAATGTACCTCTTCATTCTTAAATGAAATCTCGTGTCTTAGAACTCTGACTTGCTGCCTATTGAACCTCTTCATCTCAGAGTAGCACTTGCAACCTACGTCCTCAATTATTTGCTGGATGTATTCCAATCTCTGTCTTCCTCTACAGTTTGAGCCCTCTACAGCTCCCTCTAGTGCCATGGAAGTCAGTCCCTCCGGTCTCAACAGATGTCTTATCATCCTGTTCCTTCTCCTTATCAGTGTTTTCCCTCATATTCCTTTCTTTTCCGATTCTGCACAGAACCTCCTTATTCCTTACCTTGTCAGTCCACCTGATTTTCAACATTCGTCTGTAGCACCACATCTCAAATGCTTCGATTGTCTACTGTTTCGATTTTCCCACAGTCCACGTTTGACTACCATACAATGCTGTGCTCCAAATGTACATTCGCAGAAAATTGTTCCTAAACACCTAAGTTCGATTTATCAAACATAGGCAACTTCCTGGCAGATTAAAACTGTGTGCCAATTCGAAACTCGAAATCGGGACCTTTACCTTTCGGGGGAAAGTGCTCTACCATTTGAGCTACCAAAGGTCCACTCACAACCCGTCCTCACAGCTTCAATTCCGCCAGTACCTCGTTTCCTGCCTTCCTAACTTCACAGAAGCTCGCCTGCAGACCTTGTAGAACACTCCTGGAAGAAAGGATATTGCGGAGACATGGCCTAGCCACAGCCATGGGGATGTTTACAGAATGAAAATTTCACTCTGCAGCTTAGTGTGCGCTGATATGAAACTTCCTGGCAGATCGAGGACCTTTCCAAAGGTTCCGAGTTCAAGTCCCGGTCCGGCACACAGTTTTAATCTGCCAGGAAGTTGACTAGGTTCGATACTAGTAGTCTTCTCTTGCCTAGGAATGCCCCTTTTGCCAGTGCTAGTTTGCTTTTGATGTTCTCCTTGCTCCATCAATCCTGATGTCAATTTTCTCGCTGTTATCATTTCTGCTACTTCTCATTACTTTCGTCTTTATTTCGTTTACTCTCAGACCATATTCTGTACTCATTAGACTGTTCATTCCATTCAGCAGATCACGTAATTCTTATTCACTTTCACTCAGGATAGCAATATCATCAGCGAATTCCACTCCTGAACTTTTATTTCCATCATTGCTTATTCGATGTACAGATTGAACAGTAGTGGCGAAAGACTACATCCCTGTCTTACATCCTTTTTAATCCGACCACTTTTTTCTTGGTCGTCCACTCTTATTCTTACCTCTTGGTTTCTTCTACATATTGTATATTACTCGTCTCTTCCTATAGCTTACCCCTATTTTTCTCAGAATTTCGAAAATGTTGCACGATCTTACATTATCGAACCAAAGAGGCAATTCTGACGTTGCGGTTGATAATAGAAGCAAGACTAAAGAAAAGTCAAGACACGTTCATAGGATTTCTTTCTTTAGTCTTGCTTCCATAATTAACCACAACGCCAGAATTGCCTCTCTGGTGCGTTTACCTTTCCTAAAGCCAAACCGATCGTCATTTAACACATCCTCAATTTGCTTTTCCATTTTTCTGTATATTATTCTTGTCAGTAACTTGGATGCATGAGCTGTTAAGCTCATTGCACGATAATTCTCGCACTTGTTAGCTCCTGCAGTCTTCGGAATTATGTAGATGATATTTTTCTGAAAGTCAGATGGTATGTCACTAGACTCATACATTCTCCACACCAACGTGAATAGTTGTTTTGTTGCCGCTTTCCCCAATGATTTTAGAAATTCTGATGAAATGTTACCTAACACTTCTGCCTTATTTGATCTTAAGTCCTCCAAAGCTCTCTTACAATTTGTTTGTAATACTGGATTCCCTATCTCTCCTAAATCGACTCGTCTTTCTTCTTCTATCATGTCAGACAAATCTTTCCCCTAGGCCTTCAATGTACTCTTTCCGCCTATCCGCTCTCTGCATTTAGCAGTGGAATTCCCGTTGCACTCTTAATGTTACAACCCTTTCTTTTAATTTCGCGGAAGGTTATTTTGTTTTTCCTATATGCTGAGTCAGTCCTTCCAACAATCACGTCTTTTCGATTTCTTTACATTTTTCATGCAAGCATTTCGCCATAGCTTCCCTGCACTTTCTGTTTATTTCATTCCTCAGCGCCTTGTATTTCTGCATTTCCCTTTAATAAATATAGATTTTAATTCTCTCCTATAGTCACGGAAAAAAACTAGAAAGAAAGCCAGATGATGGTGAAAAAAGTCTTTCTTCCTGACGGCAGCTAAGTCACTCATTTGCTAGCAAAATGATATTAAAAAGAAGCCAGAGTTAGCTGTGAAAAAGCTGGTTTAGCAAGACTCTCGATAGCATAGCAGTCACGTGTCCGAGCTGGTACAATATTGTTTGGCTTTTGTTCGGAAGTTGGGGTCGTACGTACGCGACTTGTTATTGTTTGTTTCTGGTGAGTGTTGTGTGTACAGCAATAGAGAAGTGGTCAAACGAGAAGTCTATAACTTTCATAAACGTGACTCATTAATGACCAGAGCGGTGGAACGTACAAGGTAATGTATATAAAGCTCCCACTCAGAAAATTAGGGCTACCATGCTGTTGCAGATGAAATCGGAAACACTCTTGTTTTTTTTTTGTGATCTGTATCATGTCTTTCCGTGCGCTGTGAGCATAAAGAAAATATAAACAAAACATTTATTTCAGACTTAGCCGTAATGAAATCGTTGTCCGTCTACCAAAGCTTTGCGCACTTATTGGTACCGAGAGGCTTATTAATGACACTAAACTTACGTACAAACCACCCGCAGCTAAAAACCGAAGGCTGATCGGCAATCGGGTTGTAACTGACATGCAGTCTCTCACTTTTGTACTGGTTTTAGCAGTTCTCGTATCAATTGGAATTTGTGTTTTCACATTCTGGTAAAATTCTGGGAATGATTTGTATTCAGCATCAGTTCACGATTTAGATTTTTTGGCATTCCGCTAACCCAAAAAGCAATGTATTCACGAAGCCCTATTTCTCTTGTTCTTTCTGACTTGATTCCTTTTATGGTGTACGAGGAGTGTTCAATAAGTAACGCAACACAATTTTTTTCTGAAAGCAGGTTGCTTTCATTCAGGATTCCAATACTCCATGTTATTCAGCACACTTTTGGAAATAAAAACCTATTTTTAACGTAATTTCAGTTCAATGCGACAGCTTTACGCTACCATACTGTCATGGCCTGTATGCCTGCATAGTTCAACTCTACTGGTTGACGTCGGAGCCAATGTCTTGATGCATCAAGATCCTCCCAATCATCCACGTACTGCTTTCCACAAAGTGCATCCTCAACTATAGTCTATTCACCGAGAGCTGGGACGAAACATAAACAGTGTCACGTGAGCGACTACGCTCGTTTCCAGAGAAAGCATTCGGTGTTCACGTGATACGTAGGGGTGTGGAAAATCCGTGGCGCACGCTTTGCAGCTGGCGGCGTTCGGCTGGCTGCCGAGCTGTCACAGCGGACCGTGAGAAACCTGGGCAACAATGTACGAAATAAATTTAACAATAATGTTAAACTGAGTTCATTCTGTCGAAGCAGATTTATTTTCATTCAGGTTGCTAACAAAACGCTCCATTAAAACACAATTAATTGTTAATTTTAATAACAATACCAGTAACAATAATGAGAAAGGACGAAACAAGGTTCACTCTGTCGAACTTGAACTGTTTTCATTGAGATTTATAACAAACCGCTCCTCTCTCTCCTCTATAATGCAGTCTAATTTCCACATTTGAGTTTCCACTTTTTCTACGACATGGAGGACGCACAAGTGTTCGAATCCTCTGCAGTCACTGTTCTTACTGCTTCTTCTAGCAGTACTTTAACTTCCGGCATTTTGTATGTTTTGTTTTTCACTGAAACATAGCCTATGATTTTGGCCCACACTAACTCGATGGTGTTTAATTCACAGTGGTACGGAGGAATTACGAGAACTGTTTTCCCTGCATTATTCGCAATTTCATCTATTGCGTATTCGTTGTGCGCTGTTCTGTGATTTTTAACTGTTATCTAAAAGTTCTTTCTTCAACATACCGTCTTAGAAATCGATGTTTTTAGATTTTAGCCACTCTGATATTTCGTGCTTATTGGAATTCGCATTGGGAACTTTTTGTTTTCTCCGAGAATGGTACGGCGCGTTACCAAGAACAATAACTGCATTTTCCTGAAGCCGAGGAAGAACATCTTGAAACCACTTCTCGAAGGTTTCGGCGCACATCTCCTCATGATAATCTCCACTTTTCTTGGATTCGAAAGTCCACAAACATCCTTCAACGAACCCTGCTTTGCTGAATTTATAGTGTCATCTACCCAGACGTAACTTCGGATATGTCCTGCGTTCACCCACGTCTCGTCCAAATAGTAAATGGGTCTGCCTTCATCTCTCAACCGTTTAATGGTTCGAAGATAACGCCGCCTCCATAAGAAGATGTCATCCCTGTCTATTAGCATGCTATCACGCGCGCGCCGGACACATATGAAATTCATTTCTCTCAATAACTTATAAAATGTAGTTCTCCGAAAATTGGCCAGATCTGCATCTTCGTTCACGACTGTAACCACTTTGTCAATTGATGGCAACTCGTTACGAAAAAAAAAATTCGTGTACTTTCCTTCGTATCGCATTTCTATCGAAGTCATCAACATTTTCAGAAAGTTTGTCGTAATTTTCCTTTCTTGGTAGACTTCAAAGAGTGTGTGGCCTTGTACTCACTTATCACACGATACACTGAAGAACGTCCAACACCTGTAGCTGCAGCTGTTTTCGAAACAATATCACTCATCGACTGCTCTGGATGTAAAAGTTACTTTTTATACACATAAGCACCATGTGCTTCTCAGAACTTAATGATTTCTTTTTTGCTCGCTTCTTTGGTGGACTCAAAACTGACACGATGACGTCGCTCGCTGAATCCGTGGATGACATAATAAGGACAGCCGTATGTGATGCTAATGAAATAAGTGAATATATAAAATAAGAAACCATGTGATGCTATTGGATGCGCACATAGACAGTGAATGCTCAGCGTGACTACAAACACATATACTTACTCTAATAATCAACAACTAGTCTTTCAAGCGTCTTTACAGATGAACATAAGATATGCTGAAATCGTTGCTGTACAACACCCACTAACGAGCTCACACCTGCAACTGAGGCGGCCACACTGACTGAGCGCCGCGCCTGCGAACCGCACAATGTATCGTTCATAAAGGACAAACGGTTGCACCCATCACACTCGAACAAACTACAAAATTAAATTCATACCTTTCTGAAACTTTTCCCGCTTACACCCCCACAAAAGAATTTAAAGGGAAAAAGTTTGTCGCTTACTATATTTCGGATGATGATTTGGTAAAAGTTCTATATCAGACGTGAGATTTTAATTCATTGCTTCACTATTACTGACTCTATTGGGCAGAAAATTTGCAGACGTCATCAACATATAGCACTGAAGGCAATTATAAAATTATTTTGCTGTGCGACACACAGTTTAGGAGATATGGCGTGATAAATATACAGTAACGCGAAAAAACAACTTTTCCTGAAAGCTTAAATATTTCTCTTTTTGAGTGACAATAAATTTTAATGTAATGTAAATAAAGCTGTCGGAAGGTAGTTCTTGGATCACTTTATCATGTTCAGGTGCCAAATTATAAAAAACACGACTTTCATTTTTTTATTTCTGACGCCCCAAGCTTGTACACCCCTCGACGGCAGCGCTGTGGTCACGCGCCTTGCCGTGTTTACAGTACGTCTCTTGTTTCGGTGAATGGAGTATAGGGCAAAGAGATGGAGGCTGGAAGGTGCGAGATGAGGGCTGTAGGGTGGATCCCAACGGGCACATACCTTTCAGTACCCCAACTGGTGGACAGGTGTGTCCGCTCTACCAACAGAGACGTCCAATTGTGCAGCGAGGTGTTTAGTTGTAATCCGTCTGTCACCTCGAATGAGAGTGTCCACACGTTCCAACACGTCAAGAGTCACGCAGGAGATCTGTCAGATTTGTGTGACGTTGCAGTGATGACAGATGCCTCGCCCCAACGACTCACCGTGCGTTTGTTCATTTCCAGATCCCTGTAGACGTTCTGCAAGCGCCTAAGTACATCGGCGATGCTCTGGTTTTCCGCCAAAAGCAAGTCAATGATAGCTCTCTGCTTGGAACGAACATCTGTTACATATGTCACTTTGAAGACTATACAGGGTGGTCCATTGATGGTGACCGGGCCAAATATCACACGAAATAAGCATCAAGCGAAAAACCTACAAAGAACGAAACTCGTTTAGCTTGAACGGGGAAACCAGATGGCGCTATGGTTGGCCCGCTAGATGACGCTGCCATACGTCAAACGGATATCAACTGCGTTTTTTTAAAGTAGGAACCCCCCATTTTTTATTACATATTCGTGTAGTACGTAAAGATATATGAATGTTTTAGTTGGACCACTTTTTTCGCGTTGTGATAGATGGCGCTGTAATAGTCACAAACGTGTAAGTACGTGGTATCACGTAACATTCCACCAGTGCGGACGGTATTTGCTTCGTGATACACTACCCGTGTTGAAATGGACCGTTGGCCAATTGCGGAAAAGATCGACGTCATGTTGATGTATGGCTATTGTGATCAAAATGCCCAACGGGCGTGTGCTATGTATGCTGCTCGGTATTCTGGACATCAATCGAGTGTCCGGACCGTTCGCCGGATAGTTATATTTAAGGAAACAGGAAGTGTTCAGCCACATGTGAAACGTCAGCCATGACCTGCAACAAATGATGATGCCCAAGTAGGTGTTTTAGCTGCTGTCGCGGCTAATCCGCACATCAGTAGCAGACAAATTGCGCGAGAATCGGGAATCTCAAAAACGTCGGTGTTAAGAACGGTACATCAACATCGATTGCGCCTGTACCATATTTCTATGCACCAGGAATTGTATGTCGACGACTTTGAACGTCGTGTACAGTTCTGCCACTGGGCACAAGAGAAATTACGGGACGGTGACAGAATTTTTGCACGCGTTCTATTTAGCGACGAAGCGTCATTCACCAACAGCGGTCACGTAAACCGGCATAATATGCACTATTGGGCAACGGAAAATCGATGATGGCTGCGACAAGTGGAACATCAGTGACCTTGGCGGTAATGGTGCGGCATTATGGGAGGAAGGATAATTGGCCCCCATTTTATCGATGGCAATCTAAATGGTGCAACGTATGCTGATTTCCTACGTAATGCTCTACCGATGTTACTACAAGATGTTTCACTGCATGACAGAATGGCGATGTACTTCCAACATGATGGATGTCCGGCACATAACGCGCGCGCGGTTGAAGCGGTATTGAGTAGCATATTTCATGACAGGTCGATTGGTCGTCGAAGCACTATACCATGGCTCGCACGTCCACCGGATTTGACTTCCCCGGATTTCTTTCTTTGGGAAAGTTGAAGGATATTTGCTATCGTGATCCACCGACAACGCCTGACAACATGCGTCAGCGCAATGTCAATGCATGTGCGAATATTACGGAAGGCGAACTACTCGCTGTTGAGAGGAATGTCGGTACACGTATTGCCACATGCATTGAGGTTGACGTACATCATTTTGAGCATTTATTTCATTAATGTGGTATTTACAGGTAATCACGCTGTAACAGCATGCCTTCTCAGAAATGGTAAGTTCACACAAAGGTACATGTATCACATTGGAACAACCGAAATAAAATGTTCAAACGTGCCTACGTTCTGTATTTTAATTTAAAAAACTTACCTGTTACCAACTGTTCGTCTAAAATTGTGAGCCATATGTTTGTGATTATTACAGCGCCATCTATTACAAAGTGAAAAAAGTGGTCCAACTAAATTATTCACGTTTCTTTACGTACTACACGAAGCTATAGTAAAAAAATTAGGGTTTCTATTGAAAAAAACGCAGTTGATATCTGTTTATCCTATGGCAGCGCCATCTAGCGGGCCAACCATAGCGCCATCTGGTTTCCCCCTTCAAGCTGGACAAGTTTCGTTCTTTGTAGTTTTTTCGTTTGACGCTTATTTCGTGAGATATTTGGCCCGGTCACGATCAATGGAACACCCTGTACATAGTGGCACTAACCATCGGAACTTCATGAACCTACAGAGACAGAAGCGGGAGTATTTCACGGTATCGCACAACAAGTTCCACATTTTTTCGACCAAGGCCGAGAAACAAAAATTTGTTGCATCAGTTATTGAACGCCTATCGTAAAGCAGTAGAGCCGCTATCGCTCTATGTCGGCGTACCTTCATTCTGTGGCAGTAGCGTGGCCCCTTTGTAAACACTGCTGGCCCGGAAATGAATTGCTACAAACATTGCCGGGCACTAGTCGTCGGTAATGTTACAGTACTTGTGGCTACAATTCGTATGGCCACAATGTTGCTGGACAACTTCGTCGGGATGTATTGCCAGCAAAATGCATTTTTGTGCCTCTTGAAAACATATATTTACGATACCAGCAGTTCGTCTCTGAATTTGTCACATCTCTATTGTCATGACTGCATGATAAGGACTGCAAACACGGGAACATTAGAATCGGTCGCACTAGACTGTTCATTCCATTTAACAGGACCTGCAGTTCTTCTTCAGCTTCACAGATGACAGCGGTGTTTACAGGATATCTTATCATTGATATTCTTTCATCCTGAAATGTTGATATCAATTTTTGAAATTCTTTCGTGGCCCTATCATTCCATTGTCTGCATATGAATGCGTTGTCTGCTACAGCTGGTTCTGCCATTGGCTGCCATGCAAATCAAACAAGGTGACTTCCTGGCAGGCCATGTCCATCAAATTGATACACATATTGCAGGCCATATATACAGCTACATTGACGAAAGGATATATAGGATCCGATGCTTCGTGGAGAGCCCATGCAGTTATGGTTCTGAAATTCGTTGATGAACCCTCTCCATATTTGATATGTGATTACTGACAGCCTATTCTCACAGTTGGCAGCTACACTATGTGATCAAAAGTATCTGCACACCCCCAAAAACACACGTTTTTCATATTAGGTGCACTGTGCTACCACCTACTGTCAGGTACTCCATATCAACGGCCTCAGTAGTCATCAGACATCATGAAAGAGCAGAATGGGCGGAACTCACCGATGTCGAACATGGTCTGGTGATTGGGTGTCACTTTGTCATACGTCTGTACGCGAGATTTAGATACTCCTAAAGATCCCTAGGTCCATTGTTTCCGATGTGATAAGTGTAATGGAAACGTGAAGGGACACGTACAGCACAAAAGCATACAGGCCGACCTCGTCTGTTGACTGATATGAGACTGCCGACTGTTAAGAGGGTCGTAATGTGTAAGAGGCAGACATCTATCGAGACCATCATACAGGAATTCCAAACTGCATCAGGATCCACTCCAAGTGCTATTACAATTGGGCGGGAGGTGAGAAAACTTGAATTTCATGGTCGAGGAGCTGGTCATAAGCCACACATCACACCATTAAATGCCAAACGACGCCACGCTTGGTGTAACGAGCGTAAACATTGGACGATTGATGAGTGGAAAAACGTTGTGTGGAGTGACGAATCACGGCACACAATGTGACAATCGGATGGCAGGGTGTGGGTACGACGAATGATCACGGTGATCATCATCTGCCAGCGCGTGTAGTGCCAATAGTAAAATTCGGAGGCGGTGATGCTGTGGTGTGGTCGTGATTTCATGGAAGGGGCTTGCACCCCTTGTTATTTTGCGTGCCACTATCACAGCACAGCCCTACAATGATTTTTAAGGGGCTTCTTTCGTCCCTGTTGAAGAGCAATTCGGGGATGGCGATTGCATCTTTCAACACGATGGAGCACCTGTTCCTAATGCACGGTCTGTGGCGGAGTGGTTGTAGAACAATTAACATCCCAGTATTAGACTGGCCTGCACGGAGTCCTGACCTGAATCCTATAGAATACCTCGCCGACCGACTTATGTACCTCTCCTCAGTGCAGCACTACGTGAAGAATGGGCTGTCATTCCCCACGAAACCTTCCAGCTACTGACTGAACGCCGGCCGGTGTGGTCGAGCGGTTCTAGGCGCTGCAGTCTGGAACCGCGCGACCACTACGGTCGCAGTTCGAATCCTGTCTCGGGCATGAACGTGTGTGATGTCCCTAGGTTAGTTAGGTGTAAGTAGTTCTTAATTGATTCGGTTACGTTGTTACATTTGCCACGAATTTGTAATCAACGTGTTGAAGTACTACAAATTCAGGATATACGAGGTAAGATCAGGAAGTAAAGCACAACAATTTTATTACGAAAAAGTTTAATAGGTGAAAAAAATGAATTTCCGTCCTTTAACTACTGTATATATAGTCACCTTGACTGGAATACTCTCTTTTAAATTCTGAAGGTGGCAGGGGTAAAATACAGGGAGCGAAAGGCTATTTACAATTTGTACAGAAACGAGATGGCAGTTATAAGAGTCGAGGGACATCAAAGGGAAGCAGTGGTTGGGAAGGGAGTGAGACAGGGTTGTAGCCTGCCCCTGATGTTATTCAATCTGTATATTGAACAAGCAGTGAAGGAAACAAAAGAAAAATTCGGAGTAGGTATTAAAATCCATGGAGAAGAAATAAAAACTTTGAGGTTCGCCGATGACATTGTAATTCTGTCAGAGACAGCAAAGGACTTGGAAGAGCAGTTGAACGGAATGGACAGTGTCTTGAAAGGAGGATATAAGATGAACATCAACAAAAGCAAAACGAGGATAATGGAATGTAGTCGAATTAAGTCAGGTGATGCTGAGAGAATTAGATTAGGAAATGAGACAGTAAAGGAGTTTTGCTATTTGGGGAGCAAAATAACTGATGATGGTCGAAGTAGAGGATATAAAATGTTGTAGACTGGCAATGGCAAGGAAGGCGTTTCTGAAGAAGAGAAATTTGTTAACATCGAGTATAGATTTAAGTGTCAGGAAGTTATTTCTGAAAGTATTTGTATGGAGTGTAGCCATGTATGGAAGTGAAACATGGACAAGAAGAGAATAGAAGCTTTCGAAATGTAGTGCTGCAGAAGAATGCTGAAGAGTAGATGGGTAGATCACATAACTAATGTAACTAATGAGGAAGTATTGAATAGGATTGGGGAAAGAGAAGTTTGTGGCACAACTTGACCAGAAGAAGGGATCGGTTGGTAGGACATGTTCTGAGGGATCACCAATTTAGTACTGGAGGGCAGCGTGGAGGGTAAAAATCGTAGAGGGAGACCAAGAGATGAATACACTAAGCAGATTCAGAAGGATGTAGGTTGCAGTAGGTACTGGGAGATGAAGAAGTTTGCACAGGATAGAGTAGCATGGAGAGCTGCATGAAGCCAGTCTCAGGACTGAAGACCACAACAACAACAACAGGTAAAAAAATGAATTTCCGTCTCTTAACTACTGTATATATAGTCACCAACGTTGTCAACAAGTTTCTCTCTTTGTGGTACCAGTTTTAATATGCTTTGTTCGTAGAGGTCCGTCTGTATGGAGAACAGTCATCTGCGGTCACCTAATTTCACTTCCTCATCTGTCACAAAGCGTTGGCCAGCCAGGAATTTCTTCATGGGAGCGAACAGATGAAAGTGCAAGGTCCGGACGGTATGGTGGATGCTGGAGTACCTCGCAGCCAAATTCGGCGATTTTCTAAGCAGCAGGGAGGCGAGCATTGTGATGAAGTTTTGGCACCGGCAGCGTTAATGTTGTGGGTTTGTCACGAACCAAAGTTCTAATGTAGGCTGCAGCATTCACAGTGGTCCCGTGTTCAGCGAGATCCACGAATAACAAATACACCATACGTATCCCAGAACTCTGCCACAAGCACATTTCTAGCAGATTGAATTTTCTTAGTTCTGAGGAATTAGCGAATTTTTTTAGTACTGAGGTATCAGCATATTTCCACTCAACAGAGGTATACATGATTTCGAGCGGGTAGTGATAAGCTCACAACTCATCACCAATGACGTTTCCTTTCAGAAAGTAATGCAAAATACCCTTTGTAGCGCAAACTTCAAACTGTATCGTCGTGAAATTTCAACATTCCAGCTGCAATACCAGGGAAGAAAAAAGTTATTTTGCGTTGCTTTCCGATCCTCCCTTGTTTACTATTTATGCTGTATTCTTCCAAAAAAATAAATGTCGTTTGTCAGATATCCTTAAAGGAGTCTCGATTTTTTTATTAAAGGTTGTGCACAGTTCCTATACACATCGGCTAGCAAGAATGAAGTTGAAGAAATTAACTACACAGGGCATGTGAAACTTCCTGGCAGATTAAAACTGTGTGCCGGACCGAGACTCGAACTCGGGATCTTTGCCTTTCGCGGGCAACTGCTCTACCAACTAAGCTACCCAAGCACGACCTACGCCCCGTCCTCACAGCTTTACTTCTGCCAGTACCTCGTCTGCTACCTTCCAAACTTAACAGAAGCTATCCTGCGAACCTTCCAGAACTAGCATTCCTGAAAGAAAGGAGAGCTTCTGTTAAGTTTGGAAGGTAGGAGACGAGGTAGTGGCAGAAGTAAAGCTGTGAGGACGGAGCGTGAGTCGTGCTTGGGTAGCTCAGTTGGTAGAGCACTTGCCCGCGAAAGGAAAAGGTCCCGAGTTCGAGTCTCGGTCCGACACACAGTTTTAATCTGCCAGGAAGTTTCATATCAGCGCACAGTCCGCTGCAGAGTGAAAATCTCATTGTGTACACAGGGCATGTGTCTACACACCTATAAAGTGCCACAGTCTGGTACATAACCAAGGTTGATTCAGGTCCTGGAGCCAATGTGCTGACGTGCTCCCGTTTCGATGTTAATCGAACGATCCTCGGAGTAACGAGGGATCGAACCATGGAACTTACGAATCGTATGACGTCATCAACTGCCCACGAGGTTTTGTTTTGCGAGTATTTCATGTTGTTCTCTTGTCCAGGGGAGTGGTCCTGAAGCCAATGTGCTGACGTGCACCTGTTTCGATGTCAATCGAACGTTTCTCGGGGTAACGAGGAATCGAATCACGGAATTTACGAATCGTATGACGTTATCAACTGCCCACGAGGTTTTGTTTTGCAAGTATTTTATGTTTTTCTCTTGTCCAGGGAAGTGTACCAAAGCGCCAGAGAACGTGAGAGAACCTCTGCGCGCACCAGCTCGTAAGTAAATCCTGTTGCGTCCTTCTGACAGCCAGCCAGGTGCTTTAAAGCATGATTATTTTATACACAGAACGTGCCACGCTACATCTCTGCGCTGGTATGCTGTTTATTACCGGAAAATAAGCAATATCACAGCCAGTGGCGCCTCGTGAGTATACATTCCGGCTGTACGGAATTTTTTAGATTCAGATACATTTTGGAGTGTGAAATTAATAGCATCAGCTGTACAACAGTTATGCTTATCAACAGATTTATACAACTACAATACCAATAATAATAACAGTAATAATAATGATAATATCTGGCAAAAGGAAGAATGGTTTTGCGGAATTTTTTTTTATTTAGTACATAATTAAGCACAGTTTAGCACAATAACGAAATAATGTGTAAGCTTTCACAACTCTCCGTTTCGCATTTTTTTGTAAGTGGGAATTTTCGTGCTTTCCCGTTTTTTTCAGACAAATGTGCAAGCTTCCTAACAGATGTATTAGTTCACGAATTCGCTTCCGGGTTACAAATCAGGTATTCTTACGCTGTACCCATCCAACAACTTGTGCTAACTGTAGATTTCCCTTGTTAAATATTCGCAGTCACTCTTATTCGATTTCGTCACTCTCCCAATCACAGGATGTGTTGTCAGAGGCCCTAGCCCCTTTCTGGCTACTTCCCCAGATAATTTACTTCCCGAAATGAGATTTTCACTCTGCACCGGAGTGTGCGCCGATATGAAACTTCCTCGCGGATCAAAACAGTGTACCGGACCGGGACTCAAACTGCGGACCTTTGCCTTTCGCAGACAAGTACTCTAGTGACTGAGCTACCCAAGCACGACTCGCGAACCGCCCTCACAGCTTTGCTTTTCTGTTAGCATTTAAAATAGATTCAACATAGCTCATGTTTACACTTTTCACGAAAGCCGATTCCCGCACAGTAAACAACTAACTTCAAACTCAAACTGGTGTTTGTGGAAATGATTAAACTCAAGTAGTAATGTCTACCAACATGATAACTTGAACAGAATACATATCTGGCGCTGAGATCCACAAGGGCCTAACACGCACAGCCGTAGATCTCACATGTAAGTGAACTTGAACAGAATACATATCTGGCGCTGAGATCCACAAGGGCCTAACACGCACAGCCGTAGATCTCACATGTAAGTGAATCTCAGGGGAATTAGTGGTATAGCTTTTCGTGAATTTTCAGATATATGCTGTGGCTCTATAGCGCAGATAAACATGACTTAAGGTCAGCAGATTTCAGAAACATGAATAAATGCAACAGTCTCACAATCGACGGTGATGCGCTTTAGGCCCTTATGATTGACACCGGCTCAAGTGGATTACTGTGTGATACAATTCACAACTTAATGTTCTATAGTTCATTCAGAAACCCACAAAGCAGGTTTACTGTGAGTACAACTTTCAAAAATGTTCAAATGTGTGTGAAATTTTATGCGACTTAACTGCTAAGGTCATCAGTCCCTAAGCTTACACACTACTTAACCTAAATTATCCTAAGGACAAACACACACACCCATGCCCGAGGGAGGACTCAAACCTCCGCCGGAACCAGCCGCACAGTCCATGACTGCAGCGCCTGAGACCGCTCGGCTAATCCCGCGCGGCAGTACAACTTTAACATATACTGACGTCCGATCTAATTTTATAATACAGTGAGTGAATTATACTCCGTTCGCCATAAGAACAAACCTCAAGGTAACTTCCTAGCAGACCTTTGCCTTTCGCGGGCAAGTGCTCTACCATCTGAGCTACCCAAGCACGACTCACGCCCCATCCTCACAGATTTACTTTTGCCAGTACCTCGTCTCCTACCTTCCAAACTTTACAGAAGCTCTCCTGCGAACCTTGCAGAAATAGCACTTCCGAAAGAAAGGATACTGCGGAGACATGGCTTAGCCACAGCCTGGGGGATGTTTCCAAAGTGAGATTTTCATTCTGCAGCGGAGTGTGCGCTGATACGATCTTCCTCAGATGGTAGAGCACTTGCTCGCGAAAAGGCAAAGGTCCCGAGTTCGAGTCTCGGTCCGGCACACAGTTTTAATCTGCCAGGAAATTTCATATCCAGCGCACACTCCGCTGCAGAGTGAAAATCTCATTCTGATTACACTGTGTATTCTTTCGTGTTTGCTGGAACCTCATTGGACTTCATTTCACGTGGAGCAGAAGTGAAGGTGTCCCGAGTACAGCCGAGTACGATAATGAGGATACGTTTTGTGCTGTGCGTTATGCGTACATTGACTCAAGATAATACGGGGCAACAGCTTTAGGCTAGGCGCGCACAGGCGACTTTTCAGTCGGCGCGACTTAACAATCGCTGTCGCGGAAGTACATTGTGGTGCGCACACAGCGGCAGGAAAATCGCAACTACCCTCAGTACCAGCATGGATTTCATCGAAACAGCTTGTTTGGTGGCGCTTTTACTGCGAAGAAGAGCGAGAAAGCAGCGCAAATGTCGTTAATGGGAGCATCGGATTGTAAGTCAAAGACTAGTGAGCCTGTAGGAATAAGAGCTGATGCGTGTGGTATGCAGATAAGGGATTATTTTGCAAACTACTTTGTGACTCCACAATGATCAGTATCTTGGCAATATGAAAAAATCTAAATTGTTGTAACTGTGATATCTACATGAATGAATAAAATAAGTGAACCATGAAATACCTTTGTTAGTCTTTTCTGGTCCAGGCAGTTCAGTCCAGTTCCGAATTAGGCTGCAGCATACTTCTCCCCATAGTTTCTCTTTCAAAGTGCGATCACTGTATTCTTTTAATTTCCTGTTGTAGAGAGCTGGTCGCTTTTCTACTTCTGCAATTAGTCTTTCTGAATCGACATCACAACTTACAATGTCATCCGTAGTGGCCGGCCGAAGTGGCCGTGCGGTTAAAGGCGCTGCAGTCTGGAACCGCAAGACCGCTACGGTCGCAGGTTCGAATCCTGCCTCGGGCATGGATGTTTGTGATGTCCTTAGGTTAGTTAGGTTTAACTAGTTCTAAGTTCTAGGGGACTAATGACCTCAGCAGTTGAGTCCCATAGTGCTCAGAGCCATTTGAACCATTTTTTTTTTCATCCGTAGTGCAAATCCCGTTATCAGACATGCTGCTGGCGCACTGAACTTGTGTGTATGCCAACACAGAGCGAGAGCGACTGACACAAATCGCGTCGCTAGTGCGCGCGGGCCCATGCCAGTGCCTGTGAATCATTCCACACCTGCGACAATCGCGTCGCGCATGAAATAGGGCCGGTTGCGTCTTTTAAATCGCCGCTACTTTTTTGTCGCATGTGCGCGCGCTCCTATTCGAGCCACTGTGTCTCATTCTTGCGACAAATAAATCGCGCGACGGAAAATCGCCAGTGCGCGCCTAGCCTTACCGGCGCATTTAACTTGGAAAGCACTAGCCAGCTACGTGGTCCAGCTAACCTGCAGTGATGTGAACAGTTGTAATAAAGACGCAGAGAGAGACGAGCAGAGAAGCCTTGAATGTCATTTAATTTTTGAACAGAAGCAAATAGTTTAAAACTCGGACACTTCTTACAAGGGAACATCCCCATCGCACCCCCCTCAGATTTAGTTATAAGTTGGCACAATGGATAGGCCTTGAAAAACTGAACACAGATCAATCGAGAAAACAGGAAGAAGTTGTGTGGAACTATGAAAAAATAAGCAAAATATACAAACTGGGCCGTCCATGCGTAAGATAAGCAACATTAGGGGCAATGTGAGGCGAGGAGTGCCGTGGTCCTGTGGTTAGCGTGAACAGCTGTGGAACGAGAGGTCCTTGGTTCAAATCTGCCCTCCACTGAAAATTTTGCTTTCTTTATTTTCGCAAAGTTATGATCTGTCCGTTCGTTCATTGACGTCTCTGTTCACTGTTATAAGTTTAGTGTCTGTGTTTTGCGAACGCACCGCAAAACTGTGTGATTAGTTGACGAAAGGACGTGCCTCTCCAATGGGAACCGAAAACATTTGATCGCAAGGTCATAGGTCAACCGATTCCTCCACAGGAAAACACGTCTGATATATTCTATACGACACTGGTGACAGCATGTGCGTCACATAACAGGAGTATGTTGTCGACCTACCTAACTAGTACACTTGTCGAATGGGTGAAAAGTTTCTTCTACCTTGCCCGATTTAGGTTTTCTTGTGGATGTAATAATCACTCCAAAAAAAGTGATGAAAACATAAGAGTTTTTCACATAAACTGAAAATAAAAAGTTAAAATTTTCAGTCAAGGGAAGATTTGAACCACGGACCTCTCGTTCCGCAGCCGTTCAAGCTAACCACGGGACCACAGAGCTCCTCGCGTCACATTGCCCTTAATATTGCCTATCTTACGCATGGACGACCCAGTTTGTATATTTTGCTTATTTTTTCATAGTTCCACACAACTTCTTCCTGTTTTCTCGATCGATCTGTGTTCAGTTTTTCAAGGCCTATCCACTGTGCCAACTTATAACTAAATCTGAGGGGGGTGCGATGGGGATGTTCCCTTGTTAGGTGATCTGCTGGAAAACATAAGATACTCTCGATCTTAGCTAACGTAGTACTGTAATTAAAAACGAGAGTGATGAAAGTTCGTGACTTTAACAAGGGTAATTTTTCTGCATGAACTATGTGCGGTGTAAAAGTGCACTGCTGGGATTTCACCCAGTCGTCTGGTAACCTCCGAACTTCTTCCATATCGGACTCCGAGGAATGCGGTACATTTCGGTGCTGCTACGAGGCGCTCAGCAGTAGAATCTCAAGCCACCAAATAGTCCACGTTTCCTCCTCCTCCTTTATGATGTGCCGTTCTGCAATTCACCATCGCTCGGCAGCGACGAGTCACAAAGCTTTGTGCGTTACTTCCAGTCAGGTTAGCAGCTTAAATGCCTTGTTATTTCTCGTGATATATCCATTAACTTGGTTTCAGATCAATTCTGATTGCAGTGTTAAAGGTGACGACTGTAAAGATGCAGCATTTCAAAATGGCTCTGAGCACTATGGGACTTAACATCTGTGGTCATCAGTCCCCTAGAACTTAGAACTACTTAAACCTAACTAAGCTAAGGACATCACACACATCCGTGCCCGAGGCAGGATTCGAACCTGCGACCGTAGTAGTCGCGCGGTTCCGGACTGAGCGCCTAGAACCGCTAGACCACCGCGGCCGACGATGCGGCATTTGTACCGTGTGCCCGACTCCGGGGAAATTATTGTTTTCCATCATTTTTTTCTCCGAATATTTCACTGTGTAATGTTTTCTTAGCTTTAAAATCTTTAACCTTATTTTATGATATATCGATAATTAAGAATGTGTACTTGCAATGAAAACCAGAATTCTGCGTGTAATATGTAATTAGAAACTACGAGACGTGCATCTTTCTTGATAAATTTCGTATTTAAATGATTTAGGCATTGAAACAAAAGAAATCGTAGATCACATCGCGTTTGGAAGCGCCGCCCACAACTTCACTCGGTTATCAACTTAACGCTACTGATTACGCCACGAAAGGAGTAAAATTCAGTCTCTTATAATTACAATATTGTATTTCTCGAAAAACGTCAAAGCTAATTTTTCTCTGTAATGTTGTGAAAAACATTAAGAACAACTTGTTTCTAGCCATTAACGGTGTTCCGTGTGCGTGTTTCATTACGAAGCAGTGTCATCCATTTTCGCGGTACATACGATGATGATGATGTTTGGTTCGTGGGGCGCTTAATTGCGCGATCATCTGCGCCTGTACATATTCCCAACCTTTGCTCAGTCCAATCTCGCCACTTCCATGAATGATGATGAAATGATGAGGATAACACAATCAGCCAGTCATCTCAAGGCAGGTGAAAATCCCTGACCCCGCCGGTAATCGAACCCGGGACCCCGTGCTCGGGAAGCGAGAACGCTACCTCGAGATCACGACAGCGGAACAATCAGAGCATAAGTAGCGCTTACAGAGAGTGTGTGTGACTGTACACGATTTATAAAAAATTTTTAAATAAAAATTACGTAGCCAAAGTGTGATTAAGATAAACTTTGATGGCTCTTAATACATCAGAATGTCTTAAAGTTTCATTTACAGTTTCGTAGTATAAGATATCTAATACATAAGCTGGACACACTTCCAAGATCGGAACAACACCAGTGTACGAAAGTTAGGCTGCTAACCAATCATCGTGTTTGTGTTTGTTTGGATCAGGTTTATCATAAGAATGTTCATCATAAGAATGAACCTGATGTAAAAATTGCGCCATGCATTCTTCCGCGTTTGCTTGAATCTCATTGGATTTCGTTTCACGTGGAGCGGAAGCCAAGCTGTGACCAGTACATTCAAGTACGATCATAGGTATACGTTTTATGCTGTGTTACACGCACATAGACTGAGCTATAACGCCGGAGAACAGCTTTACAGGCGCATTAACCTTTGAGAGCACTGGGCAGCCAGCGGCCCAGCTAACCTGCAAAGGCGTGAGCAGTTGCATTTCATGAGACGAAGAAAGAAACAATATAGCTTCGAAAGTCATTTAATTTTTAAAAAGAATTAAATAATATCTGGCAAACGTCCAGCATTACCGCGTGCTTCTTAGGTGACCAGACGGAAAGCATAAAATGGACCCGTTCTCTCCTGACACAGTATTCTAATTACTAACAAGAGTGATGAAAATTTCTAATTTAAACATAGGGTAATTTTCCTGAGCGAGCTGTGTGAAATGCAAAAGCATACTGCAGCGATTTGACCGTACTGTTGAATACTGAAGCCACTGAATGTATTAATTACAATCTGATAATTTCTTAGCTCCTTCCGTATCCGAATCTGAGAAATACATTTCAGTTCTGGACGTGTCACTTGCTACGTTGATAACGAGCCTATCAACAACAGAATCCACGAAGTCAACCAAGCGCCGTATTTTCTCTTCATCTTTTATTACGAGCCGTTCTATATCCCGCCAGCGTCGGCAGTTGACATGTGAAAAAGCTCCGTGCGTTGGTTCCAGTACGTCAGGCTGCTTAACAGTCTGTATTTCTCGGGCCAAATCCCTTAACTTGGCTCCAGATCAGTTCTGTTGGGTTCATATTGTAATGGTGCAGTGGGAAATGTAAAAAAGTCGCATTTGTATAGTGTACTCAATCCTGTGAAAAGATTGTTTTCCATGTTCCTGCAACACTCATCTACATCTGTGGTATAAAACAATGGACGTAGTCCAAATAAAGAGTATTTGGTTTTTCATTTTTGCCTTCAAAAATTAAAGTGTTATGTTTTCTTTATTTAAGCAACCTATCTCTATTAACAGTCTTTCATAAAATATCGATAATTAAGAATTTATATTTGAAATGAAAACAGGAATTTCGCGTGCAGTATGTAATTAAAAATAAGAAGACGTGCATTATTCATAAAAACATGATGATGAATTTTACAATTAAGAGGTGTAGGTGTTTCAAATTGAACGGGAAAAGAAGAGTCAGGAAAGATTTAAACCACGGAATTATAAATTGCAGTAAATTATCAATCTATCACGCTCACATACAATGTGAGCTGGTGTCTCAACTATATGTAATATAGTCCCTCGAAAATCTTCAAAGGCGGTTATCTCTGAATTTATGAGAAACATTTCTCGGCACTTTTTAACCGTGTTCCACACGCATGTTTCACTACGGAACACTAAGCAGCTTCAGCTAGGCTGACCAGACGTCCGTATTAATCCGGACATGCCCTCCTTTTTAGCTCTTTGTCCGGGGTCCGGGCAGATTTTTACAGTGTCCGGCGTTTTCGCATGTTGAGCCTAATACAGTTAAATCTACAATCCGTCCCGTTCTATTGCTCTTTTATTAAATGCTTTAACTATTGGCACAGGCTTCGTGATAAACACGCACGAAGGCGGTGTTAGTAGGTGGCACCAAGATCGTCGATGTTATCGTTGATCGACCTATAAGCTAATGCAAATATCGATTATTTAAAATTTTTATTTCGTATCTCCGCTTTGTATTGGCGTGGCTTCCCGTAGCGCACGTATGATTTGTGAGTGTAATTTTTAACCGATTGAGTTCGTAAAATATTTGGGTATGCCTAAACGAAATATCCGGTAATCATCTTGTGGTGCCGTTCTTCTTGTTGTCTCCGTGCTTGCTAAGAAAATGGGATGAGAAGTTCCGCCTTATGCAAGACACCTTTTTTCTTTTGTCTTTTGTTTCACCCCATCGAAATATCCGGCTTTCAAGAAAGAGAGAAATGAATTTGTAGCGGAATGTAAGATATGTGAAGCTGGAACGTACGTGTCAGTGGCCAATAAAGTTAAGAAATAAGTCGACAGATTAACTGTCATGGTTTTATTTCATTGTTTCATAGTTATTCAATTTATTTGTATTCGGAAGGTTAAAGTGCAGTTTACATGTCGTCAGCTGCTGCTTGAATTGTTGGTAGCGGTGCGTCGAATAAAGGGAGGTGAAGGGACGTTTTTCGCTGGTCTGTGTGGTCGTGCGGTTCTAGGCGCTTCAGTCTGGAACCGCGTGACCGCTACGATCGCAGGTTCGAATCCTGCCTCGGGCATGGATGTGTGTGCTGTCCTTAGGTTAGTTAGGTTTAAGTAGTTCTAAGTTCTAGGGGACTGATAACCACAGATGTCAAGTCCCATAGTGCTCAGAGCCATTTGAGCCATTTTATTACGTTTTTCGCTTTGTAAACAATTCCGTGCTGTTGAAATAACAAAACAATTGACGCCACACTGTCACCACAATCAATGTTTTTAATTTTTTTTATATTGCCCAGTTAACCACCACCTGACCATCAGTAACAATTAGCTACTAGTTTTACCGGTAATTTCCGGCAGTCACGTAACTTGTCCAAAGCTGACGGGTGGTATCCTCATCTGCAGTTTGATGTGTCCTCTTTTTTCTTCCTTTGACCCTTCGACCATAGATACTAGCAGACTGGCCTTGCTGTGCAGAAGCTATGGGGCTAGTGTGGCTCCAACATAAACCACGTGACTGTTGGCAAAACGTGGCGGGATTTCAAATCAGCGGTCTGCCATCCTATGTTTGTATCGGATTTTCCCCACATTTCTCAATTGACTGCCAAACGCTTCCAACAAAAACTACTTTATTTGTGAAAAATTATGCCAGAACTACATTTGATCTGGATTTGTTCAACGTACCATTTATAAAATCTAACAAATACATCGAACGCCACTCTGGTGGGCAGCGGGACGAAATTACTATAAACTATCAATGGTATAGTAAAATGTCGTTAAAATTCTTTTAAACAGTAAGAGTGGGCTCGTGTCATAACTTTAAACATTGTATTCGCCATGTTTCGAGCTCTAGTCACTTATAAAAGAAAATGGGCAATGGGAATTATGTCAACTATAGGTGTCAAAATTGTTTACTTTAGGAGCAGGTCCATTTTAGAGTATCAATTTTAGGTGCACTTCAAAGGTTCAGTTCCCACTATTTTTACAAAATTTTAAACTATCACTTTAAAAAAAAATGATATTTTAGATGAAAGGTGAGACTTTGCAGTTTCAGAAAATAATTTTGGAGCCTAGGTTTAAAAATGACAGACACTGTAAATACAAATTATAGATATACATTGTAAATAATAACTAACCTATCAAAACAGTTCTCTGCGAAGTGCTTCGAGCAAAGGCGCGTATGTGCAAACGGCTTAAAGTTTTTTTCCGTTTCAGGGCCTGTATGCAAAGCTGCCTTCGGTTTTCATCCTTACGGAACCTATGAGTAGGAACGAGAAACAGTTATACCTACTTCTGTAACCGAATTATCACAGATACTTTCCAAAATGTAATATGAGTCTGACTTTACAGGCGTCACTTACAACACTTTAATTTACGTGATGCTCTATTTCAAGTGTAAAAAGCATATAAAAGTTACTTCAGCAGATTTCGATAAACGCATCTGTACTATCATAGAAACACTTACACGTGAAATGTAATGCCATTTCCCCGACAAAACGATGAGTACAGCCGTAAGCGCAACACGAAACAACCACGTTTTGCCAACATTCACGTGACTTCAGCCCAGAGATGTTGGAGCCACGAAAATGACGTCAGGGCCAGTCTATTATATTTATGGTCGAAGCTTTGACCTCCTTTTTGAAGCTGTTTGTTCTCATTTTTAAACAACCGCATCTGGTCACCCTAGCTTCAGCCATTTTCACACTGCGTATTAACAGCGCGATATTCAGAGCACAACAGTGTAGAGTCAGTGACTGTACACGGTTTTTGAAATAAAAGCTACGTAGCTAAAGCGTGATTAAAAAATACGTAATACATTTGAATCCCTTAAAGTTTCATTTAACGTAACTTAGTAGTATTAAATCTTATACATAAGTAGGCCCTACTTCCAAGAGCGTAAGAACACCAGTGTACGTGTGTTACGGCTATCGACCAATCATCGCTTTTGTGTTTCTTATGCATCAGGTTTATTCTTGTCGTGAACGGAGTAGCGTAGAACACTACCTACGGCAGTGGTGCTGAGGCTAGCATAAGATCGCGTCACGCGACGCTTGCGTGCGTCGGCTTTCGAAATCAGCGGATTCTTCACAGCAGATCGGATTTCAGGGCTCCCGGGCAGCTCGGTGGTTTCTGCGGTATACACAGCAGATGAAGTGAATAAACACTTACGATACAAATACACAGAAGTACACAGAAGCATAAAAGTTCATGCAAACGCACGTGTCTTTCAAATGTAATATGTAGGAAATAATACGACTAGTGTTGAAAAAAGTGTAAATTGAAGAAAAATGATGACCAGGACTGGCTTCTGCTGTCTATATCAATTTTGCAGCTGACAAGGGAGGCCACGACGCCCCGGATAACGAATTTACTTTCGAACTTGTTACACTTTTTAGTGGTCCATTAGGATGGCGGCGACGATGTGATTAGTGTTCAAGCTTTTTAATCGGGCGATCGTTGTTCGAATCTCGATGTATGATCGGGATTCGAGCACTTCAAATATCTACGAGAGATAATCCGACCATCAGGACTGAACTTCATAGCCAATCAAGAAAGGATCTCGGAATTGCAGAAACCATATAAGCTCACTTAGAATCACGACAGTAAAAAATCTTATCTCTGTCAATGCAAAACTAAGCCATTACAATACAGTAGTTGTACCAGAAGTACTGTGCGCTGCAGAAACTACAGGGATTCGCGGTCATACCAAAATCGGAGAAATTGAAAAGCAAGCTAGAAAAATTCCGAGGAAAATATATGGGCCAGTGTTTCGTAAAGGAATTTGGATAAAGAGGCCAACAGGAGAGATGTACAAAGAGACAGAAACAATACCGGACACGTTTAGAAAGAGAAGGATGAAATTTTATGGACATACCAGCAAGAAGAACAACAACAGGCTCACGAGGCAAATCTTTGACATAGGAAATACTAACAAGAACAAGACAGCATGGATCACTGAAACAGACGAAGACTTTAAGGAACTGGAAATCACACGAGACAACATAACCAATCGTGAACAGTCCACGAACATCGTAAAGAAACATGCACTTAAACAGAAACACCCTGAGAAAAGAACAGGAAGTAAATGGTCTGGAGGGGGCAAGAGAGAGTGCAGCGAGCGTGTGAAGAGAATTTGGGAAGAACGAAGGAAGAAGAAGAAATCATGACTACTCAAATGCAATTGTTGTCTTAAAAGGGAATAATCGAAAAATAAATAAGTAAATAATATATACGTTTTATACATATTGTATGTGAAAGGTAACAATGATGGAAAGACACGTATAGTTGCACGAGATTTTATTGTTTGCTAATTTTTATTGTCACCACAAATGTATTTATAGCGATCGACAAGTAAACGATCACACACACAAAGTTTTCCTGAAAATATTGGTCTGTCGTGATTTCAGAAACCCCTTATACCTGCAATCAGGTAAGGTACCGAGAATTGCTTTGCAACTGGACACTTTGATTTGCAGGTACGGGCTTGTAAAGCTCAAGTTCAAAATGGCTCTGAGCACTATGGGACTCAACTGCTGAGGTCATAAGTCCCCTAGAACTTAGAACTACTTAAACCTAACTAACCTAAGAACATCACACACATCCATGCCTGAGGCAGGATTCGAACCTGCGACCGTAGCGCCTAGAACCGCTCGGGCACTACGGCCGGCTTAAAGCTCAAGTCAAACATCGATAAGTAAAGGTGTAAATAACTTCATTCAATAATAGAATGAGTTATAATATGGCGGAATATGAGGGTAACGTACGATTATTCGTCGTATTTGCTTTCGACATTAGAAGTTGCAGGATGATAGCGTACATTCATAGACTGAAAACATAAATTAAAACGGCATCTGCTACATCGTATGACTGCAGTTTCCCCGCAAGCACAATGAATGTACAATGGTCCTAAGGAAAAACAAAGCTCGATGACATTTCGAAAAATTTCTCGTTCTACCGACAATCTGGATGCAAACCATGCGTAACGAAACATTTCCGTAAAAATCAGTACCGAAAATTGACGATGTACAATTGACAGTATTTCAGTAGCATCTCCACGGGAAGTTCGTTGTCAGTCAAATATAAACCAGTTTGAACATGCTGGATAAAGTTTTTAAATTGTGTGTAGGAGTGAAAGTGGCGAAATAGTTGTAGTAATAAAAATTAGTAAACAGTAAAATAACATTGGAAATTCAATAAAAGTTCATGCAGACGCACGTGTCTTTCAAATGTAATATGTAGGAAATAATACGACTAATGTTGAAAAAAGTGTAAATTGAAGAAAAATGATGAGCAGGACTCACTCCTGCGATCCACCGATTACGGGACTTGAACGCTAACCATACGAAGGAAGGAAGATTGAGTTTAACGTCCCGTCAACGTCGAGGTCATAAGAGACGGAGAAAAGCGCAGATTGTGTCAAGGATGTGGAAGGAAGTCGGCCGTGCTCTTTCAAAGAAATCATCCTGTCATTTGCCTGGAGCAATTTAGGTTTGAAGCATCATCCTCCCGAAAGCAAGTCCAGAGAGCTAACCACTGCACTACCTCGCTTGATACTGTCCACACCACCGCCGCTATCTTGAGTTACAGGTCACAGTCCACCGGTACATCACTGACGTGTGAAACTTCCCTACCGATTCTATCGAAATCGCCTAAGTAGTACGTCTTAATACTTGAACATGATGTTTGACTGCTAAAAGTGTACAAAGTTTGAAGTAAATCCGTGATCCAAACATCGTGGCCTCCCTTCGTGAGATAGCCTCTCGTTTAATCTAGTACTCTATACTGTCAGAAATATCTGGACATCGATTAATGGCCATTAACTTGCGGTGTGCCCTCTTTTTGCCTTTATGACGGCTTGATTCCTTCTCCGGGCAATGTCAGTGACGGATCTAAATATCTGTGGACAAATGACACCTAACTCTTCCCCAAGAGCTGAAGGCTGAGAAGGTAGTGTTGTTGCGCTGGTCATACCGATAGCACGCAGAACCAAAAGTGTACCTGCTCTTGCAGTGGTCATCTGCACACGTGGACACATTTCGAAATAGGTAAATTGTGCGTGGTGGTCAGTTTTTGAATCAAGTTAACTGTGCACGAACAGAAGTTGGCACCACATCATTTTTCTTCCCATTTTTAGAGACTTTGCATTCCCTATGACTGCTAAGCAGGACCAGTAGTACGTATGGTTAAACACGCTTCATAAAATACTCATGCCCATAATGCAGCACTTGTCAGAGTACAGTGCTCAAAATAAATGTTGCATATTGCCATATTGAATCTTGTGATCCAGAAATACATTCATGTTCATAAATTAAGGATAATGCTGATACATGGTGAAACAACGCTTTGGTGGGCGGTTTGCGGGTTTAAATCACCTCGGTGCATTTGACCTGCGGTCGTTACACGGTGGCTCTGGCAGCAGTCCACATACGCAGAGGTGTGTTGGTGCATGTCAGAGTACGGTGCAGTGAGTAAAGTGTTCAGACGTTTCCAGACGTGCTAATGGTGACAGTGTGTTGAAAATGGCTCAAAGAACACTTATTGATGACGTTACGAGGGGTAGAATACTAGAGCGATTGGAGGCTGGTCAAACACAGCATGTCGTAGCATGGGCTCTTCGTGTGCCACAAAGTGTGATCTCAAGATTATGGCAACGATTCTAGCAGACAGGAAACGCGTTCAGGCGCTACAGTACGGGACGTCCACAGTGTACAACACCACAAGAAGACCGATATCACCATCAGTGCCCACAGATAGCCACAGAGTACTGCAGGTAGCCTTGTTTGGGACCTTACCGCAGCCACTGGAACAGTTGTCTCCAGACACACAGTCTACAGACGACTGAACAGACATGGTTTATTCGCCTGGAAACCTGCAAGGTGCATTCCACTGACCCCTGGTCACAGGAGAGCCCGTAAAGACTGGTGTCACCAACACAGTACATAGTCATTGGAACAGTGGTCTAGGTTATGTCCATGGACGAGTCTAGGTATAGTCTGAACAGTGATTCTCGCCGAGTTTTCATCTGGCGTGAACCAGGAATCACATACCAACCCCTTAATGTCCTTGAAAGGGACCTGTATGGAGGTTTTGGTTTGATCGTGTGGGGTGGGATTATGATTGGTGCACGTACACCCATGCCTGTCTTTCACAGAGGAACTGTAACAGGTCAGGTCTATTGGGACGTCATTTTGCACCAGTATGTCCGCCTTTTCAGGGGTGCAGTGGGTCCCACCTTCCTCCTGATGGATGATAACGCACGGCCCCAGCGAGCTGTTATTTTGGATGAGTACTTTGAAACACAAGATATCAGGTGAATGGAGTGGTCTGCCTGTTCTCCAGACCTAAACCCCATTGAGCACGTCTAGGATGCTCTCGGTCGACATATCGCTGCGTGTCTTCGTACCCCTAGGACACTTCAGGAGCTCCTACAGGCAACTGGTGGAAAAATGGGAGGCTGTACCCCAGCAACTGCTCGACCACCTGATCCAGAGTGTGCCAACCTGTTGCACGGCCTGTGTATGTGTGCATGGTGATCATATCCCATACTGATGTTGTGGTATATGTGCAGGAAGTTTTGTCAACTTATCACAAATACCGTAGACTTACAGATTTGTGTCATGTGTGTTCCCTATGTGCCTATGCTATTAGCACCAGTTTTGTGTAGTGCCACATTGTGTGGCACCATATTCTGCAATTATCCTTAATTTATGAGCATGAGTGTACATTATGATATCAATACATTGGCATGTTAGTAATGTAATTGTAGCAGAAACAGTCCATGTGAATGCAGTCAGTGGCAATCATGTCAACTGGAAATACTGCAGAACTTGTGCTGCCTGTCATTATGAGTGTTGTGTTGCTACAGGATGGTCTCGGACAACATACGATCAGAAGCTCCGTATAATCACTCTAATGGAGCAGGGAATGAGACAGGTGGACCTCACAGTGAATTTTGCTGTGAGACAAAGTGATGTCATTAGAATCAGGAAAAAGTTTCTAGCGACAGGAGGAAAAGGTTTCTAGCAATAGGATTACTTGGGCATTGTCACAGAAGCAGCCGTGGAAGGAAAACAATGGCTGTGCAGGTCTGATATCTGCATATAACAGCAGGCAGGAACCCTCAACACAGTGTTATACATCTACGGGCTCCGTTCCAAACAGCTACAAAAGTGGAAGTGTCAACACAAACCATGCAAAATATGCTTCCATGAGCAGAGGTTACGTGCCAAAAGGCATCTCGAGGCTCCTCCACTAAATTGTCTGTGTAGTCTTCGTGGACTACGCAGCAGTGGGACCCAAACCTCCTTTCTGATGAGACCCATATTAGTCTCCATCCTGACAATACTGATATTCGTGTTTGGAGACAATGAGGGCAACATTTACACCCCAACTGTATCATAGACCACCACTCTTGTCAAGGTGGTTGAGTCATGTTTTGGGGTGGAATCATGTATGGCCACAGGGGGATGACTCGTGTGAAGTATCGGGACGACACCTGTGTACGCATTGTGGCTCCATTTGATAACATATTGGAGTAGAGTTCATGCTGACAGAACATAATCAGTTTTGTTTGCTATTTTGTATGTCTAGTATTACGGTAAGCCTACTTGCAACTGTATTTAAACAGACACATTTTTCCTTTTGATGATATAAAGAAATGCTTTTAAAAAAATTCAAATGTGTCATGGTTACATTTCTGTACTTTAAAATCAAACCCTGTATATACTGCACATATTTTTCACATTTATTACTGGATCTGTGAGGCCTGTCTGTGATGTTCATTTTAATGTTGGTGACTGCCTAAAATTTATGGCCAAAAACCCTTTGAAATGCCTCACAAGCATTGTCTGTTCTTTCAGAACTTGTAGTATACAAGGCCCAAATTTTGGGTGGAAACCCACATTCAGATTTTTACTTTTCCAGTCAACCTATTTCCTGAAGAAAGGATGAAATTGCTTGCCCACATTTATGCAAAAAGTGAAACTATGCACACAGAATCAGTAAACCTATGTTGCATGCTGGTGTCTCGAATTAAGTTTACATTCAGACTCACCCCAAAGGCATTCCATTAGAGCAGTTCAGACTCCGAGCATGTGAGTCAATTTCAGGAATGTTATTATCCACTTAGATTTTGTTTAATGACATGGTCTGCTGTCATGCTGATACAATCACCATCTCCAAACTGCTGTAATATGTATTCATGTCTTTCCACATTTAGCATTTTCTTAAGAGGAATAAGGGGACCACCACCGAACCACAAAAACACCCCTATACCGTACACCACCTCCTCCGTTCTTTCATGTTGGCACTACACATGACTGCCGGTAATGTTCTTCAGCATTTGCCAAACACAAACCCTTCATTCTAATTGCCACAGAGTATAGCTTTATTAGTCACTCATGTACAGTAGTCCACCGAGCACTGGCATCACTCTTTGCACCACCTCTGTCATCACTTTTCATTGATTACAGAGATTTGTGACTTATGAAGAGCTGCTCAACCATTGTGCACCATTCTTTCTAACCCCCTACACACAGTCATAGTGTTAGCTGCACTGCTGACAGTGCATTGGAACTCATGAGTGATTCTTTCCACTGATTTCATGCTACTTTTTACAACCACCCTCCGCAACACTCAGTGGTTCTGTGTCCGTTAGTATGTGAGGTCTACCTGTTGCTCGTTTAGTTGTGGTTGTTCTTTCTCTTGTACACGTCACAGTTATGCAATCAACAGTCAACTTGAGCAGGTTTAGAAGTGTTGCGATGTCCCTGATGAATTTGTTACTCTGGTAACATCCAGTGACTAGTCTCCATGTTTGAAATTGCAGCGCTCTCTTGGCCCATATATTGTGCTGCTACTGCTCTCTACTAACAATACAGTACTCTCCACCTCTTCTTATACTAGTGGGTCCACATGTCAGTAATGTCTAATTGTCAATTACCATTTTTTTTAAGGATGTCTGTATACTTTTGATCACATAGAGTATACTGTAGATCTAAAAAAAAAAAAAAAAACTTTTCCAGTAGTCGTAAGCATAGGTCATACTAGTCTACAGGAAGGGTGGTAAATGTTGTTGTTGTGGTCTTCAGTCCAGAGACTGGTTTGATGCAGGTCTCCATGCCATACAGTAGCTGCATGACCTTGGGAAAAATTATGGCTGTAGTTTCCCATTGCTTTCAGCCATTCGCAGTACCATCACAGCAAGGCTGCTTTGGTTAATGTGACAAGGCCACATCAGTCAATCATCCAAACTGTTGTCACTACTGAAAAGGCTGCTGCCCCTCTTCAGGCCTCTCAACAGATACCCCTCCATTGTGGTTGCATCTATGGTATGGCCATCTGTATCGCCAAGGCACGCAAGCTTCCCCACTAATGACAAGGTCCATGGTTCATTGGGGTGGGGGGTAGTAGATATGACCATATGATCCTCAAAACTACCATCCAGTGTCCGTGACATACATTTGTTATAGAAGCTTAAAATATACTCTGAGTGCCTACGTAATGAGATATCTGGAACAGGGTGGCCTTCATGCCAACCAGGTGGAGTCCATAAATTCGACTGTGTAAAACTCAACTCATGCATTTTTCACATGACATTTGAAAGCCATGGATTGAGGCAGTGAAGTAGGAAAGCTTCTGGCTCAGTACCACACATCTGCTTATTTTTGAAAGTACAATCGTATAGGGTGACAAGCAAAATTTTTGACTGGACTGGAGATTTCATAATGGGGAGGACACAGCATTTCATCTTCAATGGAATCTCTTTGGCAGATGTAGATGTTTGTTTCTGCCATGTAAAGGCCAGTATCATTTGTAACAAGTTTATGCTCTGACTTGTTGGTACCTATATGAAATTTCCAGTAATGCAGCAATGATGACTATTTTATAGTTGAAATCTAGATCTGCAGCAAATTACGGATTTTTTTGACTGACTGTTGCTGTTCTTTAAATTTAGATGTAAAAATAACTTAGATGTGAAACTTCCTGGCAGATTATAATTGTATTTTGGACTGAGACTCGAACTCGGGACCTCTGCAATACACGGACAAGAGCTCTACCAACCGAGCTACTCAGACGTGATTTGCCAGGAAGTTTCATATCAGTAAACGCTCCACTGCAGAGTGAAAATTTCATTCTGGAACATGTTCCCAGGGATTACGTTAACATTAACGTTGCAGGCAATATTAATTGTAACCTCAGACGTTTTGCATATCATATAGTTATTTATTGTAAAGTACTGTCTCACAAAATGTGCATAAATATTCAATCAGATATTCATCGTTTTTGTTGTCCTTGCAATGACTTTATTGGCAGATATAGTTAGTTGATATAAGGTCTGCCTGTTACACAACCATTTTATTTTTTTATTTTTTTGTTTTATTTTATTTTTTTCCCCTGCAAGTTAAATTCGTATGTGGTGAAAGGTTTAAAGGAAACTTGAGCCTCATTTCAAATTGTTACCCCACTCATAAAATTATAGTTGATGGTGACTTCCTAAGAGTCTCCATTCCTTCCAAACTAACTAAAGAGGTGTAGACCAGATGTCAATTACATTCAAAGAAATAGTATTGACAACAGTTGAGAGATTCGTAAAAAAATAAATTAATGAGAGATGGAGATGATCTGCCATCGTACACAAAACAAGTCACAACATGTTGAAGAAACTACAAGAAAAAGCATGCCATGTTTAAAAGAACACCAAATCTCCAAGACTGGCTGTGTTTTACAGAAGCTTTAAATTTAGTGTGGACATCGATACAAGATGCTAATATTAACTTCCAAAATATCACTCACTCTCAAAAACTGACATAAAATGCAAAGAGACTCTGTTTATATGAAATGTGCAGCAGCAACAAGATACAATCAATACCTTCACTATGCAATAGCGATGGCATTGTCACTGAAGACAATGCCTCTAAGATGGAATTACTAAACTCAGAAACGAAGTACATATTCCAGAATTCGAACCAAGAATAGTTGACGACAAGTATAAATTAAAAGTAGATATCCTCAGTGTAGTGATGATTCAAATGGCTCTAAGCACTATGAGACTTAACATCTGAGGTCATCAGTGCCCTAGACTTAGAACTACCTAAACGTAACTAACCTAAGGACATCACACACATCCATGCCCGAGGCAGGATTCGAACCTGTGACTGTATTTGCAGAGCGGTTCCAGACTGAAGTGCCTAGAACCACTCAGCCACAGTGGCTGTAAAGTGTAGTGAAGCTTTAATAAAGGCAAGTTTTCCAGTCCAGATTGCATACCAATTAGATTCCTTTCAGTGTAAGTTGATATAATAGCTCCATACTTAACAATCATATGCAATCATTTGCGCAACAAAAGATCCATATCTGAGAACTGGAAAGTTTCACATGTCACACCAGTTCTCAGGAAAGGAAATAGGAGTTACCCTCTTAATTAGAGACCTTTATCACTGGCAAGTATTTGCAGTAGGATTTTGAAACATATGCTGCATTCAAAGATTATGAGTTACATTGAAGAAAACGATCTATTGACACATAGCACCGATACAGAAAATTTTTGTTCCTGTAAAACACAACTGGTCCTTTATTCACATGAAGTAATGAGTGCTATCGACTGGGGATCTTATATTGATTCCAGATTTCCAGAAGGCTTTTGACACCATCCCCCGAAAGTGAGTTCTAATCAGACTGTGTGCTTGTCGTGTATTGTCTCAGTTGGCCAACTGGATTCATGACATCCTGTCAGAAAGGTCACATGGTGGTGTTTCTCTAGGAAGTGTTGTAAGCCCTCTGCTGTTCTTGATCTTTGTAAACAACTTAGGAGAAAATCTGAGCTGCATGTTTTGTTTGCAAATGATACTGTCATTTACCATCTAGTAAAGTCATCAGAAGATGAAAACCAATTGCAGAATGGTATCTGTATTGTGCAAAAAATTGCAATTCACTCTATGTCATTAAACGTGTTGGGTCATCCATATGAGGAGCAAAAGGAATCCATTAGATTTTGGCTACATGAACAATCATACAAATCTGAAGGCTTTCAATTCAACTAAATACCTAGTGTTAATAATTATGAACAATTCGAACTGGAATGATCACATAGATAATGTTGTGGGAAAGGCAAACCAAATACTGTGTTTTACTGGCAGAACACTTACAAGATATAGCAGGTCTACTAAAGAAACACACTTCACTTGCCCATCCATTTTGTGTTGGGATTCTTACCACATGGGATTGACAGAGTACATAAAAAAAGTTCAAAGACAGACAGCTCATTTTGTATTATCAAGAACTATGAAGAGTGTCTCATTAAGAGAAATCAGAAATCGCATGGAAAAATTAAAGGTTAGTTTTTTCAGAATAGTCTGAAGGTGGTTTTACGAACCCTCCCAAGACACTTAATGTGTGAATTGCATAGTAATCATGTAGCTGTAGATGTAGATACTTCATCATCTTTGTGCATTAGTGTGCATTCTTTGTTTTTGTCTGTAAAATGTGAACATGTTTTAAGTTATAATCATTCTACAAACATGATGCCTAAAAACCAGTTTTTTTCTGTTGTTCTCATTACTTGAATTTTTCTACATTATTGCGTAGTGTGCTGGTCGTCTAAAGTTGGATGGTGGGAAAGGGAGTTTAGTTTGCAAGAGAACATATCTATTTATATCTAACAATAATGTTTTGTGTGAAAATATTTTGTGACTGTTCGCTAGTTCTTACATTTAGCTTTCAAAACTCCTGTTTTACCTGCATTCCCATAAGTTGTTGAGAAGCACACACAAACATTACACATATTGCAATGACATTTTTCAGCTTTACCAAATATCAGTGTTCATGTTGCTGTTGTGAGTTTTATCTGAGTTTGCATTCAAGTCAATATGGTGCCAATTCAGGTTTTGTTGACTTGTTTCCTCCGTGTTTGTATGTGTGTGTGTGTGTTTTTAGCTATTTATGTCGTCTTTTCTATAAATATCTATTAACATGTTAAAATATTGTGCCACCACCTAGTGTAGTGTTGTCGTTTGTAACTTATTTTCCTTCTGGTAATGCCTTCTGAATGTGAAAGTTTTCTTCTTTTGTAAATTTATGATAGAAGGTAGAGGTTGTTGCTGGATATTAATGTTTTCAAACCTGTCTGTAATTTAATTTGGTATTGATTGTGGGCTGTTAGGTGGTCAGCAAATTTGCTATGGGAACCGTTACTCTGTAGAACTCGGAGGTGTTCTGGATGTCTTGTGTTAAAGTTCCTGCATATTTTCACTGTGTATTTGAGTGACAAGTGTTGTCTAATCTGTTGAATTTATTTGTGAGTGTTTCCTGTTTTCTAAGTCTTTTTGTGTTATATTGTCTATTCTGTTTTGTACGTGAAGCTCTTGTTTCTTTAAAATATTGCCTCTTCTATGGTAACATTAAATTTTCTGGATCTCACTGTGCAGAGAATAAACAGCACTCATGGTTTATAGTACTCTGGAAACGCACAATCAGTTAAACTGCTCATTGACACAGAAACAAGCAAGCTTCAGATTCATGCTCCACAGATTAAACAGAACAGAAGCAAACTGAACTACAGACAGAAGCAAAACACTATAAATGAAATAATAATGGAAAATGGCTATGATACCTGTAAGATACATAAAGAAAACCAAAATGTATGTAGACAGAAAAGGAATGAACTGGCTACATGAACACAAGACTTTGCACAACAACACACAAGAATGGGACATAAAAACAATGGCCACATGCAAGACACAATGATGCAAGCACCCGCAGACAAAAGAAAGTGGCTGATACTCAGCTGAAAAATTAAAGTAGTTCACAGAATAGTCAACGTTTTAAAAGAACAGAGACTTCAAATAGGATACAAGATAGACACCACAACACAGAAAAAGCACAGAACATAGGGAACATCCACAGATAAGTTCAACAGATCAGTCATGTAGGATTATCACGCAACTATTGTCAGACAGTATACATAGGACTAAAATGCAGGAACTTCAAAACTAAGATATTCAGGACACTTCAGAGCTGTAAAATTTAACAGTTTCCTAAGTGCATTTGCCCGCCACCTAATAGCTCACAAACATCACCCAACTAAAATAAAATCTGATTTAAATATAGTAAATTCAGGCTGCTACCTGGATCACAGACTTAATAATCAAAGAAACACTTTCACATGTAGAAGGCATTAGCTGAAGGAATACAGATTGTAACAACTACACGACACTAAGCACTGGCACACTGTTTAACACATAAAAGGAACTTTATGTAAAGTAACACATAAACAGCTAACACACAAGTATACACACATAGGTGGGGGCAAGAAGTAAACGAAATTCAGATTTGGCATCAAACTGACTTGAGAATAAGAGAATGCCAATTGGGATTGGATGTGCAACAGCTACATTAACACTGTGTTTTGGTAACATTGAAAAGTTTTAATCCTATTTACAAATGAAGTTCCCAAAAAATACGTGTAGTGTTTGTGTACACTTCTCAGCAACTTTTGAGAATGCAGATGAAGAAAGAGTTTCGAAAGCTAAATGTAAGTAATGCCATATATATAGTCACAAAATATTTTCGCACAACAAAGTTATGTTTAGGTTTAAAATGATATGTTAAAAATACAACCAAACTCCCATTAACATGATTTAGTTGCAGATGACGAGCTACATGTGTCTGATAATAGGGGAGATCAGGGGCAATTCCGACTTGTCAGGCAACGCCAACATCATTGTTTTATCATCTGCGTATCTCTGTCGCCTGTGAGAGATAAGTGTTGCAGTATAGTGGATGATGCCAGATGTAGGGTGTAGAGAGGATGAGTTCTTGTAAAAGACAGTCTTATTGTGGTGCTAAAAATTAATTTTACTGAACTTTGATGATCTTCATAGCTTTCATTTCGGAAGTTTTAAGTGAAGACAATACCGGTCGGAAAGCCTACATCGTATGAATTTTGATGATGATTTTGGTCTATGTTTTAACTGAGGTAAGCATTTCAATACTTCTTTAATGGCAACAGCTACAAAGTATGTCTTCTTGTGCATCTTTTAGCATGGGTTTTATAACATTTCCAGCATTAGCAAAGGCATTAAAGTGTGGTCTCTGCATGTTGTCTGAGTGGGATAATATCGACAGATGAATATAGGGCAATGTCAGCAGTATGTCGATATTTTGCCCTGTTATAAACTTCAGGAAAAACATTGTTTATACTTAAGTAAGGTCTTATAACAAATTTCAAGTAGCAATGACAAGAAAAAGGAAATCTGAGATAACTAAATGGTCTGAAAAACCCCTCTTGTTTTTATTTTTGCTGTCAGCATTTTATAGTAAGAAAACACACCAAGTGGACAAGGTTTTGTATGTCCTTTAATAAGACTTTATCTCAAAACAACATGTTGTCACAGCATAACAGTTCTAATATTTCTCTTTTTAAATCTCAGCTGTAATTCAGTCAGTCTGGGCTGTAAAGATAAACTAAACAGCCCTCAGTCAAAGAGCGTCATCTGTCAGTCGGTGTCCATTCAACCCAAGGCCAGTCCAGTTACAGAGTAGCTAACACCAGTTCCAAGCAGCAGCACAGGAACTAGGGCCAGGGTTGGACTCTCCGAAGATAAGCAACATTGAGGGCAGCTAACCAGTGACCTCGAGGAATCACATAGAGGTAGCGCGGACGCATCTGCAAGGTGATCGTGAGCCCGTGGTCTCAGCTGGCTACATATATCCTCTGTATCCCTAGACTACCAATATTTTTCTCAACGAATTTCCGTTTTTTAAAACCAATTTTTCAATAATTTTATAAATTATTGTACATATTAATATTTCAAAAGGAATTAACATTTAGAATTATAATACAAAATTTCTTTGTCCTGTATATGAGGTGCCTTTTGTCATATGAATGAAAAGTCACTACTTTATAACATTTCACTGTTAATGGATAATTGTTAGAGCCACATGAAATTATTATTGTTGTTGCAGCTTATTTTTCCTTCTTCTTCTTCTTCTTCTTCTTCTTCTGCTTCCTTTTTTTACTTATTCTCTTAGTTATGGTGGTGCAGTCCTCGTGTACAGCCAAATGACAAATACTTCTGTGTAGTACTTTTAAAATCTTATTATTTGCTGTTCTATTTCTGTATATAAATAATAATTGTTGGAACTAGCTGGTCGTTTGAGAATTACGCAAGTAACCATGAGTCCTGTGTTCCACACTGCGTGGGCACACGGCTACCTATATAATTCAGAATCTACCAGCTAAATCGACAAAATATTTATAATGATGTAACTCGTGTCAGTGAACCGGAGTTCGTCTTAGAACACATCCTGAGCTCAAAGATAATGAGGTATCACGAACAGAACAGAACAATCTCCTCCATGACAACCGGCATGGATTTGGAAATCACAGGTCATGTGAAATTCAACTCACCCTTCTCTTGCATGACATCTTGAAAGCCGTGGATCAAGGCAGTAAGGTAGATGCAGTATTTCTCAGCTTATGAAAAAAGCATTTGACTCAGTACCACACCTACACGTGTTGCCAAAGCTATGATCGATTGGATTGAGTATTGACGTCAGGAAGAATTCCGCTCACAGCTGGTAAAGTTGTTATTTATTAAAATACGACGAGTTTCATGTCTTTAAGCCACATCATCAGGTGTGCTAAAAAGCAAAGTACAGCGTCAACACCTAGTACAGTGTCAACCTAGTCAAAAGTTACTACTCACAGAATGTCATCAGTGTCATGGCGAGTGAAAGGTAAAGAAGATGTGCCCCATTCATTAAAATTTGCCTGCATCTAAAACAAAAAAATATATTTTGTATTGAGCAGTGTCACTGCTAACATGATTATTGGCGGCACGTGCAAATTACTATGTGGAAAGTATCAGGTGGCAGTGTCTTACCGGTGTGACAGCAGGGCAGCGCAGAGCAAGGCAAGGCAAAAGCGGCCTGCACAAATGACAGAGAGAGACCAGCTGGCTGACAGAATGGAAGTTATCCGTGTGGACAGTGTGACGTCATATACTTACGCCTAGGAGTGCTGAGTCACAACCTTTACAAGCGAGAATACTACAGAATTTTATTACCTACTAGCACCTAATCATGCAACAAAGTTAGCCAGGATGCTGTGGTGCTATGATTTCAACTGGTTATTCAAAGTAAACTGTGTTTTTTTCTTTTGTATTTCTAAATATTTTCACTTCCTCTGATATATTCAAAATATGGCTGTTATCTTTTTTTGAGGTATTTTTAAACTTTCTGAAGGCTTTGTGATGCTGTGCCCCTCTTCACATTAATGCAGTTGATAGAAGTATACTGCAAAAGAGAAATTCTTTCCCATGGTGCATTAGAGGCAGATTTTATAATGCTTAGACCAGCCGAGCAGACAAGGGAATGGTCTATTTTTTGTTGAATACCATATCTGGGTGCAGTATCCAAAAAAAATTGGCAGACGTATGAGATCCAAAGGCATTATTGCAGCGTATTTTACATTTTCAGTTCCAGGCAGAAAACTCAGGCACAAGGAAAAAGCTGTGGCGAATAAATGTAGTTGAGCAGGAGTATACTGCATTATATGCAATGAGTGCCCTAAAAAATAGGGCAAACTGGTAGGTCATTTTGAATAAGATTTCAGAAGCACTTTAACTTAAATAATCCTCACTCTGCATTAACAGTGCACTTAATGTGAAGAGGGGCACAGCGTCACAAGCCCTTCAAAAAATTTAAAAATACCTCATAAAAAAGAAAACAGCTATATTTTGAATTTAGCAGAGGAAGTGAAAATATTTAGACATAAAAAAGAAAATGCGTAGTTCATGTTGAATAGCCAGTTGGAATTAAAGTACCATAGCATCCTGGATAACTTTGCTTGTTTGTATGATTAGGTGCTAATAGGTAATAACATTCTGTACTATTCTTGCTTGTAAAGGTAGTGACCAAGCACTCCTAGTCATAAGTTTACTACATCACACCGTCCACATGGATAGCTTCTGTTCCGCCAGCCAGCTAGTCTCTCTTTGTCAATTATGCGGGCTGCTTTTGCCTTGACCTGCACTGAGCTGTCATAGTGATAAGACTCTGCCACCTGATTCTCTATTGTAGTTTACGTGTGCTGCGACTAACCATTTAGCAGTGACAATTCTTTCTCACCAATCTAGCCTCTTTTTTTAAAAAAAATTATCATCTGCTCACTATAAAATATATTTTCTCTTTTAGATGCAGGCAAATTTTCATGAATGGGGCACATCTTCTGTACCTTTCGCTCGCCATAACATTGACGACATTCTCTGAATAGTAGTCTTTGCCTAGGAGTGATGGGCGTGCCTATGATCTTTTAATGCTGTGGGTAAGTTTTAGACATTCTATTTTTTCTAATCTTAATATCTGTAAAAAGTGGTGACACTGTACTTTGATTTTACAATGTAAGTGCACCAATGATGTGCCTTAAAGCCATGAAACCGGTCATGTTTTAATAAACAACAATTTTACCAGCTGCGACTGGAATTCATCTACATCTACATTTATACTCCGCAAGCCACCCAACGGTGTGTGGTGGAGGGCACTTTATGTGCCACTGTCATTACCTCCCTTTTCTGTTCCAGTCGCATATGGTTCGCGGGAAAAATGACTGTCTGAAAGCCTCCGTGCACGCTCGAATCTCTCTAATTTTACATTCGTGATCTCCTCGGGAGGTATAAGTAGGGGGAAGCAATATATTCGATACCTCATCCAAAAACACACCCTCTTGAAACCTGGCGAACAAGCTACACCGCGATGCAGAGCGCCTCTCTTGCAGAGTCTCTGCCACTTGAGTTTGCTAAACATCTCCGTAACGCTATCACAGTTACCAAATAACCCTGTGATGAAACGCGCTGCTCTTCTTTGGATCTTCTCTATCTCCTCCGTCAACCCGATCTGGTACGGATCCCACACTGATGAGCAATACTCAAGTATAGGTCGAACGAGTGTTTTGTAAGCCACCTCCTTTGTTGATGGACTACATTTTCTAAGGATTCTCCCAATGAATCTCAACCTGGTACCCGCCTTACCAACAATTAATTTTATATGATCATTCCACTTCAAATCGTTCCGCACGCATACTCCCAGATATTTTACAGAAGTAACTGCTACCAGTGTTTGTTCCGCTATCATATAATCATACAATAAAGGATCCTTCTTTCTATGTATTTGCAATACATTACATTTGTCTATGTTAAGGGTCAGTTTCCACTCCCTGCACCAAGTGCCTATCCGCTGCAGATCTTCCTGCATTTCACTACAATTTTCTAATGCTGCAACTTCTCTGTATACTACAGCATCATCCGCGAAAAGCCGCATGGAACTTCCGACACTATCTGCTAGGTCATTTATATGTATTGTGAAAAGCAATGGTCCCATAACATTCCCCTGTGGCACGCCAGAGGTTACCTTAACGTCTGTAGACGTCACTCCATTGATAACAACATGCTGTGTTCTGTTTGCTAAAAACTCTTCAATCCAGCCAAACAGCTGGTCTGATATTCCGTGGGCTCTTACTTTGTTTATCAGGCAACAGTGCGGAACTGTATCGAATGCCTTCCGGAAGTCAAGAAAAATAGCATCTACCTGGGAGCCTGTATCTAATATTTTCTGGGTCTCATGAACAAATAAAGCGAGTTGGGTCTCACGCGATCGCTGTTTCCAGAATCCATGTTGATTCCTACAGAGTAGATTCTGGGTTTCCAAAGACGACATGATATGCGAGCAAAAAACATGTTCTAATATTCTACAACAGATCGACGTCAGAGATATAGGTATATAGTTTTGCGCATCTGCTCGACGACCCTTCTTGAAGACTGGGACTACCTGTGCTCTTTTCCAATCATTTGGAACCTTACGTTCCTCTAGAGACTTGAGGTACACGGCTGTTAGAAGGGGGCAAGTTCTTTCGTGTACTCTGTGTAGAATCGAATTGGTATCCCATCAGGTCCAGTGGACTTTCCTCTATTGAGTGATTTCAGTTGCTTTTCTATTCCTTGGATACTTATTTCGATGTCAGCCATTTTTTCATTTGTGCGGAGATTTAGAGAAGGAACTGCAGTGCGGTCTTCCTCTGTGAAACAGCTTTAGAAAAAGGTGTTCAGTATTTCAGCTTTACGCGTGTCATCCTCTGTTTCAATGCCATCATCATCCCGAAGTGTCTGGATATACTGTTTCGAGCCACTTACTGATTTAACATAAGACCAGAACTTCCTAGGATTTTCTGTTAAGTCGGTACATAGAATTTTACTTTTGAATTCACTGAACGCTTCACGCATAGCTCTCCTTACGCTAACTGACATCGTTTAGCTTCTGTTTGTCTGAGAGGCTTTGGCTGCGTTTAAACTTGGAGTGAAGCTCTCTTGGCTTTCGCAGTAGTTTCCTAACTTTTTTGTTGAACCACAGTGGGTTTTTCCTGTCCCTCACAGTTTTACTCGGCACGTACCTGTCTAAAATGCATTTTACAATTGCCTTAATCTTTTTCCATAAAAACTCAACATTGTCAGTGTCGGAACAGAAATTTTTGTTTTGATCTGTTAGGTAGTCTGAAATCTGCCTTCTATTACTCTTGCTAAACAGATAAACTTTCCTCCCTTTTTTTATATTCCTGACTTCATGGCTTTCAACAGCTGCGGTTGCCCAGAGTGTAAAATTGTTTGGGATTGAGGATTTTTTGGTGGTATATTAATGATCTTGCAGTCAATATTAATAGTAAACTGAGACTTTTGTAGAGGATACATTTAGCTACTACAAAGTACAGTCTGAACAAAGTGGTACAAATATTCTGCAGGCCTTCATATAAGATTTCAAAGTAGTGCAGTGATTGGCAGGTTCCAATAAATGTTCAAAAATGTAAAATTGTGCACTTTACAAAACAAAAAAATATACAAATGAGACTGTTACAAATCACTCATGTGACCCAGTCTATAATAATGCTCAAGTGTCTGGGAACCATACCAGATAGGATTAGCAGAGGATATCAAACATACACAGAAAAGCGCAGCACGAATAGTAATACATTTGTTTCATCCACGGGAGAGTGTCACTGACGATGAGATGTGGAAAGAACTGAACTGGCTGAGTCTTGAAGACAAACAGGAACTATCCTGAGAAAGTTTAGTGACCAAGTTTCAAGAACCTGCTTTAAATGATGACTCTTGGAATATTCTACAACCCTATGGTTCACTCACATAGGAATTGTGAGGACAAGATTAGATTGATTACAGCTCACACAGTGGCATTTAAAGAATCATTTTTCCTGTGCTTCGTATGTGAACGGAATGGGAAAAAGCCCTAATAACTGGTACAGTGGGATGTAGCCTCTGACATGCACTTTACAATGGTTCACAGAGTATATATGAAGATGTGCCAGTCACTTGTATGGAATCAGCACAGTAAGATGGGTGGAGATGAAGACATACCAAATTGGCAGAAGGCAGCTACGGTGTTTGGACGTGCCCGTGATCACTCGTTGAAAAATTTGCCATATTTGATGGTGTATCAGCACCAACTGTTGAACACTTGTACAAAGAATGGTGTATCACTTGCAGCCATGTACACAGTACAAGGAGAGTGGTCATGAAAAGATCCTAACTGACAGGGATGGGAGACAAATATCATGTCTTTTCATTGTCAGTTTGTGTCAAACCCAACAGGTATTCCTTCTGTTAGTGAATGCAGACACCTGGACCAGTTCACTAGTGAACATTGTGAAGGGGACCACACACGATGAGCATTTGTAATTTTTTAAATGGTGCAATGTTTTAGGGATAACCTTCATACCACAACTTGAGCTCAATCATTTGGGTTACCACAATAATGACGAGGGTGGTTATTAGGTTGTTATATAAGTTTGTGGCATTTTTGTTTACTCATTGGTATTCCAGCAGCTATGGGTTTATTCATTAATTGTTATTTTTAAATTGTGGTTCACTGTTGCTGTTTGAGCTTATGTAATGTCGTTTGGCATTCAGAGATAGTGACTGGAGCTGTGGACACAACAAAATGGAGTGACAAATGGAGAAATCAGGACATTTCTCAAATATTCTTGTGATTGAGTTCAGTAGAGAGGTAACAGAAATGGAGGCAGCCATTTTTGTGCCCTGTATGGTGAGACGTCATTGGACAGACCATACCATAGCAAGAAATTGGTTTTCTCATTTTAAGGAGGATCATTTTGACATTAGTGACTCCACATTCAGGAAGATCTTTGGATTTTGATGAAGATCATTTAAACACGTTAATCCTTGTCAGTCTACCTCAGTATACTCAAGAACCAGCAAATGTGATGAACTGTGTGAACCATCATGCGACATTTGCATTGCAGTGAGGAAAGTTCAAAAATTGGATGTGTGGGTACCGCACGCTCTAAGCCAAAATCACAAAAATCGGCAGGTGCCCGTATGCGGATCTCTCCTTACTTGTCATCAATTGGCTCATGAACAACACCGACCATTCCCATCCTGTATGGTGTATTTATACCTTGACAATGTTGACTGGAATACTCTCTTTCAAATTCTAAAGGTGACAGGGGTAAAATTCAATGAGCAAAAGGCCATTTACAATTTGTACAGAAACCAGATGGCAGTTATAAGAGTCGAGGGGCATGAAAGGGAAGCAGTGGTTGGGAAGGGAGTGAGACAGGGTTTGTAGCCTCTCCCCGATGTTATTCAATCTGTATAGTGAGCAAGCAGTAAAGGAACCAAAAGAAAAATTCGGAGTAGGTATTAAAATCCATGGGGAAGAAATAAAAACTTTGAGGTTCGCTGATGACATTGTAATTCTGTCAGAGACAGCAAAGACCTGGAAGAGCAGTTGAATGGAATGGACAGTGTCTTGAAAGGACAATGTAAGATGAGCATCAACAAAAGCAAAACGAGGATAATGGAATGTAATCGAATTAAGTCGGGTGATGCTGAGGGAATTAGAGTGGGAAATGAGACACTTAAAGTAGTAAAGGAGTTTTGCTATTTGGGGAGAAAAATAACTGATGATGGTCAAAGTAGAGAGGATATAAAATGTAGACTGGCAGTGGCAAGGAAAGCATTTCTGAAGAAGAGAAATTTGTAGGACATGTTCTGAGGCATCAAGGGATCACAAATTTAGCATTGGAGGGCAGCATGGAGGGTAAAAATCGTAGAGGGAGACCAAGAGATGAATACACTAAGCAGATTCAGAAGGATGTAGGTTGCAGTAAGTACTGGGAGATGAAGAAGCTTGCACAACATAGAGTAGCATAGAGAGCTGCATCAAACCAGTCTCAGGACTGAAGACCACAACAACAACAACAACAACAACAAGAAAAAGAAATGAATGGTTGAGCTAAGACAAAGTAGTAACTTCTGTACAATGATTTGTGTACATCCACAAAAGGTAATGTTTTGCACCTGGTGGAACAGAAACAGTGTTATAGTCTTACCCTCCCACACATCAAAATTAAATTTTCCACCCTCTTCATTAGTTTCAAAAACTTTGAGAGGTGTAAGATATACAAAAAAAACCTTTTTTACTCATCTTCATTTTCTCATTGTTGGCTGCAGTCACATCTAGGGGTAGATTCTTGGGCTGACATAATAATGTTTGAAGATTTGCCTGTCTTACTCTTGAATTTTATTTTTGTAACATTCTTACAATATCACATGGTCTTCACAATTTCCATTTCTATAACACCACAAATTAGATTGTTATTGCAAAATATAAAAACATGTCCATTTGCATCAGAGGCATGTCCTCTACTACTTACATTCTGCGGTACTAACAATATTCCAAAGAGTTTATCAAACGAAAGAGATTACAAACTTTCTTGACAGAAGAATAATCTCCACCAAGCTATATCATTATTTTGTAAATGAATCCAGAAATAAATTTAATAATTAGGTCAGATTGCATAAATAATAATAGAAATTTTAAGTATGCCAGATATTTCATAATTTCAAATATTTCTATATGAAGAGTAATTTTAGCTGTACCATACATATCACTAGTAACAAATTAATTTCTTTTCTTACATTTTAGCCTGAAATATAATACATTATATACAAAATCATATGAAATTCCTTTAATGAAACAGCTGAGATATATACAAAATCATATGAAATTCTTTTAGTGAAACAGCTGAGATAATTTTAGCCTATACAAGATTTGAAAGTACTTTTTGGTATTTGCTAAGGGTGTCCCATTACAATATCCCCCTTACAAAATTTGGAAATAGAATGTTTACAATATTTTGTGACAGACTATAAGGTATGCCAATCGGTGTACAAAACAATGCCAAAAGATAGAATACAAACAAAGAGAAGTATCTGATACATAACATATTACAGAAAACATAAGAAAAAATCTACTATTCAAGACATAATCTATTCATATATCAGTATATGGCATTAAGATTTTCAGGTCTGTGGAACATTCTCTCACAAGACAATTAATACAAGGTTGAAACTGCAATATTGTAACACTAAACTATAGAAATAGATACAGAGATAATGTAAATTACCAGAATTACAATATTTAAGTTTACATCCATAAAATCACTTGTTAAAAACCTTCGAAAGAGAAGAGAAAAATTTCAAAGCCTAAGTGTACAATGAGTGAGCCGACTCGAAAAACTCACAATGACAGGTACAGACCAGAAGAATATACTCAATCATGAATAGGAATATAGTATAAAATCAATCAGCCACATAAACCAAAGTATTTAAGGGTATGTTGGCTCATGAAAGTTCAAAATAATGGAAAAATATTAGGGCCTGAATTCAGACCACACACGGTGCAAACCAGCCAAAAATGTTTCGACACAGCAAAATGAATAAAGCTCATACTCATATCAGTAAGTCCAATTATTTGCAAAGAGTAGTTGGAAGAAGCATCTAGCCTCAATCAGTGGTTGTATGCTCTCCTTGAGCGCGCGCGCGTGCGTGCACACACACACACACACACACACACACACACACACACACACACACAAAGTTGCAATGACCAGGGGTACCCAAAACAGAGCTAAGCATGAGTCTGTCCACAATGCAAGTTCCAATCAGATACAATATTGCAATATTTGAGATAAATACAGGTAAACAGAGTCGTAGTTAGACATAATCCAGTAGCTTGAGGACCAAAATCAGAGTATGAAAACAGATATGTATACATATTGTTATATTGTCTATACTTGTAAATATCTTCCACACTATTTGCTACTTGTTGATACAAACTAACCCATGTACATAAAGACCTAGAAGATTCATTTACAATTGATAAAAAATATGTACTGGTGTAAAGTTACATAATGTGATGGAAAGTCAAACCCTCTACTTGAACAAACATGCATTTATGCAGAATAACACTGTCTTTAGCTGTCTTGGCTAACAATTCACAAATATCACTCCCAACACTGGTGTAGTTGACAGACGCTTGAGTACATTACCCAGCACCTATGATCTCTTGTGAGTTGACTGGTCCAGCAGGGTACAGCCATACAGCAGTGTAGGGATGAATCCTCACACATCTCTCATTTTGCTCCCTAGGGTTCACATCATGCGCTCCAATGGATAAGTAACTTCCATATAGCATTTACATCAAATCCTGAAATAGTGTTTTATGTACTAAATATGCTGTTCAATACCTTCTTCACATCACACAAGATATGCTCTCTGTATTCATTTTTCAAAGTCAACTATATGGAATTTATGTCTGGTGCGATTAAAAGGTATTCTCAGATGAAACATTAATAAACAGAGTTAAATACAATGAAACAAAAATTGAACAAAGTAGGTGATAAGCACAGATATACTAAGATACTATTCCTAATCTTTGCTGTACAAATTATGAATATTATCCTATTTCAAAATTGCAAAAGGATCTACTCATTTAGTCTCATGACATATATGTATCAAATTCTAAAGCACAAATCTATCACAAAACATAACTAAGTAGAGTATCATACAGTTTAACTCAGTCAATAGATAAGACAGAACTTCAAAAATCACATCATCTTCAATACTAAATTCCACACAAACACAGTTATATAGTTTTATGAATCTACAAATAGATTTAAACTCAGTCAATAGATAAGATACACTATGTGATGAAAAGTACCCGGACACCTGGTTGAAAATGACTTACAACTTTGTGGCACCCTCCATTGGTAATGTTGGAATTGGGTGCGGTGTTGGCCCACCCTTAGCCTCGACGACAGCTTCCACTCTTGCAGGTATACGTTCAATCAGATGCTGGAAGATTTCTTAGGGAATGGCAGCTCATTCTTTATGGGGTGCTGCTCTGAGGAGAGGTATCAACGTCAGTTAGTGAAGCCTGGCACGAAGTTGGCATTCCAAGACATACCAAAGATGTTGTATAGTATTCAGGCCAGGACTCTGTGCAGGTCAGTTCATTACAGGGATGTTATTGTTGTGTAACCAGTGCTTAAACTCCTTACACCAAGCGAGGCATCATTTGGCATTTACTGGTGGAATGTGTGGCTTATGAGCAGTCACTTGGCCATGAAATCCAAGTTTTCACACCTCCCGCCTGACCGTCATAGTACTTGCAGTGGATCCTGATGCAGTTTGGAATTCCTGTGTGATGGTCTGGATAGATGTCTGCCTATTACAAATTATGACCCTCTTCAACTGTCTGTGGTCTCTGTCAGTCAACAGACAAAGTCGGCTTGTACACTTTTGAGCTGTACACGCCCTTCATGTTTCCAATTCACTATCGCATTGGAAACAGTAGACCTAGAGATGTTTAGGAGTGTGTAAAACTTGTGTACAGATGTATGCCACAAGTGACACCTAATTACCTGACCACGTTCGAAATCTGTGAGTTCCGCAGAGTGCCCCATGCTGTGCTCTCTCACGATGTCTAATGACTATCAAGGTCTCTGATATGGAGCACCTGGCAGAAGGTGGCAGCACAATGCACCTAATGAAAAACAAATGTTTTTGGGATGTCCAGATACTTTTAATCACATATTGTAGAACATGGCAAACAAAACACAGTTATATAGGCTTATAAATCTATGGGCATAGTGCATATTTTCTTCTACACTAGATATCATTATGCATTCATGTTCAAAGGTGTTGTCCTTTATACTAAATGTTAACAGTACTTGACATTTTACATATTTGCTTTGCTTATCAGTAGCTTTTCTTATCTTTACAAATGCTGCCATATTTCCACAAAATTCTAACTGTACTGGGTTTTGTCTGTAAATTGTTCAGATATGCCACAAATTTTGCATCAATCAAACAGTTCCCTTCCCACTGATCAATCTTAATCTTAATATAAGAACATTCAAAATCTGATTCATTGTCTCTCTTATTAGTCACTTCATGTAAAAGACCACTTTCATTTCATCAAATGCTACATCCACGCTGTCCTTAAAGAGTTTTATCAACTTTATTGGTATCATAGCATTACTTTGGTTACTCATGTTGTCAGGTAAAGATTGAACAAACTGAATGGGTTCCATAGTACAACTAACATCACTTATTACAGAAGGAACATAAAATATATTACTGTCAAAGTTATACTTCCTGCTTAGATCTTCTTTCACTTCATTCCACTAAATTGGATACAAATTTTGACTAACCACAGGTAACTTATTCCAGAATGCACATTTATCATCAATCTGGTCCCAAACAAACTTCGGAAAGTTTTCACCTTTATTCTCTAGGCTTACAGATAACTCATGTTTGCTGTTTGGATCATTACTCTGCATGACATTAATGAAAAACTACTTTGACTGGACTGGTATTCCATGACTCTCACTTACATTAACACAAACATCACTTACCTTATCTGTATTCGCAAATAACTCTGAAACTTCATTATTCTTAAACTCCACAAATACATGGTACTCATCATTATCATCGTCATATTCTTCCAAAATTACTTCATCAACAACATCATTAACTACACAAGTCTTTATCACCATCAAAGTCACACACCTCACCTACATTCATTTGAAATAAGCTACCAGTCTCATTCTTACCAACCTCAGTTATTTCACAGCTCTCATTCACAACTACATAAAATATAGCCCCTAATTCAGATCCAATATAGTCATTATCCATTTTACATACATCAATAACACTGTTTTCTGATCAAGAAAATAAATCATTACTACACACTACATCAAAATGCTCATTACTTCCACATTCTGGTTTGTGGTTAGTACATTTATTTATCTTACAGCTCGAAACATGTATTTAACATGCATGGGCAATGTTATAATAATTTCATTTAGATTATTGATACACAATATAAATAGATTACATGCTACTAAGTAAAATATCATTTCAGTATATTTAACATAGCATTCCTGAGGTCAAATCATGTCAGCACCATACTGTATGGGCACTTCAATACAAGCCATTTTTTTAACTCGTTTTTAAAAATTCTACCAGAAAGCTGTTTCAGGTTGTTTGGCAGAGAATTATAAAATATTGCTCCCTTAATGAATAGGGTATTTGTTGTTAGATTCAATCGTCTGCTCACCATATGAAAGTCTGATTTTTGTCTTGTATTGTAATCATGGATTTCCATATTCCTGTTTGTCACTTTTTTGTCTTCTTTCACTAATAATATTGATTGAAACATATATGCTGCATAGATAGTCATAATATTAAACTTAATAAACAGGTTTTTACATGAAGTTCTGGGTCTTACTTTTGCCATGGTTCTTATTACTCTTTTCTGCAATACAAATACCCTTTTTATATTGTATTGGCTACACCCACCCCTCAATACAATTCCATAAGATAGATGGGGATACACCAACCCAAAATACGCTATTTTTATTGCTTCGATATCTAAATATTGAACTAATCTCCTTAGTAAATACAGACTAGATGTTATTTTACCACAGACATGATCTATTTGCTGATTCCACGAAAGTCTTATCATCTATATATATCCCAAGAAATTTACATTCTGAACAGGTATTTTCCTGAATGTCCTCATTTAGAACAGTATTTTTATTTGAACTACTTGTCTTAAAATAAATTAAATTAGTTTTGTTAATATTGACCCTCAGGTTTTCTTTTTCAAAATGTGTTTGGGTTTTTTCAACAAAATTCTGTACCACTGAATTTAGGTCATCATTACTACGTGCCCAGCAAACCCCAGAGGTGTCATCAGCATACATAGTAATATGATGACTGGTGTCTAATGCTTTTGGGAAATCATTCACGTAGCAAATAAACAAGAAGGGGCCCAAGATAGAGCCTTGTGGCACACCAAAATTTGTACTCCTTATCTTTGATCTTCTTTTTGCAATTACCTCTCCATTATCATACACAACTTCTGTGCATTGTTGTCTATCTTTAAGGTAAGATTCTATTAAAAGCAACAGTTTCCCACTGACACCATTATAAGCAAGTTTACTTAAAAGAGCGCCATGATGGACTCTGTCAAACGCTTTGGAAAGATCTAAAAACACTCCTGCCGTTTTGTAACCCTCATTTATTTTCTCCATCAGACAGTGTACAAACTGTACTGCTGCAGATATGGTGCTCCGACCACTTCTAAAGCCGTGTTGGAAATCTCCTATTAAGTTATTCATATTATAGTGCTCAATTAGGATTTCTAACATTATTTTTTCAATTAATTTACCAAACACTGAGGTTAAGGCAACTGGTCTGTAGTTCTGTGGTTGTTTTCTTTCCCCTTTTTTATATAAAGGTTTAACTATAGTAAGTTTCAGTTTCTGCGGAAACACACCTTCTTCAAGTACACAATTTATTAGATGGACTAATGGTCTGGCTAACTCACCCTTGCATTTTTTCAGTAGAAAAGGAGAGAATTCATCCCATATAGCTGATATTTTATTATTTAGGTTGTCAATTAGCTCTGTTACGTCCTTGATGGTTACTGTAGGTAGCTTACAAGAGTCCCGTTCCTTTTCCTTATCATATTTAAACTGCCTCTCCTGTTTCATGCAAGTATCATTTTCAATAGCATCTATAAAGTAATCATTAAATATATTGCTAACTATATAAGGATCAGAAAAATTATCATTATGTATACTTAACTCTATATTATTAATTTTAGTTTTTGAATCAGTGTTCCTCATATCATTAACTACTGCCCAGCACGACTTTGAGACACAGTCAGAATTTTGGATCTGTTTACTAATATGTTCTACTTTCCTTCTCTTTTCTTCCTTGCGATACTCATATTTATATTTTTTATAATCCTCTTTATATGAATCAAGACTGGTTTCTCTGTGTAGCTTATACATATACTCCATTCCTTCCTTGAGTCTTTTCATTTTTTCATCCAGTTTTACATGTTTGACTACTGGAGGTTTATTTTTATTTACATTGATCTTCTTTGCCGGGATAGTAATATCAATATGTCTAGTTAAAATTTTTACAAATACTTCCCATTTGCTGTCAACTCCCCTTTCTTTATAAACTGATTCCCAAGATTCTTGACCCAAAGTTTTCTTTAGCAAGGTGATGTTGTATTCAGAAAATAATCTTCTATTCTCATATTTTTGTTTTGTTTAAGTTTATTAAGACAACCAATCACTAATAATTGTCCTAGATGATTAGATATGTGCCCATTTACAGTCTGTGCCGACACAACATTTTCATAATTGGTCATTACATGATCTATGGAACTGCTGCTTGACTCAGTTATTCTAGTGGGCACATGACCAAGTAGATCTTTAATATCATAGGATCGTATGCAGTCTTGTAAACCTTTGCATTCGTGGCTGTTGCTTAGTGTGTTTATATTAAAGTCTCCTAACATTATAATATTTACTGTATTGCCACCCTTGCTTAGCTTCCCCAATACACTATCCAGTGCTTCCATGAAAACCTCGAGATTACCAGAAGGGGCTCAATATATACCTACCACAATTACTATATTACTATAAGTAAACAGTGTATTCCAAAACCTTTGATCAAAATATAAATGAGAAAGCTGATGTTCCTTCTGTTCAACTTCAGGTACCTGTGTCACATTATTAACTCTATTATTATTGTCTGATTGCGAGTGTAAATTGGGGGTCGTGTACTTGTTGTGTTTTCTCACAAACTGAGGATCTTCATTGACGCAGACTGCCATTTCCCAAATAGTTACCTCTATGATTATTTCTTCTATTAAATTGACCATGATTATCCCCATTATTCCTATTCTGGTGATGTTCAAAATTTCTATCTCTATTACCATTTTGACCCTGATAGAAGTTATCACTATCTTATTGCGCACAGGTCGCCCAATGTGGCTTCGAAAATAATAAGACCTGCACCACGACGGCCGGACCTGCCCTGTAAGGGGCCTCCTGGCGAATGATGCCAAACGCTCATTTCCATTTTCCATTAACATTGTGATCTCAGTCATTTCGATTATTATAGTACATACTTCTTTCTACTGCCCTATCCAGCTTGTCAACATATCGTAAGAATTGCTCAAGGCAATCATCAGGTCTGTGCACTAAATCCCACTGCAACCTTTCTGGTAATCTCCTTTTGAGTGCACCAATCAATGTCATTTCATTTCATCAAATGGTTTGTCAAGGTGTGTTAAAATCTTAAGTTCATCCTTACAAAACTCTTTCAGAGCACCGTCCTTATTCCTATAATGAAAACCATTCAAGAATTCACTTTTAATTCTCCCCTGTTCAGCCTCTGGCCAAAATTTATTTAAAAAACTTTTTTCGAAACTGTGACATTTCTCCCACTGACTTAAATTTGGGTTTACCCAAGGCATCTTTTAACAAATTTAATTTTTTGATTGTCACTCATGCTTGACAAAAAACTGTCTCTACAGTGGTGCAGGAAATCTACTGCATGTAAATTGTCTGATGGAACGAGAATGAGATTTTCACTCTGCAGTGGAGTGTGCGCTGATATGAAACTTTCTGGCAGATTAAAACTGTGTGCCGGACCGAGACTCGAACTCGGGACCTTTGCCTTTTGCGGGCAAGTGCTCTACCAACTGAGCTACCCAAGCACGACTCACGCCCCGTCCTCACAGCTTCTGGCAGAAGTAAAGCTATGAGGACGGGGCGTGAGTCGTGCTTGGGTAGCTCAGTTGGTAGAGCACTTGCCCGCGAAAGGCAAAGGTCCCGAGTTCAAGTCTCGGTCCGGCACACAGTTTTAATCGGCCAGAAATGTCTGATGGAAATCTATTGATTGGAATGTCGGACCATGCAATACCATTGTTGTGAATGCAATTTTCCCGAAACACTGAAATTTTTTGATCTAAAACATTTACATTAGTTAGCATACTGTTTTCAACATTTAAAATTTTTTGACCTTAACAACTAAAGTTCTGTTCCATAGTTTCCTCTACGGCCTTCTTGAACTCTGACATCATTATCATTCTTCATCTGTTGTGGAGATTGATTTACTAGCTCATTTTCCAAAACAAAAAATTTACTTTCTGAGACACCAAGTTTTCATTCAGACTTTTTAACCCATCTGACAACCCATTTTTTAGCTCCGAAACCTGATTACTAATTTGGTCTGTTTGGTATTGTACCCTGTCCATTTTACTATTGTTCTCAGTGTTCAGGTCATTTAATTGTCCTTGTAATGAAGTAAATTTTTCGGTTAACTGATCATTAACCGCACTAAATTTGCTATTGTTATTCGTCTTCATTTTCTCTAATTTTGCCAAAATCAACTGCAAAATACCAGTTTTAACTGTTTCTTTGCTGACTACACTTTTACTTGGCTGGGTCCTACAGCTTTCACTTCATCACTACTATCCTCGTCTCTATTCATTGTCCTAGCAATCGTGAGTCCACAAAAAAATTAATTTCACAAATAGTTTGTACTTATCTTTTCTCTTATTGATGTCCCTCATCATAGTTGTAAATAGCTCTTTTAATTCATCTGGTCCATCCATGTTGATAGAATCTTGTCACTGTTGAAACAACTTTATTGGGCAGATCTCGGTCTTCTTTCTTCAAGTGATTGGGAATCCGTATATACAGGGTGTTTCAAAAATGACCGGTATATTTGAAACGGCAATAAAAACTAAACGAGCAGTGATAGAAATACACCGTTTGTTGCAATATGCTTGGGACAACAGTACATTTTCAGGCGGACAAACTTTCGAAATTACAGTAGTTACAATTTTCACCAACAGATGGCGCTGCAAGTGATGTGAACGATATAGTGTGTGGGTGCGCCATTCTGTATGTCGTCTTTCTGCTGTAAGCGTGTGCTGTTCACAACGTGCAAGTGTGCTGTGGACAACATGGTTTATTCCTTAGAACAGAGGATTTTTCTGGTGTTGGAATTCCACCGCCTAGAACACAGTGTTGTTGCAACAAGACGAAGTTTTCAATGGAGGTTTAATGTAACCAAAGGACCGAAAAGAGATACAATAAAGGATCTGTTTGAAAAATTTCAACGGAATGGGAACGTGACGGATGAACGTGCTGGAAAGGTAGGGCGACCGCGTACGGCAACCACAGAGGACAACGCACAGCTAGTGCAGGAGGTGATCCAACAGCGGCCTCGGGTTTCCGTTCGCCGTGTTGCAGCTGCGGTCCAAATGACGCCAACGTCCACGTATCGTCTCATGCGCCAGAGTTTACACCTCTATCCATACAAAATTCAAACGCGGCAACCCCTCAGCGCCGCTACCATTGCTGCACGAGAGACATTCGCTAACGATATAGTGCACAGTATTGATGACGGCGATATGCATGTGGGCAGCATTTGGTTTACTGCTGAAGCTTATTTTTACCTGGACGGCTTCGTCAATAAACAGAACTGGCGCATATGGGGAACCGAAAAGCCCCATGTTGCAGTCCCATCGTCCCTGCATCCTCAGAAAGTACTGGTCTGGGCCGCCATTTCTTCCAAAGGAATCATTGGCCCATTTTTCAGATCCGAAACGATTACTGCATCACGCTATCTGGACATTCTTCGTGAATTTGTGGCGGTACAAACTGCCTTAGACGACACTGCGAACACCTCGTGGTTTATGCAAGATGGTGCCCGGCCACATCGCACGGCCGACGTCTTTAATTTTCTGAATGAATATTTCGATGATCGTGTGATTGCTTTGGGCTATCCGAAACATACAGGAGGTGGCGTGGATTGGCCTCCCTATTCGCCAGACATGAACCCCTGTGACTTCTTTCTGTGGGGACACTTGAAAGACACAGTGTACCGCCAGAATCCAGAAACAATTGAACAGCTGAAGCAGTACATCTCATCTGCATGTGAAGCCTTCCGCCAGACACATTGTCAAAGGTTTCGGGTAATTTCATTCAGAGACTACGCCATATTATTGCTACGCATGGTGGATATGTGGAAAATATCATACTATAGAGTTTCCCAGACCGCAGCGCCATCTGTTGTTGACAATTATAACTACTGTAATTTCGAAAGTTTGTCTGCCTGAAAATGTACTGTTGTCCCAAGCATATTGCAACAAACGGTGTATTTCTATCGCTGCTCGTTTAGTTTGTATTGCCGTTTCAAATATACCGGTCATTTGTGAAACACCCTGTATATAAAAGGTGCAAATTATACTTCTATACAGACAAAACTTCATTATCAGTCAACTGATCCTGGATGATGCCCACAATTGTAATCTTACCCTCCCACACGTCAACATTAAATTTTCCGGTCTCTTCATTAGTTTCGGAAGCATTGAGTGATGTATGATGTAAGAAACCTTTTTTACTTACCTTCATTTTCTTGTTGGATGCAGTCATGTCTAGGTGTGGATTCTTGAGGCTGACATTTCTTTATCTTTGTGGGTTCCAACTGACAAAATATTGTTTGAAGATTTGCCTGTCTTACTCGTGATTTTTATTTTTTGTCACAGTCCTACAATATCGCACCATCTTTACAATTTCCACTTCTATAAGCACAACGCCCCCCCCCCCCCCCCCCCCCCCCAAGAACCATGGACCTTGCCGTTGGAGGGGAGGCTTGCGTGCCTCAGCAATACAGGTAGCTGTATCGTAGGTGCAACCAGAACGGAGGGGTATCTGTTGAGAGGCCAGACAAATGGGTGGTTCCTGAAGAGGGGCAGCAGCCTTTTCAGTAGTTGCAGGGGCAACAGTCTGGATGATTGACTGATCTGGCCTTGTAACACTAACCAAAATGTCCTTGCTGTGCTGGTACTGCGAACGGCTGAAAGCAAGGGGAAACTACAGCCGTAATTTTTCCCGAGGACATGCAGCTTTACTGTATGGTTAAATGATGATGGCGTCCTCTTGGGTAAAATATTCCGGAGGTAAAATAGTCCCCCATTCGGATCTCCGGGCGGGGACTCCTCAAGAGGACGTCATTATCAGGAAAAAGAAAACTGGCGTTCTACGGATCAGAGTGTGGAATGTCAGATCCCTTAATCGGGCAGGTAGGTTAGAAAATTTAAAAAGGGAAATGCATAGGTTAAAATTAGATATAGTGGGAATTAGTGAAGTTCTGTGGCAGGAGGAACAAGACTTTTGGTCACGCGAATACAGGGTTATAAATACAAAATCAAATAGGGGTAATGCAGGAGTAGGCATAATAATGAATACAAAAATAGAAGTGTGGGTAAGCTACTACAAACAGCAGAGTGAATGCATTATTGTGGCCAAGATAGACACAAAGACCATGCCTACTACAGTAGTACAAGTTTATATGCCAACTAGCTGTGCAGATGATAAAGAAATTGAAGAAATGTATGAGGAAATAAAAGAAATTATTCAGATAGTCAAGGGAGACGAAAATTAAATAGTCATGGGTGACTGGAATTCGGTAATAGGAAAAGGGAGAGAAGGAAACGTAGTAGGTGAATATGGATTGGGGCTAAGAACTGAAAGAGGAATCTGCCTGGTAGAATTTTGCACAGAGCACAACTTAATCATAGCTAACACTTGGTTCAAGAATCATAACAGAAGGTTGTATACATGGAAGAAGTCTAGAGATACTGACAGGTTTCAGATAGATTATATAATGGTAAGACAGAGATTTAAGAACCAGGTTTTAAATTGTAAGACATTTCCAGGGGCGGAATTGGACTCTGACCACAATCTGAAAAAACTGCAAAAAGGTTGCAATTTAAGAGAGGTTGTACAGAGTTTCAGGGAGAGCATAAGGGACCAATTGACAGGAAAGGGGGAAAGAAATACAGTAGAAGAAGAATGGGTAGCTTTGAGAGATGAAGTAGTGGAGGCAGCAGAGGATCAAGTAGGTAAAAAGACGAGGATTAGTAGAAATCCTTGGGTAACAGAAGAAATATTGAATTTAATTGATGAAAGGAGAAAATATAAAAATGCAGAAAATGAAGCAAGCAAAAAGGAATACAAACGTCTCAAAAATGAGATCGACAGGAAGTGCAAAATGGCTAAACAAGGATGGCTAGAGGACAAATGTAAGGATGTAGAGGCTTATCTCACTAGGGATAAGATAGATACTGCCTACAGGAAAATTAAAGAGACCTTTGGAGAAAAGAGAACCACTTGTATGAATATCAAGAGCTCAGATGGAAACCCAGTTCTAAGGAAAGCAGAAAGGTGGAAGGAGTATATAGAGGGTCTATACAAGGGTGATGTACTTGAGGACAATATTATGGAAATGGAAGAGGATGTAAATGAAGATGAAATGGGAGATACGATAGTGCGTGAAAAGTTTAACAGAGCACAGAAAGACCTGTGTCGAAACAAGGCCCCAGGAGTAGACAACATTCCATTAGAACTACTGACAGCCTTGGGAGAGCCAGTCCTGACAAAACTCTACCATCTGGTGAGCAAGATGTATGAGACAGGCGAAATGCCCTGACTTCAGGAAGACTATAATAATTCCAATCCCAAAGAAAGCAGGTGCTGACAGACATGAAAATTACCGAACTATCAGTTTAGTAAGTCACGGATGCAAAATACTAACACGAATTCTTTACAGACGAATGGAAAAACTGATAGAAGCCGACCTCGGGGAGGATCAGTTTGGATTCTGTAGAAATATTAGAACACGTGAGGCAATACTGACCCTACGACTTATCTTAGAAGCCAGATTAAGGAAAGGGAAACCTACGTTTCTAGCATTTGTAGACTTAGAGAAAGCTTTTGACAATATTGACTGGAATACTCTCTTTCAAATTCTGAAGGTGGCAGGGGTAAAATACAGGAAACGAAGGGCTATTTACAACTTGTACAGAAACCAGCTGGCAGTTATAAAAGTCGAGGGACATGAAAGGGAAGCAGTGGTTGGGAAGGGAGTGGGACAGGGTTGTAGCCTCTCCCCAATGTTATTCAATCTGTATATTGTGCAAGCAGTAAATGAAACAAAAGAAAAATTCGGAGTAGGTATTAAAATCCATGGGAAAGAAATAAAAACTTTGAGGTTCGCCGATGACATTGAAATTCTGTCAGAGACAGCAAAGGACTTAGAAGAGCAGTTGAACGGAATGGATAGTGTCTCGAAAGGACGATATAAGATGAACATCAACAAAAGCAAAACAAGGGTAATGGAATGTAGTCGAATTAAGTCAGGAGATGCTGAGGGAATTAGATTAGGAAATGAGACACTTAAAGTAGTAAAGGAGTTTTGCTATTTGGGGAGCAAAATAACTGAGGATGGTCGAAGTAGGGAGGATATAAAATGTAGACTGGCAATGGCAAGGAAAGCGTTTCTGAAGAAGAGATATTTGTTAACATCAAGTATAGATTTAAATGTCAGGAAGTCATTCCTGAAAGTATTTGTATGGAGTGTAGCCATGTATGGAAGTGAAACACGGACGATAACTAGTTTGGACAAGAATAGAATAGAAGCTTTCGAAATGTGGTGCTACAGAGAACTTGACTAGAAGAAGGGGACGTTTGGTAGGACATGTTCTGAGGCATCAAGGGATCACCAATTTAACATTGGAGGGCAGCGTGGAGGGTAAAAATCGTAGAGGGAGACTAAGAGATGAATACACTAAACAGATACAGAAGGATGTAAGTTGCAGTAGGTACTGGGAGATGAAGAAGCTTGCACAGGATAGAGTTGCATGGAGAGCTGCATCAAACCAGTCTCAGGACTGAAGACCACCACAACAACAACAACACAGATTTGATTGTTATTGCCAGATATAAAAACATCTCCTTTTCCACCAGAGGCATGCCCACTACTACTTACATTCTGCGGTACTAACAATAATCCAAAGAATTTACCAAATAAAAGAGCTTACAAACTTTTTTAATAGAAGAAGAATCTTCACCATGTTATATCATTATTTTACAAATGAATCTAGGAATAAATTTAACAATTAGGGTCAGATTGTGTAAATAATAATAGGAATTTTAAGTATGCCAGATATTTTGTAATTTCAACTGTACATATCAGTTTTAACTGCACATACCAGTTTTAACTGCACATATCAATTGTAACAAATTAATTTCTTTTTATACTTTTAAGCCTTAAATATAATACATTGTATGTATAATCATATGAAATTATTTTGGTGGAACAGCAGAGATAATTTTAACCTGTGCATGATTCGAAAGTATTTTTTGGTATCAGCTATTTCTGTAAGGAAAGGTAATGTCAGAGGAGGGTGTCCCATACTGTGTATTGTACTGTGAATTGCTTCCCTGAAGTGTACTCATCACTGCTGATGTTAATTGTCAACAATTGAGACAGCTTGCATACGTAATTCAAGAATGTTGACCAGGAAGACTGCGCAAAGTGATACTACTCCACAATAATGCCTGCCCGCATTCTGATAGACTGGCAAAAAGCACTATACAGGAGCTTGGTTGGAAATCATTCTGCACCCACCTTTTTCACATGACCTTGTGCCCTCAGATTTTCACCTATTCTTCTCTCTATCAAACAACCTTCAGGGAACGTCCCTTCCAAATGAAAATGCGCTCTGAACATGGCTCAACAAATTCTTCAAATCAAAACCACATGATTTTTACAGAGGCAGAATCGAAAAGTCACCCCAGCATTGGCAGACTGTTGTAAATGCTGAAGGAGAATATGTTATTGATGACCAAAGTCTCTGTAATGCGTATTGTTGTGTTTATTAAACTTGCGGAAGAATGTTACAAACTTATGAACCAACCCAATATTCCAGTATTCCCAATGATCAAATGTTGCACTTTCTTCTACATTATGGTAAGTGTACCATAGACACTCATGTCTTCAAGGTGATAACATTCCTGCTCACAAGGCTGCCTCCCTGCACACATGCATCCGGGTCTAACAAACTATGATGTCTCATAGTTAATTTGGTTAAGGAAGGAATTGTGTGGGTAAAACTGTAGAGGTAGACCAAAGCTTGACAACAGTAAGAAATTTGACAAACTGCCTGATGGTTTCCGTCTCGGTTTCTGCAACCGACATTTGATGACTTTTCTGAAGTTTCACCAGCACGGGTGGCTGGTGTTGTCAAAGCTTCAGCCTCCATTGCTGGTGGTGGACTACAGTCAAGCTAATGGCCCCGGAATATGTGTACCTTGTGCACCAAAGTCCAAGGGCTGTTCTACGGTCATTTCCTGTGCAGTTCTCCTCTTGCTACATGCAACGGTCATCGGTCATTCGCCACTGCACGAGAATCCAGGATCCGTTCACCATGAGGCTTTCTTCTTTCTTGTTGAAGTTATTCTCATGTTTGTGTATTTGTATAGCTTCTCTGAACAAGTGGGTGTGACAGCTGTTCTCTATAGCCAGAACTTACATGTTGGCAAATTTTACTGTGTGGTCAGCCTCACACAGAATGTGCTCTGCCATTGGCGATTTCTCCATCTGCCACAACCTCGAGTTTTGCTTATGTTCTGTGATCATGACGTTGATTGATCGTCCAGTTCCAACATAAAATTTTCTGCATGTGCATGGTTTGTGATATATATGCTGCATGAGGATGACCACATAGTATAATTCGCCATCATGGAAGGTCTGGCTGTAGAGCAGAGCTGTCACACGCTTATTCAGAGAAGCTATAAAAATATGCAAACATGGAATAGCTTCAAAAAGAATGAAGAAAGCCTGAAGGTGGGTGGATCCTTGATTTCCTCACTGCAGTGAATGATCATTGCAGGTAGCATGGGAGAATGAATAGAGTTTATGTCAGTTGTGCAAAGATGAAGAGGCTTGCACAAGGTAGACTAGCATGGAGAGCTGCATTACCGTATTTACTCGAATCTATGCCGCACTTTTTTCCGGTTTTTGTAATCCAAAAAACCGCCTGCGTCTTAGAATCGAGTGCAAAGCAGGCGAAGTTCTGAAAAATATTGGTAGGTGCCGCCACAACTAACTTCTGCCGTCGAATATATGTAGCGCTACACAGGCATGCTTTGTAGGCACAAAGATAAATACTGTAAATACTGGCGCCAAAACCTCTGCGTCAGTAAATTAATTAAAAAAAAAAGATGGAAGCCGAGCTTTTTTTTCTCCACCCCGAGTTTCGACCACTGCATTTTCATACATTATCCAAGGAAGTAAATACAAATTCCATATTGTTCATCTTCGAATGTAGCACAATTTCAGTGTACTACGAAAATCCGACTAGCGAGACTGTTGGGATGATTGTCAATATGGCCAACTCTACGTTCTGAATTTTTTCCTACCTGTGAGAAGAGATGGTTGCTAATAGGAACCTGATGAAATGTGAATCACATGCAGTATTCTCTTCACCATAGGAATAATACGAATATAAACATTTTGCCATGTATTCTTTCGTGTTTGCTGCTATCTCATTTAAATCCTGTCTGCCTAATAAACTACGAAACTAGAGTGAGACAACAGCAAACGCGGAAGAATATACATATCGTGTCATGTTTATATTCGTATTATTCTTATGCCTAATAGTGATACAGTCATAAATGAAGCATGGCAACTGACTAGATTTTTAAATCTATGATGACTCTAATTTCTGTGCAGAATTTGATGTACTAAAGAAACGGCCGCAAAGATTCTCAAGCGGAGAAAAATTTTCGCCTAACTCTCGTTCAGAACATGTTCTGTCATACGCAGTCTATTATTTGGTTCTTGGTGATCATTATCAAAGAAAGCAGCAGTGTAAGTAACAACAAATTGCAGCCTCTTGCCATTGTTTCGCTAATGAGACGATTCCTTTTCTTTTTTTTTATTTTATTTTTTCTTTTTTTTCTTTTTTAAAGCGGCGGTAGCACACACTATCAGAATGCGACAAACAATGCATGACACAGTACAGTAATGCATTTTCAGCTTAGAGTGACGTAAACACCTATAACAAAGAAAACGGCACTTATCAGATCAAAGCAAAATAAGCAATCGATTCAAACCAGACGAAGCACGTCAAAAAGGAAGGGTACCCATATAAATACGGACGGAGCGCCTGATGCATAGCAATGGCTACCTGGTAAAGCTTAACTGCTAAGCTTACGACTCGAACCAAACTACTGTAGCTGTATCGTCATTCATTCGACCTAAATTGTGTCTCATATTACAATGGACCAACTTTGTTTCGATTTGGAGGTGTGGCCTAAAACTTTTCTCTCCCCTTGAATTTCGAGTCTCAAATTTCACGTGCGGCTTAGATTCGGGATTTTTTTTTCCTTTATTTCGAGTCTCATTTTTCAGGTGCGGCTTAGATTCAAGTGCGGCTTAGATTCGAGTAAATACGGTAAACCAGTCTGTGGACTATATCAAGAACAAAAACATAGCATACGCAGTTATGCAACAAACACACCTCTATCTCCCTCTTTTTCTCTCTCTTCCTCCACCTACACACATCCACACACACAAATAAATGCATGACAATAATTTATGCACAGTTATGTATATGCCAGATTATTATTAATTGCAGTGCATTGGTGTGACTGTGAACTAAATAACCAGAGTGTCACATAACATTGGTGTGTCATTTGGTATCTAGCAGAGACACAAAATATGCCTAATGTTTCTGGTCAATGATTCTTGTCCCAGAAGGTGGAATTTGTTTACATTAGGTTCTATGGATAAAATGGAGAATGTAATGTGTTATTGAAATTTCGGAGATTCTCAAGTTGCATGAAAAAAGCAAGTCAGAGAATAAACTTCACCTGGGAATGTTCTCAGCTTGAGTGAAACGGTGGGGGGAGTTGTTCAACACAAAGAACATTCTCCGATTTCATATGAATAAAACTAGAGACGTTCCTCACAAGCGGAGAAAATTATCCATTTTTATGAGATCTCATACTTGAAGCTCAGTAAGTTCTGTTGAACCAGAGTTTTGTAGAGTGTTTTTAATAACAATGTCAGAATTTATTTGCTTAGAAGGCAAAGGAAGATATGTGTATCCTGAAGAAATACTGAACAGAGAAAGTGAAGAAGTTTGTACAGGGTTTTCAATAGAAATATTGTTTGGATGGTAAATCTTTTCCCGAATATCATGAAAGAAAAGCAGAGCAACCATTCAAACATTGTGAAAATGAAATCATTTTTGTATTACTTAGCAGACCTCTGTTGGCAGAAGAGGGACAAGAATAAAAACACCAGACAGCTGTTTCACAAACATTTTCAGATGCTCATCATCATGTTCTCTCACAGGGTAAATCTCATATTTCATTGTGTTAAACATACGTAGGTGGATCATATTACAAACCTAGCTACTTGTTTCTTGTAGCGAAACTGCACGGATGACTGCTTAAGTACTCAGTGTGCAAGTGGACCATTATGCATAATATTTAACCAAATTATCTCATCTAAAGAAACTGTTGACAGAATTCTGGTTTGGAGTAGATGAAAATATTGTGTATTCTTAAGATTATGTTCACATAATGTGTTCCCATAACTTCAGTTTCAAAAGTTTCCCACATGTCAAAAATTCAGTAACATTGTCAGAAGATTGATTTTCATGAACTGTCCTTAATTGTTTTAATAACTTGTTGCCACACTTAAAAGTAAAATAGAAACATAATGCAACATTTCCATAAGATGTGGATGCCACACCCACATTTGTACATTGTATCATTTGCCTGTTTGAGCGAGTTGTATGAAATGTAAGATTATGCTTGTATTCTGTGCTAGATGCGGCAAACACTGAGAATCTTCTCAAGAAGGAGGGAATGAGAGGTAATGAGAAAGAACTCCCTCATTAGAAAATATGCTTTGAACTTATTATTCATGCGAAATTAGGAACTTTCTCAGAGTGTGAGAATCTTCTCCAGAAAATGGTCACTTCTTTATCCACTCGTCCCACTTTTCAAAAAGGACAGGAACATGAATTGTGTGATTTCCACACATTAATCTCATTTCAACCTACACTCAGGTGTTGGCTATAGCTGGAGTACTGATCACGGGCAGTCTGGCTTGCCTGGACAGGCAAAACTGTGTGGGCAAAGAGACCAGACAGTAGCTAGCAAGCAAGACTGTGCCTAAGGAAACAGAAACATATTGCAAATGTAAGCCGATAAGCACATCCTATCAAAATTTAGTCAGCACCCAGAGACATACAAGTAATATTTCATACTGCCACCAAGAACCTTGATACTGGTCTCAGTTCAGTGAAGAAGACAGTCCACATGTTGCTCAGGTATTTCATACACGGTCATTGATAGATCTCATATAGCTACCAAATTGCGGCAATGTTGACTACTATATTTCACACTATATTTCACACACTCTTCTAAATAGTCGACATGCGTACTCCACAAGCATGCATACAGTGTGTGGCAGAGGGTACCCTGCACCACTACTACTCACTTCCTTTCCCGTTCCACTCACAAATAAAATAAAGGAAAAATGACTGTCTGTATGCCTCACAGTGAGCCTGATTTCTTATCCCAGAGACGTACTACTGTATTCAGTTTGGCTGACTGACTCAAGGTACAATAGGGTCATGAAACCAGCAATGTATTCCTGCAGCTGTGTGTACACAGGTTTTGTCATCTTGGATGATGTAGAATAAAGGCCAACACTTTTTCACCAAAAATATTGAAATAAAAATTTTGGTTCATGTTCATGGTAACCTGAATGAGTGATCCAAACTCATTCTATGAGGAAGACCCTCAGTATATTGTACAACCATCTCTGGCTTATGTACACCCTCCAAATACATTGGTTAAATGCCTCATTGGGGCATCAGACAGTGGAAACTCCAGGCTGGAATATCAACAGTGTTAGGAAAAGGATAGATTGCTTTCACCATAAAGCCGACCCATGGAGCTACAGACAGGCACAAAGAAACGACTGTTCCACATTACAGCTTCTGGTAAAAGCCTTCTTCAGCAAAGGAAACACACACACACACACACACATTCACATAAGCAAGCACATCTCGTGCACACATGAACGGCTAACACCAGCATCCCTGACCGGAATGCAATCTGGAGTGTGACGGGCAAGGGGGAGAGATGGCAGGGTATGGGTGAGGAGAGAGAGGAGTACGGTTTGGTGGGGAAAGCAGGGACTAGGGCCTGCCAGGAACAGTGTCGGTAGGTGAGGTGTGGGGAAAAAATCGGGGAGTGGAAAAGGAGAACAACAGAAAAGTGAAAAGGACGAGTTAGTACACTGGCAGAGGGCAGCACACGAGGATGAGGGGATGTCAAAAGGTAGGAGGTGACAGGACGCAAGAGCAGGAACTGTTGGGTAAAGGGTAAGAGAAGAGTAAGTTACTGTAGTTCGAGGGCAGGACAATTTCAGGAGCAGAGAATATAGTGTAGGGATAACTCCTGTCTGTCCAGTTCAGAAAAGTTGGTGGTGGAGGGTACGATCCAGATGGCCCAGGTTGTGAAGCAGTCATTGAAATCAAGCGTGTAATGTTCGACTGCATGTTGTGCCAATGGTTGGTCCACTTTGCTGTCGGCCACAGTTTGGCAGTGGCTGTTCAACCTGCTGGACAGCTGGTTGGTAATCATAAAAATTTAAAAAGGTGTCCAATGGTTGCAGTAGAGCTGGTATACAACAATGATCTGCCATTAGATTAGTCGTGGCAGTTACAGGTGCGACAACTTTTTTTGCAGTTATACCATTTTCTCCAACTCTAGTTTAACCTGACTGTTTAAAACCCTTACAATAACAAATTTCTGAAATAAACAATGTTTGTTTTTTATTGTTGTTATTTCCAGCAATAAATGTAGACTTCAGAAAAAAATGAAAAAATTCTAGTGATATTGGGGAAGTAGGAGACACCGATGGAGATGAGGTTGAGGCTGTGACAGAAATTGGTCTCCAATAAAGATTGCAATGACAAAGGAGACAGGTGTGGTAATGGCAGGATCAAAAAGGTCACAAGTTGATGACTTTCCTGCAGTGTCACTTTTGGATGATTTCAGTTTCTCATCCTGAAACAGTCACCAAATTAAGGACTCACCAGTGTCCAAAGTTTGTAGTAAAACTATAGGTATATCAATAAAATTTACCTACATTATGGATGTTCTGTCCTTATATAATGTCACAATTTTGTTGCGCCTCTACCCATGTTTAATCTTTTGAAACAATTGGAGCATCTTATTTCATTGCTACTGCAATTTGTATCATACTTCCAAACTAGGGATGGTGCCAGTAAATTTGATGTCCAACCACGGCAGCTAGAAACTATTATATATATTGAAATTTGATATCATAAAGGTCTAATAACAGTGAAATTTTCAGATTTCTATCCGGTCCCCCACAAAGATATTGCACGCACAAAATGAAAAAATTTAAAGATATCAATTTTTTAAAATAGTGTATTTTTTAAGTGTACACTGCTCACCATTGATACTCTATAAAAAGTAACTATACTATACCATGTAATAGCAGAAAAATATTAAAGCTGAGAGATTAATCTTTCTTTGGATAACTACTGTTCATAAATTGAGTTTTTTTAATTTACGGCTGATAACTTTGAACTATTAAAAATACATTAAAGAATACAGTCAGCTAAGTGATAGAGATGTTAATCTGTAGCACAGAGGGTGTTGAACTAAATGCATTTTATCTGAAAGGCTTAGAACAATCCACTACAGAATAATTGTAAAAAATGTAGATGCTTGCAAATACGAAAAAAAACACATGAGGTTGGAACAAATATGGCCCCCATTTCAAAATAATAAACAATAAATATTTTAAAAAATATTTTTGTGACTACTAAATATTGGGGAATTCACCCAGTAAATATAAAAATTTTCTGAGATGGTCAAGCAATCAGTGCTGGACCACTTGCTATGGATTGTCCCTTAAGTCAGGGGAGTGCCATAGGTGGTATAGCACTTAGCAGCCCCATGAGTCAAACAAATCAGTAACAGCTTGCACTGTATGTACTTAAGCATTGTCCTGCAAAATGATGGTCAGGTCCTGCAGAAAGTGTTATCATTTCTGTCTCTATGCTGTTAATTTTTGGAACTCAACCTATGACCAGTTAGAGACAGAAGTGATGACACTTTCTGCAGGACTGACCATCATTTTGCAGGACAATGCTCAAACACATACAGTGCAAGCTGTTTGACTTATGGAGCTATACCACCTACTGCACTCCCCTGACTTAAGCCCTCGCGAGTTAAACTCAATTTCTAAACTGAAGGAAAAACTTCTTGGCATTCGCTTCAGAACTGTTACAAATTTGTCGGGCAATAGACAGTCCCACTCGAACTGGCACTGCTAAGAGTATCCTATGACTTCCACATCACTGGCAACGAACCAGTGCAAAGTGACTACTTTGAAGGTCAGTAAAACTTTGAAACATGTATTATTTTGTATGAGTTGTAAATAAATAGTTGCCACTATTAAAGTTCCAACCATCGTATACAAAGAAGGACAACACAAATGGCACAGTTTTGTTTGACTTAGAGGAGAGTGCTACAAAAGTGATGAAAAATGCTGACTTGGCAGACTCATGAAGATATGCTCCAAAAGCCACTTGCAAAATTTCAGGAACCAGTGTTATGTGAAGAAGCTGTAGATATGTATCATTACAATAGGAATGGTAGATACAAGATTAGACCAAGGGGGAATTAAGCAGTCTCTCTCCCTCATTCTGTGCACAACAGAAATGGGAAGAAACTCAACATGTGGTACCACGATAAGTACCCTCTGCCATGCACTCCATAGCGGTTTGGAGAGTATGTTTGAAAATGTGGATGACTCCTTGACCACGACAACGTGCCTGTCTAATGAGTTTTATCGATTCATTTTACAGTACCTTCCCGTAGTGCTGTCCGCTCTTGCTAAAATGGGCACCCACTTCCAAGCTTCCAGTCCTGAATATGTCCCAGATACCACCCTCATCTTGTATTTGAAGGTGTCATTGACCTTGGCCTTTCTATTAGTTACCGTGATACTGATCAAGCTATTTACAGAAATTAAGGACAGGCATGACAGCACTAAAAGTGAGCAGTAAAGTGGGCTCAGTTTGTTGAATTTGCACAGGTTATTGGACCAACAGTCATGGCTCCGTGAATATGAGAAAATTGCACACAAAAAATATTGCAGTACATGACAAAATGATGACCAGAGAAGGAGTGATTCTGTCAAACGATGCTACAACGGTAGTAGAAGTTTTGGGATTACCTGAGTAGCTAGACGGATGGTTCCGGAGGTGCGGGCGTAGTTGTACTTTCCAGCTACAACTGTATCATTTAGTAATCAACTACCTAGTCATGATGAATGGGCAATAAGATGCTTACACAGTTTTGTGGTTGAAAACTAGCAGCCTTCTGTGAACGTCTGAAGTTTCAGCACTAAGGTATACTGTGACAACATGACGCCTAAACTGTTGTACCTATGGTGACTTCTTTACAGTGGTCTACATAGAAAGCAGGTAAAAGCTGTTCAAATCTTCAGCTCCATAGTGGTTCTGCTTTTTATGGCTAACTCAATGACAATTGATTTCAGACCAAACAGTAATTGATTCTGTCTGTCTCAACTAATTTCTAGATGAACACTGTCAAGAGAGCTGCTTGAAATGGACATTTGCTCACAGGTATCTCACAAAAGGCCACTGTGCGCAGTGGCACATAAATTTACAGGTCTTCAAGGGACCAAAAAGTATAGAAAGCTGACTGGAAGCCAGTAACGTGTTTTGGTTGAGGAATGTTGATTTTATCTCTCTTAAAATTATGTACATTGAGTGCAAATTAGGGATGGTAAAAACTGACTGGTTAAAACCAATAAAGGTATTTCAGTTCTGAATAAATGGTATTTTTTGGTATTTGGTTGATCCTTCTCATAACAGATTTTTTAAATTTTTTTGCTAATAACAAGGTAAGGAACTAGCACACCTATATGCCACAGCAGCAGAACGAAGTTTTTGGTTTTTAAATAAAACTTTTCTCACATGCAAATAATGTTTATTTGTAAACATCCATTGCATTGAAATATTGCGCTGTAATGAAAAATTTGGAAAGAGACCAATGCTATTTCCAAACAATGCCAGCAACAAACATGAATACGAATCGGTCAACACTGCTGAGGGAATAATGTACCTGTTGCTATGTGGCGTGGCCTATTAAACGGTAGATGTGTGCGAGCAGCAGCAAAGCTTGCTCCTACGTGGCCTATAGGATAGTTCCTAGCTGCCGTGGTTGGACATCAAATTTACTGGCACCATCCCTAGTTTGGAAGTATGATACAAATTGCAGTAGCAATGAAATAAGATGCTCCAATTGTTTCAAAAGATTAAACATGGGTAGAGGCGCAACAAAATTGTGACATTATATAAGGACAGAAAATCCATAATGTAGGTAAATTTTATTGATATACCTATAATTTTACTACAAACTTTGGACGCTGGTGAATCCTTAATTTGGGGACTGTTTCAGGATGAGAAACTGAAATCATCCAAAAGTGACACTGCAGGAAAGTCATCAACTTGTGACCTTTTTGATCCTGCCGTTACCACCCCTGTCTCTTTTGCCATTGCCATTTTTATTGGAGACCAATTTCTGTCTCAGCCTTAACCTCATCTCAATCGGTGTCTCCTACTTCCTCAATACCAATAGAATGTTTTTATTATTTTTCTGAAGTCTACATTTATTGCTGGAAATAAAAACAATAAAAAATGAACATTGTTTATTTCAGAAATTTATTATTCTGAGGGTTTTAAGCAGTCAGGTTAAAATGGAGTTGGAGAAAATGGTATAACCGAAAACCAGTTGTCTCACCTATAACCGCCATGCCTAATCTAATGGCAGCTCGTTGTTGTATACCAGCTCTACTGCAACCATTGGACACCTTTTTAAATGTTTATGATTACCAACCAGCTGTCCAGCAGGTTGAACAGCCACTGCCAAACTGTGGCCGAGAGCAAAGTGGACCAACCTGAGGCACAACATGCAGTCGAACATTACACGCTTGATTTCAATGACTGCTTCACAACGTGAGCCATCTGGATCCTACCCTCCACCACCAACTTTTCTGAACTGGACAGACAGGAGTTATCCCTACACAATATTCTCTGCTCCTGAAATTGTCCTGCCCTCGAACTACAGTAACTTACTCTTCTCTTACCCTTCACCCAACAGTTCCTGCTCTTGCGTCCTGTCACCTCCTACCTTTTGACATCCCCTCATCCTCGTGTGCTGCCGTCTGCCAGTGTACTAACTCGTCCTTTTCACTTTTCTGTTGTTCTCCTTTTCCACTCCCCGATTTTTTCCCCACACCTCACCTGCCATTTTTTTCCCTATACCTCACCTACCGACACTGTTCCTGGCAGGCCCTAGTCCCTGCTTTCCCCACCAAACCGTACTCCTCTCTCTCCTCACCCATACCCTGCCATCCCTCCCCCTTGCCCGTCCCACTCCAGATTGCATTCCAGTCAGAGATGCTGGTGGTAGCCGGTCATGTGTGCACGAGATGTGCTTGCTTGTGTGAATGTGTGTGTTTCCTTTGCTGAAGAAGGCTTTTACCGGAAGCTGTAATGTGGAACAGTCGTTTCTTTGTGCCTGTCTGTAGCTCCATGGGTCGGCTTTATGGTGAAAGCAATCTATCCTTTTCCTAACACTGTTGACATTCCAGCCTGGAGTTTCCACTGTCTGATGCCCCAATGAGGCATTTAACCAACGTATTTGGATGGTGTACATAAGCCAGAGATGGTTGTACAATATACTGAGGGTCTTCCTCATAGAATGAGTTTGGATCACTCATTCAGGTTACCATGAACATGAACCAAAGTTGGCCTTTCTTTTACATCATCCAAGATGACAAAACCTGTGTACACACAGCTGCAGGAATACATTGCTGATTTCTGGACCCTATTGTACCTTGAGTCAGTCAGCCAAACTGAATACAGTAGTATGTCTCTGGGATAAGAAATCAGTCTCACACTGAGGCACACAGACAGTCATTTTTCCTTTATTTTATTTGTGAGTGGAACGAGAAAGGAAGTGAGTAGTAGTGGTGCAGGGTACCCTCTGCCACGCACTGTATGCATGCTTGTGGAGTACGCATGTCGACTATTTAGAAGAGTGTGTGAAATATAGTAGTCAACATTGCCGCAATTTGGTAGCTATATGAGATCTAACTATCAATGACTGGGTATGAAATACCTGAGAAACATGTGGACTGTCTTCTTCACTGAACTGAGACCAGTATCAAGGTTCTTGGTGGCAGTACGAAATATTACTTGTATGTCTCTGGGTGCTGACTAAATTTTGATACGATGTGCTTATCAGCTTACATTTGCAATATGTTTCCATTTCCTTACGCAGAGTCTGCTTGCTAGCTACTGTCTGTTTTCTTTGTCCACACAGTTTTGCCTGTCCAGGCAAGGCAGACTGCCCGTGGTCAGTCCTTCAGCTACAGCCAACATCAGTGTAGGTTGACTAATGTGTGGAAATCACATAACTCCTGTTCCTGTCCTTTTCGAAAAGTGGGACGCATGGATAAAAAAGTGATGCACTGGTGCTGCTGTTCGCAGTGTGGTCTCAGCTCTCTGAGACTGCAGATGTGTGTGTAAGTTGCGTTTATGTGAGTGTGTGTGTGTGTTTGTGTGTGTGTCTACTGCTGACAAAGGCCTTAATGGCCGAAAGCTTTAATTGTGTGAATCTTTTTATTGTGCCTATCGTTACTCAGCATCTCCGCTATATGGTGAGTAGCAACTTTCCTTCTCTGGTATTGTTAGATTCCATCCTGGATTTTCCATTATTAAATTTATGCTGAAGTTTGATATCATACAGTCTATTAACGGTGAAATTTTCAGATTTCTATCTGGTCCCCCAACAAAGATATTGCAGGCCACAAAATGAAAAAATTTAAAAAATACATTTAAATATGTCTGCTTGTGTCTGTATATGTGTGGATGGATATGTGTGTGTGTGCGAGTGTATACCCGTCCTTTTTTCCCCCTAAGGTAAGTCTTTCTGCTCCCGGGACTGGAATGACTCCTTACCCTCTCCCTTAAAACCCACATCCTTTCGTCTTTCCCTCTCCTTTCCTCTTTCCTGATGAGGCAACAGTTTGTTGCGAAAGCTTGAATTTTGTGTGTATGTTTGTGTTCGTTTATGTGTCTGTCGACCTGCCAGCACTTTCATTTGGTAAGTCACATCATCTTTGTTTTTAGGTATAAAAAATACATTTTTTAGAATAGTGTATTTTTTAAGTGTAGACTGCTCACCATTGATACTCCATAGAAAGTAACTATACTATTCAGTGTAATAGCAGAAAAGATGTTTAAGCTGAGAAATTAATCAAAACAACTGTTCAAAAATTGAGTTTTTTTAATTTGTGGCTGATAACTTTGAACTATTAAAAATATACTAAAGAATACATTAACCTAAGTGATAATGATGTTAATTTGTAGCCCAAAGTATGTTGAAGTATGTGCATTTCATCTGAAAAGCTTTCGACAATCCACTACTGAATAACTGTAAAAATGTAGATGCTTACAAATACAAAAAAAAACACAAGCAGCCTGGAACAAATATGGCTGTCATTTCAAAATAATAAACAATAATTTTTTTAAAAAAATATTTTTTTGACTACTAAAGTTTGTGGAATTCACCCAGCAAATATAAAATTTTTCGGAAATAATCAAGCAACCTATAATTGTTTCCTTGGACCACTTGGTATGGATTGACTCTTAAGCCCTTGTGAGTTCAACTCGATTTCTAAACTGAAGGAAACACTTCACGGCATTAGCTTCAGAACTCCTACAAATTTGTCAGGCAATAGACCCATTGCTCGAACTGTCAACACAACTGGCACTGCTAAGAGTATCCTATGACTTCCATATCATTTGCAACAGGTTATACTCAATGCTGGTGACTACTTTGAAGGCGAGTAAAACTTTGAAACACATATCTATTTTGTATGAGCTGTAAATAAATAGTTGTCACCCTCGTACATTCAACAACCTCTGTTAGTAATTTTTTACGTAAGTACCACACTTTTCAGCAATATTCTAAGATAGGATGCACAAATGTTTTATATGCAGTCTCCTTTGTAGGCTGACTACATTTTCCCAGTATCCTGCCAATGAAGCAGTCTGCCACCTGCCTTACATATGACTAAGCCTATGTGATTGTTACATTTCATATACCCACAAATTGGTACATAAACATAACTGCTTCAGTTGACTGTTTCTAATTGTGAATCATTGATATTGTAGTCACAGGATAACACACTTTTTCATATTGTTATGTGCATAACTGCACAGTTCTGCACATGTTAAGTAAGTTGCCAGTCTTTGCACCCCTTTGAAGTGTTATCTTATTAGATTAGATTAGATTAGATTAGTTTTTCGTTACATAGATCCATGCTGAGGAGATCCTCGTGGGTGTGGAACATGTAATTTTTTTTCTTTTTCCTAGCTGAAACAATACTAATAGTATGAATATATACATCATTTGTTTCTATTAAAAAATTCGTCAATGGAGTAGGAGTAGTTGGCCACTAGTAAGTCTTTCAGACTCCTTTTAAACTGATCTTTATTTGTAACTAAATTTTTTATGTTTGCTGGCAAATTATTGAAGATGAGTGTTCCTGTGTAGTGGACCCCTTCTTGAACTAAAGTAAGTGCTTTTAAGTCCTTGTGCAGATCATTTTTGTTCCTGGTATTGTATGTATGAGCTGAGCTGTTTGTTGGAAAAAGAGATATATTATTTAGGACAAATTTCATTAAGGAGTAAATATACTGAGAGGCAGTAGTTAGTATACCCAGTTCTTTGAAGAGGTTTCTACATGATGTCCGTGAATTTACTCCACAGATAATACGTATTACACACTTTTGGACTCTGAAAACTTTTGTTTGACTTGAAGAGTTACTGCAAAATATTATACCATATGACATTATGGAATGAAAGTATGCAGCTTTTTCATTTTTATGTCGCCTATGTCAGCTAACACTCTAATTGCAAATACAGATTTGTTAAGGCGTTTCTCCAGTTCTGGGGTGTTATCTGATTGGATATCTGTGCACCTTTTTTCAGGGAATGTTTCGTAGTAGATAACTACATCATCTGTGAAAAGTCTGAGGTTAGTTTAATATTTTCTGTCAGGTCACCAATATGCAGCTTTCCACAGTTAAATTTCCAGTTTCAAAATGCTGTAGAAAGAGAACCACTGCTCAGAATGACATCAAATTTGAACTGAATATTATTGAGGCAGGGAAAAAGGTAATGGATCAAGAGAAAAGTTTATCAAAAATTTGACCAACCAATAGACGGTGCTGTAAGTGTCAGAATATGCACATCAATAGACATGTTGTTTGCGGCTGTTTCTCAGTTTGCGTTCGAGACCCTCAAAATGACTGTCTCCATGAAAGATCACACACTGCTGGTGAAGCTCTTTCGTAAGGACAATGACAGTGTGCCAGCAGTGCTGCAGAAGTTCTGGACACTCAAGGGTATGAAAAAATGCACTGGTCCGATGTCTGCTAAGTGTCTGGAGAAAATGATCACAAAATTAAAAAAGACAGGTTCTCTTCATGTATGTGCATTGTGTCAGAGGGAACAAAACAGTTGATCCAACAGCTGTCGAAGATGTGGCCACAGCATTGTAGAAGGGGTGGCGTGGTAATGTGCTAACATGCACTGCATGGGGAATTGCCCGAACATTGGTCATGTTGGCGAGCATGGTGCATAAAATTCTTCGGAATATCCTGCTTTGCTGTCCGTACAAAATCACACGTGTTCAGAAGTTGCTTCCTGCTAACCTTTCAGCAAGACAAACGTCCACTCTGGAATTTCTTGCTCACACGGAAGTGGAGAGTGAATGGCCATGAAACATTCTGTGGTCAGATGAAGCCTGTTTCCATTGCTAAGAACATGCCAATTAGAGATGGGCAAAACTGTTCTTTTCAGAGATTGGATCAGAACTGTTCACTCCCTGAAATGAATTAGCTCTTTTTCATGACTCACCACTCATTTACAATATAAAATAAATGGAAGGCACATTGCCCTTTAAACTTGGTTTATTCCAGTACTATACCTGTATTTTGATCTTATTTGATCCTATTTTGAAGTAACACAGATAATGAGTAAGAATTTTGTATTGTTTATTGAAATTTCCACGATATGACAAAGTTTTTGATTATTGATTTATTTTGCACTATCGTGGTTTTTTGGGTGATCGGAAAATGTTGTAACTTGAGATTTACATTAACAATATATTTGGCTATAACGTATTAAAATTTCATTAACCTCATACAAATACATCGCAAGCCATATATTTTTAAAGTGAACGTTTCCTTTCGAAGACGCCTAAAATCGCAAAATCTGTACCAGAATAAGAAAAAAAAATATAAATTTGACTGTAAAACGAAAGTGCTGCATATAGCCTTACGCAGAATAAAACAAGGAAAATATTGGTGTATCACATTTTGCGATACGTTTATCGGTTTGCTCGTAATTAAAGCGTAAATTCGAGTGTCTATAATAAAAATCCTATAGTAAGAGGAGTCATCAGGAACCTAATCTAATCAGTTTAAACAAATAAAAATAAAATAAAAACAATTGATGTATACATAACATAATAATGTAATATACATAGCGGCATTACTACGAAGAACAATATCCAGTGGGGACGAACTCCGATGCAGAGGCACTGAGTCGAGCAGGTCGAGCCGCGAGCTATATTACTGCGTGAGCTGAGACCGCAGAGACCACAGTGACACCTGAGTCGCTTTGCTCGACGCTCTGGCTAGAGTCGAGACGGTGGGGCGAGCGTTGAGCGGGCGAGTTCCGAGGGAGGGGGTAGCGGTGAACTCACCCGCTCCGAGACAAATAGTTCGTTCCCTTGCGAGCGGGTTTTTGCAAGTAGTTCCTATGTTATCCGCTAGGTGGCTCTCTGTCCTGTTGCTCGCATCAACTGCCCAGAGGGCAGGACGTGCGACTGAAACGATCGCCGACAGAGTGCGGCATATGTGAAACACAAAATCCAATGGGGCACTGCACAATGCAGGCAGCCAAGGTAGAAGCAGGGCAGAGGCCGGCGCTGGCTGTGTTGTGTGGCGTGCACTGTGCTGTGACCAGCAGAGGCGCTGCTGATATGCTCCGTCTCTCTCTCTCTCTCTCTCTCTCTCTCTCTCTCTCTCTCTCTGCCGTGGGAAACGTTTGGAGCTACCGTTCTTTTTTTCTGAATCACTGATTGTTCACTCCTTTGAAAGATTGAACTCTATGAATTAGTTCAAGAGCGGATCCCCCATCTCTAATGCCAATATGCAGAACTACAGAGTTGGACAAGAGAAAATCTGCACGCTTATCAGCCAGTACCAATTTATTCTGCAAAGGTGGCTGTGTAGTGCCGATTGACAGCATCATTTATACTAGGGCCATATTTTTTTGAGGAGATGAGTCCTATGGTCCTGTTACCTGTACCATCACTGGTAAACATTATGAGAGTCTTTTGCACATCAACATCATTCCAACCCTGCAACAGTGTGGGTGTGTGAATAGGATCATTTTTATGCAAGATGGCACTGCTCTGCCAGTGAAGCAACTGCTAGAGAGGCATTTTGGATGTGCTAGAATTATCAGCCTTCATTTCTCTACACTCTGACCACCTGTGACTTCTAGTTGTGGGATTACGTAAAAGATATTGTGTTCAGTGCTCCAGTCACAAATATAGCCAGATTGAAGATATGCATGGGGCAATGCATTCTGAACCTGATCCCTGAGACACTTCAATCTGTTGTGGAACAAGCTATTTCTCGATTTCAACCTGTGGCAGAAAACAGTGGACGCTATATTGACCATGTCTTGTGCCAGTCTCAAAAAAATTAGAAACAAATGTCATTTTGCTTTTTAAGCAATTTTTTTCCCCAGGACAATTAAAACGCGATGTCATTTTGCTTTTTATTTGGTTTTTGCTTCAGGAGGGTGTAATGTAAAAACTGAATCCACTGCTGTCATATTGTGGTTCATCTGTCATTTGTAGCCAACCCCATTTACATTAAGGCACTTAACAGTGCCATCTGTTGATAAAATTTTCATTATTTTTTTGTTGTATGACATTTCCCCCTGTGTCAATAACATGCTATTCAGATTTAACCAATTCTGAACAGTGTTTCTCTTTCCACAGCATTTTGAAACTGACACTTAACTATGGATATCTTGTACAACATGAACAACAAGAGTTCCAAAACTACCTGGGGCATTCCTGAAGTTACTACTGCTTATATTGATGACCGTCCAAAGTAACATTCTGCATCCTCACTTCTAAGAAATTGTCAGCCCAATCACACATTTTGTTTGATATCCACGTATCAATCATACTTATGTTAGTAAAAGTTTATGTGGTACCAAGCCAGATGCTTTTAGAATGCTTGATCCATGGCTTTAAAGATGTCATGTAATAAAAGTGGATACTGAGTTTGCGCAATCGTTGCTGTCTCTGTAGAATCAGAAAGGAATGCTGTTCTTCCAAGGAACCTTGTTTAAGTTTAGCGATTTTTGCTGTTTATCAGTGCCAGAGCAGCCTCTTTGTGAGTGTGGTCTCTTTTGTAGAGTACTTAAGATAGCAATAGTATCTTGTGGATGAGGGAACCTTTAATGACTGTGCACCACTGGATTTTCAGAAATGCAGTATTTGCTGTTGAACTGCTCCTAATGTCTGTCATCATCATCTTCTTCCTCTTCTTGCAGGTAGAACCTTCCAACTTGAATGATGGCAGGATTCTGGAAGACGGTTGGGCAGCTGTTCTTAGAAGAGATGATGAACCAAATGGCAGAAAGTGTGTTCGAGAGCATGGACCCTGAACAGGCCAGGGTTTGCCGACTGCTCTGGAGATTGAGAGCTGCGATTGCCAGGATAAGTCTTACCGGGAGGCAAATCGAGTGCTTCATGCAGCAATTGGCCCTTTTCTTAAATAATGACAAGGCCAACCTGGGCCAAGGTCTGCAGATGATTGTTGAATCTGTGATGGTGGCAAGGAACCTATTTGAAGGGTATGGAGAGGTTCTGGACATTATTGATGAAATTAAGAGAGAGTGGGATCATTACCAAGCTAGAAATGGACTTCAGTGTGTTTAAATCTGAAGGGTCTGTACTCATTTAATAAGAAACTTGATTCATTCCATAGTCTACCAATTCATTTTTGTATCCATGAATCCTGTTTGTAAATAAAAAAATCAGAATCAGTCTTTCTTTATTGTTTGTTTCTTTTATTCCATGTGTGCACAGAGTCTGCACATCAATCCTGGATTCAGCAATGTTAGTCGTAGAGAGTGGCCAGATGCCAGCCCTTCCCCTCCTCTGAGACAGTATTTGTTAACTCATTGGTTTGTATCTAGTGTTATCCATGTGAATGTGTGAGAGTGTTTTTAACTGTTCCTGAATGTTCTAAGTGAGGTAGCATATGTTACGAGTCTGGCATTACTTAGATGTGGGAAACTGCCATAAAAGCCACATCCAGGCTGGCTGGCACTGTGAGTGTCACCATTAATTTGCCAGGCAGATTCAATCCAGAATTAGTGCATCTCCCTGAAACCCTAAAGTGGCACTCTAATACATGTGGCTATTTGGGCAGGTGGAGATCGAAATCAGTGCAGATAGTATGTAAATGAAATGGGAAAAAAAGGTCAGCTTTTGAAATATGGGTGTCATGTTTGCAATAATGTCTAGAGGGCAACATACTGTTATAACTTATTTGACTCTACTGAACTGGGTACTATTAAATTAATAATACTTTTATCAAATGTTTTTGGTCAAATTGAAACAGGTGACAGTGGGTCTACAACTGATTATTTTGAGATTGGGAACCAATGGTCAGAAATGCATATCTATTGTGTTACGGACATCCGTAGCATACACTGCATAACAACAGCATAGCTCATAGTAACTGCTCAAAGTGATGAGTGCCAGTCTCAATGCATGCAAAACAATGATGCATAAGGTTCTGTCATCCTATCTTAAAAGATATGTGGTGTTTGTTGTAGCAAGAGACAAGCAGCTCGGACCATAGTGAGCAGGTCTTCATCCATTTCTATGGCAGTTTCATACATCAGTGTCTTAATGTAACCCCAGAGGAAAAAATACAGGGATGTGAGATGTGGCAGTCATGCTGGCCTTGGGTGAGGATCTCCCCTTCCAATCCAGCAATGAGGGTGCATGTTATGCAGGTGCTCGTGAACATTAACACCAAAGTGGGTTTGTGCACCACCATGTTTAAACCACATCTTGTCACATACAACAAGAGGTCCAGACTCCAAGAACTGTGGTAGCACATCTCACAGGAATAGCATGTAACCTGGACCAGTGAAATGGGGAGGCAGCAAATAAGTTCCTTATTACATTATCTTGGACAGTGCCTGCCCATATGTTGACAGAGAATCATTGGGGGTGGCCACCTATGTGGATGATGTGGTAATTGTCCTCACTATGGATATTTCTGTTGAAAACACCATCACAGATGAAAGAGGCCTAACCTGTGAACAATACAAAATGTATGAAGTTCAACACTATAGGACTGCAATGCATATACCATTGATAGAAGTGAACAAGGGTTCAAATCTACTCGTCCGAAGTGAACAAGGGTTCAAAATCTATTGGTCCCAGTGCTTGCACACAATCTTTATGATAGGGCTGTAATACCTGTTCCACCTGTACTCTCTATACAGTATCTTTCAAAGCATGCATTTCATGGGCAAGTTGACAGATGCTTATCACTTGGTGGCTGACTCCACAATCCAACACCGTCTCTTCAAAGTCCGGTTCTTGGACACGTCTTTGGCGGGACCTTTTCCAGCTCTCTGTGGGTGAACAACTGTGTCTGTTGTAAGTTGGTGCCCATGGAGATAAACTTCTTCTAATTAGGATGACATCTATTGGGAAAGCATTCTCTGCATATCTGTGCTGCTTTACGAACACTACATCCTGCCGCATCTTACATTAGAAGCATGTCTGCGAACTCTTGTGATGAGTAACATTACATATTTCGTGATGAGAAACATTACATCTTTGACTGTGCGTTATGCCCTGTACACAGTAACATACCTCACCATGGACTCGTCACAAGCTGTCTGAAGCAATGGACAGATGACACCGGGGATAGTGATGTGTATGCAGCACAGGTTAATGGACCAGTACAACGCATACAGTCATCGTATGATACACGTGCTAAGAGCTAAGCTGTGTAAAGTATGTCTATTTGGTCGTCAGGGATATATGCTATTTATCACTTGCTAGCTGTTCTAGTACATGAGAAATTTTTCAGAGAATGCGGCAGAACTTCACACATTGTTGCCATGCATGTACCGAGTTGTTCACGTGATATTCATTGGGCTGTTGCCTGTAAACGCGTGTCATGTCAGTGCTCTTGGAAGAGAGCTGTGGCGGGGACATGGCTCTGTTGTTGTTCTGCGTAGTGATTTGCGAAGATGGAAAAAAATCAAAATTCGAGCAGTGATTAAGTACTTAATAAAGAAAGGTATGAAAGCAAAGGACAGTCATGCCAATTTCCAGAATCTACTGGAGGACTCTGCTCCTTCATATGCGACTGTTGCCAAGTGGGCAAATGAATTTAAATTTTGTCGGGAGAGCTTAGATGATCATCCACACAGTGATCTGCCAAGATCTGTCACTACTCCAGAAATCATTGCAAAAGAGCACAAAATGGTCATGGAGGATCGCCAGTTGAAAGTGTGTGAAATTGCTCACGCTTGCCAGATGTCATCTGAAAGGGTATATCACATTTTAACTGAAGAATTAGGAATGAAAGAATTATCTTCAAGATGGGTGCCACGACTCTTGACACTGGATCAAAAATGCAAGAGAATGGACATATCGGAACACTGTTTGGCCACTTTTAGGAGAAACAAACAAGATTGTTTGCACTGGTTTGTGATCACAGATGAAACTTTGGTGCACTACTATACCCCAGACACAAAACAACAGTCAAAGCAGTGGAAACATGCTGATTCTCTGCCACCAAAGAAAGCAAAGACAATTCCTTCGACAGGATAGATCATGACATATGTGTTCTGGGATGCGAAGGGGATTCTGTTTGTGGATTATCTCCCCACTGGGCAAATAGTTACTAGAGAATACTATGCTAACCTCCTGGAAAGTTGCAACAGAAGATACACGAAATAAAGGCCAGGTTTAACAAGAAATAAAGTCATCTTCTATCAAGACAATGCACTCCCACTCATATGTACCATTACCATGGCAAAATTATACGAACTAAGGTATGAATTGTTGCCATACCCACCTTATTCGCCTGATATGGCTCCGTCAGAGTTCCATCTCTTCCCAAAACTGAAAATTTTCTTGGTGGTCGAAGATTCACTCCAAACGAAAAATTGATAGCCAGAGTTGACAACTATTTTGCAGGCCTGGAGGAAACTCATTTTTGAGATGGGATCAAGGCACTGGAACATTGCTGGACCAAGTGCATTAATCTACAGGGAGAATACATTGAAAAATTAAAAAAAAGTTTCAGTGGTGTAATGATGTACTTTATAAAAAGTTGTTGAGAGCTCCAGAAATACTCCTGCTGCTTGAGATTTTTCATTTATGTTTTCAAGTAGATGATGGACAAATTGTACTGTTGCTGACATGATACTTTGACCTCTTCTGAAACCATGCTGGAAGTCACCTAATATGTCGTATGTAATGTTCCAGGATTCTTTTAAATGTTATTTTCCCTATCAGTCTGCTGAACGTTGAGATTAGTGCAATGAGTTCTATAGTTCTGTAGATGCTTCATTTCCCCCTTTTTGTGTATTTGTTTAACTAAAGCCAGTATCAACTTGTCAGGGAACACACCATCTTCAAGAACACAGTTTATTAGATTAACTAGTGGTTTCATTAGTTCATTTCTGCAATAGATATGGAGAAATTTCATCTAATTCTGCTGATTTTTGTTTCTGAGGCTGTTAATAAGCTGCAGAATGTCATATGTGCTTACAGCAGGTAGTATACAGCAGTTCTGTTTATTACTGGACTCAAATGTGTGTTGTATATTCTATTTCGTAAAGACATGATTTTTGACAGTAGAGGTGGCAAAAAATAACGTAACTGATAGAAATAACCAGTTACTGAGAAGTAACGGTTACTGCGATAACCATTCCTCTGATACAGGTAGTTATTTCAATAACTGTCTAGTGTCAACAGTGCCTCGCGCCATCTGTTGACCGAAGATGGTACTACGCTTTCCCATCAACTCAAACGAGACCTGGCTACGAACGAAGGAGAGGGATAGACCATTTGGAAGGCATTCTATAGGCCATGGGAATAACTGTGAGACTGCGCACCATCTGTTGATAAGAACTGTGTACTATATGGTGCGCCTTCGTTACTTTTAGCACAAACAATTAAATAAAGTTAATGCCCGTGCGGTGGCTGATAGGAGCTGCAGTACAGGCATTAACAAGTACAGTCGTTCCCTTAAGCCACTGCCTCATATGTCAATTTAGCTTGGACGGGTAGTATAAAGAGAGGTACAATAAGGAATTGGAGCGACTATGGAAATAACTGTCAGAGATCGGTACTTTCCTCTGGCAGTTATCGTTATGGGCTCACAGTTTTCATTCTCTGGCAATTATCGGGCTACCATTACAGGTAACCTGGAAGTTGGTAACGGAATAACTGTGCGTCTGTGTTCCTGACACAGTGACTCCAGTCTTAGACCCCGGTGATATTTCAGAGACGATAGTTACTAGAGCGAACAAATATTTACGTGCTTCTTAGGAAGTAGCTGCTGGCCATCGCGAATGACAAATAACATGTCAGAAAGTATAACATAATACAGTTCAATATAATAATTATTATCCTCATCATTTGTCAGGAGATTGTCAAAATATGTGAATATATTACAGTAACTGTGAATATTTACAGATTGATAGACTGTCGGAATAAAACACAGTTACGCACTTTTAATAAATTTATCATACACAGAATACCCTATCTTGACTGTTGCAACGAAGTGCTGTCAAAACTGAAATAAAGCAGAATTTTTATCTAAGCTGGTCTATCAGTCTCTGTTACGATATTCATCTACAGAGTAGAAGGAGGAGTCAATGGAAGTGTCCGATTCCACCCGTCTGCTTCGACGTAAAGGTGGTGGTGTGTGTGAATGTCATTACGGCACGGTGTTTATGAGTTGGTTTTGTGTGTGTGTGTGTGTGTGTGTGCTTTGTGGTCTTATTTTTCACAGTTGTAGGTGTTGGTTTTTTGACATCAGTAGTTGTGGTGGACCTATATAGGTCACCGGAAATGCAGATTTTTGTGGGTGTAGCAGAATGCTGTATTTTTTTTCTTTTTGTTCTTCATTTTGTGTTTTGGGATCATGGTGTGTTTTTTTTTTTTTTTTTTTACTAGCTTGTTCTCACCCTAAAACCCCCAACTTCCCGCAGTTGTCCCATTGGTTTGATTGTATTTTTGGTGGGAGATGTTATTGTGTTATTTATATATATCTTCGTGTTTCTTGCCATGTGTATGTAGTGACGTGATAGACACACTTAAAATAGCCATTTCCGGCATATTGATGACGTCCTGGGTCAAAGCAGGCGGGTGGAATCAGACACTTCTGTATCAAAAAGTCTTTCAAACACACTGTAAACAGTGCTTTATCTGAAACCTAGTTTTTAATGGTTGCTGACTTGCTGGCAGTTTATTGAAAATGCATGTTCCTGAATATTGGACCACTTTTGGACCAAGATAAGTGATTTTAGGTCTTTATGAAGATCGCTGTTCCTATTTCTTGTACTGATATGTATTGAGCTATTGGTTGGAAATAATTGTAACAAATTTCATTAAGTAATAATTATACTAGGAAGCAGTGGTTAGAATACAAAGTTCCTTGAACAGGTTCCTACATGATGTTCTTGAATTTATACCACAAACGATATTTATTACACGCTTTTACATGCGAAAAACTTTTGCTACGTTTGATGAGTTACCACATAATATGCTCCCTTATGAAATAATAGAGTGAAAAAATGTGGTATGCCCTTCCCAACTGAATTTATTATCGAGTTGTAGTCCCAGAAATGTTACACTGTCAACCTTTTCGATCTGCATATCTTCATATGTTATAAACATGTTGTAGCTGGAGAAATCTAGCAGTTTCCAAATCTCACATAAAACTTGGATTAGTGTACTCACACTTTCCCCAATAGGACTATCTTTTACATGACAGGAGTAAACGAATCTGTCACATTACGTATATTTTTTTTGTATTACATGGCTGTACACTTATTCTATTAAGTGAGCAGCACAAGAAATTAAACTTCGAATTTAACCCACAGTATTCAGTTTACATATTACTATGTACTTAAAAACGCACGTTGTTAACATTTTACTTAAACAGTGCTGTGGCAAAGTTCCGCGTGCTTTCTGTTGCAGCTGCGAAGACAATATTTCTAATAGCGACCGATAACCTACAAACATATAATATGAAACACTAATAATCGTTCTAACATCAACTAAAATGTACCCGGAGTTAATAAGCTAAGGTTATGACATAATTCATACGAATTCCTGCCATTTCACACTACTCGCAGTTATACTGATAACTAAACTGAAGGATTCCAACTGTGTCGTTATTTAACTGTAGCCCCTTGGAGTATTCGGTATTCGCTAGTGAAAAATAACTTGACAGTTATTGATAACCGTTAAAAATAACGATTATCAAAGAATAACTGGAACTGTGATAACGGTTACTCCAGAATAACTGTTTGGCCCACCTCTATTTGACAGTATCTGTGGAGTAGAGAACATGAATCAGAAAACTACATTCATTCCCTATTGCAGTAAGTTATTTGCCTGTACCTACCCCAGATACTGTTAAAATGACAGAATAAATAATTAGTTAAATAATATGAAATAACTGTCGCAAAGACAACATAACAGTTTATTATTTAAAAACAATCAGAATTGGAAGAGATAATCAAGATATAGTGAATGAAACACAAGGGGAACTGAATAAATACAGTGCTCATATGCTCACATGGGAGTATTATGAAGTAACTGGACTGATTTAAGAGAAAAACATTCTTTATTGGCTAGTCTATTGTTTCATTTACCATCTGAACAAAAGCAGTGTCTTCCTCCACTCTTCAGTTAGAAAAATTAAAAATGAATGCAGAATGGTATCAATATGTACACTCTGTTGGCCATTATGTACACCCCCTGGGTATTATTAAATATTTAGGTGATTTGAGTATGTGCAGTGGGTGAAATTTAGTTCTCAGAGCTCTTATGTGTCGTGGGAGAATCAGAGGCTACAGACCGGCTTGGGAGCAAGCTGAACTGAGCTTGGGTGGTGGAAAAGGGTACATCATTCTATGCTGTTTCAACTCTACACCAGTCACTAATTATAGTGGTTGCAACTAGTGGCGTTCCTGTCTCTCAAGAACACATCATCTGACATTTTCAGTGAGTGAGAGACCTGGAGAATGTACACACCATGGAAACAGTAACGAGTAGAACTGCATCTGTAAAATGTGTACTGCCCACAAAACGAGTCATGTCACCTATCATTCAAGAAATTAAAAATACTAACAATTACTTCAGTGTACGTTTTTGAAATTTTGATTTTTGTATCAATAATCAACATAATCTTGAAAAGTTTCGTTGTAAGCGTAGCTGTGGTACTCGTCATAAGGAAAACTCCAAATTTCCTTTGCACCACTTAAAGCTTTATGCTCAGACACCACGGTACATGGGGCTAAAATATATAACAAATTAAAAGGAAGAAACATATTAACAATGGACCTTGGTTTACTGTAAAGTTTAGTCTGACACTTTGATCAATAAAAATCTATAGCTAATATTGCTGTATTGTCTGTGTACAACATAGGAAACTGGTAAACTGTTAATTTATAGTAAATATTGTAGTGTTGTATTTATTGGCATTACTCATAAAACAGTGTAAAAAGAATTTCTGTAAATCATTATACATTATATTTTTGCTAAACTTGATGTGCCGCCTGTACAACAGATCATATGATCTGTACAATGTATGTAATAAGACTAAGAAATCACATTTTACATTTGTATCAAGGTAGATCAGGACAGCATGGGCAACATTTGCAGTCTTGCGGGGGCACAGGCACTGTTTTTAAAATATCAGAAGTGGAGTCGCTACTGTCAAAATTACAAGATACATGAACTGTGGCTGATGCTGTCATGCACACAATGGACGCCACACCACCATATGATATGCCGGTCTGAGGTGGCCATGACGAATGTTATCTAGTGTCAACTGCACTCTTCAGATTTCTAAACTCGTATACATCCATTGCTGATGCTGTATGAGGGGCATTTGGAAAGTCCGTGCAAAGTTCGAGAGATGGCACCACTGGCACGTATCGAGGTCATGTTTAGTCAGTAGCATCTTTGGAAAGAATGCACACCAAGTTTCAGCCATATTGGTCTATTTCTTTGTGTTTGGCATTTGTGTGAATCAAGGAAGTCGAGTGATTGTCAAAAAATGGACGAAAAAGAATTTCGTGTGGTGATTAAACATTAGTTTATGAAAGGCAAAACGCCTCAGGAGACTAAAGAGAAGCTTGATAAACATTACAGTGACTCTGCCTCTTCAATTAGATCAGTTTATAAGTGGTTTCAAAATTTTCGGAGTGGCCATATGGGCACAAGTGATGCTGAACCTTCTGGATGCCCTGTGGAGGTTACGACTCCAGAAATCATTGATAAGATCCATGATATGGTGACGGATGACAGAAGAGTTAAGGTGTGTGAGATTGCTAGTGCTGTGGGCATCTCGAACGAATGGGTACATAATATTTTGCATTAACATTTGGAGATGAGAAAGCTATCCGTAAGATGGGTTCCGCAATTGCTCATGCTTGACCAAAAATGGAAACATGTGAAGTGTTGCAAGGATGGTTTGCAGCTGTTCAGGAAGAATCCGCAGGACTTAAAGCAACGTTTCGTCAGTGTGGATGAAACATGGATACATTACTATACTCCTGAGACCAAACAAAAATCTAAATGGGTTACTAATGGAGAATCTGCACCAAAAAAAGGCGAAGACCATTCGTTCAGCTGGATAGGTTATGGCAACTGTCTTTTGGGATTCGCAAGGGGTAATCCTCATCTACTATCTGGAAAGGGTAAAACTATTACAGGTGTATATTATTCATCGTTCTTGGGCTCTTTGAAAACTGAGCTGCCAGAAAAACGCTGGCGATTGGACCCCAAAAAAGTCCTTTCCCTTCACGACAATGCACCAGTACACACAGCAGTTGTGGTCATAAAATTATTGGAAATAGCATTCCAACTCATTTCACGTCCCCCCTATTCTCCAGACTTGGCTCCCTTGGACTACTATTTGTCTCCGATTTGAAGAAATTGCTGGCGGGACAAAGATTATTCAAATGCGGAGGTGATAGCAGCAACTAATAGCTATTTTGCAGACTTGGACAATTCCTATTATTCGGAATGGATCAACAAATTAGAACAGCATTGGCTGAAGTGTATAAGTCTAAAAGGAGAAAAATAAAAGAGGTTTACCCCAAACACGTAAGTAGTTTTTATTTTCGCACGTACTTTTCAAATGCCCCTCGTATGTAGAATGATGAGGACTCATCTCGGTGTTCAGTTTTGTCACTGGGTGCACCTTTGTTGATGCACTTCTGTATGCTGCCACATCAAGAGAAGCTGCAACAATTGTCACTGTGCTGTTCACTGCTGCTCCAGATATTGTTGCACTGTCTATGTGGATAGTTCTCCATTTTCTGCCTATAGGCATGTGGTGTGGCTGTACAGTCCTGCATGTTCAAGCGAATGGTATGTCTGTGATCCCAGGTGCTAATTCTGTGGTGTCACTGAGATTCTGCACGGTGTTGAATATGCCCTTCTTGTCAGTTCCATATTTCCACGATGGTTGTGGGATCTCAACCAACATGACTAGCAGTATCACATAATGGTAAACCATAGCCTCAGTACACCATGATCCTGCCAGTGTCAAATTAAGATTTTATTTTATTTTATTTATTTCATCCTTTAACATACAATATTCAGTCCATGTGATTGGAGACACATCAGTATATAATTTTAGGGATTTAGTGTACAGGCTTAAAAATAATAACAAGTATTGTACTGTATTGTATTGTACATTAACCAAGAACCTAGAAACGACGGAGAGGCTCCGTCCCGCCCCGCCGCAGCTCCAGTGGTCCACAGCCCTACGGCGACTATTGCAGTCCACTTCACCCCTCCACTGCCCCACACCGAACACAGGGTTATTGTGCAGTTTGGCCCCCGGTCGACCCCACAGGGAACGTCTCACACCAGACGACTGTAACCCCTATGTTTGTGTGGTAAAATAATGGTGGTGTATGCGTACGTGGAGAACTCGTTTGCGCAGCAATCGCCGACAGTGTAGCTGAGGTGGAATAAGGCGAGCCAGTCCGCATTCGCCGAGGCAGATGCAAAACCGCCTAAAAACCATCCACAGACTGGCCGGTTCATTGGACCTCGACGTAGATCCACCAGGCAGATTAGTGCCGGGGGCCAGGCGCTCCTTCCCGCCAGGAAAGCCGTGCGTTAGACTGCACGGCCAACCGGGTGGGCGTAACAAGTATAGTTATCAAACAATTTTCTAGCAGTACAATACTTTTATAATTTTGTAATTTTTTTTTGTTTTATTTTACAGAGATGTTAGTTGCCCTGTTTAAATTATCACCTCTTCAATCATAAACTCCTCCACTGCATGATAACATTTTTCCACTAAGACTTCATGTAATTTTTTCTTTAGATGACTAATTTCCATGCTCAGAATATCACAGCCCTTTAATTTATTGTATATTTTCATGCTCATGTATTGAGGAGTCATCGGATATAGCTTTAATCGGTGTGGAGGGAGCATAAAATTTTGTTTTTGCCTAGTTGTGTAAGTGTGTTTGAAATGAAATTCTTTGAAAAGTTCAGGTTTACTGCACAGGAAAATTAGAATGTCAAAAATGTATAGTGATGGGACAGATAAAATATTTAGTTTTTTAAACAATGGGTGACATGAGGTTCTTGGATGTATGGCACTCATTTTCCTAATGATTCTTTTTTAAAGTTCTAATATCCGTACCATATAACTTCAATTAGCCCAAAAACTTATGCCATATCTGATAACAGATTCGAAGAACTATGGTACACAATTTTTTGGCTGTCTATGTCTATTACATCATGTAACATTTCCATTGCAAATCGAAGGCTATTTAGTTTGTTAACTAAATATTCTGAGTGTGCCTGCCAGATTAAGTTTTCGTCCAAGTTTAGCCCTAAGAATTTCACTGTGCTTGCTGGCTTTATCTTCTAATCTTTATGTAGGACATAGATCTCACTTGGTTTAGGTTGTTTTGTTTTGCACTGTGTGAGTTGTGTTTTTGTAGTGTAATTTCAGACCATTTAATTGAAACCAGGCTTTCAGAGAAACCAAAGTGTTTACAACACAGTTGGCAATTTCTGCAGAGATGTTTTTTTTTTCAGTCAGCACTGAAGTGTCATCTGCAAATAGGACTGACTTTGCATTGATGTTCTAGGGTAAAACTTTCAGGAAACATTCCTCACACACAAAGAAAGAAAATATGTTATGTGGACATGTGTCCGGAAATGCTTACTTTCCATGTTAGGGCTCATTTTATTACTTCTCTTCAAATCACATTAATCATGGAATGGAAACACACAGCAACAGAATGTACCAGCGTGACTTCAAACACTTTGTTACAGGAAATGTTCAAAATGTCCTCCGTTAGCGAGGATACATGCATCCACCCTCTGTTGCATGGAATCCCTGATGCACTGATGCAGCCCTGGAGAATGGCGTATTGTATCACAGCCGTCCACAATACGAGCACGAAGAGTTCTACATTTGGTACCGGGGTTGCGTAGACATGAGCTTTCAAATGCCCCCATAAATGAAAGTCAAGATGGTTGAGGTCAGGAGAGCGTGGAGGCCATGGAATTGGTCCACCTCTACCAATGCATCAGTCACCGAATCTGTTGTTGAGAAGCGTACAAACACTTCAACTGAAGTGTGCAAGAACCACAAGTTGTGTCGTACCTGTAAAGGCACACGTTCTAGCAGCACAGGTAGAGTATCCCATATGAAATCATGATAACGTGCTCCATTGAGCATAGTTGGAAGAACATGGGGCCCAATCAAGACATCACCAACAATGCCTGCCCAAACGTTCACAGAAAATCTGTGTTGACGTGATTGCACAACTGCGTGCAAATTCTCGTCAGCCCACACATGTTGATTGTGAAAATTTACAATTTGATCACGTTGGAATGAAGCCTCATCTGTAAAGAGAACATTTGCACTGAAATGAGGATTGACACATTGTTGGATGAACCATTCGCAGAAGTGTACCCGTGGAGGCCAATCAGCTGCTGATAGTGTCTGCACACGCTGTACATGGTACGGAAACAACTGGTTCTCCCGTAGCACTCTCCATACAGTGCTGTGGTCAACGTTACCTTGTACAACAGCAACTACTCTGACGCTGACATTAGGGTTATCGTCAACTGCACGAAGAATTGCCTCATCCATTGCAGGTGTCCTCGTCATTCTAGGTCTTCCCCAGTCGCGAGTCATAGGCTGGAATGTTCCTTGCTCCCTAAGACGCCGATCAATTGCTTTGAACGTCTTCCTGTCGGGACACCTTCGTTCTGGAAATCTGTCTCGATACAAATGTACCGCGCCACGGCTATTGCCCTGTGCTAATCCATACATCGAATGGGCATCTGCCAACTCCACATTTATAAACATTGCATTGACTGCAAAACCACGTTCGTGATGAACACTAACCTGTTGATGCTACGTATTGATGTGCTTGATGCTAGTACTGTAGAGCAATGAATCGCATTTAACACAAGCACCGAAGTCAACATTACCTTCCTTCAATTGGGCCAACTGGTGGTGAATCGAGGAAGTACAGTACATACTGACGAAACTAAAATGAGCTCTAACTTGGAAATGAAGCGTTTCCGGACACATGTCCACATAACATCTTTTCTTTATTTGTGTTGAGGAATGCTTCCTGAAAGTTTGGCTGTACCTTTTTGTAACACCCTTTATAAAACAGAAAGATAATTGTTCCCAAAACCGAGACCTGGGGAACATCTAGTGAGAGAGTTTCACATTTCGATGAGTAATTTGTAGAGTTAGATGTCATTATAACTCTTTGCTTCCTGTTTGTCAAATATGAGGTCAGCCACTGGAGGGCGCTCCTGCTGATTCCTTATATCTCTAATTTATAGAGCAGCATAGAGTGATTCACTGAATCCAACGCTTTCCTTAGGTTGGAGAAGATACCTGCAACTTTGCTGCTGTTATGCAATGAGGAGCTAATTTTTTCAATAAATGTGTTTATTGCATCTAAGTACTTTTTCCTTTTTGGAACCCAAATTGATTTTTATCAGTGATGATAAATTTTGAGACAAAATTTAGTATCTGTGTTGCAGCAAGCTTTTCGAATAACTTAGAGAAGGCTGATGTGATAGAAACAGGTCTGTAATTTCCCATTTCTTCTTTTGGGCCTTTTTGTGTACTGGTCTTACTTCGGCATACTTCAGTAACTCTGGGAAGCTCAAACGATTAATTATTTCTGTCAGAGGATGTGATATTATTTTAAACATAATTTTAATTACTTTGATTGCCATACCATCCCATCCTGCAGAATTTTTGTTTTTCAGGGATAATATAACATCATCTACATCTTTCAATGTAACATTTGCAAATGCAGAAAGCTGTTCACAATTTTGAGTAAGATCAAAGAACTGCACATTATCCTTATAAGCAGACACATTTACATTAGATTTAGTTACAGAAAATTTTCGAGGGATATTAAGATGGTTTGCAACAACTGTGGTCCCGAAAATTCACACAAGCCTGAGGGTATGAACTTCAGGTCTCCGATGTCATTTTAGAGGAACTTTATTCATTACATATTTTAGTAACTCATGTGACATCAAAATCCTTGAAACCTGAATGTCAATATTTAAAAAAAAATTGGATATCACACTTTTTCAGTGGATGAGTATTATACTTACAGTAAAGTGGCAAAGGTTATATAAATTCTTTAAACCACAAAACACACTTATCTTTGAAAGTTTTTTATTTTCCAAGTGCGTGAACTGGCTAGAAATATTTCTGAGAGATACAAAGTGAAATGAAATATGATTGCTGAAATTTGAATCAATTGAATGTGAATATAAGTAAGGAACTAAAAGTCACCAACTATTATTTTTGTATCACATGATCACAATAGTGTAAGGAAAACAATGCTTTATACTGCAAAATAAGCTTCATACTGCAAAATACTGCAGATCATTTTAAACTTCATATTTTCAAAATTTGTAAGGAAAGTTTTGAAAGACATTTATAGTTTATGCTATTTGATGAAGTTATGGAGCAATAAAACAATGCCAATCCTATGAATGATGAAGCAGGAGTATTGAAAACGGATTCCACAAACTTGTTTCACTGAAAACATGATTCATTCCATAGTCCGGTGTGCCACTTCTACATCTACATACATACTCCGCAATCCACCATATGTTACGTGGCGGAGGGTACCTTGTACCACAGCTAGCATCTTTTCTCCCTATTCTACTCCCAAACAGAACGAGGGAAAAATGACTGCCTATATGCTTCTGTACGAGCCCAAATCTCTCTTATCTTTGTGATCTTTCCACAAAATGTAAGTTGGCGGCAGTAAAATTGTGCTGCAGTCAGCCTCAAATGCTGGTTCTCTAAATTTCCTCAGTAGCAATTCACGAAAAGAATGCCTCCTTTCCTCTAGAGACTCCCAGCCGAGTTCCTGAAGCATTTCCGTAACACTCGCGTGATGATCAAACCTACCAGTAACAAATCTAGCAGTCCGCCTCTGAATTGCATCTATATCCTCCCTCAATCCGACCTGATAGGGATCCCAAATGCTCAAGCAGTACACAACAATAGGTCGCACCAGCATTCTATAAGCGGTATCCTTTACAGATAAACCACATCTTCCCAAAATTCTACCAATGAACTGAAGATGACTATCTGCCTTCCCCACAACTGCCATTACATGCTTGTCCCACTTCATATCGCTCTGCAATGTTACACCCAAATGTTTAATCGAAGTGACTGTGTCAAGCGCTACACTACTAATGGAATATTCAAACATTACAGGATTCATTTTCCGATTTATCTGCATTAATTTACATTTATCTATATTTAGAGTTAGCTGCCATTCTTTACACCAATCACAAATCCTGTCCAAGTCATCTTGTATCCTGCTACAGTCACTCAACGGTGACACCTTCCCGTACACCACAGCATCATCAGGAAACAGCCACACATTTCTATCCATCCTATCCAAAAGATCATTTATGTAGATAGAAAACAGCAGCGGACCTACCACACTTCCGTGGGGCACTCCAGATGATACCCTCACTTTCGATGGACTCTCACCATCGAGGGCAACATACTGGGTTCTATTACTTAAGAAGTCTTCGAGCCACTCACATACTTGGGAACCAATCCCATATGCTCGTACCTTAGATAGGAGTCTGCAGTGGGCCACCGAGTCAAATGCTTTCTGGAAGTCAAGGAATATGGCATCCGTCTGATACCCTTCATCCACGGTTCACAAGATATCACGTGAAAAAGGGCGAGTTGTGTTTCGCAGGAGCGATGCTTTCTAAAGCCGTGGTCTCAAGGAAATTCATTATATTCGAAATGAGAATATGCTCGAAAATCCTGCAAGAAACCGATGTTAAGGATATTGGTCTGTAATTTTGAGGATCCGTCCATCGTACCCTTCTTATATACAGGCGTCACCTGCGCTTTTTTCCAGTCACTCGGGACTTTACATTGGGCAAGAGATTCGCGATAAATGCAAGCTAAGTAAGGAGCCAATGCAGTGGAGTACTCTCTGTAAAACCAAATTGTCATCCAAATCATCAGAAGGCTTATATTGATTTGAACAAATTAAAAGAAACATACACTCCTGGAAATTGAAATAAGAACACCATGAATTCATTGTCCCAGGAAGGGGAAACTTTATTGACACATTCCTGGGGTCAGATACATCACATGATCACACTGACAGAGCCACAGGCACATAGACACAGGCAACAGAGCATGCACAATGTCGGCACTAGTACAGTGTATATCCACCTTTCGCAGCAATGCAGGCTGCTATTCTCCCATGGAGACGATCGTAGAGATGCTGGATGTAGTCCTGTGGAACAGCTTGCCATGCCATTTCCACCTGGCGCCTCAGTTGGACCAGCGTTCGTGCTGGACGTGCAGACCGCGTGAAACGACGCTTCATCCAGTCCCAAACATGCTCAATGGGGTACAGATCCGGAGATCTTACTGGCCAGGGTAGTTGACTTACACCTTCTAGAGCACGTTGGGTGGCACGGGATACATGCGGACGTGCATTGTCCTGTTGGAACAGCAAGTTCCCTTGCCGGTCTAGGAATGGTAGAACGATGGGTTCGATGACGGTTTGGATGTACCGTGCACTATTCAGTGTCCCCTCGACTATCACCAGTGGTGTACGGCCAGTGTAGGAGATCGCTCCCCACACCATGATGCCGGGTGTTGGCCCTGTGTGCCTCGGTCGTATGCAGTCCTGATTGTGGCGCTCACCTGCACGGCGCCAAACACGCATACGACCATCATTGGCACCAAGGCAGAAGCGACTCTCATCGCTGAAGACGACACGTCTCCATTCGTCCCTCCATTCACGCCTGTTGCGACACCACTGGAGGCGGGCTGCACGATGTTGGGGCGTGAGCGGAAGACGGCCTAATGGTGTGCGGGACCGTAGCCCAGCTTCATGGAGACTGTTGCGAATGGTCCTCGCCGATACCCCAGGAGCAACAGTGTCCCTAATTTGCTGGGAAGTGGCGGTGCGGTCCCCTACGGCACTGCGTAGGATCCTACGGTCTTGGCGTGCATCCGTGCGTCGCTGCGGTCCGGTCCCAGGTCGACGGGCACGTGCACCTTCCGCCGACCACTGGCGACAACATCGATGTACTGTGGAGACCTCACGCCCCACGTGTTGAGCAATTCGGCGGTACGTCCACCCGGCCTCCCACATGCCCACTATACGCCCTCGCTCAAAGTCCGTCAACTGCACATACGGTTCACGTCCACACTGTCGCGGCATGCTACCAGTGTTAAAGACTGCGATTGAGCTCCGTATGCCACGGCAAACTGGCTGACACTGACGGTGGCGGTGCACAAATGCTGCGCAGCTAGCGCCATTCGACGGCCAACACCGCGGTTCCTGGTGTGTCCGCTGTGCCGTGCGTGTGATCATTGCTTGTACAGCCCTCTCGCAGTGTCCGGAGCAAGTATGGTGGGTCTGACACACTGGTGTCAATGTGTTCTTTTTTCCATTTCCAGGAGTGTACATTACAATATGTTTGTATGTTTCTGTAATGTTTCGACTAATGGCACAAAAACTATGTACATTTTACATTACGAAACAGTTCAGAAAGCCTGACTGATCTGTTTCACACTTTATTTATTATTCATCATACTCAAACATCTTTTAATTCTACAAAATAGTAAAGTTTGAATCTAATAACAGTTCTGTTAGCAAGTGTGATATGTTTGTGTCTGATTTGGCTCTATGTGGTTTTGAATATCATCCACAATTTTTGGAGCTAATTTTCGGTGACTTGCACTTTATTAATACGTTACACTTAAAGTCATAAAGGGAAACCTGTTGGCTTCAGTCCCAGGTTCTTTGGCTGACATTTGTTTTATAATTTTTCTTATGTTTTGCCAGCACAAGTGGTTAGCACTGTCAAAGTTTCACCCTCAATTGTTGAAGGACTGGAGTTGAGCTCGCTGCTGCATATTATATGTACCTGGTGTGCCAGTGTCAGAGGGCTTTTCTGTGGTCATTACCACTGCAGGTCTCCTCTTGCTACCTGCAATGGTCTTTCACTGCAGCAAGGAAAGACAGGAGCCATTCGCCCTGGTGTTTTCCTCTTTCTTTTTGAATCTTTTGTTGTGTTTGGATTTCTATAGCTTGCTTGCACAAAGGGGTGTCGTAGCTCTTCTCTACGGCAAGATCTTCCATGTTGGTGAATTTTACTGTGTGTTCATTCTCAAATGGTGTGTGCTCCATCATGGCCGAATTGTCCCCCTGCCCCAGTCTGGAATGCCGCATATGTTCAGTGATCCTCATGTAGGTTGATCAGTCAGTCATACCAACATAGATTTTTCCACATGTACATAGTATGCAATATATTCCCAGCGTTGCAAGTGGGTCCCTTTGCCAATCTGAGACACTTTTCAGTCTTCTTTGTCAGATTTTATGGCACATTTATGCACTATACGGCTTATTTTGTCCATCTCTCTAGGAATGGATGGTGGGCAGGCCAAACCCAATATTTCTTTCTCAGATGTGTTACTATGTCAAGTGTTTGATTCTGTGACCCTTCTGAACTCCCCAATGCTTTTCTACTGATATCCATTTTTCCAACCTTCCATACTTCTCATTCATGTTTTCTAATTTCATATGCCCACCTTCAGTTAGATAAATTTGGAAAAGTAAAGGTACAACAATGAAACTAACTGACAGTGTCAGCCCCAATAGATATTCACCCTTCAGTGTGAAACATTTTCACCACAATGGATGATTTGGCAAAGACCTTGGATGTTAAAATCTGCATTGTGGCTATTCAGGAAATGTCCCAACTCAAAAATCATCATGTCATACTTCTGTAAATGCTTTCCACGCAATGGTTTCTTCAGAAAGACAAAGATCTCACTGGGTTCCAAGTCAGGATGTATGGGGGTAAGGCATGTGTGACTATCATTTGCAGAATGAGCTGGGGCATTGTTGTGAAACAGAAACCTTCCCCTGGGCAACGTTTGCCACACTGTCTTGCTAGCCTCCTGTAACTTAGATACGATATTATGCCACTATGAACTATTGATAGACTTGGGAAAGCCAGCCATGCCAATAACATTTTCATCTAATGTTTAAGAAGTATGAGACAGGCAGAATACTCTCACACTTCAAAAAGACTATAATAATTCCAATTCCAAAGAAAGCAGATGCTGACAGATGTGAATATTACTGAACTACCTGTTTAATAACTCATGGTTTTGAAATACTAATTCATTACAGAAGAATGGAAAAACTGATAGAAGCCAATCTCTAAAAAGATTAGTTTGGGATCTTGAGAGCAATACTGACACTACAACTTTAATATTAGACAGTAGGTGAAAGAAAGGCAAACATACATTTGTGGTATTTGTAGACTTAGAGAAAGCTTTTGACAGTGCTGAATGGAGTATATTGTGAAATTCTGAAGGTAGCAGGAGTACCAAAAAGCAATTTACAATTTGTGCAGAAACTAGACAGCTGTTATAAGAGTCGAGGGGCATGAAAGAGAAGTAGTGGTTGGGGAGGAAGTGAGATATGGTTGTAGCCTATCTCAGATTTTATTCAGTTTGTACGTTGAGCAAACAGTAAAAGAAACCAAAGAACATTTTGGAGTAGGAATTAAAAGTTCATGGAGAAGAAATAAAAATCTTGAGATTTGTTGATGACATTGCAATTCTTACACAGACAGCAAAGGACTTGGAAGAGCAGTTGAACAGAATGGACAGTGCCCTGAAAGAAGGATATAAGATGAACATCAACAAAAGGAAGGGACGATAATGGAATGTACTCTAATTGAATTAGGTGATGCTGAGGAAATGAGATTAGGAAATGAGAAACTTGAAGTAGTAAATGAGTTTTGTTATTTGGGCAGCAAAATAACTGATGACAACCAATGAAGAGAGGATATAAAACGTAGACTGGAAACAGCAAGAAAAGCTTTTCTGAAGAAGATAAACTTGTTAACATCAAATATAAATTTTAAGTGTTAGGAAGTCTTTTGTGAAAGTAATTGTGTGGAGTGTAGCCATGTAAGGAAGTGAGAGGTGAATGATAAATAGTTTGTATAAGAAGAGAATAGAAGATTGAGATGTGGTGCTACAAGAATGCTGAAGATTAGATGGGTAGATGATGTAACTAATGTGAAGGTACTGAACAGACCTGGGGAGAAAAGAAATTTGTGGCACAACCAGACTAGAAGAAGGGTTTGGTTGGTAGGACACATTTTGAAACGTCAAGGGATTACCAATTTAACACAGGAGGGAAGTGTGTGTGTGTGTGTGTGTGTGTGTGTGTGTGTGTGTGTGTGTGGTGGGGGGCGGGCATGTCCAAAGGAACAGGCACATTGAATGTGTTTGCATTTACAACGCTTGCATGTCCAAAGGAATTCTGCATTGTAATTGGAATAACACAGTCACTGCAATGTTGTATTTCTCTGTTGATACTGGGCAGGCGACTTTAAAAGCACAACATCTGACCTGTACAGGAATATTCATAATGGATGCACGCGTCCAGGATGTAGACGCACAGTTTACGACATATGTAAGTTTGGGTCTGGCCACGAGTTGTGCATAGATAACCAAATGGTTAAACGACCCATCATGATAAGGCCAGTATTACACTATCATATTTCTTTGTCAAAGCTGATTGTCAAAAATGTGTGTCAAAGAAATTTGATGGTTACGGAACTTTGTCAAATCTCACCTGTTGTCAAATAAATATGATCAAATCTAGGGCCGCACCATATATTTGATCATAAAAATCGTTCTTCTTTTCATTACTATGTGAAATGTAACTGCTTGGAGCGCTGGCTTCGCTACGGTCTCTGTAGTGTGTCTGTAAACATGGCTTCAAAGTTGGTAGTGTTACTTCGACATTTTTTTTATATGAACTTGCTTCGACTAGGGTGGGGGATGAGCAACGAGCACATTGAATGCTATTAATTGTGCGTTAATGGGCAGGTGCAAAATGCTGCAGGCAACTTCATGTCCACAATCACCGCTACAGCCATCCACTCTACATCTGGAAACGTTCAGGCAGCTTTTTAGCAAGCTGGAATAGATGATGTGGTCACACTCTAAAATAAAAAATCTTTCTTAGCTTTCCATTGTACTTTGTCTATTTTTTAACTCTGGATACCACAAGTTAAAAAAGCGCTTCATGTTTTTCATACTTTTTATTAATTTTTTGGTTGTTGGAACACTAATTCCATTAAGTTATTCAAAAATAAAAATTGCCCGTATAGTGTACGAAACATTAATTTACCTTCACATATTCCCTCTACAGTGCTTTACAAATCGCTTCACACGTTTCTGGATTTATTTTGCTTAACATGCAATGTCGTATTCGAGTGCTGTATTTTAAACTAAAGTAGCTCTCTCCTGTATCAAGAAATCGCAGTGTCACACATATCACATATAGCATTTTTCAAGAGTATCCTGTTCTGCAATATGAGAAGGCAATTTTCTGAGCAAATACTCTCATCCTAATTTATATATAATACTTTATGTTCTCGACATGGAGCTTTTGTAATAAATTTTGCTGAATGTTTTTATTATCTCGGCGTAATACCTATGGCTTCATCCAAATATGTTTCCTTTTTACCCGCTGCTTTTCTTCCAAATACATACACAGCAATTGTACTGCGAACTGCAGCACATATAACAAGTTGTTGTCCGCCGTCTTGAAATTTGACGAAAAATATGACTACAGTGTAATACCTCGTTTACATGACAAAGATTTTTGTCAAAGAAACTTGACGAATATGTGATCATATTTCTTTGTCGAAGAAGTATGATAGTGTAATACCGGCCTAAGAGGGAAATTCGGATTCGAATCCCGGCCCGATACAAATTTTCATTGTCATTCCATTCTACAAATGATGGTTATTCATATTCGCAATTCCGAAGGCATTTAATGTATCCAAACTACTGTGTCTTACTATTTTAGAATTAGAACTCAGTTACTCAGTAATACGATGTTATTAGTAAAAGTAAAGAACGTTTTGATTTGACGACGCTTACCTAATGGTCCGCTCCAGTATGGCCAGCAGGAACGGTTGTTTACCGTTCATCTGTGTGATTTGAAAATGATTGACAATGTTAATGATCCTGCTAAGTGTGAAGTTCGTACTGTGAGATCATGCTATATAAATTTACATACAGATAACCAAAGTTTTTGGAAATGTGGTGATGAAGCTTCAGATCTAATGGCGGACGAAGGAATATTCACGAGGAAGAACAGTCGAGTCGACTTTCAGTTGTGAATGACGAATTCAAACCAAATATTGAGAAAAATCGGAGAGCATAGTCGTTTCACTACTGACGGAATGAGCTTGTGCTTTTCTGAAATTTCACGATCAGTACTTTATCAAATGGCTTGTGTTGATTTGGGCTATAGAAAACAGTGTGCCAGGTGGTTCCTCGACATTTAACAGATAAACACAAAAAGCAACAAACGATAGCCACACTGACTTTTCTCATTCGACACTAGGATGGAGAGGGTATTTTACTGGCGGTGAGACGCGGGCTTCGCAGAAAAGTCCTGAAACAAAGCGAACATTTTTTTTTCACTGATTTGTAACGGCGTACATATACTTGGAAAATTCATGACACAATTATGTCTTATAAAATTATTTCCTTACGACAGGTTTCGGTCACCGACTGTCCTCAAGGTAATGTACAAAGACAAAACATAAGAAAAAAAGCAAGGAAGCACCAAAACAGAATATATAAGATACAATAAAATTACGCTTTCAGTCTTCAGATACTTAGGATAAAAGTTTTTTATCATGACAGTACCACATGACATACATGTCTTCATATATGAAGGATAGCATCATCATAGTCCAAATACGAAAACATTTAACACAGGTTTCCAGTACCAAAGCAATGGTTTGCTCAACAGCAAGAAAAATAGTAGCAATTCAACATGTATGTACATGTATTGTAAATAAAGATGGCGGCGAGTATACACGTAGTTTCAAATCGCTCGGTAATTGGTGATCGTATTTCGTCAGTGAAGTGTACCATATGCCATAAAATTGTGTTAAATGGATTAAGAATCTGCGCGTTCAATCATAAGTGGTGCCATGCCCATTGTTTCTCACGATCGGAAGTTCTAAATAAGTGCGACTGCGGTATAGAATGCAACGGGCGGGACAATGCCAGTGAAATGCACAGGGCAGGTTTGCAAGAGAATGTAGAGAACGAACTTAGGAAAGAACTCGATTATATTATAAAATACGCAAAAACGCTTGAAAACTTGGTAATAAGTGTGAGAAATTCCTCAAAATCTAGCCTACACGAGTTCTCAAATACCAGTCAAATAAGCAGCACACGACCAAAAACAAAAACAGCGGAACTTACTTTAAAACTAAGTAATAGATTTAGTGTGCTTGAAAATAGCACTGAGGAGAAAGAACAATCAAATTGTACCATCATCCACACGGACAGTTCTGTAATCAACGCTAAATTGCGCTCACAGAGCAAAACAAATCGGCCTGCTATTTGTAAACAAAACAAAAAACACACGTTGGAAAATAGACATGAAATCCTTATTCTAGCAGACAGCCATGGAAGACGTGTAGCCGAAATTATGAGTTCTAAGAAAACAGGATTGAAGGTAACTGGCGTAATCAAACCAGGAGCGCCACTATGTGAAGTTTTAAATAGCTGTAATCAATCTATGACGAATGGCAGCACATGTGTGATAATTGGAGGCGCCAACGATGTGTACCATAATGAAACTAGACGTGCTACAACATTTTTAAAGCAAGTACTTTGTAAAATGCCTGAAGTGAAATTTTTTGTTGTCAGTATCCCTCATAGGTATGATCTCATGGAAAACTCTTGCGTGAATACTGAGATTATTACCGCCAACAGACTTTTCGCTAAGATATGTCGAGGTTATCCTAATGCTACATATGTTGGGATAAATACTAATTGCAGAGAGCATTTTACAGAGCATGGACTTCACAGAAACATGAAAGGGAAAGAAGCCATGAGTGCTGAAATATCGAATGCTATTAAAGACTCTAAAGTAGAGCGAAACACTATTACACTGTCTGAAAACGGCCTTATTAAAGTATCAACATTAGTGGAAATAGGAAGAGCTGATGTCCCACAACCATTGGTAGCAACAGAAGATTCTTTGACGTTAGAAGAAGTAAAAAAATCTGAAGTGTCGTCCAGTACAGCAGCCACATCAGCCAAATTGTCAGTAGTGTCGAAATCATCAAAAACAGCTGAACCATTATCGTCAGCAGCAGATGTACCACCCTCCCCAGCAGGTTCAAAATCAAGTCCAGAATCTGTGACTAGTCCATCAATCAAAAGAACAGAGGCAAGAACAGTGGTACAAAATGCTACTCAGATATCATCAACAGAAGAAAAATCAACACCATCGGAGCATCATTTATCAGCTTCATACGCAGCTTCAACGTCCACAGTAACGTCAGTGCCAACTGTAGTTCAAGATTTAAACGAAAATACAGTTTCAGTAAAAGTTCCAGTATCAATTGGAACATCACTTACAAAACCAGACTCAGCATCAAAACTGGCAGCATCTCCAACATCCACTGAATCATCAGCTTCAGAAACACCTCCATCCACTGAAACAGCAGCTACAACTACAGATACAACAAGTATGGTGGCACGTCCAGGGGTAAGAAATACAAGGAGCAGGAAACGTGTAATTCTTAAGGATTTTTGGTACCCAGCCTCAGCAACGAACAGCCGATAACATTGGGAAGCATTAGTACAAACTCCTCTCAATCTAATTTCAATAATTTAAAAATAATGAGCCTTAACATACAATGCATTAAAAATAAAATATTACAACTTGAGATTGCAGCCAGTGAAGCTAGTATAGATTGTATTTGCGTTCAAGAACATTGGTGCATGAGTTATGAACTAGAAAATATTTGCATTTTCCCATACAAATTAGTAAGCCATTTTTGCAGGAAGGAAACAAGACATGGTGGTGTTTGCATTTATGTAAAACCTGGAGTAGAGGTTAAAAATATGACTAACTGAATCCTTGAATGCAGAAAAACATTTTGAGGCTGCAGCAATACAGTTGAATATGCAAAAGAGTAAATTAATAATAATGTCAGTGTACAGATCACCATGTGGTGATCCTGAAATTTTTAGAAATAAGTTAGAGGCATTGCTCCAAACATTACATCATAAAAAATCAACAATAATTATATGTGGAGATTTTAATGTCAACTTATTGACTGAAGGTGCATCCAAAGATCAGTTCCTGAATGTTTTACATAGCTTCAATTTGTATCCACATATAACTAACCCTACAAGAATAACAAACTCTTCAAAAAGTCTCATAGATAATATCTTCACAAATATAGATGCCATAGATATATATGTAATAAATGTTGACCTAGGAATATCTGATCACAATGCACTTATCCTTAAATTTTCCATAGCCCCTGTGACCAAAAATAGTTCATACCAAATGTACAAAAGAACCTTCTCCACAAATAGTTGCAGTCACTTCATAAATACACTGACTAACCAATCATGGGCAGAAGTACTGTTACAAACTAGCACAAACACTGCATATAATGTTTTTTCTTCCTTGTTTATGTTGAATTTTGAAATGTGTTTTCCTAAGAAACTTGTCAAAACAAACACATATGGGCATACACATGCTAACTCCTCCAGGGCCATGAAAATGCTTAACTATAGACTGAAAAGTTGGACTGATCCCAAGTTTAAAGAATATGTAACAAATTACAAAAAAATATATAGAAAAGTAATTACAAAAGCATTACTAAGTAATGATAAATTAATAAGAAAATCAGGCAATAAATCAAAAACTATTTGGGAAATTTTGAAAAGGGAAACAGGTAAGGGCCTCAAGGATCAGGAAATAGTACTCAAAAATAGTGAAAATATTGAATTAAAAGATGAAACTCTGGCAAATTCCATTAATAATTACTTTTTAAGTGTACCAGTGTCATTAAGTAAAAACTTTACTAAACATGAGAAATTAACAGCCCCAAAAGTAGACAGTAGTATGTTATTAACTCCCACAAATGATAATGAAATATTAAAGGTGATAAAGAGTCTAAAATAAAAAATGTCTGCAGGTGTTGAAGTGCCTGTGTCAATAATAAAAAAAGTTGCCCAACAAATTAAAAAGCCCCTGGTACATATTGCCAATTTGTCTTTCAGCGAAGGTGTGTTTCCTGAGAGGTTAAAAATCTCTAAGGTTAGGCCTCTGTTTAAAAAGGAGATCCATACAAGGTAGAAAATTATAGACCAATATCCCTTCTCCAATCATTTTCAAAAATTCTAGAGAAATTAATGAAAACCAGACTCATAAATTACTTAGATGCTCACAAACTTCTAAACTGCAATCAACATGGCTTTCGCTTGGGCCACAGCACAGAATCAGCTATCCATGCCTATACCAAAGAGATTGTCAGGAGTCTCGACACTAAAAAATGTGTAGTGGGAATTAACTTAGATTTATCTAAAGCTTTTGATACAGTAAATCACAAAATTCTGTTAAACAAGATGGAGGCAATAGGTGTAAGGGGAGTTGTGAAGCAGTGGTTTGAATCTTACCTTCAAGATAGAACTCAGGTAGTAGAAGTCATCGCAGAACATAAAAATCAGAAAATCAAGTGGGTCTCAGATGCAAAGAAATTGGAAATAGGTGTCCCACAGGGCAGTGTTCTTGGTCCCTTATTATTCTTGCTTTATATAAATGACATAAAAAATCCTAATATTTCTACCAAAATAATGTTGTTCACAGATGACACTAGCATAATTATAAGTGATGATAAAAAATCATTAACCACCACAACTGATATAGTCCTGAAATATATTCAACATTGGTTTAATGCTAACGAGTTAACACTTAATCTAAGTAAAACAAATTATACACAGTATGGCAAAGCAACTCAAGATATGGACCTCCAGTTAAAACTAATGGATAAGAAGATAGAGGGTGTACAATCCACAAAGTTTTTGGGCATGCACATTGATCAAAACTTAATCTGGAAAGACCATCTCAAGTACTTATCCCAAAGGCTCAATTCGGCATGTTTTGCATTGAGGATATTATCTAGAGTATGCAGCACAGACTGTACTAGACTAGTGTATTTTGCTTACTTTCAGTCCATTGTGTCTTAAGGCATAGTGTTCTGGGGTAAAACTAAATCAAGTTTAACAGATATCTTCAAATTTCAGTAAAGAGCTATACGAATCATAACACATAACTCTCCAAGAACTCATTGTAGGCCCCTTTTCAAAGAATTGCAAATACTCACAATACCATCACTGTATATTTTTAAAAGCATTCTGTGTACAAGAGCATATATGAAAAATCTACGTACAAATGAGGACTGCCATAATTATAGTACTAGAACTCATAAGAATTTGTATGTAGAAAGGGTAAGGACAACACAAACCCAAAAGCATGTAAGTTATTTTGGAATAAAACTCTACAATGCTCTGCCAGTGTACATGAAGGCAATAACAGATGAAGTAAAATTTAAGACTGAGCTTAAAAATTACCTTTTAAGCAAAACTTTCTATGATGTAGATGAGTACTTTGTGTGTAAATTTATTGCCAAAAATTTTAATTTATATGTCTAAATTTGTACTTTTAAAAATGCCTTGAAACTGATGTTCCATTATTATGTCTGTAGTACTTGTACTAGTATGATAACTGTTGTGACAATTCCTACATCATGTAAATGATATACAGGAAGATAATAAAATGAAATGAAATGAGCCAAGAGGACACCAAGATAAGCCAAAGGTCAGACTGACAGAATGCAATACACTGATAAGCCAAAACAATTGCACACCGTGACGCACCTGGTGGAATTGCGGGCAAGTGACGCAATAGTAAAAGTGTGTAAGCGGAACAGACACGAACGAGGGATCCACTAATGAATCTGTACGCTACAAATGGAGAAATTCCTTAAGATAAGCGACTTTGACGAAGGGCAGATTATTATTACGCATAGCCTGCGAACGAGTATCTCGAAAATTGTGAAACTGGTCGAATGTCCACGAGCTACTGTCTTGAGTATCTACAGAAAGAGCTAGGAAGACAGCTAAACTACCACTAGGCGCTAAATGGTTGGATGTCCACGACTCTTCACTGAACGTGTGGTTCAGAGGTTTGTCTGCTCTGTAAGGTAGGATAGATGGCGGCCGGTGGCATCTCTGTTGAAAGAGAACAATGTTGGTGTATCCACAAGTGTTTTGGAGCACACTATTCGTCACACGTTGTTGAACATGGAGCTCCACAGCAGACCACCTCTACATGTTCACCTACTGACCCAGCGACATCGTCAATTACATTTGCAGTGGGCGTGGGACCATCAGGATTTGACACACACAGTGGTTACGGTTACTACAAGCCACACCACAAGTTGGGAAACGGTGCCAAATTTCTAGTAGTTTACTGTCGAGTTGAGATTTTCACACACAAATGTTTTATTCATATCTTACAGAAACTAGCAGTACGGCAATAAACAGCCTTTTAAAACACGCTGCTAACGGCAATCAAGTAATTTACAGCAATACAACCGTTTAAAAAAATTTAAAGAACGTTAGTAAGCAGGCGTAAATACAGAACATTGTTAATAAAGTACGGTGAGGTAGTGAAGCTACCAACACCGCCATTACAAAAAAAAATGTCAAAGGTCCTAGAAAACACACGATTAATGGCAATAAAGGAATGGAGGAATTTAAAAAGTTTCTAATATCATTAGAACATAACATATGACGGACCCGTGTAAGGCGACCACAAATCACCCACTCAGGGATGCTCAGGCTAGGCAGAATACTGACCAATTTAAATACGCCCGTAAACACAATTTCCCCTCTCAGGCTGGTCACTGCACCGACTTTTAGCCAGCGAAAAGTTGTGATAAGATGGCTTAACTTGCTGACAGAATTAGAGCTAACCTCGTGCAAGAAAACATTACACCACACAGTCCTGAATGAGCGACCACATGATCAACCAACAAGAAGCAAGAATTTACTCATAACACACGACAGAATAGCGAAACAATTAAACTGCCAAAACTGCACCTCCCAACGGGCAGTAACTAGAGGAGGAGGAAAGATCACTGTCTTCAATTACACCGGTGCCGGGGATAGGAAACCCGATTGAAGGAGGCCACAAGGCAGAAGAGACACTGGTTACGCAAACTTATTACTTAGTGATTAAACCTTCCACTAAAAACTTGCAATTACGCTCGAACAGGCAGTACACGACCTCCGATGGCAAGGATCCACATATCCGCACGCGTCGCCAGCGTACCCGACACGCCACGCTCACGCGACAACACGCTCTGTCACCGGAGTTCACGTCTTCTCTGCAACGTTGACGGGTAGTGACCGCTCCTTCATGTTAGGTGTCTCCTTTTTAAACTCCAGTGTTTAAACGGAGGACTTAAAGAAGCTTGTTAACCAAGGTAAAATGAACAGTAAGTACTCGTGGGGCTTCCGCATCTCGTGGTCGTGCGGTAGCGTTCTCGCTTCCCACGCCCGGGTTCCCGGGTTCGATTCCCGGCGGGGTCAGGGATTTTCTCTGCGTCGTGATGGCTGGGTGTTGTGTGCTGTCCTTAGGTTAGTTAGGTTTAAGTAGTTCTAAGTTCTAGGGGACTGATGACCATAGATGTTAAGTCCCATAGTGCTCAGAGCCTACTCGTGGGGCGATTCTGTATACAACCAACCCACGGGGAGCTCTTCCGTCAACTCCACCTGCTCGTTACACACAACCGACCACGCCTGGTCCGCGCTGGAGAGCCACGCTGCCCTCCCGTGTCCACCAGACTCTCTGAGCGCACCACGCCCCTACTTCCGCGCCACCACACAAAGTTACAACCGGTCTAAGACCTCACTTCCTCCATAGCAGTATCCCGGAAGCAAACGCAGATATCGATAGCAGGAGTAAAAGACAACCAAGCAACCACTTAATGACAGACAACATATCAAACAAACATGTTAGGGGAAGAAAAGGAAAACCAATGCAATTTAAACACAAGGTGTAGCACGAGTCGATACACGGCTCCGCATTCAACAATCGATCAATGGAAACGTTTTGGCTCTTCAGATGAATCACATTTTTGCTACACTAGGTCTCTTGGTCGTCTCCACAAATGCCACCATCGAGGTCAACGGCGGCTGGAAATGTGCAGTGCACCACAGACGCCGGCTGTTGAGAGCAGTATTATGCTATGGGAGACATTCCCCTGTGCTTGCGTGGGACCTACAGTAATAAACGAAGATACGCTGTCAGCTGCAAACTAAATGCATCCCTTCATACTCGATGTCTTCCCCGATGGTAATGTCATCCTTTAGCAGTATAGCTGTCCGTGTCTCGAAGAGAGAACCGTGCCCCTCTGTGTACACCCCAGTGGTGTGTGCCCCGCCCTTGCCTTCAGCTCGAATTGGCACAGGGCCCGAAAGACTCAGTCCCCCCGAAGGCCATCCGCCGTCGCTTTTATTCCATGGTAGCCACATATCAGGGCTCTGGCGTGTTTTACACTGGCGGTTCGATGGTTGCTGGTCGTATCGGTTATGCTCTCACTCTATGGGACCACTACGAACAACGTTCATTGCCAGCTGGCTGCAGCGTTTTCACTGCTGAGCTGGTCGCCATCTTTCGTGCCCTAGAGTATATCCGCTCCTACTCAGGTGAGTCCTTCGTTATCTGTAGCTACTCCCTGAGCAGTTTACAAGCTATCGACCAGTGTTTCCCTCGCTCTCGTCTGGTGATGGTTGTCCAGGAGTCCCTCCACGCTCTTGCCCGTTGCGGCCACTCTGTGGTCTTTGTGTGGACCCCAGGCCATGTTGGGATACCCGGCAATGAAAATGTTGACCGCCTGGCGAAAGAGGTCACCAGTAAACCATCTCTGGACGTTGGCCTCCCGGAGACTGATTTGCGAGCCTTTTTACGCTGCAAAGTTTTTGCGCTATGGGACGCTGCATGGCGCAATCTGACCACACCCAACAAACTCCGTGCTATCAAGGAGACGACGACTGTGTGGCAGTAATCCATGCGAGCCAATCGCAGAGACTCAGTTGTCCTTTGTCGGCTCCGCATTGGCCACACCCGGCTGACGCACAGTTATTTACTGCGTCGGGAGGACCCTCCTCTAAGTCGCTGCGGGGCGGCTTTGACAGTGGCCCACATTTTGTTGGCCTGTCCCCTTTTAGCTGTGGTCAGGCAGACATTTGCGCTGCCTGATGCGCTCCCTGCGCTTTTAACAGATGACACTGCCATGACAGGCTTAGTTTTGCGTTTTATTCGGGCAGGAGGCTTTTATCACTTAATCTAAGTGTTTGTCTTTTTTTGTGTTGAGTCTGGCATTTAGCCTACGGTTTTAAACTGAGCTTTTAATGTGTTTCTCAGTGGTTGGTTTTCCTTTTTTTGTCTCTGTGGTCGGCCAACCACTTCCTTTTGTCTGGTATCTGTCGCCGTCGTCTTGTCCTATTACATCTGACGTCTCTGTCATTGTTCCTTTTTATTCTGTGTGGGTGTTTGAAATTTTGGAACAAGGGACCGATGACCGTAGCAGTCTGGTCCCTTTAATCCCCCAAACCAACCAACCAAAGAACCGTGCTACAGAAGCTCGAGGAGCACCATAGTGAACTCACGTTGATATCTCGGAGACCAAATTGGCCTGATGTAAATCCTGTGGAACTCATCTGTGTCACTATCGGGCGCCATCACCACGTACGCAAATCAGCTGCCCGTTATTTACGCGAATTACATGACTTGTGCACAGACATCTAATACCACGTACCTCCAAAAACCTACCAACAAACTGTCGGATCCCAGATACTCAGAATCGGTTATGTATTTCGTTCCAAAGACGGACAAACAAGCTATTAAGCAGGTGGTCTTATTTTTTTGCTCATCAGTGTAAAGCGCCAAATGTTGGTATGGCAGCATTCACGACCACCAAGAAAATAAAAAAATATCCTAACAATTTATGAACACCATAAAATGTTTATGATTTTATGCCAAAAGGAGAGACTACGTATGGAGCATCCTGCATTCTGCAGCTACGCAGCGCCATTCGAAACAAACAGTGTGTATTGCTGTCTAGTGGCATTGGGTTTCTACACCCGTCCGCATCATGCTACGCTGACGCATGGTTTCCTTTGGCAATTTAAGTCTTTTTTATGTCCACCTTATAGGCCGGACTTGGCCCTGAAAAATTAACATCTTTATCCTGCACTGAAGGAATTTTTTGGGAGAAAGCAACGAACTGAAAGAGGACGTTAAGTGGCAACTTGGCGGCAACTGAGTATGCGCAAAGCATAGGAAAGCATAAGGAATGGTGTGACAACTGTCTCAATTTGAATAACTACACACAGAAATAGACAAAATATAAAAAAAGCAGGTGTTGACAGATGTGGAAATTACCGAACTATCAGTTTAATAAGTCACAGTTGCAAAATACTAACGCGAATTCTTTACAGACGAATGGAAAAACTGATAGAAGCCAACCTCAGGGAAGATCAGTTTGGATTCCGTAGAAATATTGGAACACGTGAGGCAATACTGAGCCTACGACTTATCTTAGAAGAAGGATTAAGAAAAGGCAAACCTACGTTTCTAGCATTTGTAGACTTAGAGAAAGCTTTTCACAATGTTGATTGGAATACTCTCTTTCTAATACAGGCAGGGGTAAAATACAGGGAGCGAAAGGCTATTTACAATTTGTACAGAAAGCAGATGGCAGTTATTAGAGTCGAGGGGTATGAAAGGGAAGCAGTGGTTGGGAAGGGAGTCAGACAGGGTTGTAGCCTATCCCCGATGTTATTCAATCTGTATATTGAGCAAGTACTAAATGAAAAAAAAAGAAAAGTTCGGAGTAGGTATTAAAATCCATGGAGAAGAAATAAAAATTTTGAGGTTCGCCGATGAAATTGTAATTCTGTCAGAGACAGCAAAGGACTTGGAAAAGCAGTTGAACGGAATGGACAGTGCCTTGAAAGGAGGATATAAGATGAACATCAACAAAAGCAAAACGAGGATAATGGAATGTAGTCGAATTAAGTCAGGTGATGCTGAGGGAATTAGATTAGGAAATGAGACACTTAAAGTAGTAAAAGAGTTTTGCTATTTGGGTAGCAAAATAACTGATGATGGTCGAAGTAGAGAGGATATAAAATGTAGACTGGCAATGGCAAGGAAAACGTTTCTGAAGAAGAGAAATTTGTTAACATCGAGTATAGATTTAAATGTCAGGAAATCGTTTCTGAAAGTATTTGTATGCAGTGTAGCCATGTATGGAAGTGAAACGTGGACGATAAATAGTTTAGACAAAAAGAGAATAGAAGCTTATGAAATGTGCTGCTACAGAATAATGCTGAAGATTAGGTGGGTAGATCACATAACTAATGAGGAGGTATTAAATAGAATTGGGGAGAAGAGGAGCTTATTGCACAACTTGACTAGAAGAAGGGATCGGTTGGTAGGACATGTTCTGAGACATCGAGGGATCACGAATTTAGTATTGGAGGGCAGCGTGGAGGGTAAAAGTCGTAGAGGGAGACCAAGAGATGAATACACTAAGCAGATTCAGAAGGATGTAGGTTGCAGTAGGTACTGGGAGATGAAGAAGCTTGCACAGGATAGAGTAGCGTGGAGAGCTGCATCAAATCAGTCTCAGGACTGAAGACCACAACAATAACAACATCAAAAAAGTTATGAAACACGTTTCGCTTCTTGATAAGGATGTGTGGAAAAACTAACTTCCTCCATTTTCACAATATTCCTCGTATTTGATATAGATACGTCATTTCATTGCATTAAACTTAAATAAAATTTACAGGGTGATTATAATTAAAGTTTAACTTTCAAAACTCTGTAGAAATAACATCACTGGTCAGAATGACGTCAGATTGCAACGGAATATCATCGCAAAAGGGGGAAAAGGAAATAGTGTGAAAATTGATCAACAAATGGCGCTGTACGTGTCAGAATACGTATACGAGAACACCCGTCATGTGCACGACCCACTGAAGTTGGTATAAACACGCCTGGTACACGGCTTTTCCTCCTTTCGCCTCTGCAACGTTCGCCATGACTGTTTCTATGCAAGATCGCACCCTGCTTGTAAAAGTGTATTGCAAGGATGAGGACTGTGCACACGTCACTCTGCAGAATTTCCGGACACTGAAGGGTTTTAAATGAATTCTTCGGACCGATGCTTGCTGTGGGTCTGGAGAAAATGATTCGGAAATTCGAAAAGACGCGTTCTTTTGGCGTGCAACCTGGTAGAGGAAGGAAATCAATTGATTCGACATCAGTGGAAACAGTGGCCACAGCAATGCAGCAGGAGACGAGTGGTGGTGTGCTAACGTGTAGTGCACAGAAAATTGCCCAAACATTGAACATACCTGTGAGCATGGTGCGTAAAACCCTACAAAACATATTTCTTTGCTACCCCTACAAAATCACCCATGTGCACGAGTTGCTTCCTGTTGACCTCCAGCAAGAGAGACCTCTGCTTTAGAATTTCTTGCTCGCATGGAAGGGGCAATGATGGGCAGTGGAAGATTTCGTGGACAGTCCACTTCCATCTGACAGAACATGTCAATATAAATATGTCGAATGAACGGAAAATCCACACACAAATCAACCGGAAATACTTCATCCTGAAAAGGTCACTATGTGGTGTTGGTTTAGGGCATCATTTATCATAGGACCATATTTTTTCGAAGAGACAGGTGCTTCCCGTCTTGCTACCTGTACCATTACTGGTAAGCGCTATGAGTGTCTTTTGCGCACCCAAGTCATTCCAGCTCTCCAACAGCGTGGATGTGATCATTTTTTATGCAAGATGGCGCACCTGGACACGTTGCAAATCCAGTTAAGCAGAAGCGCCATTTCGGAAATTCTAGAATTATCAGCCGCCATTTCCCTACAGCCTAGCAGTCCCTATCAGCTGACTTTTAATCTGTGTGACTTCTGGCTGTGGGGCTATCTGAAAGATGTTGTGTTCAGTGTTCTGATGGCAAACTCAGCTGCATTGAAGGCACACATTGCGCAACACATTCTGAAGATGACTCAGGAAACAATTGTACAGTTTGTTTAACGTCAAACGTACACCTTAGGCATTGTTGTATGATTCATTTGTCGTTTGTAGTCGACCAATATTAAAAAATGTGATGCTTACAGCGCCATCTATTGCTACATTTTGAAACTATTTTTCTTCTGCTATACGTTTTCCCCCTTCTCCGATAATAGTCTGTTGCAATTTGACATCATTCTGACCAGTAGTGTTATTTGTAAAGCGGTTTGAAAGTTCAACTTTAATTATAATCACCCTGTACATTCGTCATATCTCTTTACACTGTACGTGGGAACCAAAGGAGTATCTCGATGCAGAAGTTGTTTGCTGCACACAGAAAATCAGCATGATATCGTTTGCTTCCGACTCCCCCTTCCAACCTGTTTTCTCCCCGCCTAACCTCTCTCTGCCTCCCTTCTCCCCCCCCCCCCTCCCGAATCCTTTTGCATTCCCCTCCTCTGCCTTTCCCCAATCCCTGTCACGTCTGCCAAGGCCCCCCCCCCCCTCTTATGGGTCCTCGTCCTCCATCGGCTTTTCCCCCCTCCTCCCCCCCACTTCGTTTTTCCTCTCCTTCCCCCCTTTTCTTTCCCATCATCTGTCCAGGTTCCCCCCATCTGCCCTCGCCTGTGGTATGTCATATTTGTGCCAACTTTTTACTTCAGTGATCAGGTGAGTGTTCAGTGTTGTGCGTCTTTCCAAAGTGTTGCAAACAAAAATCATGCTGTCACTGGGTGTGAATTTTATATCTCTTGTGAACAGACACCAGACTGTCGCCGTGTTTTTTAATTGTCTGTCTATTATTTTACCTGGCCGCTCCCTGTGTATTTTATTTGCATCGTCAACCCTTTATTTTATGTTTTAGGTTCCACAATTTTCCGCCATTTTACCATTTAAGTGACCGATTTTATTGCCTGCTTTTATTACTTTTTCCTTCATCTTTTGAAAACAAATTCTGTAGGCTGAAGAGTGGCGCACTAAGCTGCTGAGGGGGGAGTCGAAACTCAATAAAGGAAAAAAAAAATTACTTCTGATACAGCATTGGTCACTGAAGATGGACAGAAGTAGTGCTGCATACTTCATAAAAAAGAACACGTGCTAACTGATGACTACAGAGTGGTCCACATGAAATATGAGGGCTATTGGTTTATTAAGGTCTGATAGGTCACGAACTGAAAACTACACTGAAAATCTGAAGAAGTTTTGTGCAGATGTGTTGGGCAGTGTCTCTAGTATCTGTGTCGTTAGCGCCATGTCGCTCTTCTCAGTTCTGATAGCAAAGTGAGACTGTGATGATTTCTCGAAAATAGTGTCTCCTGCCGAGTATGAGTACCTGATGAGAGATACCGCCTGATTTCATGCAGCCCACATGACATAACTGCCACGCATTTCCTTCCGCGTGACAATTCTCGGCAGCACACTGCAGGGACAATGAGGGCGTTCGTGCAACGATTTCGATAGCAAGTGTTTGATCACCCACCATACAGTCCACATTTGGCTCCCTTTGAGTTTCATGTCTGGTCGTATGAACTGCTGGCTACGAAGACCACAATTTTTCACAGACATCGTACTGCAGACCGGCATAGAGAATTGGTGGAAACCACCGGCAGATGCCTTCTATATTGAGAATATTGGAAAGCTGCAACAAATGTCTAAGCAGAAACAGCGACTATGTAGAGAAGTACCTGGAAGGTGTAGTTAACTGCTGCAAGTAAAACGTTTTCGTTTTTCCATTTCGTGACAGATCAGACCTTAATAAATTAGTAGAAGAAAGATTAAGGAAAGGCAAACCTACGTTTCTAGCATTTGTAGACTTAGAGCAAGCTTTTGACAATATTGACTGAAATACTCTCTTTTAAATTCTAAAGGTGGGAGGGGTAAATTACAGGGAGCGAAAGGCTATTTACAATTTGTACAGAAACCAGATGGCAGTTATAAGAGTCGAGGGGCATGAAAGGGAAGCAGTGGTTGGGAAGGGAGTGAGACAGGGTTGTAGCCTCTCCCCGATGTTATTCAATCTGTATACTGAGCAAGCAGTAAAGGAAACAAAAGAAAAATTCGGTGTAGGTATTAAAATCCATGGAGAAGAAATAAAATCTTTGAGGTTCGCCGATGACATTGTAATTCTGTCAGAGACAGCAAAGGACTTGGAAGAGGAGCTGAACGGAATGGATAGTGTCTTGAAAGGAGGATATAAGATGAACGTCAACAAAAGCAAAACGAGGATAATGGAATGTAGTCGAATTAAGTCGGGTGATGCTGAGGGAATTAGATTAGGAAATGAGACATTTAAAGTAGTGATGGAGTTTTGCTATTTGGGGAGCAAAATAACTGATGACGGTCGAAGTAGAGCGGATATAAATTGTAGACTGGCAATGGCAAGGAAAGCGTTTCTGAAGAAGAGAAATTTGTTAACATCGAGTATAGATTTAAATGTCAGGAAGTCGTTTCTGAAAGTATTTGTATGGAGTGTAGCCATGTATGGAAGTGAAACATGGACGTTAAAGAGTTTGGACAAGAAGAGAATAGAAGCTTTCGAAATGTGGTGTAACAGAAGAATGCTGAAGATTAGATGGGTAGATCACATAACTAATGATGAAGTATTGAATAAAATTGGGGAGAAGAGGAGTTTGTGGCACAACTTGACAAAAAGAAGGGACCGGTTAGTAGGACATGTTCTGAGGCACCAAGGGATCACAAATTTAGCATTGGAGGGCAGCGTGGAGGGTAAAATTCGTAGAAGGAGATCAAGAGTTGAATACACTAAGCAGATTCAGAAGGATGTAGGTTGCGGTAAGTACTGGGAGATGAAGAAGCTTGCACAGGATAGGGTAGCATAGAGAGCTGCATCAAACCAGTTTCAGGACTGAAGACCACAACAACAACAACTCGCAGTACATTTTCAATTGGGACCCTGCTAAGATGTATATGTCCTCGCTCCTTCTACTGTATCTAATCGGACCCATACAATGTGTCATTCAGTTAAGTATGGAACGTTTTCCACTGCAGGTTCATATTGAGGATGTGGAGGATTTCTGATGTGCGCGGCTGTCCAACACACAATGCGACGTAGAAGACACTGCCATTTCCATTTTCCAGATAGGAGGTCAATGCTCATGTGGATAAAACAATGGTGCGCGACGAGTTATGTGAACAAAGTGAAGTACCAGGGACCTGACATGACAGTTCGAACGCCAGAAGATATCCATGACCTCGTGCAGCTCTGTAACAAACCCCACAACGATCTGTCCATCGCCATTCCAGAACGTTACAAAATCTCTTGCAAGTTTTTTCAGCAGATTGCGAAACAGGATTTAAAGTTTCGTCCTTACAATCTGCAAGTGACTCACCATTCATGGCTGGGAGATGAAGTGAATAGGCACAATTACTACACAGAATTTCTTATCAGAATTGACAAGGATGACCCATTTCTAACAAACGTCATTTTGTCTCGTGAGACAAACTTTCATCTGAATGGCTTTTCCAGTAGACAAAACTTCCGATATTACTCTGACACAAACACACATCTTACTCACGAAAAAACCCGGAGTAGTCCAAAGGCCGTCGTTTGGTGTGCTACTGGACTGTTCATTGGGAACGGGGGATGGGGAAGTAGGGGGGTTGGGGGAGGGAGGCAGATTTCTTTAAGGACAACGAGGACCAGCTGGTGAATGTCAATTCCGAGCGGCATGCAGCCTTGATTAACAATTTCTTCATCCCACAACTGTAGGGACACTGCTGTACAAACACGAAATGGTTTCAACTAGATAGGGCTACAGCCCATATGGTCCATGATTCAATTACTACACTGAAGCGCTACTTTCCACATCAATCACTCTCACGATTTGGTGTTAATCCGTGGCCAGCTATGTCACCTGATCTTTCTTTCAGATCCCGTTTTTTTTCACAGCGCCGGCTGGAGTGTCCGAGCGGTTCTAGGCGCTACAGTCTGGAACCGCGCTACCGCTACGGTCGCAGGTTCGAATCCTCCATCTGCCATTGATGTGTGTGATGTCCTTAGGTTAGTTAGGTTTAAGTAGTTGTAAGTCCTAGGGGACTGATGACGTCAGATATTAAGTCCCGAAGTGCTCAGAGCCATTTGAACCATTTGATTATTCACGGCGCCTCTACAGTACTGATGGATTGAAGACCGCAATCTGGGACAAGGTGGAAGGCATTCCGCAAGAAACAATTGAGAATGTAATGATGAGCTTCCACGAATGTCTTCACCAATGCATCGGCAATGATGCAAGCAACTTATATGCTGTAATTTTTAAGAAATCAACTTCTGTTGGGCTTTTCAGTAATGATAATGTGTGTAGAAGACTTAGGTGTAAGTTACTTTTGTGTAAATGTACTCTAAACATTATAATAACCAAATGAAAATGTCCTGCTTCCAGTGAGCCACTATAATGCGCATGTAAACAAAACGAAAGTTGCACAGCAGGATGTGCTAGATAGTTAAATGTTAGTCTTGGACAAGAGACGCTTCAAGAGGTAGATGAATGATCCTATCTTGAAGGCAGAATGGATAAAAAAGAAAGATGCAAGAAAAACAACATAGTGAGACAAATACACTACTGGCCATTAAAATTACTACACCAAGAAGAAATGCAGATGATAAACGGGTATTCATTGGACAAATATATTATATTAGAACTGACATGTGATTGCATTTCCACGCAATTTGGGTGCATAGATCCTGAGAAATCAGTACCCAGAACAACCACCTCTGGCCATAATGACGGCCTTGATACACCTGGGTATTGAGTCAAACAGAGCTTGGATGGCGTGTACATGTACAGCTGCCCATGCAACTTCAACACGATACCACAGTTCATCAAGAGTAGTGACTGGCGTATTGTGACGAGCCAGTTGATCGGCCACCATTGACCAGACGTTTTCAATTGGTGAGAGATCTGGAGAATGTGCTGGCCAGGGCAGCAGTCGAACATTTTCTGCATCCAGATTCTGTATCCAGAAAGGCCCGTACAGGACCTGCAACATGCAGTCGTGTATTATCCTGCTGAAATGTAGGGTTTCGCAGGGATCGAATGAAGGGCAGAGCCACGAGTCGTAACACATCTGAAATGTAACGTCCACTGTTCAAAGTGCCGTCAATGCGAACAAGAGGTGACCGAGAGGTGTAACCAATGGCACCCCATACCATCACACCGGGTGATACGCCAGTATGGCGATGACGAATACACACTTCCCATGTGCGTTCACCGCGATGTCGCCAAACACGGATGCTACCATCATGATGCTGTAAACAGAACCTGGATTGGCGAAGAGTTCTCGGGCTTCCAGCCGGGTGGTGGTGTCTTCAAACTGCGACGTTTCGACGAGTGACGTACTCGTCATCTTCTGGCGAAGTGCCGAGACTTCACTTCACTTCACTTCGCACGTGGCTGAGGGATGGACCCTCTTCTGTGGACGAAGTTCTAGCGCTTTATGCGCTTCTCCTTCTTAAATGATGTGGTGATGCTAAGGGATAACATGGCGGGTGTTTGTTCTACATGACTTGTGTGCTGGTTTTTTTTTTTTTTCCTAAAAAGAGAAAGATGAAAGAATAGAGAGAGGGACAGTGAGAGGAATGGAAAACGAACGGCCTAAGTGACTGGCCGGTGGGTATGGTGGGTCTTCGCTACGCCTAGTGGTTGCCTAGTGTGTGTTCATTTCTGGGCTTGGAGCTGTGATTTCAATTTTTTCCTGACAAATATGTCACCAGGAAGCTTCTTCTGTCTCCTACCCGACCGGGCCTCCTCCCACACCCACGATTCTATGGCGTCGACCAGGTTGTCCCATTGGGACGGCGTGAATATTGGGTAAGAGTTGATGATGGCTAAGTCTTCGTCCGTGGCTGCTTCCGCTAGTATGGTACGCCATCTGTATGACTGTAGGTCAAGCGGTTGATGGGGGAGGGGAGGTTTAGGCTGGCCGGGTGGGGAGTAGGGGTATGGGAGGTGTGATTTGGGGTACGACCCGCTCTTCAGTGACGAGGCAGTGTACTTGAGGATTTCCTGCACATCGTCGATTCTTGGGAATGGAAGCCGCACCTTCCTCTTCTTCTTTGGTTGCTTGGCTTGCGAGCAGATAGGAGGCGCGGTAGCACCCTTGCTTGTGGCTGCCCCCTTGGAGGGGGGCAGCCCAGGCGGCACTTCCTCTGTTTCCATGGGCGCCACCTCCTGCACTGCTGCAAGAGGGGGAGCGGTGGTTTGCGTGGCCGCGTTGACCCCCATCGGACGACTCACGACGGGGGTGGCGGCGGGAACTGGCGACTTCTTCTTGACAGCCCGCAGCTCGTCGCTCAGCTGCTGGAGCTGGCGATGCACAGCTGCGAGCTCGTCCTTCAGTGCGGCTTGCTTCATTTCACTTCGCACAAGGCTGAGGGATGGACCCTCTTCAGTGAACGAAGTTCTAGCGCTTAATGCGCTTCTCCTTCTTAAATGGTGGGGTGGTAATAAGGGGAACATGGTGGGTGTTTTTTTTTGGTCTTGACCTTTTTTTTTTTTTTTTTTTTTTTTTTTTTTTTTTTTTTTTTTTTTTTTTTTTTTTTTGCAGATGCCGGTCCCTTTATACCTGCGGCGTGCCCCCCACCACCTGGCCGCGGGAGGCTCGGTCCAGAGGAGCCGGCGGGCGGGGTGGAGGGGGAAGCCGGTGCGCCGTTCGAGTCTCCATCAGAGCATTCCGGTCGCGTCTCGTGAGCCGGACGGTTCTTGGTGGGTTCCTGGCGTATTGCGGCTAATGCTGGATTCCAGGTCGCGCTCAGTTGATAACCTTCGACCCTGTTCACAAGATTCTCGTGGACCCGTATTTCTATTGATTCTTTAATGACGCTGTCCCAATAGCTCCCGGCTCGGCACAGTACCCTGGTGTTCTCGAAATCAAAGGTGTGGTTTTCTTTGAATCTAGGTTCAGCTATAGCAGATTTCTCTATCTGTCCAAGTCGGACGTGCCTGGTGTGTTCCTCGTACCTTTTCGAGATGCAGCGCTGCGTTTGTCCAATGTACTGGTCACCACACTCGCAGGCAATGCTGTATATACCAGGTGTGTTGAGTTTGAGTGGGCCCTTAGGTGAGCCCAGCAGCTCTTTCGTCTTCGGCGGTGGTCGGAAGACGGTATTTATGTTTGATTTTCACAGTAGCCTCCCGATTTTGGCTGATATGGGCCCCAAATATGGAAGAAAGGCGAGTCTCTTGTTAACTTCCTCTTCCTCTTCCTGAAATTTGCCAGCCTGTCTCCTCTTGAAGGCCCTACCAATCTGTGTTTCACTGTACCCGTTTTTCCGAAATACCTCTATTAGGTGGTGTAATTCGTCTGAGAGGCTTTCTTTGTCACAAATGACGTGCGCCCTATGTACCAAGGTGGTCTGTACTGACTGGCGTTGCGCCGGATGGTGGCAGATGGTTGCATGGAGGTACAGGTCTGTGTGCGTCTTCTTTCTATATACTGAACGGCCCAGCGTGCCATCCGCTTTCTTCCTGATCAGTATGTCCAGGAATGGAATACAGCCATTCTCTTCTACTTCCATCGTGAAGGTGATATTCTCATATATGCCGTTTAGGTGGTCCATAAACTCCTCCAGTGCCTGCCTGCCACGCTGCCAAATCACGAAAGTGTCGTCCACATAGCGGAAGAAGTGCCTGGGTTTACGGTGAGCAGTTTGTAGTGCCACCTCCTCAAAGTGTTCCATATAAAGATTCGCGATCCATGGAGCAAGGGGAGCTCCCATGGCCACTCCATCCATTCAATAATGTCTGGGATGCAAAGTTCTAGTTGTCATTTAAAGATCGTGCTCAGTTGGATCGCTTTCTGGAGCATTAATTAATGTCCTTTCCACTTATATACAAAAGCGTGTGTCTAGCCTTTCGAAATATCAAAATAATCTCTGTTACGATCATTAACTCAGCCACGACGTTTAAAGCCCAGTTAGAGGTTTCATTTTGCGTCGAAATAGCTTTTTGGTTTTCAATCAGTTATGTCAAATAACTGAAGCATCTTTCCAGTAAACAACCCTCAAAATATCTACATTTAGGTATTTCGAAAATAATTCACTACGCGAACACATTTATTTTCTCTTCAACATTTTAGATTTATTACATACAACAATATACATTTCTTAGCACCGTAATACAACTCTGAAGCTAAGAGCATGTATGCAGAGGCAATCGTAGCTAGATATGCAGTGACAGCCAACGACAAAAGTGCTATGTAAACAAAAGCAGTTATACACTCCTGGAAATTGAAATAAGAACACCGTGAATTCATTGTCCCAGGAAGGGGAAACTTTATTGACACATTCCTGGGGTCAGATACATCACATGATCACACTGACAGAACCACAGGCACATAGACACAGGCAACAGAGCATGCACAATGTTGGCACTAGTACAGTGTATATCCACCTTTCGCAGCAATGCAGGCTGCTATTCTCCCATGGAGACGATCGTAGAGATGCTGGATGTAGTCCTGTGGAACGGCTTGCCATGCCATTTCCACCTGGCGCCTCAGTTGGACCAGCGTTCGTGCTGGACGTGCAGACCGCGTGAGACGACGCTTCATCCAGTCCCAAACATGCTCAATGGGGGACAGATCCGGAGATCGTGCTGGCCAGGGTAGTTGACTTACACCTTCTAGAGCACGTTGGGTGGCACGGGATACATGCGGACGTGCATTGTCCTGTTGGAACAGCAAGTTCCCTTGCCGGTCTAGGAATGGTAGAACGATGGGTTCGATGACGGTTTGGATGTACCGTGCACTATTCAGTGTCCCCTCGACGATCACCAGTGGTGTACGGCCAGTGTAGGAGATCGCTCCCCACACCATCATGCCGGGTGTTGGCCCTGTGTGCCTCGGTCGTATGCAGTCCTGATTGTGGCGCTCACCTGCACGGCGCCAAACACGCATACGACCATCATTGGCACCGAGGCAGAAGCGACTCTCATCGCTGAAGACGACACGTCTCCATTCGTCCCTCCATTCACGCCTGTCGCGACACCACTGGAGGCGGGCTGCACGATGTTGGGGCGTGAGCGGAAGACGGCCTAACGGTGTGCGGGACCGTAGCCCAGCTTCATGGAGACGGTTGCGAATGGTCCTCGCCGATACCCCAGGAGCAACAGTGTCCCTAATTTGCTGGGAAGTGGCGGTGCGGTCCCCTACGGCACTGCGTAGGATCCTACGGTCTTGGCGTGCATCCGTGCGTCGCTGCGGTCCGGTCCCAGGTCGACGGGCACGTGCACCTTCCGCCGACCACTGGCGACAACATCGATGTACTGTGGAGACCTCACGCCCCACGTGTTGAGCAATTCGGCGGTACGTCCACCCGGCCTCCCACATGCCCACTATACGCCCTCGCTCAAAGTCCGTCAACTGCACATACGGTTCACGTCCATGCTGTCGCGGCATGCTACCAGTGTTAAAGACTGCGATGGAGCTCCGTATGCCACGGCAAACTGGCTGACACTGACGGCGGCGGTGCACAATTGCTGCGCAGCTAGCGCCATTCGACGGCCAACACCGCGGTTCCTGGTGTGTCCGCTGTGCCGTGCGTGTGATCATTGCTTGTACAGCCCTCTCGCAGTGTCCGGAGCAAGTATGGTGGGTCTGACACACCGGTGTCAATGTGTTCTTTTTTCCATTTTCAGGAGTGTAGCACAGGTTCTAGAGAAGTCAACTCCTAGCTTACAGACAAAAGCTGAACGAAGCGAAAATGAGTATGAGGAGAGCAGCGAGAAAAGCGTTTAGTCATTCTGAAAGTAAAATGTTCTCAACCGGTCGTACTAAAGACCCTAAGAGCTTTTGTTCTTAAGTAAGGTCATCGGTTCGAAATCATCTACTCTTTCAGTCAGTACCGTAACCATATTGGCACCAGAAGGGAAAATGCCAGAGAGAAGGCCGCAATACTGAATTTGATCTTCCGAAGTTGATCACCACAGAAGATCGTAACACGGCCCTTCATTTCAATCATCGTACGAAGCTGGCTATGTCAGATAGACAACTTATCGCGGAATAAAAAAACAATTACAATCGCTTGGTATTGAAAAGGCAATATGGCGCCGGGTAGAGATGCTGTGTCCATTTCACTTCGACGAAAAAGTCGTTTTTTACTAGATATAAGGTGTGTTAAGTGCAACAAAATAATGCGTAACGGAATTCTGTGCGACTCTTGCGACAAAAGGTGTCATTTTCGTTGCGCTGAAGTGTCGAAAATAATCTTCTAGATGAAAATACCGAGTGGAAGTGCCGTAGTTGCGTGGAAACAAACGGAAAACAGATAGTCCGATAAACGTGGCAGATGAAAATACCTGTAGATCTGCTTCAAACCGAGATGCCCTGGAAGAAATGAACCTTACGAAAGTTATTTCAGTGTTACAAGAAGATATTAAAGCTCTCCAGTTAGAGAACGCGAAACTAAGGGAACGGGTCATTGCTGTAGAGTGTAGGCCTAATATCAGGCACAACAAACGTGATTGCACCAACGGTGCTGAAATAGTTTTTTCTTTTTTTTTTGTCTACTGACTGGTTTGATGCGGCCCGCCACGAATTCCTTTCCTGTGCTAACCTCTTCATCTCAGAGTAGCACTTGCAACCTACGTCCTCAATTATTTGCTTAAAGTATTCCAATCTCTGTCTTTCTCTACAGTTTTTGCCCTCTACAGCTCCCTCTAGTACCATGGAAGTCATTCCCTCATGTCTTAGCAGATGTCCTATCATCCTGTCCCTTCTCCTTATCAGTGTTTTCCACATATTCCTTTCCTCTCCGATTCTGCGTACAACCTCCTCATTCGTTACCTTATCAGTCCACCTAATTTTCAACATTCGTCTACAGCACCACATCTCAAATGCTTCGATTCTCTTCTGTTCCGGTTTTCCCACAGTCCATGTTTCACTACCATACAATGCTGTACTCCAGACGTACATCCTCAGAAATTTCTTCCTCAAATTAAGGCCGGTATTTGATATTAGTAGACTTCTCTTGGCCAGAAATGCCTTTTTTGCCATAGCGAGTCTGCTTTTGATGTCCTCCTTGCTCCGTCCGTCATTGGTTATTTTACTGCCTAGGTAGCAGAATTCCTTAACTTCATTGACTTCGTGACCATCAATCCTGATGTTAAGTTTTTCGCTGTTCTCATTTCTACTACTTCTCATTACCTTCGTCTTTCTCCGATTTACTCTCAAACCATACTGTGTACTCATTAGACTGTTCATTCCGTTCAGCAGATCATTTAATTCTTCTTCACTTCCACTCAGGATAGCAATGTCATCAGCGAATCGTATCATTGATATCCTTTCACCTTGTATTTTAATTCCATTCCTGAACCTTTCTTTTATTTCCATCATTGCTTCCTCGATGTACAGGTTGAAGAGTAGGGGCGAAAGGCTACAGCCTTGTCTTCCACCCTTCTTAATACGAGCACTTCGTTCTTGATCGTCCACTCTCATTATTCCCTCTTGGTTGTTGTACATATTGTATATGACCCCTCTCTCCCTATAGCTTACCCCTCCTTTTTTCAGAATCTCGAACAGCTTGCACCATTTTATATTTTCGAACGCTTTTTCCAGGTCGACAAATCCTATGAAAGTGTCTTGATTTTTCTTTAGCCTTGCTTCCATTATTACCCGTAACGTCAGAAATACCTCTCTCGTCCCTTTACTTTTCCTAAAGCCAAACTGATCGTCACCGAGCGCATTCTCAATTTTCTTTTCCATTCTTCTGTGTATTATTCTTGTAAGCAGCTTCGATGCATGAGCTGTTAAGCTGATTGTACGATAATTCTCGCACTTGTCAGCTCTTGCCGTCTGCGGAATTGTGTGGATGATGCTTTTCCGAAAGTCAGATGGTATATCGCCAGACTCATATATTCTACACACCAACGTGAATAGTCGTTTTGTTGCCACTTCCCCCAATGATTTTAGAAATTCTGATGGAATGTTATCTATCCCTTCTGCCTTATTTGACCGTAAGTCCTCCAAAGCTCTTTTAAATTCCGATTCTAATACTGGATCCCCTATTTCTTCTAAATCGACTCCTGTTTCTTCTTCTGTCACATCAGGCAAATCTTCACCCTCATAGAGGCTTTCAATTCTTTCCACCTATCTGCTCACTCCTCTGAATTTAACAGTGGAATTCCCGTTGCACTCTTAATGTTACCACCGTTGCTTTTAATGTCACCAAAGGTTGTTTTGGCTTTCCTGTATGCTGAGTCTGTCCTTCCGGCAATCATATCTTTTTCGATGTCTTCACATTTTTCCTGCAGACATTTCGTCTTAGCTTCCCTGCACTTCCTATTTATTTCATTCCTCAGCGACTTGTATTTCTGTATTCCTGATTTTCCTGGAACATGTTTGTACTTCCTCCTTTTATCAATCAACTGAAGTATTTCTTCTGTTACCCATGGTTTCTTCGCAGCTACCTTCTTTGTACCTATGTTTTCCTTCCCAACTTCTGTGATGGCCCTTTTTAGAGATGTCCATTCCTCTTCAACTGTACTGCCTGCTGCGCTATTCCTTATTGCTGTATCTATAGCGTTAGAGAACTTCAAATTTATCTCGTCATTCCTTAGTACTTCCGTATCCCACTTCTTTGCGTATTGATTCTTCCTGACTAATGTCTTGAACTTCAGCCTACTCTTCATCACTACTATATTGTGATCTGAGTCTATGTTTGCTCCTGGGTACGCCTTACAATCCAGTATCCGATTTCGGAATCTCTGTCTGACCATGATGTAATCTAATTGAAATCTTCCTGTATCTCCCGGCCTTTTCCAAGTATACCTCCTCCTCTTGTGATTCTTGAACAGGGTATTCGCTATTACTAGCTGAAACTTGTTACAGAACTCAATTAGTCTTTCTCCTCTTTCATTCCTTGTCCCAAGCCCATATTCTCCTGTAACCTTTTCTTCTACTCCTTCCCCTACAACTGCATTCCAGTCGCCCATGACTATTAGATTTTCGTCCCCCTTTACACACTGCATTACCCTTTCAATATCCTCATACACTTTGTCTATCTGTTCATCTTCAGCTTGCGACGTCAGCATGTATACCTGAACTATTATTGTCGGTGTTGGTCTGCTGTCGATTCTGATTAGAACAACCCGGTCACTGAACTGCTCACAGTAACCTACCTTCCTATTCATAAGGAATCCTACACTTGTTATACCATTTTCTGCTGCTGTTGATATTACCCGATACTCATCTGACCAGAAATCCTTGTCTTCCTTCCACTTCACTTCACTGACCCCTACTACAGGGCTATTACAAATGATTGAAGCGATTTCATAAATTCACTGTAGCTCCATTCATTGACATATGGTCACGACACACTACAGATACGTAGAAAAACTCATAAAGTTTTGTTCGGCTGAAGCCGCACTTCAGGTTTCTGCCGTCAGAGCGCTCGAGAGCGCAATGGGACAAAATGGCGACAGGAGCCGAGAAAGCGTATGTCGTGCTTGAAATGCACTCACATCAGTCAGTCATAACAGTGCAACGACACTTCAGGACGAAGTTCAACAAAGATCCACCAACTGCTAACTCCATTCGGCGATGGTATGCGCAGTTTAAAGCTTCTGGATGCCTCTGTAAGGGGAAATCAACGGGTCGGCCTGCAGTGAGCGAAGAAACGGTTGAACGCGTGCTGGAAAGATTCACGCATAGCCCGCGGAAAATTGGCTCATGCCACAACTGGAGACCGATAGCGCCGACTTCATCTTTCAACAGGATGGTGCTCCACCGCACTTCCATCATGATGTTCGGCATTTCTTAAAGAGGAGATTGGAAAACCGATGGATCGGTCGTGGTGGAGATCATGATCAGCAATTCATGTCATGGCCTCCACGCTCTCCCGACTTAACCCCATACGATTTCTTTCTGTGGGGTTATGTGAAAGATTCAGTGTTTAAACCTACTCTACCAAGAAACGTGCCAGAACTGCGAGCTCGCATCAACGATGCTTTCGAACTCATTGATGGGGACATGCTGCGCCGAGTGTGGGAGGAACTTGATTATCGGATTGATGTCTGCCGAATCACTAAAGGGGCACATATCGAACATTTGTGAATTCCTAAAAAAACTTTTTGAGTTTTTGTATGTGTGTGTAAAGCATTTTGAAAATATCTCAAATAATAAAGTTATTGTAGAGCTGTGAAATCGCTTCAATCATTTGTGATAACCCTGTATATCTACTGTATATTGAGCCTTTGCATTTCCCTTTTCAGATTTTCTATTTTCTCTACCACGTTCAAGCTTCTGACATTCCACTCCCCGACTCGTAGAACGTTATCCTTTCGTTGATTATTCAGTCTTTTTCTCATGGTAACCTCCCCCTTGGCAGTCCCCTCCCAGAGATCCGAATGGGGGACTATTCCGGAATCTTTTGCCAATGGAGAGATCATCATGACACTTCTTCAAATACAGGCCACATGTCCTGTGGATACACGTTACGTGTCTTTAATGCAGTGGTTTCCATTGCCTTCTGCATCCTCATGTCGTTGATCACTGCTGATTCTTCCGCCTTTAGGGGCAATTTCCCACCCCTAGGACAATAGAGTGCCCTGAACCTCTATCCGCTCCTCCGCCCTCTTTGACAAGGCCGTTGGCAGAATGAGGCTGACTTCTTATGCCGGAAGTCTTCGGCCGCCAATGCTGATTATTTATCAAAATTTAGGCAGTGGCGGGGATCGAACACGGGACCGAAAACGTTTTGCTTATGAATCGAAGACGCTACCCCTAGACCACAGGGTCTGGGTAAACAACATACAACGATGATATGCCCTGGAAACGTGTTTCGAGGGAAAGAACATTTACAAAGAAGTTAATAGACTATGAAATCAACTTTCCCCCATTAAAAAATAGATTTGAAGCATTAACCAAATCCGAAAATTGCAACTCAAAAGTGTCAAATGCCAATGGAAATGACTGCAAAATAAACGAAAAGGAAAAATCAAATTCTTTAAATTTTAAAAGTCATGTGCCCAAGTCTGCAAGCAAACACAAAATAAGGATTCTTTCAGACAGCCACGGTCGTGGTGTGTCCAATATAATGACTCAACTAAGTTTGAAGTGGATGGGTTTACGAAACCTGGAGCCTCTCTTAGTAACGTTGTGGGTAAAATTGCCTTCCCTGAATTGTGTACTAAAGATTTTGTTGTTGTAATTGGGGGAACAAACGATGTTAGCAAAAATCAAGCATCTTATGCAACCTCTTCCCTCAAGAGAACACTAGCATGCCTCACACATACAAATACTATCATAGTGAACGTACCATATCGACATGACTTGACAGAAGCTTCATGTATAAACAAGGAAGTATTAAATACGAATAATAGATATAAACAAATCTGTGATCATTTCAATAACGTGACACTAATAATTGTAAGCACTTTCAAAAGGGATCGTTGTACAAAACATGGGCAGCACTTTAATTACTCTGGTAAATTAGCTTTATGCCAGGCTATTGAAGAAGTTGTTATTGATAAGATAAAACTGCCAAAAACAATCCACAGTCTTGAATATAAATGTCTCCAACAGGGAAACTTCCAGTGATGACCAAGACCTGCCCTTAGAAGTCTTGGTCTAGGCCTATTAAACTGCAACCACCACCATTAACTACAAAGGCAGATGATTGTAACTCTGTGCTAAAATCGAAAGTTAAAGATTGTGATTATCTGTCCTTCTTTCATATAAACATACAGTCAGTGAGAAATAAACTTCAGGAACTTGAACTGCTATTACAAGACTTGCATTGTGATAGTCTTTGCCTAAATGAGCACTGGCTTAAAGAACATGGATCCAAGATGTATACTCCTGTTGGTTTTAAATTTTTAACTGGCTATTTTAGATCAGCTATGGAAAATGGAGGAGTGTCAATACTAATGAAAAGTGAACTAAACCATACAGTTAAGATAATAGATCCCAAGCACTTAGTCCACGAAGGAGAAATAGAAATTGCTGCCATTCACTTTACCGAATGCAAGATTGTTGTAGTATCTGTGTACTGTGCCCCCAAGACTGGTGCCAAAGTTTTTGTCCAGCATGTAGATAATCTCTTAATGTACTCACTTAGATATGAGAACCATAAAATTTTAATATTTGGTGACATTAATACTGATGTGTTGGTGCAAAATCCTAAAAGTAGATTGCTGATAGATACCCTCAAGTCATACAGTTATGCTTACCTTAACTATGAGCCTACCAAGCAGAATGCCTGCCTAGATAATGTCATATCAGACATTTGCAAAGATGATGTAATCTTAAATGTCGTTAAACCAATGCTCTCTGACCATGATGGAATTTACCTAAAATTAATGGCATTCAAAAAAGAACAGGCTCAACCAATAGAACCCAGGACAGTGAGGCAGTTAAACCCATCAAATATAAGAAACCTCACACAAAGACTTATGATCATGGACTGGTGTACTGCTGTCATGGAAAATGAGTCATTAAGTGTTGCTTTTCATTATTTCTTAGACACCATTACCGCTATCTTTAATGAATATTGCCCCCTCATCTTTAAACACAATAGACTAAATGCAAGGAGAAAACAGAAAAGAAAAGTAACTAACTGGTATAAACCTTACTTAAATAAATTAAGGATTTTGTTAAGAATTTACTATGATAAATCTTGCTTGAATAATGAGTATAGACACTCATATGCCAATTTAAAAAAACTGTACAGAAAAGAAATCATTTCTGCAAAGAAAAAAGCTAATGATAACTATATTTATCAGTCCAGCAACAAATATAAAGCAGCATGGAAAATAGTTAAAGCAGAAACAGGGCTAATTGCAGAAAATTTACCTGTTCCTCCAAGTGCAGTTGAACTGTTGTGACTTGGCAAGACAACCAAGTCACTATGCGAGGATGCCGAAAGGCACGTGTTAAGCTCACGCAGACTGGCGTGAGGTCTGAAACATTACAATGTAATTAATATAGCAAATAAAGTACGTAGTTGAAGTAATACTTAACTTTATTCCATAATTGGTGAACATCGCTCTTGTTGATACATTATATAATCTCAATATAAACTGGTAATGGCGCCTTGCTAGGTCATAGCAAATGACGTAGCTGAAGGCTATGCTAACTATCGTCTCGGCAAATGAGAGCGTATTGGTCAGTGTAGCTTCGCTACCAAAGTCGGCTGTACAACTGGGACGAGTGCTATGAAGTCTCTCTAGACCTGCCGTGTGGCGGCGCTCGGTCTGCAATCACTGACAATGGCGACACGCGGGTCCGACGTATACTAGCGGACCGCGGCCGATTTAAAGGCTACCACCTAGCAAGTGTGGTGTCTGGCGGTGACACCACAGAAATAAATAATAGTTTAATAAATTCTGGAGAATTAGCTATGACAGATGAAAGTAATTTAGATGATGGTGAAGGCAGACTTCCCAAATTGCAGGAAACAGAGTTGACAGGAGACTTGCCAAAATTTGAATGGAGAACCATGTATCCTAAGGATATACTGGATGTAGTCAGACAACTAAGCAACTCCAGAACTGAGGACATCCATGGTTTTTCTAATTTTACCATAAAGAAAATAATAGACACTATATGCATTCCACTGTCTTACTTAATCAATAGGGTGTTTACAGAGGGAACATTTCCAGACTGCCTCAAACTGACAATTGTATTGCCCATATACAAAAAGGGAGACAGAAATTTACCCCAAAATTGCAGACCTATAGCAATAGTACCAATATCATATAAAATTATTGAAAATTAATGAAAGACCAATTAAACGATTTTTTTGAGTGTCACAACCTTCTCAATAAGGCTCAGTTTGGGTTCCGAACTGGGCTATCAACAATGAAAGCAGTTCAGGAAGTTGTCTTATCAATATTACAAGGTTTTGAAAATAGGGTACATACCTATACAACTTTAGTTGATTTAACCAAGGCATTTGACACTGTCTCACATAGCATTTTAATTATGAAACTAGAAAAATATGGAATAACTGAAACAGAACTATTACTGCTGAAATCATATTTAACAAACAGAAACCAAATGGTCTATATAAATTCAAACAACAAATCTGACCTTCTCAAGGTAAAATATGGAGTCCCACAAGGATCTGTACTGGGACCCTACTTATTCATTGGGTATGTGAATAACCTGCCCAACACATAACCATATAAATCTGTAATGTGTGCTGACGACATAACTTTTATCACGTCACATAATGATACGAATGTTGTGAAACAAATGAACAAATCCATTATGGAAAAGGCAGCTCACTGGTTCCATGAAAATAGGCTGTCATGAAATAAAAATAAAACTGAACGCATCCTCTTTTCCCTTGGAGATATTCATGATGGACCTAATGAACTCAGACATTCAGTAAAATTGCTAGGAATTTATCTTGATACCAAATTGTGCTGGAATACCCACACAGAAAAGCTGTGCAGTAAGTTGGCAGGAGTTCTATATCTACTTAGGAAACTGAATGATTGTGTCAGTAAGGAGTGCATACTTATGGCATACGATGCCTTTTTCCATACTCATCTGCATTATGGAATACTTCTTTGGGGAAACTCTGCTGGGGCAAAAGATGTTTTCCTCTGGCAGAAGAAAGCCATTAGATGCATTTTTGGTGTGAGCAATTTAACTTCTTGTAGATAGTACTTCATTGAGCACAAAATTCTTACAGTTCCCAGTCTACACATACTTAAAGCCCTTATGCATGCCAAAGAGAATGCTCACATGTATGAAAGCAGGTCAGATGTGCACTCATATGAAACCAGAAATAGGAACGTATTAGACATTCCTTGGACACGTTTGAGTAAAATCCAAAATAATTTTTTACATGCTGACAAAACATTTTACAACAATACATCACATGGAACGAGGGAATTGCATGAGAATAGATTTAAAATGGTGGTAGAGACATGGTTGAAAGAGAAAGCATTCTATAGCATAAGTGAATTCCTACATAATGAAAAATATGATTCTCTATTATTATAAATGTGATTGTGATCAGAGACTGTAATTTATGTCAAACAAGCATACTGACCTTTTGTATAATCATATACCATATGTTAACTTTTGTGTAATCATTTGTACCACAATCTGTATAACTATGTTACTACTGAGCTTATGAATAATCATTTGTATAGCCATCTGACGATGCATATACAACACAACAGTTGTCTACAGGCAAATAAATAAATAAAATAAAGGCGTCGAGATCAGATCAGATACCTGTAAGATTCGAAAGACATTAGGCGAAAGAACTCGCTGCCCTTCCAGAAGCAGATTATCGTAAGTCTCTGGAGCAACGAAGGTTATCTAGCGACTGGAAAAAGCACACGTCTTACTCGTATTCAAGAAGGGTCTTAGGATAGATGCACATAATTATAAGCCTATCCAATCTGCTGGGGAATTATGTACTACTATGTCTTATGTTCATATATGATGGCATCAACATGGACTGCGCAAAGGGATAGCTTGCGAAACTCAGCTCGCTATGTTCCTCCATGAGATCCACAACACTATGTGCATAATCGCTCAGGTTAATGCTGTGTTCCTCGAATTTAGTAAGGCATTAGACACAGTACCGCGCTGCCCTTTAATGAAATAATACGACCTTACCGGAGTATCGAATGACACTTACGACTAAATTCAAGACATCCTTGCAAGTAAAATCCAATACGTCATTCTTAATGAAATAAAATCGACCAATGTAAAGATAATTCTTCAAGCAAAGGTATTGGACAGTTGCTGTTTACAGTGTGCACTAATATATACGCTGAGGTGACAAGAGCCGTGGGATGCCTTCTATCGTATTTTACTGATTATAAGACACTACGGACTACAAGATGCACCTAATTTTAAGCATTTTTTTAAATAATATTTTTACCATTTTTGTTATTAGGTTGCAACGCTAGACTAAAAAAGATTTCTTAGTTTATAAAACTGAACTGGAATTTAAAATCCCTGAAGTCGTCATCTGAACTTTCTACTTCGTCATCCTTGTCCTATTCATATATAAGGCAGTCTTCACTGCCATCGAGAGCGTTGCTTATACGACAGATCTTGAAATATTTAATGATAATGTCTTCTCTCACTCTAGACCACTGCAATTTCATTCACTGACACTTGTTTGACTGTATGTCGTTTTGAAGCTCCCTTCGGCTGAATCCAGTTGGGTTTCATCCATCATCCATTTGTTCCATTCCTCTCTCATATACATTTTAAACGGTTAATTAACCGAGACATCAAGAGGTTGCAATTACGAAGTAAGTCCTCCAGGAATAACAGCAAGCTCTATTCTTCAGTGTCTCAACTTCTCTATCACAGAATTTTTCAAATGACTGCTAAAATGATCTAGCACAAAAGAGAAATCTTCTTCAATAAAACACCTTTTTCTCTCTCCAACACTCTCTTAATCCATAATATCATACCAACCTCGACCATCCAACCTGTTTTGAACAACACCACCTGGCGGTGTTTCAGAAGGTTTTAGCATCGTTGCGCTTGAAAATGGTCATCGCATGAAGTTTACTACCGTCACCACTGCATGAAAGGACAACAATATACACTCCTGGAAATTGAAATAAGAACACCGTGAATTCATTGTCCCAGGAAGGGGAAACTTCGTTGACACATTCCTGGGGTCAGATACATCACATGATCACACTGACAGAATCACAGGCACATAGACACAGGCAACAGAGCATGCACAATGTCGGCACTAGTACAATGTATATCCACCTTTCGCAGCAATGCAGGCTACTATTCTCCCATGGAGACGATCGTAGAGATGCTGGATGTAGTCCTGGGGAACGGCTTGCCATGCCATTTCCACCTGGCGCCTCAGTTGGACCAGCGTTCGTGCTGGACGTGCAGACCGCGTGAGACGACGCTTCATCCAGTCCCAAACATGCTCAATGGAGGACAGATCCGGACATCTTGCTGGCCAGGGTAGTTGACTTACACCTTCTAGAGCACGTTGGGTGGCACGGGATACATGCGGACGTGCATTGTCCTGTTGGAACAGCAAGTTCCCTTGCCGGTCTAGGAATGGTAGAACGATGGGTTCGATGACGGTTTGGATGTACCATGCACTATTCAGTGTCCCCTCGACGATCACCAGTGGTGTACGGCCAGTGTAGGAGATCGCTCCCTACACCATGATGCCGGGTGTTGGCCCTGTGTGCCTCGGTCGCATGCAGTCCTGATTGTGGCGCTCACCTGCACGGCGCCAAACACGCATACGACCATCATTGGCACCAAGGCAGAAGCGACTCTCATCGCTGAAGACGACACGTCTCCATTCGTCCCTCCATTCACGCCTGTCGCGACACCACTGGAGGCGGGCTGCACGATGTTGGGGCGTGAGCGGAAGACGGCCTAACGGTGTGCGGGACCGTAGCCCAGCTTCATGGAGACGGTTGCGAATGGTCCTCGCCGATACCCCAGGAGCAACAGTGTCCCTAATTTGCTGGGAAGTGGCGGTGCGGTCCCCTACAGCACTGCGTAGGATCCTACGGTCTTGGCGTGCATCCGTGCGTCGCTGCGGTCCGGTCCCAGGTCGACGGGCACGTGCATCTTCCGCCGACCACTGGCGACAACATCGATGTACTGTGGAGACCTCACGCCCCACGTGCTGAGCAATTCGGCGGTACGTCCACCCGGCCTCCCGCATGCCCACTATACGCCCTCGCTCAAAGTCCGTCAACTGCACATACGGTTCACGTCCACGCTGTCGCGGCATGCTACCAGTGTTAAAGACTGCGATGGAGCTCCGTATGCCACGGCAAACTGGCTGACACTGACGGCGGCGGTGCACAAATGCTGCGCAGCTAGCGCCATTCGACGGCCAACACCGCGGTTCCTGGTGTGTCCGCTGTGCCGTGCGTGTGATCATTGCTTGTACAGCCCTCTCGCAGTGTCCGGAGCAAGTATGGTGGGTCTGACACACCGGTGTCAATGTGTTCTTTTTTCCATTTCCAGGAGTGTAGTTCATTTTTTCATGTCGTCTTGTTTTTATAGTTACAGTTTTAGCACTACTCATGGCAACAGTTCCGTTACTCGGCACATCAAATGTCAGAGGAATTCAGCCCACATTCGCTACTTGTGTTTGGCTTAGCTAAAAGAAATTATTCAGGTAGTGAAGGGAGGCGAAAATTTAATAGTCATGGGTGACTTGAATTCGACAGTAGGAAAAGGGAGAGAAGGAAACATAGTAGGTGAATATGGATTGGGGCTAAGAAATGAAAGAGGAGTTTTGCACAGAGCATAACTTAATCATAGCTAACACATGGTTCAAGAATCATAAAAGAAGGTTGTATACATGGAAGAATCCTGGAGATACTAAAAGGTATCAGATAGATTATATAATGGTAAGACAAAGATTTAGGAACCAGGTTTTAAATTGTAAAACATTTCCAGGGGCAGATGTGGACTCTGACCACAATCTATTGGTTATGAACTGTAGATTAAAACTAAAGAAACTGCAAAAAGTTGGGAATTTAAGGAGATGGGACGTGGATAAACTGACAGAACCAGATGTGGTAGAGAGTTTCAGGGAGAGCATTAGGGAACGATTGACAGGAATGGGGGAACGAAATAGAGTAGAAGAAGAATGGGTAGCTCTGAGGGATGAAGTAGTGAAGGCAGCAGAGGATCAAGTAGGTTAAAAGACGAGGGCTAGTAGAAATCCTTGGGTAACAGAAGAAATATTGAATTTAATTGATGAAAGGAGAAAATATAAAAATGCAGTAAATGAAGCAGGCAAAAAGGAATACAAACGTCTCAAAAATGAGATCGACAGGAAGTGCAAAATGGCTAAGCAGGCATGGCTAGACGACGGGGCTGATCTCACTAGGGGTAAGATAGATACTGCCTACAGGAAAATTAAAGAGACCTTTGGGGAAAAGAGAGCCACTTGTATGAATATCAAGAGCTCAGATGGAATCCCAGTTCTAAGCAAAGAGGAGGAAGCAGAAAGGTGGAAGGAGTATATAGAGGGTCTATACAACGGCGATGTGCTTGAGGAAAATATATTATGGAAATGGAAGAGGATGTAGATGAAGATGAAATGGGAGATACGATACTGCGTGAAGAGTTTGACAGAGCATTGAAAGACCTGAGTCGAAACAAGGCCCCGGGAGTAGACAACATTCCATTAGAACTACTGACGGCCTTGGGAGAGCCAGTCCTGTCAAAACTCTACCATCTGGTGAGCAAGATGTATGAGACAGGCGAAATACCCTCAGACTTCAAGAAGAATACAATAATTCCAATCCCAAAGAATGCAGGTGTTGACAGATGTGAAAATTACCGAACTATCAGTTTAATAAGTCACAGCTGCAAAATACTAACGCGAATTATTTAGAGACGAATGGAAAAACTGGTCGAAGCCGACCTCGGGGAAGATCAGTCTGGATTTCGTAGAAATGTTGGAACACGTTAGGCAATACTGGCCTTACGACTTATCTTAGAAGGAAGATTAAGCAAAGGCAAACCTACCTTTCTAGCATTTGTAGACTTAGGGAAAGATTTTGACAATGTTGACTGGAATACTCTCTTTCAAATTCTAAAGGTGGGAGGGGTAAAATACAGGGAGCGAAAGGCTATTTACAATTTGTACAGAAACCAGATGGCAGTTATAAGAGTCGAGGGGCATGAAAAGGATGCAGTGGCTGGGAAGGGAGTGAGACAGGATTGTAGCCTCTCCCCGATGTTATTCAATCTGTATATTGAGCAAGCAGTAAAGGAAACAAAAGAAAAATTCGGAGTAGGTATTAAAATCCAGGAAGAAAAAATAAAAACTTTGAGGTTCGCTGATGACATTGTAATTCTGTCAGAGACAGCAAAGGACTTGGAAGAGCAGTTGAACTGAATGGACACTGTCTTGAAAGGAGGATATAAGGTGAACATCAACAAAAGCAAAACGAGGATAATGGAATGTAGTCGAATTAAGTCGGGTGATGCTGAGGGAATTAGATTAGGAAATAAGACACTTAAAGTAGTAAAAGAGTTTTGCTATTTGGGGAGCAAAATAACTGATGATGGTCGAAATAGAGAGGATATAAAATGTAGAATGGCAATGGCAAGGAAAGCATTTCTGAAGAAGAGAAATTTGTTAACTTCGAGTATCGATTGAAGTGTCAGGAAGTCGTTTCTGAAAGTATTTGTATGGAGTGTAGCCATGTATGGAAGTGAAACATGGACAATAAATAGTTTGGACAAGAAGAGAATAGAAGCTTTCGACATGTGGTGCTACAGAAGAATGTTGAAGATTAGGTGGGTAGATCACGTAACTACTGAGGAGGTATTGAACAGGATTGGGGAGAAGAGAAGTTTGTGCCACAAATTGACTAGAAGAAGGGATCGGTTGGTAGGACATGTCCTGAGGCATCAAGGGATCACAAATTTATCATTGGAGGGCAGTGGGGAGGGTAAAAATCGTAGAGGGAGACCAAGAGATGAATACACTAAACAGATTCAGAAGGATGTAGGTTGCAGTAGGTACTGGGAGATGAAGGAGCTTGCACAGGATAGATTATCATGGAGAGCTGCATCAAACCAGTCTCAGGACTGAAGACCACAACAACAACAACATAGCTAAACACTCGTTTTCTTTCGATGTTGAATAATAAAGGGATGCAAAGATAGTATTTTCTCTCCATTTTCTTGTGGCAATTTCTGAGATTTTTGTTTTCGTTCGCATGCTAATTCCTTGACACTTCATGAAGCTCTAGGAACAACCAAGTCTGTTAGGTTCCACTGTAGTGCTACCTCACGAGCGTGTATTTTAATCATTTTACGTGAATTCCATTGCCATTTTGATGGAGGTTTTGAACCCATTTCAATACGTCATCTACTAGATTCAGCCATTTTGCATTCAGTCCTCTATTTGCACATTTAGTCTTCCCCATTTTTTTGTTCTTTTTTACTATCCAGCCAATCGCAAATGTTTTTTTTTTCTGTCGGTGGAGGACCGTAATGCCACTCAGCTGCTCTGCTTCCATATTATTCTGCATATGCTATTACTTTTGTAAGTAGCCTGTTTATATATTGGAAGTTGGCAGCGCTATAGACTGCATTACTATCACTGACAGCTCTCTACACCCTTGTTAAGAGACTCTGTGGCTGGTTGTATTTACAATTAGAACTTAATAGTTAGGAGTGTTGGAGGTTGGCAGTGTTAGAGCGAGTGGACGATTTGGATCTGTGTCCGTCATGGAGATGTAGTATTGGTTGGAAATGGATTGTAAATGATGACTGATGTATCTGCTAATGTTTGGATAATGGAATTATTGATGATTATATAATTTTTAGAACTGGATGTCACATGAATAAGGTAAAATAGGCTAAATACATTGTTTGCTCTGGAACAAAATCTTTCCTTTGCTAACCACATGCCTATTAGTAGTTAGAGCCTACAGTAGTTAGAATCCTTTTATTTAGCTAGCTGTAGTTGCTGCTTGCTGTGTTTGCTGTAGTTCATGTCATGAAGATTTTCTGTGAGGTAAGTGACTTATGAAATGTATGGGTTGTTGTTAGGGTTTCTTCTGTCTCACCCTGTAGGCAACCCCAAAACGTACCTATGAAACTGATGACGTAGCTGGCATGAATATCAATTAATACAGCAATTTTACGAGTTCACTTTTATGGGGAGCAGACAACACAGTCTTATTGTGTGTACATTTTTGCTTCTTAGTTGCACGATTACGTCACGACTATAAAGTCCACATTCTTGGAACATATACTGGTAATGAGGATGTACTGCAACTTGAAAAGACATTTTTTATTTTAAAGTGTTTTCTGAAAGGTCACAGATGACATAGTATGTGGTTTGTTTGACAGTTACGCGATTGTACTGAGATGCTGCTTACGAGTGACACAATTTTCATTATTGCTCTTATGCTGAATCTGTTTTATGTCTGCACAGTTTTCTACATTGTTCTGAAAAGTAAAACATGTTTTGGTAATGACATTTGTGGCATGGCTACAATGAGACAGCGTTTTTCGTATCACAACAATACGTCACAGTACAATCCTTTCAAGGTCACGGCAATGAACGTAATAACTACGACATTTATACGCATAGCTCTTTACTTTTTTATATAACAAGATAGGTTGATTGATTTTTGCAGAAGTTTACTTATGAACGATGATAACTACGACACTTGACACATTTTTACCGTTCTCTCTCTCTCTATTCGTTTAGTCGGTTCCGACCCTTCGTGACCCCATGATCCAAATCACGCCACTTTTTCCTGTCTTGCACTTTCTCCCCTAGACCTTCCAGATTGGAACACATTGCTTCTGTGATGCCATCGATCCATCTCATCCTCTAACGTCTCCTTCTTCTAGTTCCTTCAATCTTCCCCAGCATTAATGTTTTTTCCAGCGAGGCATGCCTTCGCATTGTGTGTCCAAAGTAGGTCAGCTTTTGTTTTAATATTAGACCTTCCAGGGAGAAATCTGGTTTTATTTGCTCCAATATTGATCTGTTGATTCTCTTTGCAGTCCACGGAACTCTAAGAAGTTTCCTGCATCACCACAATTCAAAGGAGTCAATTCTTCGCCGTTCAGCCTTTCTAATGGTCCAGGTCTCACATCCATACATCACAACTGGAAAGACCATAGCCCTCACAATACGGATCTTTGTTGCTAGTGTTATACCTCTGGACCTTATAACCTTGTCAAGGTTTGACATCGCCTGTCTACCGAGCGACAGGCGTCTCCGGATTTCATGGCTGCAGTCGCCATCAGCAGAGATCTGGGAACCGAGATAACTGAATGTGGTCACTACCTCCATGGTTTCTCCTGCTATACCCCCCGAATTGGTAGGTGTAGTTGCCATAATTTTCGTTTTCTTCACATTCAGCATAAGACCGGCCTTTTCACTTTCGTCTTTCACCTTCAGTAAGAGTGTTCTCAATTCTTTTTATCGTTAAGCAATGACAGAAATTTTCTTACAGCAAGAAGTATAGTTTAGCGATACAGGACACGCATTTGAGTAATTACTTTTTGTACTTGGAACATTATTAGAAATATTTTTGAATTACAATGATACAGAGAAGGTTTCCGGTGATACATTTCGTTCCGCAGTTTTCATCTGTAACATCTGAGGTATAATTACATTATTCCTCATGAGAGTATGCCTACTTTGTGTACCATGCGTGTGCCAAGCGCAACGAGCCCTAGCTAATATGATACTTGCTTATACAGTTTTATACATCGGTACCATATTTCTCTAACACAGAACCACACAGCTATCTGGACATTTAAAAGAGGGAAATGGATTTTTTACTACATCACTGACACATGTCTATGTAATTACACAGTTCGATTACTTTGCATTTATGAAATTGTACTTTGTCTGCATTTTGTGAACTGTTCGCATATATTTTCTTAACCATTGTGAAACTGTGGGAGATTTGAGTGATGTATTTTGTATGGGATCATGATTTTTGAAGTACGTTTGAGATAGATGATACAATTGAAACGAGCAGAGAGCATTTAAAAAATGAGGTTTTGAGATTATTGAAGGATGCTACGACGATTTTGAGATTCGACTGATGTATTATGATGATATCTTTACAAAGACGATTTGTATTATGATGTTACGATATGGTTATGATCATTATGAAAAGTGAATATATATGTGAAAATGAGTATCAGAATGCCGACGGAAATTTTTGGACACTGTTATTGATGAGACTTCGTTTCTACACACTTCTCCTGTAATTTTTCAACCTGTGAAATTTTTTATTTGTGTGAAACTGTCGTTGTAGCTGAAATTGTTACTGTAAATATGTTGGTAAAGAGTATATGTGACCTTGACGTAATGTTCTGCTGTGCCGAGATGCGCACTAGCCACCTGGAAAAACCCATTGTTATGTTGCCTTTCAACTTAACTGGTGCTCCTTTAGCCGCTCATTGCACTCTGCAAGTGCCCGCACAGCAGAAAAGAGAGGCCGTTGACCTCGTTATTCACATTTCTTTGCAGAACGCACCACCAACACGACACACTATTACTTGGAAACATATGATTAGACTTTCGAGCTTGTACCCTGTGCTATTTACTGAAATGATTACATATTGACGAGAAATATTCTTAACTTACACACCTGATTATGACAAGTGTCTCTCTATGAGAGTTGAGAGAATTTCTACCGACTTATGAAATGCCATATGGCTGTGGAATGATGTTTTGTGTTTTATTTTCTACATATATGCTTATTTTGTTTGATGTCTGGTTTCTAGCTGCCCTGCGGCACTGGTTTTGTAAAATAAAATTTAATAATATGCTAATGTGAACACTTTCTGGTAACAGACCCATTAAATAATAATTTTATGAGCCACATTCTTAAAAAAAATGAAAACTTGGGATGGAAAGAACAATAAGAAGGAGAAGAGGCTAGTAACAGGAACTGCATACATAATTTTCTTTTCAAGGGCTTGTAATTTTTTTGGTAGAATAAGTTGTTGTGTTGCACCTGTTTAGTGTTAAGATGTGACACAGAACTTTATTGTTAAGATGTGATATAGACATTAAGACGGGAATAGATATTTCCCTTATCTGCATTGCTGTCTATACTGTAATATTTTTTCTGTGTGTGCTTTGTAATGTTTAGGTATAAGTTATTGCATTTGCTGCTGCGATTTGTCAGGCAATATCTTACTGAATTTTAATTTGTATTGCTGTGCTAAGCCATCCACAGCTCGTAGTCATGCGGTAGCGTTCTCACTTCCACGACCGGATTCCCAGGTTCGATTCCTGGTGGGGTCAGGGATTTTCTCTGCCTCGTGATTACTGGGTGTTGTGTGCTGTCTTAGGTTCGTTAGGTTTAAGTAGTTCTAAGTTATAGAGGACTGGTGACCATAGATGTTAAGTCCCATAGTGCTCAGAGCCATTTAAACGTTTTTTTGCTGTGCTAAGCCTATTTTACCACTGATTTATTTTTCTTATTAGCTGCATATTACCTGATATTAGTTGTAATGTTGCATTTGCTTTGCTAATTAAGATATGCTGCTGTTTCTTTTGACAATTTGTATTTTTGTCATTACTTATGTTAATTGTTTTGTGCTGCTGCATTGCCTCGTTCTCTAGTTTATGTACATCTGAGCTCAGCAGATTTAAGCTAGCTTAAGAGGGGGTGTGCTACATAAGAGAACGAGTTGTGATGAGTTGGGAAGAAATTCATTGAGAAGCTAAAAGGAATAGTTCTGGCTAAGGAGTATTGTACAATAAAGAATAATCATTTTGAAAGAGGAAATGAGCAGATATAAGTAGGGTATAGTGACAACGGGTTTAGGTAGGATTTTCTTGGAAACGAATTATGAGGTAAGAAAAATATGGAAGTATAAGCACTGGTTGAAAATATAAATACAGAAAGCATGCTTAGATAGGATTTTTTTGGGAGCAAATGTTGAACTAAGAGAGATAAATGAAGTTTTGATTGGAAGTGAAGTAGTTTTGGCTGGAAGTTAAAGAGGTTTCAGTATAAAGTATATTAGTGAAAAGAGAAAGATGAAACAGAAGTATAAAATGCTCACCATGGGTAATGCAGTACTAAATGTTACACTGAAAACAGACTCTGTCATTTCCTTTCGTGTTATTCCTCTATGTTTATGTGTACCCCTGTGTGTCTGTGTTCTTCTGTCTCTGTGTGTTTACCTGATAAGATAAATTTGGTAGAATTTTTTTCTTTGTAGTACTAAGCTGCATTCACTATGATGAGGAATGCTGTTATCCTCAAATCTAATTTGTTTTTATACCTTATTCTTTACTTTAGGAAGATGTTCAGGCATTATTTGTTGTGTTATGTTTTCTTTTAATGCTCATGTGTCAAGTTAATGTTTCTAAGGTTATTCTCATTTTTCATTTATTCACTTATGTCACAATTCCTATAATACTCATGTATATTCTTATTTCTATTCTTTACTAAAAGCCTGCGTTACTACAAATGTTATTTGTGTTATCATGTCGTTTACTATAATGATGTTTTCTTTACCTTTGTAATTGTATTCTTTTGCTGTAAATTTGTAATTGTATAGACACCAGTTCTTCAAGTTAAGTAAATAGTAGGGATCATTTTTACTGCACACACATGTATGTTGGTCATGCTATATGTACAAAATCTCAGAGGCTATATGACTGTGTTAGAGCTTGCACGTGTGTTAATAATTCAGCAAGGGACTGGTTAACAGCAAGCTGATTCTAAGGATACTACAAAAAATTTGTGAGTGCACAAGTGGTGGTTCATGGACTTGCTACATTATCTTCAAGACTCTTCAATTGTGAATGTGCACCCGCACAGTCGCAACGGATGGCTGCTGGCCATATCTACAAGGACTGCAGTGGGTCTGGACCTTTGGTGGCCCATTACTACCATAACTTCTACAAGGGATACTGTGTGTCTGCTGTGTGATGACCTACCTATTCTACCAATAGTCTCCAAGACTTCGACTGACTCTGCTGTGGGACTGATCTGTTGTGACTCATTACCAATCTTCATGTCAAGAGTCAGCACTGTATTTCCTTGGGGAGGACAACATTACTTTTTCAAAACTTTATGGTGGACCAGTACTTACATGTGCATATTTTTTTTACTGCTCAGCCTTTGTGTATAAAACTATCATAGACTTCTCTTCTTTAGGGACTGTGAGAAGAGTTTTTGCTTTATTGACCAACACATATTATATGTGCATCTGATCTATTTGATATAGTTAATACAAAAAATTTCAACAACTTTGTCTTGGCCACTCCCCAAAACACTTTGTAAAATTTTTTGAGGGGAGCAGGGGGGCTATGTAAGTAGCCTGTTTATATGTTTGTATGTTGGCAGCATTATAGACTGCATTACCAGCACTGACAGCACTCTGTGCTCTTGGTAAGAGACTCTGTGGCTCACAGTTAGAACTTAATAGTTAGCAGTGTTGGAGGTTGGCAGTGTTAGAGCGAGCAGACAATCTGGATGTGTGTCCATCATAGAGATGTAGTATTGGTTGGAGATGGATTGTAAATGATGACTGATGTATCTGCTAATGTTTGGATAATGGAATTATTGATGATTATATAATTTTTGGAACTGGATGTCACATGAATAAGGTAAAATAGGCTAAATACATTGTTTGATCTGGAACAAAATCTTTCCTTTCTAACCACATGCCTATTAGCAGTTAGAGCCTACAGTAATTAGAATCCTTTTATTTAGCTGGCTGTAGTTTGCTGTAGTTCATGTCATGAAGATTTTCTGTGAGGTAAGTGACTTATCGAATAATATGGGTTGTTGTTAGGGTTTCTTCTGATTCGTGGCCATTCTTTTGTGTTTATTATTTGCAGTCAGATTGCATTGCACTTGTATATTGTGGGTCATAAATGAATAGGATAAGTTTGAGTTGTTTTTGTCGGGGAAAATTCAGTAGGTCAGTGTAACGATAAAAACAAGCAAAGAGCAGTAGGCTCTATTTCACTCATCAGTTTCATCTTGTGGTAAAGACTAGAAGTTTCAATTTCAATTTAAAGCCTGCATCATATGAATACCTTTTATTTCTTTCCATTATGAAGCTAGCTAACAACAAAAATATTGTACTGTTACTGATAACACAAATCACTTTCAATTCAAGTTCACTGTCACGGTAGACTGCAGTGACACATCATAGGCCAGATAGTGTTCTGGGTTTGTGATGACAGGGTGGCAGGGAGACAGTGTTAGCAAGCTCGTGAATCCCCGCAACATATGTTCGTCGCATCTTTGTACTGTTACTGCCAGTCGAATCCAATGTTGCCCGGTAGAGGCAGATTTCCTGTAGCAACGAATATATGGCCTGTTTTAAGACTGACAGGAATTTAGTTGAACACTGGATGTTGTTGTTGTTGTGGTCTTCAGTCCTGAGACTCCCCAATTCTATTCAATACCTCCTCATTAGTTATGTTATCTACCCATCTAATCTTCAGCATTCTTCTGTAGCACCACATTTCAAAAGCTTCTATTCTCTTCTTGTCTAAACTATTTATCGTCCATGTTTCACTTCCATACATGGCTACACTCCATACAAATACTTTCAGAAACGAATTCCTGACACTTAAATCAATACTCGATGTTAACAAATTTCTCTTCTTCAGAAACGCTTTCCTAGCCATTGCCTACAAACTCATGATAACGGCGTCCTCTTGAGTAGTCCCCGCCTGGAGATCCGAATGGGGGACTATTTTACCTCCGGAATATTTTACCCAAGAGGACGCCATCATCATTTAATCATACAGTAAAGCTGCATGCCCTCGGGAAAAATTACGGCTGTAGTTTCCCCTTGCTTTCAGCCGTTCGCAGTACCACAACAGCAAGGCCGTTTTGGTTAGTGTTACAGGGCCAGATCAGTCAGTCATCCAGACTGTTGCCCCTGCAACTACTGAAAAGGCTGCTGCTCCTCTTCAGGAACCACACGTTTGACTGGCCTCTCAACAGAAACCCCTCCGTTGTGGTTGCACCTACGGTACGGGTATCTGTATCATTGAGGCATGCAAGCCTCCTCGCCAATGGCAAGGTCCATGGTTCATGGGGGGGGGGGGGGGACACTGGATATTTTATATTAATTTAGAGGATCAGACACACCAGAATTTTGGAGCCAATTTTTCGAAGAAAAAAGTACATCTCATAGTCCATAAAATACGGTAACGTCATGTCGAACCTCCTTTTGCCCAGCTTAGTGCAGGAACTCAACATGGCATGGACTCAACAAGTCACTGGAAAACAGACATAATGTCTTATGGGACAACAGCAATCAGTGATTTTATAATGTTACTTAAAATCCGTCTTGATAGCAAAAAATTTTTTATTATTCATATGACCGGTTTCGGTTCATTCAGAACCATCTTCAGATCTGATATTTCAGTTACAGGAGTAACCCGTCCAAATCCAGCACCTTTCACATGTGACGTAGCATGTGAAAGGTGCTGGATTTGGACGGGTTACTCCTGTAACTGAAATATCAGATCTGAAGATGGTTCTGAATGAACCGAAACCGGTCATATGAATAATAAAAAATTTTTTGCAATCAAGACGGATTTTAAGTAACATTAAGTCACTGGAAGTCCCATGTAGAAGTGCTGAACCATGCTGCCGCCATAGCCGTCTATGATTGCGAAAATGTTGCCGATGCAGGATTTTGTGCATGAATTGACCTCTCGATTATGCCCCATAAATGTTCGAAGGGATTCATCTTGGGAGATTTGGGTGGCCAAATCATTTGCTCGAATTGTCCAGAAAGTTCTTCAAACCAATCACAAACAATTGTGGCTTGGTGACATGGCGCATTGTCATCCATAAATATTCTGTCGTTGTTTGGGGATGTGAAGTCCATGAATGGCTGCAAATGGTCTCCAAATAGCCAGACATAAACTTTCCTAAAGTGCGCGTCATTCATGACGGCGGCCGAGTTTAGGTTCGTTCTGCGCATCTGACGTCACAAAACACAGTCAGCCAATGAACAGAGAACAACGTTGCCAGAACTCGACGGTAGTGCAGAGCACGGGCGAGTGTCTTCAGTTTTAGAAACGTTCAGTCATAAATAAAGTAATTGAACAAAAGCAATGTCTTGATAGCAGGCTTTCTTTTATAGAAAGTTTGGAAAAAGCATTCTTTATACCAATTGCTTCATATTCTATTAATTAATTAAACCAAACAAGCAATAAGCCTCCTAATTCAGGGGATAGCAAGGAAAGGTGTTTGTATCATTCTCACTAACCACTTTTTCGCAATAAAGAATAGCAGTAATTGTTATTTCCTATTATACTTCAACGAAACGTGAGTAATTCATAGTCGTACCAACAATGTTTGTCGGTATTTTGCGTGACATTTTAAAGTCCTCCGGGAAAGGTACTGAATGACTTGCTCCGTTAGCGTAATGGTTGAAGGGAATTACTGCGAAGTGCAAGGTTATGAGTTCAAACCTTGTTCGGCATGTAATATTTTCTTTATTTAAAAACAACATCGAAGTGTTTTACTTTACGAATTTTATTCGCTGGAATGTAATTTTTTGAAATTTCTAGTGGCAACTAAAATCGACCATAGTGAAAGTATACGCTATGGACTTTTACCTCTGCAAACTCTTCAAAATTTCGTGCAATGGTTTATTACATCTAATGCTGCACAATAACTGCGTTGAACATCAAAACAAAATTAAGTCATTTGTGGGGGGAAGGTATCAGTCAAGAAGATGTGTAAAGATCAAATTTTTGGGACAAATAGTTTTTATGAAATCGAATGATAAAGTGTGTCAAAGCAGTCGAAACACCTTGTGTCTGCACAGGCGAGCAATGCAATGATGACAAAATCGCGCACATCGCGGAATGCGGGGAGCACGTCTCTGTAGCAGCGAAAGGGTTAATGAGGCCGTGGTGGCTTTACTTCATAAACTGCGCGCTCCCCCCTAAACGTAAGTTTGCGAACTATACTATGGCGCTGCTTCTCTTGGCGCGTACCACTGGCAACGCAGCAATCTACCTCGTCTGGGCGGGCATGCGCGAACTGCCAAGAATTGAACTACAGTCGATGATCAGTTCATTTCCACCAGAGGACCCAGCCCATTCCACGTAAACACAAGCCTCCATTATGGAGCCATCGCCAGCCTTGGGTCGCTGTGTTTCGTTGGGTCTACACACACTAGAACCTTACCATTACCTCGTACCAGCTGAAATCAGAACTCATCTGATGAGGCCACATGTTGCCAAGCGTCCAGCTGATACGGTCACGAGCTCACGGGAGGCGTTGCAGGCAATGTCGTGCTGTGTAGAGTTGTTAGTGTTAACAGGAAAGCAACACTGTGTGAAATACACTCCTGGAAATGGAAAAAAGAACACATTGACACCGGTGTGTCAGACCCACCATACTTGCTCCGGACACTGCGAGAGGGCTGTACAAGCAATGATCACACGCACGGCACAGCGGACACACCAGGAACCGCGGTGTTGGCCGTCGAATGGCGCTAGCTGCGCAGCATTTGTGCACCGCCGCCGTCAGTGTCAGCCAGTTTGCCGTGGCATACGGAGCTCCATCACAGTCTTTAACACTGGTAGCATGCCGCAACAGCGTGGACGTGAACCGTATGTGCAGTTGACGGACTTTGAGCGAGGGCGTATAGTGGGCATGCGGGAGGCCGGGTGGACGTACCGCCGAATTGCTCAACACGTGGGGCGTGAGGTCTCCACAGTACATCGATGTTGTCGCCAGTGGTCGGCGGAAGGTGCACGTGCCCGTCGACCTGGGACCGGACCGCAGCGACGCACGGATGCACGCCAAGACCGTAGGATCCTACGCAGTGCCGTAGGGGACCGCACCGCCACTTCCCAGCAAATTAGGGACACTGTTGCTCCTGGGGTATCGGCGAGGACCATTCGCAACCGTCTCCATGAAGCTGGGCTACGGTCCCGCACACCGTTAGGCCGTCTTCCGCTCACGCCCCAACATCGTGCAGCCCACCTCCAGTGGTGTCGCGACAGGCGTGAATGGAGGGACGAATGGAGACGTGTCGTCTTCAGCGATGAGAGTCGCTTCTGCCTTGGTGCCAATGATGGTCGTATGTGTGTTTGGCGCCGTGCAGGTGAGCGCCACAATCAGGACTGCATACGACCGAGGCACACAGGGCCAACACCCGGCATCATGGTGTGAGGAGCGATCTCCTACACTGGCCGTGCACCACTGGTGATCGTCGAGGGGACACTGAATAGTGCACGGTACATCCAAACCGTCATCGAACCCATCGTTCTACCATTCCTAGACCGGCAAGGGAACTTGCTGTTCCAACAGGACAATGCACGTCCGCATGTATCCCGTGCCATCCAACGTGCTCTAGAAGGTGTAAGTCAACTACCCTGGCCAGCAAGATCTCCGGATCTGTCCCCCATTGAGCATGTTTGGGACTGGATGAAGCGTCTTCTCACGCGGTCTGCACGTCCAGCACGAACGCTGGCCCAACTGAGGCGCCAGGTGGAAATGGCATGGCAAGCCGTTCCACAGGACTACATCCAGCATCTCTACGATCGTCTCCATGGGAGAATAGCAGCCTGCATTGCTGCGAAAGGTGGATATACACTGTACCAGTGCCGACATTGTGCATGCTCTGTTGCCTGGGTCTATGTGCCTGTGGTTCTGTCAGTGTGATCATGTGATGTATCTGACCCCAGGAATGTGTCAATAAAGTTTCCCCTTCCTGGGACAATGAATTCACGGTGTTCTTATTTCAATTTCCAGGAGTGTAACTCCAGAAATAAGGGTGGAATGTGTGACGAAAGTATCGGTTAGGACAGTGCGGCCAAATTCGGTGTTAATGAGCATTGGCATTAGTTGTCTGCTGTCATAACTCATTAACGCCAATCGAATTCCCTAACGATTTCGCCGGCTGGAGTGGCCGTGCGGTTCTAGGCGCTACAGTCTGGAACCGGGCGACAGCTACAGTAGCAGGTTCGAATCCTGCCTCGGGCACGGATGTGTGTGATGTCCTTAGGTTAGTTATGTTTAGTTAGTTCTAAGTTCTAGTCGACTGATGACCTCAGAAGTTAAGTCGCATTGTGCTCGGAGCCATTTGAACCAAAGCCTAACGATTTCCGAAATTGAATGTCCCATTTATGTAGCTCCAACAACCATTCTTCATTCCAAATCTGTTAAGTGTCGTCGTGCGGCCATAATCTTGCCAGGGTAATCGTGTCAGAACCCTTTTCACATGACAGCTCCACCAACGCCCTGTCCTTTTACATCTCGTGTACGCAATACTACTGCCATCTGTCCCATGACTGATTGCCGCCTCTGTGTAAATGACCTAGTAGACTGCGCCAGAACCTCGTTAAGGCTATGCACATATCATGCGGTTGTCTGTAAGAAGGCAGCAACGCCAGAAAACAGTAACGGTTTGCAGAATTACCCACAGAGAATGGATGAATGGTGCAGGGACTTGCTGTTGTCCCTCATGGTAAATAAGTGTAACATATTGTACAAACATAGAAAAAGGGACCCTCTACTATAGAACTACACTGTTGATGACAAGCTGCTGCAAACAGTAACCGTCGTAAAATATCTAGGAGTTTCTATCTGGAGTGTCCTGAAAGTGATATGACCACACAAAACAAATACAGAGTGGCGCACGAAATGTGTTACCATTTTGTTTTTTTAGTATAAACTTTATTGTCAATACAATCTGAAAGGAATATATACTACAATGAAGAGCCATCCATCGAGATTTGTTCAAACTCAGCACATGCTCAATATATTCACCATTTCGTTTCCTAATTTCCTTCAAACGATCACTGAAGTTCGTGATTACCCTATGGCACATGTCTTCCGTAATTTCACTGCGAGTTTGAAGAATAAGTCTTCTGAGCTCCATTAAATCACGTGGACGTTTCGGGAAAATTTTTTCCTTTAGGTACCCCCAAAGAAAAAAGTCACACGGATTTGAGGTCTGGACTATTGGGGGGCCAATTTTTTCCGTCATTGAAGCGACCTGGAAACCTGAGTAAAATGATCAGCATGTCGAAATGCTCGTGTAAAAACTCCAACACAGTATTTGCAGTATGTGCCCTTGCTCCATCTTGCATGAACCACTGCATGTTGAAGGGCAAGGCAGTAGGTATAAGTAGGAGGAAGCAATATATTCGATACCTCATCCAGAAATGCACCCTCTTGAAACCTGGCGAGCAAGCTACACCGCGATGCAGAGCGCCTCTCTTGCAGAGTCTGCCACTTGAGTTTGCTAAACATCTCCGTAACGCTATCACGGTTACCAAATAACCCTGTGACGAAACGCGCCGTCAGGTTGGTGCAAATCTTCTGTCCACACGCAACGATCTGCCAGCAAGAAGCTGTGGAATGAAGCTATTGCGAAGCATGCTGAAATAACGCTCGCTGTTCACAGTTTCTTCAAAGAAAAAGGGTCCAATAAGTCCGAGACTGGAAATTGCTGCCCACACTGTAGTCCTCGGAGCATAATGTTTTCGTTCATGAAGCACTTGTGAGTTTTCAGTGGCCTAAAAGCGTATATTTTGTTTGTTAACCACACTGTCTAAATGAAAATGCGCCTCGTCTGAAAACCAAACGTTGTTGGGAGTTTATTCCCTATCCTCTGCCCACTCAGCAAATAGTAGTCTCTGCTGCTTGTGTTTTTCAGTGAGCTTCTGTGCACAGGTCATCTTGTATGGGTACATATGGAGGTCACTTTTAAGAATGTGTTGAACGGAGCGTCTGGATATTCCCATTTGCACTGCTGCCTTTCTACACGATTTCGTGGGACTTCTCTGTATAGCAGCTCGTACCGCTTTAATATTCTCCGGCGAACAAACAGGCTTAGGCCGAGGTCGCTTTGCTTCCAATGCTGTTCCTTCCTGTACAAATTTATCGTACAACCTGTGGATGGTCTTTTTGCAAGAGACCCATCGCGTGTTAAACTGTTGTCAAAAACGCCTCTGAGTCACAACAAGGCTTTTCGTTTCTTGAAAAAGTAATACAATTGCCGATCGATGCTGTGTCGTCAGTCTTCCAGTGTCAGCCATTGCTGCTTACCAGTCTCCTCGAGCAGTATCGTGAATTACACGTCATTTCGTAACTCATTTGTTTTTCCAAGCTCTATTGGTACTGCTGTACAGATCCCAGCAGGACATCTAATGTGCGTCGTAAATTGTGAAACAAACAATTGGTAACACATTTCGTGCGCCACCCTGTAGTAGGAAGAGCATATGCAAGACAGAGATTCATAGGAAGAATCTTACGGAAATGTAATTCATCCACTAAAGAAATGCCTTCGACTGATTCTTGAATATTGTTCATCAGTTTGAGACCCATACCAAGTGGGACTAATAGAAAAGATAGAGAAGATCTAATGAAAATAGACGTTAGCATTAGAGGTACGTTCGATATAGTCTGGTGCCAGGCACTGCGAGAAGATGTCGTGCATCAGAGAGGCTTACTATTGAAACTGGGTGAAGATTTATGAAGCTGTTGAAACAATTCAATCTGGCTAATCATAATATTTTTTAAACTCTGATATCACTGTATTAAATACTTTTCTGCGATATTTGGCATTTCTTGTATCAGTATCTTAGCTGTTGTACCTCAGCATTGTCGTGGTATTTTCCTCTCACTCTGAAGGAATTAACATTTAAATGAAGTAAAATTAAGGGTGAATCTAAGTATTTGGAGTAGTTTGTCTATCAAAATTTGCAACAGTAAATTTTACAGAAAGGCTGTGCTACATCATTATTATTTTGCAGCATACTACTCTGATAAATGATGTTTTCATTCGGTTTATTATTATTGTAAAGCGGTAAAGTTCTGAATGCTGTTTGAACGTTAACTTGGCTAAACGTTTTATAATGCCCTGAATATGAGTCTTGCTCCCACACAAGTAAGAGTCTCAATGGAGTCAACACATATATTATTGATTGTTACATGGATTAAGTGTTATTATAGCCAGTTAGCTTTAGGACTGGCGACGAAATTATCTGATTACGTGATTAGAATTTCATAAAATAAGAATTTTATTTGGTGATAAGCTGATATTAGTAAATCAGTTGCCTTCATTCAGTCTTTATTGAGACAACGTGTTAAGTTATCAGTTTCGTGATTAATTTACGCTGTTTTGTCTCAACTAAAGGCTGTCTGCGAGGAATTATTTAATGGTAAGCACTTTTATATCTTGAATAGCTGATGTTGTGACCACGTGTTGCCACTCTGCAGGTGCAAAACGTGATCTAAACAGGACTCAGATGAACCCTCATTGATCTTCATATGAGTAAAATCTTATTCTGTTAATTATAATCCTTCAATAGAAGACTCTTTTCACTAACAAGGAGTAGAACTGTGGATACTATGGACGTAGAATGTTGAATTACACTCATGCCAGAAGTTTCCAATTTTCTGAAAATAACATTATCTCATTACACGAATGTCCCAACAATTCGGCAATCTCTGATACCAATAGCTTCTTTCATATACATGTTGTGTTGTTGTGGTCTTCAGTCCAGAGACTGGTTTGATGTAGCTCTCCATGCTACTGTATCCTGTGCAAGCTTCTTCATCCCCAATACTTACTGCAACCTACATCCTTCTGAATCTGTTTAGTGTATTCATCTCTTGGTCTCCCTCTACGATTTTTACCCTCCACGCTGCCCCCCAATACTAAATTGGTGATCCCTTGTTGCCTCAGAATATGTCCTACCAACCGATCCCTTCTTCTAGTCAAGTTGTGCCACAATTTTTTCTTCTCCCCAATTCTATTCAATACCTCCTCATTAGTTATGCGATCTACCCATCTAATCTTCTGCATTCTTCTGTTACACCACATTTCGAAAGCTTCTATTCTCTTCTTGTCCAAACTATTTATCGTCCATGTTTCACTTCCGTACATGGCTACACTCCATACAAATACTTTCAGAAACGGCTTCCTGACACTTAAATCTATACTCGATGTTAACAAATTTCTCTTCTTCAGAAACGCTTTCCTTGCCATTGCCAGTCTACATTTTATATCCTCTCTACTTCAACCATCATCAGTTATTTTGCTCCCTGAATAGCGAAACTCCTTTACTACTTTAAGTGTCTCATTTCCTAATCTAATTCCCTCTGCATCACCCAACTTAATTCGACTACATTCCATTATCCTCCTTTTGATTTTGTTGATGTTCATCTTACAGCCTCCTTTCAAGACACTGTCCATTCCATTCAACTGTTCTTCCAGGTTCTTTGCTGTCTCTGACAGAATTACAATGTCGTCAGTGAACCTCAAAGTTTTTATTTCTTCTCCATGGATTTTAATTCCTACTCCGAATTTTTCTTTTGTTTCCTTCACTGCTTGCTCAATATACAGATTGAATAACACCAAGGGAGGCTACAACCCTGTCTCATTCCCTTCCCAACCACTGCTTCCCTTTCATGCCCCTCGACTCTTATAACTGCCATCTGGTTTCTGTACAAATTGTAAATAGCCTTTTGCTCTCTGTATTTTACCCCTGCCACCTTTAGAATTTGAAAGAGAGAATTCCAGTAAACATTGTCAAAACTTTCTCTAAGTCTACAAATGCTAGAAATTTAGGTTTGCCTTTCCTTAATCTTTCTTGTAAGATAAGTTGTAGGGTCAGTATTGCCTCACGTGTTCCAATATTTCTACGGAATTCAAACCGGTCTTCCCCAAGGCCGGATTTTACCAGTTTTTCCATTCATCTGCAAAGAATTCGTGTTAGTATGTTGCAGCTATGACTCATTAAACTGATAGTTCGCTAATTTTCACATCTGTCAGCAACTGCTTTCTTTGGGATTGCAATTATTATATTCTTCTTGAAGTCTGAGGGTATTTCACTTGTCTCATACATCTTTTTCATCAGCTGGTAGAGTTTTGTCAGGGCTGACTGTCCCAAGGCTATCAGTAGTTCTAATGGAATGTTGTTACTCCCGTGGCCTTGTTTCGACTTAGGCCTTTCAGTGCTCTGTCAAACTCTTCACGCAGTATCATATCTCTCATTTCATCTTCATCTACATCCCCTTGCATTTCCATAATATTGTCATCAAGAACCTCACTCTTGTATTTTTAAGACGTTTATATTCCTTTTGCCTGCTTCATTTACTGGATTTTTGTATTTTCTCCTTTCATCAATTAAATTCAATATCTCTTCTGTTACCCAAGGACATCTATCAGCCCTCGTCTTTTTACCGACTTGATCCTCTGCTGCCTTCACTATTTCATCTCTCAAAGCTACCCATTCTTCTTCTACTGTATTTCCTTCCTCCATTCTTGTCAATCGTTCCCTAATGTTCCCCCTGAAACTATCTACATCCTTTCTGCATTATAAAAATGGGGGTATGTACACATGTGTCTATGTATGTTACACATCTCCTTCTAAACCACTGGAGCGATTTCAAGCAAACTTGATATACATATCACTGTTGTCAGGATATCATTGTTGTGTTGTCAAGAACCACGTATCTAACAAAGGGGTGAGGCTGGAGGTGAAAATGCAGTGTAGTCCATGATCACCATAATATTGCCTGACCACTTAAACATGCATTTCTGATGATTGTCTTTTCGTAACAATGCGTGTGTTGAAGGTGCTTGTAATTGTGTTGCTAGTGGCAAATGTCTCCTGCAAAAGTTAATTTTCCCCAGAAATCGGTGCAATTCCTTGAAAATTGTAGGTCTAGGCATGGAACAGATTGTCTCAACCCATTCAGCTATGGTTTTCATTCTGGACTAGCTTATGGAATGACCCAATAACAGAGCATGGCTCTTCATTAACTACAATGTCATGTTTCCAAAGGGTATAAAATTTGTTTTAAATGTCTTTTGTGCTCTTCAGCTGGTTTTGAGAAGACCAGTGTATCACCCAAATAGCACAAACAGAACAGAAAGACGCTTAATACTGAGCTGATAAAATGCTGCCACATTTGCGCAGCTAATTATAGCCGGAAAGGTATGTGTGCAATTCAGAAAGTCCAAAGGAATTGGTGATAGCCGTTTTCGGTATGTCTTTTAAAGCAATTGGCTTTTGGTGGAAGGCCTTCTTGTAGTCTATCACACTAAACATGTTTTGACCAGCCAGAGCATGTGACAAATCGTGTAAGTTGGGGACAGGATATCTATCTAATACAATAAGAGAGTTAAATAATTGATAATCTCCACACAATCTAAAAGAATGGTCCTTCTTAGGAAGTAAGTGGATTGACGTCACCCATTGGTTGGCTGAAGGTCAAACTACACCCAGCTGCAAAAGTTCCTCTACAATTCGTTTAGCTGCACATCATCTATCCAGTGCAAGTCTGTGCTCTTGCATAGACTGGGCAGCCCTGTGAAGTGTGACTGTTATGCTGTGTCCCGTGTATGTATCCTTTGAATACGTTATAGCTGTAACTTTGATTGACTGTATGCCACATTCTGATGGTATGACTGGATGTACTATGGTTGATCTTCATGTCACTAATCTGTGCTTTCAGCATCTGTTGATATGGTGTGGCAGTGCCACTTGAGGTTGAGGCTGCCTTCTTGCTGCTGCCATTCAGCTGTTCTTCTACTTTTGATGCACAACTGATCTTTACAGTGCTTTATTTTATTCTGTATTTCAGTATTTTCTTGAGATAATAACCCTTCTAATCTACCACCTCCTGCAATTTGTTGTTAGTAGCTGCAATGATGTTTTGTAGATTTATTAATGATATAATTTTATACTTACTTTCCACCTGTGACAGTATCCGTATAGTGCCCTTGTCCTTGGACACCTGCACTGATCGTCCCATAATAGAACATCTAATCACTCCTGTAGTTATGTCTGATAGAAGTTTGGGGTGGTGAATAAAAATCTATCCTAGTAATTCACATTGACATATCTCCTATCACAAAGCACCCATTAAAGTTGCACTTAAGTCTGAAGTCTACTGCCAGGTGTCTTATTTCACAATGATAAACATGTATGCCATTAATATATGTAGAAAGGTTCTTGTTGAATTGCTACTCAAGTGAGATTGTTCCCAAGCGATGGCACTAACTGCCAGTCCTGAGTCTATCAGGGACTGCGCGGTCTGACATCCGATTCCACACGAAAATTTTGTGGTCAGCAGGCTGATAGAGCAGAATCTTGTTTCAGCGATTTTCCACTTGCAGCCTGCTCACATCTTGAGTTACGGAGTGTGGTGTCACCGCCAGACACCACACTTGCTAGGTGGTAGCTTTTAAATCGGCCGCGGTCCGCTAGTATACGACGGACCCGCGTGTCGCCACTGTCAGTAATTGCAGACCGAGCGCCACCACACGGCAGGTCTAGAGAGACGTACTAGCACTCGCCCCAGTTGTACAGCCAACGTTGCTAGCCATGGTTCACTGAGAATTACGCTCTCATTTGCCGAGACGATAGTTAGCTTAGCCTTCAGCTACATTTGCTACGACCTAGCAAGGCGCCATTACCAGTATAGATATTGAGATTCTATTAATGTATCATCAAGAGCGATATTCTACAAATGTGGATTAAAGTTAAGTATTCCAGAAGCTACGTACTTTTCTTTATAGCATTCATTATGTATCCTGTTTCAGACCTCACGCCAGTCAGCGTGTAATTAAACACGTGCAAATCGGTCTACTATAGCAACACAGTGTTGGCTCTTCTGCCAACACTTCACGGAGTTCAGCGCCCCTCCAGTAGACTGTCGTTCCTGATATTTGAAATTGCAAAGTGAACTACATTTGTGCGCCATTGTGCAAAACTTCTCATGATGTTAGCATATTTGCTGAGGAGGTGAGTCACATGTACATGATTAGTTATTGTGATCTGTTCATGAGGCCCACGACCTCGGTGCTAAGTCTGTCAGATGGGGTGGCTTGGCTGCTTCCCCAATAGTGCAGTAAACTGCCATCTACATCTACATCTACATTTATACTCCGCAAGCCACCCAACGGTGTGTGGCGGAGGGCACTTTACGTGCCACTGTCATTATCTCCCTTTCCTGTTCCAGTCGCGTATGGTTCGCGGGAAGAACGACTGTCTGAAAGCCTCTGTGCGCGCTCTAATCTCTCTAATTTTACATTCGTGATCTCCTCGGGAGGTATAAGTAGGGGGAAGCAATATATTCGATACCTCATCCAGAAACGCACCCTCTCGAAGCCTGGCGAGCAAGCTACACCGCGATGCAGAGCGCCTCTCTTGCAGAGTCTGCCACTTGAGTTTGTTAAACATCTCCGTAACGCTGTCACGGTTACCAAATAACCCTGTAACGAAACGCGCCGCTCTTCTTTGGATCTTCTCTATCTCCTCCGTCAACCCGATCTGGTACGGATCCCACACTGATGAGCAATACTCAAGTATAGGTCGAACGAGTGTTTTGTAAGCCACCTCCTTTGTTGATGGACTACATTTTCTAAGGATTCTCCCAATGAATCTCAACCTGGTACCCGCCTTACCAACAATTAATTTTATATGATCATTCCACTTCAAATCGTTCCGCACGCATACTCCCAGGTAATTTACAGAAGCAACTGCTACCAGTGTTTGTTCCGCTATCATATAATCATACAATAAAGGATCCTTCTTTCTATGTATTCGCAATACATTACATTTGTCTATATTAAGGGTCAGTTGCCACTCCCTGCACCAAGTGCCTATCCGCTGCAGATCTTCCTGCATTTCGCTACAATTTTCTAATGCTGCAACTTCTCTGTATACTACAGCATCATCCGCGAAAAGCCGCATGGAACTTCCGACACTATCTACTAGGTCATTTATATATATTGTGAAAAGCAATGGTCCCATAACACTCCCCTGTGGCACGCCAGAGGTTACTTTAATGTCTGTAGACGTCTCTCCGTTGATAACAACATGCTGTGTTCTGTTTGCTAAAAACTCTTCAATCCAGCCACACAGCTGGTCTGATATTCCGTAGGCTCTTACTTTGTTTATCAGGCGACAGTGCGGAACTGTATCGAACGCCTTCCGGAAGTCAAGAAAAATAGCATCCACCTGGGAGCCTGTATCTAATATTTTCTGGGTCTCATGAACAAATAAAGCGAGTTGGTTTTCACACGATCGCTGTTTCCGGAATCCATGTTGATTCCTACATAGTAGATTCTGAGTTTCCAAAAACGACATGATACTCGAGCAAAACACATGTTCTAAAATTCTACAACAGATCGACGTCAGAGATATAGGTCTATAGTTTTGCGCATCTGCTCGACGACCCTTCTTGAAGACTGGGACTACCTGTGCTCTTTTCCAGTCATCCTGAATAATCGCTGTGGGTCCCATGATTCATTGCGTCTCAAACGATCGGCCTTGGGTAAGTTCTTAACTCCTTCATTTACTCTCATTTTTCTTCTTTTCATCCTTTTTCTACTTGAAATCTTTATTCGTGTAATTTTAATTTTATACATTATACATTTTATACATTAATTTCGATTTAATTTCTTTCACTTTATCATCCACTTTTTTCCCCGTGTTACTACATTCATTATTACTATTCCTGATAAATAGTTTAGACAAGAAGAGAATAGAAGCTTTCGAAATGTGGGGCTACAGAAGAATGCTGGATGGGTAGATCACATAACTAATGAGGAGATGTTGAATAGGATTGGGGAGAAGAGAAGTTTGTGGCACAACTTGACTAGAAGAAGGGATCGGTTGGTAGGACATGTACTGAGGCATCAAGGGATCACCAATTTAGTATTGGAAGGCAGCTTGGAGGGTAAAAATCGTAGAGGGAGACCAAGAGATGAATACACCAAGCTGATTGAGAAGGATGTAGGTTGTAGTAGGTACTGGGAGATGAAGAAGCTTGCACAGGCTAGACAAGCATGGAGAGCTGCATCAAACCAGTCTCAGGACTGAAGACCACAACAACATTCCTGACTTTACTTGAATTTCGTTTTACTTATAATCTCTTCTTTTATTCAAATCTTCATTTGTGTTATTTTGTCCATAATGACATGCAAATTTAGGCTATGTTTTAAATGTTTGTAAGATGACTACCATAAAAAAGTGCACATACATTTTTGACACCATTGCACAGTCAATATAAGCAGCCGTGTTATAATTGCGGTTGATTTTTAGTTTTAATTGGTTGTATAACTATATTTATGGCTGGGTTGGGGGCTAATTTTGAATTTGATTTGAAGAAGATTATTGCTTTTTCTACTTTAAGACAACTTGGTTTAATAATAAGAAATTTGGCTATAGGTTATCCAAAACTTGCATTTCTTCATTTATTAGCTCATGCTTTCTTTAAGGCGTTATTGTTTATGTGTGCAGGTTCAATAATTCATAATTTAAAGGATTCTCAGGATATTCGTTTTATAGGTTCAATTGTTAATTTTATACCTTTAACTTCAAAAAATGGTTCAAATGGCTCTGAGCACTATGGGACTCAACTGCTGAGGTCATTAGCCCCCTAGAACTTAGAACTAGTTAAACCTAACTAACCTAAGGACATCACAAACATCCATGCCCGAGGCAGGATTCGAACCTGCGACCGTAGCGGTCTTGCAGTTCCAGACTGCCAGAATGTTTCTAGTTTGTCTTTGTGTGGTATGCCTTTTTTAGCAGGGTTTTATTCAAAGGATTTAATTCTTGAAATGGTTTGTTTAAGATGAATTAATTGTTTGATTTTTTTTCTTTATTTCTTTTCTACTGGTTTAACTGCTTCTTATTCTTTTCATCTTTTTTATTATTCAATATCTGGTGATAATAATTTTTATTCTAGATTTTCTTTTGATGATAAGGGTTATTATATTTCGTTTGGTATAATTGGTTTATTGTTTGTTGCTGTTTTTGGTGGTAGCCTTTTGTCTTGGTTAATTTTTCCTGTTCCTCATGTGATTGCTTTACCTTATTATTTAAAGTTTTTGACTATTAATGTAGTTGTTTTAGGTGCTTATTTGGGTTATCTTATTTCTAATTTTGATTTTTCTCAAAATTTATTTTCTATAAGTATACTTTCTTTTGTCAGATTTGCTGGTTCTATATGGTTTATACCTTTTCTTTCAACTAAGTTTATTAAATATATTCCTTTAAAATTAGGTTATTATTCATCTAAATCATTTGATTATGGTTGAGGTGAATTATTTGGTGGTCAAGGCTTATATAGACTATTTATTTATTTAATTGGTTATATACAGGGTTGATATGATTCTAATTTTAAGATTTATCTTTTAACTTTTATTTTTTGAATATTTATTTTGGTGATATTATTTTTCGTTTACTTAAATAGCTTATAATTAGGGCATGACACTGAAGATGTTAAGGAAGTATTTTTACTTTTAGGTATTTATAAATATAAATATATTATTTTTACAGTGAAAATGTAATGTTTTATTTAAACTATATAAATTTCAGAAATGTTAACGGAGTTTAACCGCTAATATAAAAAGTTAGCAGCTTTCCTATTGGCTTTACATTTCCTTAATTGGAACTTTATAGTTCAATTATATTATTAACAGTAATACGCCTCTTTTTGTCTTCAATTAATAAGAATAAGGGTATTTTATTTACCAATCTTCCAGGTCGAAACTGACTGCAATATTTCGCTTCTTATTCTATTTAAGGTTGATTGATTATATCAATACCTTTTGAATGCAACCCAAATGTTATAGTTAACTACAACCCTTTATTCTGCTCATTGTAAGGCTCCTTGATTTCATTCATGGTATAGTCCACCTAATAATACTAGGATAAAAAATATTGTTGATACTGTTCAGATTATAATGTCTGAGGTTTTAAAAATAATTACAATTGGAAGGATTAGTGCGATTTCTACATCAAAAATTAAGAAAATTACTGCGATTAAGAAGAATCGTAGTGAGAATTGTATTCGTGCTGATCTTTTTGGGTCAAACCCACATTCAAATGGTGATCTTTTTTCTCGGCCATTAATTAATTTTTTTGATAATGTTGTTGCAAGGATTATAACAATTATTGGAGTAATAAATCTAATAAAAATTCTTGTAGATAGAATTAGGATTGTTTTTCTTACTTTATATCAAGCTTTCTGATTGGAAGTCAAATGTACTATTTATACTAGAAAAACAGTTATCTACCTCATCAATAAATAGAGATGTATAGGAATAATCATACTACATCTACAAAGTGTCAGTATCATGCTGCTGCTTCAAATCCAAAGTGGTGTCTTGGTGAGAATTTATTGAATGTTGAAGTAGACATGTTGATAAGAAAATAGTTCCAATAATTACATGTAGACCATGGAATCCTGTTGCAACAAAGAATGTTGACCCATAAACTGCGTCTGCAATGGTGAAAGGTGCTTCTCAATATTCATATGCTTGAAGTATAGTGAAATATAGTCCTAGTAATACTGTGAAGAATAGTCCTTGTAATGCTTGAGTATGATTAGATTCTATTAAACTATGATGCGCTCATGTTACTGTTACTCCTGATGCTAAAAGAATAGCTGTATTAAGTAATGGAATTTGTATACGATTAAAAGGTTGAATTCCTATTGGAGGTTATAGTATTCCTAGTTCAATAGTAGGTGCTAGTCTTCTTCTAAAAAATGCTCAGAAAAATGAAACAAAGAATAATACTTCTGATGCAATAAATAAAATTATTCCTCATCGTAATCCAATTGATACAAATCCCGTATGTAGTCCTTGGTAGGTCCCTTCTCGTACTACATCTCGTCATCATTGAATTATAGTTAATAGTGTAATTCCGAATCCAATTATAAATAAGTTAATATTAAATAGATGAAATCATTTTGCTAATCCTGATACTAGAACTATTGCTCCAATTGCTGCTGTTAATGGTCAAGGTCTATAATCTACTAAGTGGAATGGATGATTTGAGTGGGTTGTTAACATAGGTTTAGTATACTTCTCTAGAATATAAAGTTCTTAAAATTGAGAAAACATAAGCTTGAATTATTGCTACTGCTGATTCTAGGATTAATAGAAGTATTTGTCCAATAATTAATAGTGAAATTAAGTTTATTGCTATAGATGGTCCTGTATTTCCTAGTAATGTTAATAGTACGTGTCCTGCAATTATATTTGCTGCTAGTCGTACTGCTAGTGCACCTGGTTGAATGACATTTCTAATTGTTTCAATTAATACTATAAATGATATTAATGCAGGAGGTGTTCCTTGAGGAACAAGGTGTGTAAATATGTGATTGGTATGATTAATTCATCCAAATAACATGAATCTTAATCATATAGGTAGAGCGATTGCAAATGTTAATGCTAAATGTCTTGTTCTAGTAAAGATGTAAGGGAATAATCCTATAAAATTATTAAATAGTATTATAATAAAAATTGAGACAAAGATGAATGTTGTTCCATTAAATGATTTTGGTCCTAGTAATGTTTTAAATTCATTGTGTAAGGTTAAGTTTAGTTTATTTCAAATAATATTAATTCATGATGGTGTAAGTCAAAACATTGATGGGATTAATAATAGCCCTAAGAATGTTCTAGTTCAATTTAGTGATAAATTGAAGATGTTAGTTGATGGGTCAAATGTTGAAAATAAGTTTGTTATCATTTTCAATTTTAGTTTTATATCTCAATTGTTCTTTTTTCTGCTCTTTTAATAAGGTTTGGCTTAAATGAGAAAAAGTTTATTTGATTAAATAGAATTAATGTAGCCGAAAATATGATGAATAGGGAGAATCATATGAGAGGGGGTATTTGAGGGATTTGGATTAAATTTCCCCATCAGAAGTAGTCGTTAATTTACTATTGTTTGGTTTAAGAGACCATTACTTACTTTCAGTCATCTGATGCATTTCAAGGTGTACTAATTGTTTAGTTATTTTAGATTGACACTCTAATGTTATATATTTTAACTAACTCCTGAGATTATCTTAGATAATCACTTGATAAATAAGTTTACTGAAGTTCTTTCAATTACAATTGGTATGAATCTGTGGTTTGCTCCACAGATTTCTGAGCATTGTCCAAAGAACAGTCCAGGTCGGTTTATTGTAAATAATCCTTGGTTTAGTCGACCTGGCGTTGCATCAATTTTAACTCCTAACGCAGGGACTGCTCATGAGTGTAAAACGTCTGATGCTCTTGTTAATACTCGTACTTCCGTATTTATTGGTAGAATTGTTCGGATATCTATATCTAGAAGTCGAAATCCGTCGTTTTCTAGGTCTTGTTCTGGTGTTATATAAGTGTCAAATTCTACGTCTATAAAGTCTGAATATTCGTATCTTCAGTATCATTGTCGTCCAATGATTTTGATTGTGATTATTGCATCCACTGAATCATCAAGTAAACATAATAGTCGTAATGATGGAAGTGCAATAAAAATTAGCGTAATTGCTGGTAATGCTGTTCAGATTGTATCAATTAAGTGTCCGTGAAGTATGTTTCGGTTTGTATAGGCAATAAATAATATTTAACTTAGGGCATAACCTACAATTACTGTAATTAATAATAATATGACCATAGTATGATCATGGAAGAAAGATAGTTGCTCCATTAATGGTGAAGCTCCATCTTGAAGGGATAAATTTGATCATGTTGCCATTAATGAATTTTTCTAATAAAAGGTCAAACCTTTATTTGTAGAGCTTAAATCTACTGCACTAATATGCCATATTAGAATCTAGAAATTAATGTTAATTCTGAGTAACTGTGTTCTGCAGGTGGGTTATTTTGTAATCATTCTGTTGATCTTCTTATATTAGCTCTAAATATGATTGCTCGGTTTGTAACCATTCTTTCTCATATAATTACGATGAATATAATGATTCCTACAATAGAAATTGTAGACCCAATTCTTGACACTACATTTCATGATGTATATGCATCTGGGTAGTCTGAATATCGTCGTGGTATTCCTGCTAACCCTAAGAAGTGTTGAGGGAAGAATGTTAAGTTTACTCCAATAAATATAATTGTAAATTGGATTTTTAATCATGTATTATTTATAGTTAATCCTGTAAATAGTGGGTATCATTGAATAACACCTCCTATAATTGCGAATAATTCTCCTATAGATAATACATAATGGAAGTGGGCTACTACATAATATGTATCATGTAAGACAATATCAAGTGATGAATTTGCTAATAATAATCCTGTTAGTCCACCAATTGTGAATAGAAAAATAAATCCTAAAGCTCATAATAGCGGTGGATTGAACTTGAATTTAGTTCCATATAGTGTAGCTAATCATCTGAATACCGTAATTCCTGTAGGTACAGCAATAATTATTGTTGCTGATGTAAAGTATGCTCGTGTGTCAACATCCATTCCTACTGTGAATATGTGATGTGCTCATACAATAAATCCTATTTGTTCAATTGATAATATAGCATAAATTATACCTAATGTTCCAAATGATTCAATTTTTCCTCTTTCTTGACATACAAGGTGAGAGATAATCCCAAATCCTGGTAGAATTAAAATGTAAACTTCTGGGTGTTCAAAGAATCAAAATAGGTGTTGATATAAAATTGGGTCACCCCCTCCCGCAGGGTCGAAGAATGATGTATTTAAATTTCGATCTGTTAATAGTATAGGAATAGCCCCTGCTAATACTGGAAGTGAAAGAAGGAGGAGAAGGGCTGTAATAGCTACAGATCATACAAATAAAGGTGTTTGATCTAAAGTTATACTTTCTGATCGTATATTAATTGCTGTTGTAATGAAGTTTACTGCACCAAGAGTAGATGATACACCTGCTAAGTGGAGTGAGAAGATAGCTAGGTCTACAGATGCATCCCCGTGTGGGATAGCTCCTGCTAGAGGGGGGTAAACTGTTCATCCTGTACCAGCACCGTTATCTACTATGGAAGATGTAAGAAGAAGGGTTAATGAAGGTGGTAATAATCAAAAACGTATATTATTTATTCGTGGGAATGCTATATCTGGTGCACCAATTATTAATGGTACAAGTCAATTACCAAATCCACCGATTATAATAGGTATTACTATAAAGAAAATTATTACAAATGCGTGGGCTGTAATAATAACATTATAAATTTGGTCATCTCCAATTAAAGATACTGGTTGACCAAGTTCAGCACGAATAAGTATTCTTATTGATGTTCCTACTATTCCTGCTCAGGCTCCAAATAGGAAGTATAAAGTACCAATATCCTTATGGTTTGTTGAGAATAATCATTTTTACGGTAAGATGGCTGAATTTTAGGTGGTAGACTGTAAATCTACTTATGGGATGTTCTCTCTCTTACCATGTTTTAGGTCTTATATTCAATTATGATTCTAGACTGCAATTCTAGAGGTGTAAAATTTTACTAAGGCCTAAAAGATTATTCTTTTAATTATAACTTTGAAGGTTATTAGTTTAATTAACTTAAGTCGTTAGTATAATGAGATTAAGTTTGATGTTGAGATCAACCCTATTGTTGAAATTATTACTGTTATAGGAAGAATAATTCTTGATTTTTGAGACTTTATCTTTATAGATCATGAATTTTCTGTGTATGGCATAATTAGGGCTGAGAATCTAATACGTATGTAATAATAAAGTGTAATTGTAGTTAATACAACCATAATGGTTATAATAGTTGTTATGTTGTTTTCTATTAATGATTGTATTACAATTCATTTTGGTAGAAATCCAAGAAACGGCGGTAAACCACCTAGGGATAGGAGAGATAAAAATATTATGAATTTAATTTCAGTTTTTATATTTCTGGCCGAATAAATTTGGTTTATAAAAAATAGGTTTATTTGCTTAAATAATAAAACCATAATTAATCTTAATAGTGAGTTAATAATAAAATATAGTTCTCAGATGTTTTCTCTGACTGTTAGGGATCTAATTATTCACCCTAAATGTCTAATTGAAGAATATGCTAGAAGTTGGCGTAGAGATGTTTGATTTAAACCGCCTATTGCCCCAATAATAATTCTTAGGATGATAATTGTTCAAATGAAAGTTCTTAGTTGAATACAATAATCGGCATTTACAAATATTTAAATATTCTAATAAATAATGATAACTAAATTCACATTCATAACTAAATTCACATTCACAGAAATTCAGAGTGTTAAAAAGAATGAGCTAAAAAAATTAGATCAAATAATATGGTTCACATGGTGATGAAAAGGATGTGATGGAAGATTAGAAATAAAAAAGTTACATTTCAACCAATTAACTAAATACAAATAATGTTTAAAGTCATCTCGATAAAGATTTGAAAATGAAAAAATAGCACTTCATGAGACTTGAACCCTCATCCTTCTGCACATGTGTGCATTACACTAATCATTACACCTCATAAGTACACTGCAGGATGTTGCTCTTATTATTTATTGACTACCATTCAAAGTTTTGAAATTTGTTTTTGTCAGTTACAGTAGAGCGTCGACTATCCGAAAGTCGGTCAACCGAACGACTGCTTAACCGAACTGTGTACTCGCTCGCACCTGTTACTCTCCCACCCTACTGTCCATCATCCCCTCACTCCCAAACCAAGTTTCCCACAGTAGTCGCCGCACTGGGCCACTGCTGGCGGAACATTGCTTCTAATGGGGCCTTCACAAGGCGCTGCTGACCGGCTAAGCCGCCAGTCGCCGTGTTTCAACAATCAGCACACTTATGTCGGCGATGGTTTGAAGCCCAAGATGAAAGTGACCAGTTTCAGATATCTGTAATGAAAAAAGTACGTGACTTAGCTGCTCGTAAGCGTGTAGGCTTGCTTAGACAGATCAAAATAAAGGATTTTTTTAAACGTTAATTTTGTATACTGTGTGTATTGTTCATGCAAAATGCGTATGTTTAATAAACTGTGCCACATACTATATATTCCAACTGAAGTTGCTTTTGTATGTTACTTTGTAATACTAAAAGAGATGCCTGTTTTTGTGAATAAATTTACTGTACAGTACTTCTTTTGGGCAAATAAACATGTACAGTTCGATTATCTGAACAAACCAGTTTTCCGAACACCCATGTCCCCCAATTACTTTGGATAATAAACGCTCTACTGTACTTACAAAGGAGGCCCACCAGGGTGAATGGCTGTAGGGTATGATACCTGGGTTCTTAACCTATATCATAGTACAGTTGGTTCCAAAAACTTGTTCCACTGCTAGGGACCTCTCCGTGTTCGGATCATTGATCTCCGCCGTCCATGTTTCCATTTCACTACATAAATTTACACACTGAATTCATTTTTTTGTTTTTTGTTTTGCACTCGTTGATGCATTAGTTACATTTCGAGTTTTTGCTTTGGATCTTATGATGATTTCATTCGCATTTTTCAATTTGGCTGTATTCGAGTAACACGTGTCTGGTCATTATATCACTGTTCCTAAGACCGTATAGAGATAAATAGTGATTTCTATATATTACACAGGTTTTTCACTGTTTACATTTATTTTTGTAGAACTAAAGCACTCGCGATTTTATAAAAAAAAAAAATGCGTCCACACCACATATATCTGTCGAGAAATAAATTGATGTTGAATGCCAGTTCATTTGTGCAGGACTTGCAAATATCTTCCCAAGCTGACAATACGGAGGTGATTTATATTTCAGTGATCGGTGAAAAATATAATGATGAGCAGTAGGCCTACGCCATAATGAATGTGACTCTGTATCGAAATTAGTTTCACAGGAATCCTGCGAAAGCGTGCTTCTTAGTTGGCATGACTGCGGGGATTAACCGTTAAGGCTGCGAGGTGGAGATGAGCATGACATAGTATCGATAGACTAAACTGCGAACTGTGAGTGTGTTGTGAAGCCACTGTCGATTGCACGTTGGGACCACACGAAGTTGCGACCACGTTAAAGGACGGCAGAAAATTGTGCTACCAGTAATCATAAAGTTTTGACTACATTCCTCGTGATTCTGCTCGAAGTGAGTAGGATAACGTATCCACAATATCACATTCGTTATTAATTTATTAAATTAAGTGCAAATGTTTGATTTCTTAATATGGTGGTAAGTTATTTGACATGAGATTGTTGTATAAATCGTATTAGGACATAGACTTTAGAAAAATACATTCTGTATTACACGTAGCCACCGAGTGAAAATGTTTGGTTTCTTATTACGAATAGGCGTTTTATTACCGAATATATGTAATGTTTTATAGGCGCCAATCCGTTATGAGTTTCTCTTTTATGGCACATATTCCAAAGCCTTTAGATTTTAATCGTATGAAATGGATCTGTTTTTATTAATGGCTCACTGTTGCGTGATACAGTGTCAAAGAACAATCTGATCACTGTGTTAACAATTAACTTGCCGTACCGAATGCATGAAGTCATTTTATGCCTTTTGAAGATCTTGGAATTGTCTCTCACCAGGCGTACGACTTAGGTCCTATCCTATCAATGAACAATATGGCATCCGGTATTGAAATGTGTATAAATTGTTCAGCGAAAACTAATTTCTTGGTGCCTGTAAAGTGCATATTATCTCGTAAAATTGTTCATAATGGAATCCGAATTTGTTCTACATTGCAAAAATAGTACCATACAGAGTATTTTGGTGATTAAATTACTCGAATTGTGCGTGTAGTGTTTATATGTAAATGTCAGTCTGCAACTGAAATGTTCGCTAGCGTGGACAAACGGAAAGTGTATTGACTTCTCTAGTCCGATGTGAAATGTGTGAACAATGTTCTAAAATGCTTAACGAATGATGCTAAGCCAGTTTGTGGCCACCTAGACGGTATTACTAATGACAACAATGATGAACATGTTAGGTCAATGAAGCAAGTGATCCCAGACAGAGTAAAAACACGTGTCTTACAGCACAAAACAGTCAGGCCACGATGCAAAACCTTCGTAACAAGTCAGACAGTACCGTAATACCAATGACAACAATTTTGAACATATTAGGTCAATAAAATTATTGCAGCGCAAACAGTGTGAAAACACGCGTCATTCGGCAGGCAACGGCCGTGGAATTGAGACAGAAAAGAGTACAGGGAAATCTGAAGCACGTACTGAACACAGTATTGATTGATTGATTTTTACAGGAGAGTTAAAACAGCTTAGGTCCAACCTGCCACTGCCCGCACCGAAACTAGGTTTATTGTGCAGTATCGCTCCCTGTATATCTAGTAAAGCCAACCAGTGTCCTTTAACAGTGCAAGGAGTCCCTCTACCAGTTTTTTGTTAGACACAATTTCTTCAGGTCTAGTTGTCCCGAAGATTCTGTATATTACTCTCCAATGCCATGCATTCAAAGATTAGGCGTGTTGCAGTTTCTTCACCCTCATCACAGATCCTACATTTAGGGTCCTCTTCCGTTATACCCATTGTGTGTAGGTGTTGTTTTGAAGTTCCCATGGCCGGTCATCAGTCCAGTCATGAGTTTGATCCCTTTCCTGTTCAATTCCAGGATTACAGAGCTTCTTTTGAAACATGTCTTGGGCATCATTACCTTATCATGTTTTTGTTTGTGGACCTTGGACCAATATCCTGCACGCTGTTTCCTAAGCCAGTTCCGTAGTTATAATTTGATCATAGTCTTGGTGATTGTCAAGACAGGTTCTGGTTCAATAAATTGAGTTGTTGCCCCCTTCCTAGCCAATCTATCGGCTTGTTCATTGCCACAGATCCCGGAGTGGCCAGGGACCAACACTAGGTACACCCTATTGCTTCCCCCTAGCTCCATCAGAGACCTATGGCAATCTGCAACAATATTAGATCTTGTTGCAGGAGCTGCCAATGATTTCAGGGCTGCCTGGCTGTCTGAATAGATGTTGATGCTACGGTCATTGTAACACCTACTCATATTCTCCTCCACAGATGCCCTGATTGCAGTAATTTCGGCTTGGAATACAGAGGCCAGTTTCCCTAGAGAGATGCTGCTCTCCAGTCTTGACTGAACCCCCTACAACCCTGCCCCAACGCCTTGATCTGTTTTTGACCCATCGGTGAACCAAATGATGTCCCCCATACAATGTCGAACTGTTTTCTCCCACTGCTCCCTACTTCCAGTTATTATGTTGTGAGAATTGTCGAAGCGGTTCGGAGTTGTTATGTAGTCAGCGGGCATATCCCCAGCCATACCTATATTTGCCTCACTCACTATGTTAGTTGGAGATAATTCTGGAATGTTTGTACTGCAGTATTACTGAAAGTTCTGCCCATGTGTGTAGTCTTCCTCATATATTTCTTGGATGGATTAGTGTTTACACAAAATCTTATAGCCTGTGCATGATGGTCTGCCAGTCCAACTTTAATTACAACTGATTTATATTTTGTTTTGGAGCTAATTATTATTTGGTCTATAGTAGTACTAGAATGATTCGTTTCATGTGTAGGGGAGTGGATTGTAATTTCCAAATTATTGGCTGTTAATATGTTCATCAGTTCGGATTTTTAATTGCTTCGCTTATTAAAGTCTACATTTAGATCTCCACGTATAAGAACTGTTTATCAATTTGTTACTAGGCCTACTTTAGTTAGTAAAGTATGAAGCCTAGTGTTGAATTTTTTAAAGTGGGTATCTGGAGATCTATATAAACATATTACAATTAACTTTGAATGCTGGAATTTCTATGCCTTTAACTTTGAATGCTGGAATTTCTATGCCTGATATTTCAAAACCTTTCTCAGTGTTTAAGGATTCAACATTGTCTAAGTTATTGAATTTGATGTCTTTGTATGTGTATATGCTGTTCCCTCTATGTGTAAACTGATTTCTACAAGTTTGTGCTGCTAACACATAATCCATTATTTTCACTGTCTTTAACTAATTTTCTTTCAGCCAGTGTTCAGTGAAGCAAATCATGTTAATGTATCTAAGTTTGCTTGATAGCAAGATTTCCTAAGTGACTGTATATTCTGATGAATAAGAGTGACCTGGCAGGAAAATATTCCCACAGAAAAATTAATTTTTTGATGATGATTCCTCGTTTACATGGAATGACCCTAAGTTAATTTTTAAATATGGCTACATGCTTAACTTCTGTAAGCTCTCTCTCTTCTCTCTCTCTCTCTCTCTCTCTCTCTCTCTCTCTCTCTAATTCCCAGAAGTCACCTTTTACTCATTGCTATAATAAAAATTCTTCTGCGGTACAGGAGTTGTCAAGAAGAGTCCTTTTCAAGTTATTGTTTGTTACTGTCAAAATGTAAAAGTAGGAAGCAGAACAAGAACACTTCAAAGGAAACAATAGATGACATAGTAATAAAAATGATCACAGTGTGGAACCCACATTGAAGAAATAAAGACTTCAGATATCATACTACACTAATATCACATTACCGGATGGTACATTGCGTCATGCTTCTTAATAATATAGGCACTGCAATATCATATCTTTCACACGTTGCAGTTTTTAGGACTAACATAACAATAAAGGAACTCAGTGAACCAATTATTATATTTATGTAGAAATAAAATGAGACCTGAATAATGCCTGTTTGTACTGAAATGTGCTGGGTAACAAAACAAAAGAAAATGTTTGGGTTTTAGGCAGAGGGTAGTGTATATAACACAATATGAATATGCACCTGTTACACTTACCATTTTACAGTGGAATAATGTACTACTTTGTAGAACATTTGCTTCCAGTTTTCTGTCCGTATGTGGTGTAAAAGAAGTTGAACATAATGTTTTTACATGTGTAACAGTATGCTTCTGGGTATACAGGCAAGTTGTTGGTCCCTTTATGTGCACAATATTTCAATGATTGACTCGGTTGTGTTCTTGAGGCACTGCAAGAGCGCAGATGGCAAGCCAGTAATAAGTAAAGATGGGAAATGTGGAAGGAGAATACAGAAGGGATATACAGGGGAAATAAACTTGTAGGTAATATTATAGAAGGGAAAGAAAAAGTAGATAAAGGTGAGTTGGGAGATATTACGTTACGAGAATTGACAGAGCACTGAAAGGCCTAAGTCAAAAGGAGACCCCAGGAGTACAGGACACCCCTCCTTGGGGGAGCCAGCCATGATAAAACTATTCAATCTGGAGTGCAAAAATGTATGAGACAGGTGAAATACCTTCAGATGTTAAGAAGGATATAATAATTCAAATTCCAAATAAAGCAGGTTGATAGCTGTGAAGATTACTTAACTGCCAGTTTACTAAGTCATGCTTGAAAAATACTGACTTGAATTAATCATAGAAGGATGGAAAAACTGGTAGAAGACAATCTTGGGGGAAGACAGTTTGGGCTCCAGAGAAATTTAGGAAGATTGAAGACAGTACGGACCCTAGAGCATATCCTAGGGGACACAAGGGAAGTTCAATAAGTAAGACAACACTTCTTTTTTTTCAGCCAATTTTGGGTGAAAAAGTGTGCAAGGTGTTGCAGGACATAGTGGAATATTCCTGCATCAGTCACCATAGTTTCATGAAGTTCTTATAGGTGGCAGTGCTATACATAGCCTTCAAAATAACGTGTGTAATGTAGATGTATTCCAAGAAGAGAGCTATCATTTAATTTCTTGTAGTGGAAAATCAGAGCATCACAGATATTCATAGGCACTTAGAGAATGTCTACGAGGACCTTGCAGTGAACAAAAGTATGCTGCATTGTTGTGAGACATCACAACAAGTTTGCACAAACCTGTCCTAGCTCCTGGTTAGTGGCTGGATGCACACATCTGTGACTTGCAGTGCTACCCTCGTGAAATCAAAGAAATGACTTCAGCATTTTCTGACCATCCCTGCCTTCCTGTTGCCCAGTGATGAACTTAGTGACGTTTGGAGTAAGTTAATAACTTGGGTGGCTGGTCATATTTTCACAGAACTTGTTACACTGAGATAGTGACACACTGCAGTGAGTGACACGGACTGACAAATTTTAATAACCAGTTCTGTTAACAATAAAAATACTCATCTTTTTTGTTGCTCTTCTTTGTTGTATGTTCATAGCTCATTGTTCTCTTCTGTGGGTCAACTTTCTATAATTGTCTAGAGGATTATTGGCTCACTACTTCAATAACCATATGAAATCTAGTGGACTTTCTGTGGAATCACACATATATTTACAGACATTTCACTTCACCACACAAATCAATAAAATACACACAACTCATTCTCCATCCTCATACTTCTATACTGTACAACCAACTACTCACAAGAACAAAGATTTTCCTCTAACAACGTCTAGCAAAGAAATTACTATCATAAATCAATCTACTTATGCAAAATAATCTTTGGGGCATACATATCATAAATAAAATACAATTAATTGTCTCTCGTTTTTGAGAAGTCCACAATCATTGATGTAATTATATTAAGTATTTATAAATGTTGACATTTAAACATATTCACATAGCATTGTAGTAATGGGTCTTTGGTTTTTTTCATCTTCACTGCGGTATCATTCACTTCATATGACCCAAAATCGGTTAGTACATTTATCTCACTACAATCAGTTTTATTACAGTGTTCACCGCCACAAAAATGCATAGGAACTTCTCCTTCTCCATGACAACACAAGGTCTCACACAAGTTTACACACCAAAGAGGAGCTCAAAAACTTCACTAGACTGTCTTCCATCATCCAGCCTAAAGGCCAGATCTCATTCCTTCTGACTTCCACCTGTTTGGCCCAATGAAGTATGCACTCCTCTGGAAGCAGTATGAGGATGATAGGCAGGTTATTGATCCTGCAAGACATGTCGAACAGTAGTGGTACCATGCAAGCATACAGACCCTTGTATTGAATGGAGATTATGTTGAAAAATAGAATTTTGTAGCCAAAAGGGTGGGGAATGATACAACCTGCTTTCAGAAAAAAAGTGATGCTTTACTTGTTGAACGCCCCTCTTAGGCTAGAAAAAGGCAAACTTAGGTGCATAGCATTTGTAGATTTTGAAAAAGCTTTTGGCAGAGTTGACTGGAATAAACAGTCTGAAATTCTGAGGATAGCATGGGTAAAATACAGGGAATACAAGGTTATTCGCAACATCTATGGAGACTACAGTGATAAGCTTTGACAGACATGGTCGGGAAGCATTAGTTGAGAAGGAAGTGAGGTAGAGCTGTAACCTATCTTCAGTGAATTCCAATCTGAAGACTGAGCAGCCAGTCAAGGAAACCAGGGAAAAATTTTGGGAGGCAGTTAAAATTCAGGGACAAGAAATAAATAGTTTTAGGTTTGCCATTGAGATTGTAATTCTGCCCGAGTTACAGAAGGACTCAGAAGAGCAGGTGAATGGAATTGACAGCATCTGGAAAAAGGGTTAAGACAGTGAAATGAACACCAACAACAGTAAAACATAGGTAATGGAATGTAGATGTATGAAAGAAGATGATGCTGAAAAGGTGTTGGATTTGTAAATGAGACACTGAATGTGGTAGATGAGTTTTGCCATGTAGGCAACAAAATAGCTAATGTTGGCCAAAGTAGAGTGAGTAACTGGTGATGAGCTACTGAATCGATTTGGGGAAGAATAATTCAGTGGCAGAATAGGAGTAAAGGAAGTGATTGGTTATTAACACACATCCACATCCTGAAGCATTGTTGCTTTGATAAGGCAGGAAGTATGGGGATGAAAGAGGGAGGGGGTAAAATTTGTAGTGAGAGACCAAGGGCTGAATACAGTAAAACAGGTGCAAAAGGATGTACACCGCAGTAGTTACCTGGAGAAGGAAGGTTCTTACAGGCTATGTCAGAATCTAACTTTTCTTTGAAGATCATGTCAACAACAACAACACAAAAAATAATTTCTTCCTGTTATGACCAGATTACTGAAAACTCTGGAAAAATTTTAATGGAGCATTTAAAAGGAGGTTACCAGATCAGGCAAATTAAATAATTATGTTTGTATCATAAAAAATGATAATGACCAAATAATTAGCCACAGAGTAAATAAAATGAATGGCTTCAGCCGCCAGAGACTATGGTCGCGCGCGCGTGTGTGTGTGTGTGTGTGTGTGTGTGTGTGTGTGTGTGTGTGTGTGTGTGTGTGTGTGTTTGCGTATTTTTGACAGAGTCCTTGATGGCAGAAAGCTTATTGTGTGATAGTCTTTTTGTTGTGTCTAGGTGCGACTCAGCATCTCCACTATATGGTGAGTAGCAACTATCCTTTTCGTAATATTGAAATGATACAAGGTGGTATAATGTACACCTCATGTCATTATTTGCAGTACATGAATCAGAGCTACTAACCATAGTACAGAAACTGAAAAATAAAAGGACAACAGGGGTAGATAACATCTCTGTTTTTACACTGAAAGAAATAATAGTGTGAAAGGAAATGTAACCCACATGATCAATTAATCATTAACAACTAGAATTTTAACAGTCTATCTAAAACTTGTAGGAATCTTCCCACTCTTCAAGAAACAAGCTCCTGAAAAGTACCTGTATTTTTAAAGGCCAGTTTTGCTACTGTCATTTTTTCAGAACTATAGGATCTGAACTGCCCAGATAGCTATGTGTGTTAAAGCGTCTGCTTCCATGACCGAGAGGTGCGATGGTCTCAGTTAGAATCTGCCCATTGGATTAACAATGAGGGCCACTTTGCTGGCCAGCATGGATTTAATTGCTTATTTATTTACCTTTATTCACCCAGAGTCATCTCACAGTGGTGTAGGATTTGTCAGGGTAATACACTGCAAATCAGAAGATCAAAAAATATAACTTGCAGAATACATAACATGCTTAACGAAGATAGGACAGGTGATTGGCGATGACCTAGGTGAAGAACCCATCTGAGCCTTAGCCTAAGTGATTTAGGAAAGCCGAAATCAGGATGGCTGGACAGAGCAACTCAATCCTCCCAAATATTAGGTCAGTTTCTTAACAGCTGTTCTACCTCATTCAGTTGGTCCATATTGTACACTGCTGTCAGATTACATGCACTTTTTTTCTGATAACTCATTGCATAGAATACAGCCTTGCTCTTTTTTACTGTATACGCTAAGTACACCTGTTGGTGACTCCTGGACTGTGAAGACCCTGCTATGCCCTGTAGAACCCATTCCAGTCTTACCAGAAAAAATATCTTGCTTCCTGGATGGTTTCATACACTTCGCTCAGTACACCCGAAAAACTGAGTCAGCATCGCCCACAATGAGTGAGGTGTGGAACTCAGGAGAATGACGAGACATTACTATCATGCATCCAGAGTAAGACTGGAACCTTTCATTTGCTTCGCCCCATATATGTAGTGCTTCTGGTTTGTTTAGTAGTATTTTTTGACCGAGAGTGTCAAAAGCCTTGGATAAGTCTAACAAAATGCCAGTAACGCAATCATCCTTGCCAGGGGCTTCAAGTACCACTTTTGTGAACTCTGTGATGGCCATATTGAACTTCTCCCACTTCGGAAATGAAACTGGGGCTTTGTTAAAAATGTTGTATTTCTTCACATAACTTATTAGTCTCTCTTTCATAACTGAGTCAGTTATTTTTAAGAATGCAGACAGTAGCGATACTGGCCATAGTTTTCAGTGCTTTTTGCATTACTTTTCTTTAGTAAGGGCATGAATGGTGCATGCTTCAGCTACTCTGGGAAAATACGTGAACTAAAGGACTCATGTATCAAGTTTGTTATCAGGGCTTTTGTGCTACTATGCGTGCATTCAGGAGAGTGGGGGGGGGGGGGGGGGGAGAGAGAGAGAGAGAGAGAGAGAGAGAGAGAGAGAGAGAGAGAGAGAGAGAGGAATCTCATATGTGCCTTTTGATTGTTGTGTTGTTTATTTATTTGTTGTTAGTCAAGATTTTGAAATAGGCAATTTAAAAGTCAGCTTGTGCATCGTTTTCAACAGTTTACTATCTTATTACTAGAAATTTACTTTACAACTGTCAGATTGATGTGTTGCACTTGGAACTGGTACGTAACACTGCAATGAGGTGACAGGTCATGGGATACCTTCCAATATCGTGTCAGCCCTCCTTTTGTCGAGCATAGTGCAGCAGCTTGACACAGCATGGACTAAAGCCATTGGAAGCCCCTGAAGAAATATTGAGCCATGGTGGCTCTATAGTCATCCATAATTGTGAAAATGCTGCCAGCGAAGGATTTTGTGCATGTGCAGGCCTCTCGATTATGGCCTATAAATCAGGGAGGTCCAAGATTTTGGCTCATGGGCTGTGCCAGTTCCCAAGTGCCAAAGCGCTCAGCCTGGCTTCACATTTCCGCACTGCCACGTGTACTGGTTGTTACCTATCTCATTTCTTGATAACTGAATGATGTGGAATCTTTCGCGGTATATTGTGGTAGGACCACATTCGCACCATGTGTATGTAATTGAGAATAGTATGAGTAGTTCCAGCACAATTTCAGCAAGGCTTATTTATTAGTAGCTGCTGAGAAGTTTTGTCTGCAAAATCATTACTCTAACAAGCATGGTCTGGGTTTTCTTCTTGTTTGAAATAAACACTACCGGATTCGAATTACTTTCGGCTAAAATTAATATTTATTCGTACTTTTTGTTTAGTCACTACAATATTTTCACTACGAACATTGATACTCTAAAAATGCATTATACTGTACTGGTCACGTAAACACGTCCATGTCCCTCCAATACTGACAAAGAAGTGGCGGGCAAGCCAACATGTGCCCAGAAGTTGCAGACATTCCTGCATTCCAGATTCTTTGGTCTCCTGACTCCAAAGACACATATAAATAAATACATATAAATATACAACATTTAACATCTCAAACAAATCCATTATTTATCATAAAAGAAAATATTCATAAATAAATAAATTGAATACATTGTATGGCAACATAATGAAGTTACCTTAACTCTTTAGTGTGGGCATCGTATTTTTCACATGAGATAAACTTTATCTCCGACAGTTAATTACATTACACACGCCACACTGTCTGAACACGTGGAGGGGAAGAGGGGAAAACAGCGAACACGTCACATTTGAATGGCTCTACAGTCATACTGGATATGGCTTGGTTTTATATTTCATGTTTCTCAGTAATGTAGATCACAAACAAAAGAATTTTTCAGTATTAATTAATTATTCTTATCACGCTGAAAACATAATTTCTATCTGGTATGAGCTCTGGGCATATGGACAGATACAGAAAATTTCACAGAGTTTTATATTTAAGTTGCCACATAATCATGACTTATTTAGTTTCATAATTGACAAAGGGTCTTTCACACATATATGTCACTCGAAATATTGTAGCACATTTGCAACCTCATTATGGTGACTCGGAAAATCTACCTGATGTAGACATCATGGAAAATTTTTATGCAAGATTTGTAATTAATGCTGGAATTATCTTGCAGGTCAGTCAGTTACATCTGCAGATGCAGAAGCACACTTGCAACTGAAATGGCAGACCATCTTGAGGTGCCCTGCTAAACCCACAGGACAGGACAGGTAGTTGGAATTGTGAAAAGGGGCCAAAATGAGCGGCTGTTAGTTACACTCGAACACACATAACTTTATTTATTTGACCAACCATTACTGCCCAGCATTTGATTATCTCTGGTTGCTCTTCAACATCGATGATGACAAATGGCGGAGGGTGTGTGCGTGAATTCTGAAAAACCCGACACCAGTACTTTGGAATTTGACGTTCCTGAGTTTGGTCTATGGTACCATTATTTATATCACATTCGAGATACGAATGACCTCTTATGGGGAATGTCGTCTTTACATAGTTGAATCACTTTTCTGTATGGACCAGATGGTGAAGGAATCCGAACACAGTAGCATTCTTGTTTGCCCTCCGCGGGAGTCACAGATGATCTCCAGATGTCAGACATCTGGATTTAGAAAATTTTGTACAAAATGATGAAGGAACGATGAAACCTCGTCTGCTCCTTTTCGGCCTGTGCTCTCTGGATGCATGTAAAAATAGCTGCCCCCTGTCGCCAAAACATGAACATTGAATATAAATACAGAAAGCTGTTGTTTATTATAAACTTCATTTGTCTTTATATTTGGACAAGGAAAGTTTTTGCTATAGTCCATTGTAATTGCAACCTTTCATGGATTTTTTGACGTTTCATCTTTGCCTATTTTTTCTTGTCATAGAACACTTTTTGTGGTCTGAGATGCAATTCATGGGCTATTTCAATGGATCAAAGTTCAGAATGAAATCTTTCTTTATTTTCGACAGATGATGTTAAAGTCAGTTCCTTCTCAAAAATTTTCTTCTTGGCTAGATGTTCATCACAGGAGCCACAAGTATCAGATCATGGATATCCAAAACTTACATTGAAATCTGAACTGAATATAGTGTGGTATGTTTCATATGACACGTTCTGATCCTGAAACTTCACGTTCTGATCCTGAAACTTCTCCTTAAACATATGGAACATTTTTTTAATAGTCAAAGATTCTGGTAGGTAAATTTTTTCTGACGTCATCAAACTGTAGTGGCTGTTGCGACCTTTAAATGCTTTTTGTGCCCTCTTATTATTGCACGTGTTTCATCTTTCAAATGCTGTGGGCAGGATCTGTGTTTCTCTCGGCTGTCCCTTAGTGGTTGGTCTCCAGATTTAAGTTTCTTCAATAAATGATCTATCTTGTCCTTCTTTATTCCATGTAATAACATAAATGCTTGCTTGCACACATGTACTTCTTGGACTCTTCCTTAATGGCAATACCAACACTGAATTTATATGGTGCATCACGAAACTTTGCCTCCTGCTCTTCTCTTCTAGGACGCCTGTGCTGTACAGCGACCACCGTGATTAAACCACTTAAATAGAGGTTTATTTCATCATGATTGTGAAAGTGGTTCATGTTATTAATAATATTCCCTTTATTTTCATCATTGACAATACCAAAAAAAATTTTTTTTGCACTTACATGGTTCTCCTGTTTCATGTGACTGAAATCTTAAATGTTTGGAGACATCTCTAACGCGACCATGCTTCTTCCTTTTCTTCGTCAGCTTCTTTGGTGGCATTCTATAGTTTTCTTCGCAAGTAGATGAGTCACTGTCTTCTTGATTCATTTTACACTGGCAGAATACAATGCTAGATCTAACTTCCTTCACAAACTCCACAATCCCCCTGCGGGTCCGGGGTAAGAATAGGCAAGAGGTATTCCTGCCTGTCGTAAGAGGCGACTAAAAGGGAGTCTCTCCCCCTCAAGGGGGTCGTTTGCGCCTGCGTCCAGAAACGGACAGTTCAACAACTTACATTTGTGGTCATTTTGGTTTTTCGCTTGTACTGGTTTCTTCCTTCCTTTGTTTGTTTCCTTTCTTTGAGCTTCTCCCTCTCTCACTTTCTTCCTTACTTTTTAGCTTGCCTTCTTCTCCTTGCCTTCTTGTCCACAATATGGTCTCCGCCTCGGCATTTGAGACAGTCTATCCTTTCTCTCCCTCTTTCCCCTTTTTTCCTATTCTTCTTTCCTCCCTGTGCATGCCTGAAGGCCGACCCATGCATTCGCACGTGTAGCTGGTGACGGGATAAAGCGTAATCCCCCGCCCTGGGTAGACAAGTAGGGCCCGTGCGTACCCCCTGGTAAAGGCCAGGCCCGGGGAGGGGTGATTGACCGAGCTGACACCTTTCGACCATGCCGTCTGGTCCCTCTGTCCGTTTCTCGGGAGGTGTGACCTGAGGTGCAAACATTCACGTAAGGTGGGAGCGCCCCCTGAGAGGGTCCCCACAAGGAAGGAGTGCACCATCGGAGCCGCTGCCAATCGTGGGGGATTCATCCGCAATGGATTTCTCTTCTTCTTCTCTCTTGACTTCTGCCCAAAAACGGAAACTTGACCAGCCGCCAGTGACAAAAGTACTGCCGCCTGCCCCAAAGTTCCTCGTAGTTTCTGAGGACAGAAAGGGTTTTTCATTTGTCAACCATTTCATTATTCAGAAGGGTGTAGATGCCATAGCCAGACCTGTCAAGTCTTGTACCAGGATGTGTTACGGTAACTTGTTGTTGGAAACTGAGAGCGCCTTTCAGGCGCAAAAACACCTTCGGGCCACACTCCTGTACACGTTTTCTGTCTGGGTGGAGGCTCACCACACTCTGAATTCATCACGTGGTGTGGTATATACTAGATCACTCGACGGATTGACTGACGAGGTAATTCAGTCTTTCCTCGCTGAGCAGGGTGTCATGGCTGTCCTTAGGGTCATGAAAAAGGTTGACAATGACCTTGTACCGACCCGGACACTTTTCTTGACCTTTGATAGTGTTCAGCTGCCGTTGCTCATCAAAGCGGGCTATGAGGTTATTTCTGTTCGCCCCTATGTCCCGACACCTACGTGCTGCTACCAGTGTCAGCGTTGTAACCACACCCACCAGTCTTGTTCTAATGCGGCTAAATGTGTCACTTGTGGCAGGGCCGCCCATGAGGGTACTGTCCACCTCCGTCTCCTCATTGCGTGTACTGTCAGGGTGACCATGCAGTGTCCTCTCGCGACTGTCCCGTCTACAAGGATGAACACTGTATACTGGAAATTCAGGTCAAAGAGAATGTGTTCACCTCAGCTGCTTGCAAGCTTATTGCTAGTAGGAAGCCCATGCTGCTCCCAGCGGGGATATACAGTACCGTCCTTGCCTCTATTCGGCCTACCAGGGAGGTATCGACGCAGACATGCGATCTGACCTTTAGCGCTACGGTCGTCTGTTCGGCCAGTGCTAAGATTGCCCGGTCAATGTCTCCTCTTCCTCCCGTCACCCCTAAGACACAAGCACCTTCATCAGTTTCTGCCAAGACTAAGACCCAGAAGTCAGATGCATGGGTCTTCAAGAAGGAACTGTCCCGTGATCACTTCTTACGTGCTCTGACCTCCTAGCCATCGACCAGTACTTCGACTAAACGACATTACAAGAAGGTTCATAGGAAAAAAAGTTCTCCTTCTCCACGGTGGCACGTTTCTTCTCGCGCTCCACCCAGCGGTTGCCGCCCCAGGCCATCATCTTTTTTGCCTGGCCGCACCGCTGGTAGCTGAACATCTGGCCGTTCACTGGCGGAGGACGCTCCCCCTCCTGACCATCTTAACATGGTGGCCGACGAACCTATTGAAAAAATGTACGATGGCTCTGCACCTGTTGATAGTGGCAGCAGTGCTTGCTCGAAGCCGGGCCCTCAGCGGCCTTCGAGGTGACCCCTTCTTGCTTCTCCTTTTTCTTTTTCTTCTCACGATGGCACTTCTCCATTGGAATATTCGCGGCATTCGCTCCAACCAAGAGGACTTAAAGTTGCTGCTATGCTTGCACTGTCCGCTCGTAGTAGTTCTCCAGGAAACGAAACTACGCCCATGTGATCGTATTGACTTGTCACACTAAACCTCTGTGCGTTTTGACCTACTCCGTGTGGCTGGTATTCCAGCTCATAGAGGGGCTATGTTGCTGGTCCGGGATGATATCTACTACGACCCCATCATATTGCATACCGATCTGCAGGCAGTTGCCATCCGAATTACTCTCTCCACTTTCACATTTTCCATTTGTACCGTTTACACTCCATCGTCGTCTGCCGTTACTAGGGCAGACGTGATGCAAATTATTGCTCAGCTACCTGCACCATTTTTGTTGACTAGAGACTTCAATGCCCACCATCCCCTTTGGGGCTCTCAAGCATCCTGCCCGAGAGGCTCCCTGTTAGCAGACCTTTTCAACCACCTCAATCTTGTCTGCCTCAATACTGGCGCCCCTACTTTTCTTTCGGACACAACTCACTCCTGTTCCCATTTAGACCTCTCTATATGTACTATCCAACTTGCACGTCGGTTTGAGTGGTACGCTCTTTCTGATACGTATTCGAGCGACCACTTCCCTTGTGTTATTCATCTCCTTCATCATACACCATCTCCATGCTCAACTAATTGGAACATCTCCAACGCAGACTGAGGGCTCTTCTCTTCCAGGGCGACGTTTCGGAATCAAAACTTCGCAAGCTGCGATAGTCAGGTCGCACAACTCACGGAAGTCATTCTCACCGCTGTTGAATATTCCATCCTTCATACTACTTCTTCTCCACGTCACGTACTGGTCCCCTGGTGGACCGCAGCATGTAGAGATGCTATATGTGCTCGTCAACGTACTTTACGCACCTTTCAACGCCTTCCTATGATGGCGAATTGTATTAATTATAAACGATTACGTGCGCAGTGTCGTCGTGTTATTAAAGAAAGCAAGAAAGCCAGCTGGGCTGCTTTCACAAGCTCCTTCAACAGTTTCACTCCTTCTTCTGTTGTCTGGGGTTGCCTGCGCCGACGTCTTGCGATCGGAGAGTTCTATACTAGTCCCGTCGAGAGTCTTCATGCTGAAGCCGGTGAATTGCCACTAACCTACCGGCGCGATATACTGCTTTGTCGGTATGCCTGTCAGCTATTGTCAGTGCCCGACCACCCGTCTTATCGTTCCTTTTTTGACGACTCTCTTGAGCGTCAATATGGGTTGTATGTATCTGCCCTGCTACTCCCTGGAGTTCGCTTTCGTCGCCTCCTTCAGCACCTTGATTTTTCACTCCCTGCAACCTTTCGAGTGGGCGAGAGCCAAATGCCACCTTGGCTCCAGGCTCAGGTTCGCGTTCACCTTGACCTCAGCTTGCTCTCAAAGGAGGTTACCCGGCTTCGGTGTACCGCTCGCGGTTTGTCAAACTTCATTCGAAGTTCATTAATACGATCTTCATTTATACAGATGGCTCCAAGACCAATGATGGTGTCGGGTGTTCTTTTATTGTCGGGGCACACAGTATCAAATACCGGCTCCATGACCATTGTTTGGTCTTCACAGTTGAGCTCTTTGCCCTCTACCAGGCTGTTCTTTACATCCGCCGCTGCTGACATTCTGCTTATGTCATCTGCTCTGATTCCCTGAGCGCCATCCAGTGCCTCAGTGATCCGTATCCAGTTCACCCTTTCGTGCACCGGATCCAACGGTCTCTTCAGCAGTTGGTGGACGATGCTTCTCCGGTTACCTTTATGTGGGTTCCTGGTCATGTCGATATCCCTGGGAATGAAGCTGCAGATGCCGCGGTCCAGGCTGCGGTCCTCCAGCCTCGGACAGCTTCTTGTTGTGTGCCTTGATCTGATTTTAGCAGGGTCATTTGTCAGCGCATTTTATCGCTGTGGCATGCCAATTGGTCTACACTTACTGAAAACAAGCTTCGGGCCTTGAAACCTCTCCCCACGGCTTGGACGACATCTTCTCACCCCTCTCGGCAGGAGGAGGTCATTTTGGCCTGGTTACAGATTGGACACTGCCGGTTTAGCCACCGCCATCTGCTGACGGCTGCGACGGCGCCGTTCCGCCAGTGTGGGCAACTGCTGACGGTATGCCACATTTTAACGTCCTGCCCGAATTTTAATACACTGCGCATTGATCTTAACCTGCCATGTACTCTGGATGAAATTTTAGCGGATGACCCAGGAGCAGCTGCTTGCGTTCTTCGTTTTATCCACTTGACAAACCTGTCTAAGGACATTTGATTATGCTGTTTTCTTTTAGTCCCTTGTCTGTTAATGTGCCTTTTGTAGTGTTGTCCTTTTTAGTTGCTGTTTTAACCTTGTGCCTTGCAGTACATTCATAACTTAGTCTGGGCGCTAATGACCACTGTAGTTGTGCGCAAAAAAAAAAAAAAAAAAAAAAAAAAAAAGCACAAAGCCAACAACAATGGTCAACGTATACACAATAATGACTGTGGCAACAATGATAAAACAACAACAACATTAGTGAAAACAGACCTGTGCAACCTGGGAATCATTAAATCATAAAATTTTATCGTTGCGTTCTCTGGACTTGTCAGGATATTCCCCTTGTTTTGCGTGGACTTACAGTGTTTTTCGCCTGCACATGCTTACAACATATCAGAATATCTCTTGACTCATCTGGTTTTTGACTAGTTCTGTAAAACCAGCTAAAACTACACTGGCTGGTCTATTAAACTAGGGGGAAAAAAACAGAAATTTTCGACTTATCAGGTTTTTCCCTTGGACTCTTCAAATTTAAACAACAAAGACTTATCTTAAATTACACCGAAGGCCCCAAATAATCTAATACTTCACAAGAAAGGAACTTTAATTTTAAAAGCGGCTGAAGGCCCATGACTTAAAACACCACTAAAAACAATTCAACTTCAATTCAAAACCATCGGCTAGGAGCCATAAAAATACACACAACAGAAAATAAGAAAAGGCGATGCAGCTAACGGCGCTCAGAAGTTTTGGGGGTCAGCCAGCACTTGAAATACTAAGTATCACTTAGGTGAGACAGGCATTCGGCCCAACCATTCTCGATCCGACGACAACCCAACCGACAGACAGTCAACGGACCCATTGACAAAGTCACTTGCACTCCACTTGACCAGCACACATCCGGGAGTTTAAATGCAAAAGGTAAAAAAGGCATGGACGCCCACAACCGAGCATACATTAAGCTTTCAAACTACATACTGTGCTGGACAACACAGTGAGGAAAAGACACTGCCTGAATTTACGTCAACGGCCAGGGCAGATAACCAGAACGTTAACGGTCACAAGGCAGAAAATTCCGCTGGTGCACTTCAATTGCAAATAACCAAATACAGTCAGACTCCACCAGACGGTGGCTAAACCTGCGCCAACTCGAACACACACGTTGTTGCTCGCGGGAATGTCCCAACAGCCAACAACGAGAACCAGACGGCACAGCCTGACTATTCTTGACTTGCTGATAAATTAAATCCAAACTCAACTTTTGTGCCCAGGGTCGGTGACCCACGGACCTCGTAGCAGTGGGAACGGCCCTACACAGATTGACACTGTGTAGAGACTGCCAGCGGGCCCAGACAAACTATGCTCCACAGAGATTTCCTCACTACTCCACGCCAACCAACCGACTGCCACACGTCAGCACGGAGACAGCACTAAAATAACTACCGTATTTACTCGAATCTAAGCCGCACTTTTTTTCCGGTTTTCGTTATCCAAAAAACCGCCTGCGGCTTAGAATCGAGTGCAAAGCAAGCGGAAGTTATGAAAAATATTGGTACGTGCCGCCACAACTAACTTCTGCCGTCGAATATATGTAGCGCTACGCACGCATGCTCTGTAGGCACAAAGATAAATACTGGCGGCAAAACCTCTGCGTCAGTAAATAAATTTAAAAAAAAAAGTGGAAGACGAGTTTTTTTTCTCCGCCGCGAGTTTCGACCACTGCATTTTCATACATTATCCAACGAAGTAAATACAAATTCCGTATTGTTCATCTTCGAATGTAGCACAATTTCAGTGTACTACGAAAATCTGACTGGCAAGACTGTTTGGGATGTTTGTCAATATGGCCAACTCTACGTTCTGAATTTTTTCCTATCTGTGAGAAGAGATGGTTGCTAATAGGAACCTGATGAAATTTGAATCACATACAGTATTCTCTTCACCATAAGAATAATACGGATATAAACATTTTGCCATGTATTCTTTCGTGTTTGCTGCTCTCTCATTTAAATCCTGTCTGCCTAATAAACTACGAAACTAGAGTGAGACAACAGCAAACGCGGAAGAATATACGTATCGTGTCATGTTTATATTCGTATTATTCTTATGCCTAACAGCGATACAGTCAGAAATGAAGCACGGCAAGTGACTAGATTTTTAAATCTAAGATGACTCTAATTTCTGTGCAGAATTTGATGTAATAAAGAAGCGGCCGCAAAGATTTTGAAACGGAGAAAAATTTTCGCCTAACTCTCGTTCAGAACATGTTCTATCATACGCAGTCTATTATTTGATTCTTGTTGATCATTATCAAAGAAAGCAGCAGTGTAAGTAACAACAAATAGCAGTCTCTTGCCATTGTTTCGCTAATGAGACGATTCCTCACTTTTTCTTTTAATTGTACGTGGCGGTAGCGCGCACAAAAGGAAGCCATGCCGTGAGCCGCGACAGGCCGTAAACACGCACTATCAGAATGCGACAAACAATGCATGACAGTGCAGTAATGCATTTTCAGCTTAAGAGTGACGCAAATACCTATAACAAAGAAAACGGCACTTGTCAGCTCAAAGCAAAATAAGCAATCGATTCAAACCAGACGAAGCACGTGAAAAAGGAAGGGCACCCGTATAAATACGGACGGAGCGCCTGACGCATAGCAATGGCTACGTAGTAAAGCTTAACTGCTAAGCTTACGACTCGAACCAAACTACTGTAGCAGTATCGTCATTCATTCGACCTAAATTGTGTCTCATATTACAATGGACCAACTTTGTTTCAATTTGGAGGTGTGGCCTAAAACGTTTCTCTCCCCTTGAATTTCGAGTCTCAAATTTCAGGTGCGGCTTAGATTCGGGAAATTTTTTTTCCCTTTATTTCGAGTCTCATTTTTCAGGTGCGGCTTAGATTCGAGTGCGGCTTAGATTCGAGTAAATACGGTAAGCAGTTGATATCACAAGCTACACACAGTTTCACGAACACTTGCACGAAGGACTAGACAATACTAATGGCAGTGACTGTGCAATAACAAGGACGAATCAAGAGGCGGCACATGCTGCCAACCCATAAGCGATCGCCGGCCAACATACACGTCGTCCGACAAGACGACCGACCAATGACCGACCGAGGTGGTCCGCACTCAAGTGATATGCATTGGCAACCGGACCTCACTGCAGTCACACCCTGCCTGAACTTCTGCCGTGTCCTAAATCAAACACTGCCAGGTCAGAACTGCACTGCTAGCGCCTCCCAAATCACTGGCAGATCCGAACTAACCTCAAACCCACGACAACCGGGAAGTAATAGCAGTCAGCAAAGATAATACGCCAGGGTTTATATCGATAAGCACCGTTGCTGCCGCTCACGGGCAGGCAAGGCGGCAACACAGTGGCACCGGTAACTGAAATTAACATAACGAGGTGGTAGTACAATAAAAACAGGATGTCAAATGAGATATGGCAAGAACACGAGGCATGCACGACTCATCTCTCAAAAACATCTCAAAAACAGATGTAAGATTGACAGTGTCCTCATAACCGTTATAAAACTATCATTGTAATTCTTGCAAGGTCACAGTGAATTCTTCAGACTTTACACTTTCTTTAACGCTAGTGAGCTTATGGAACTGGATTGTCTGTGTCAGAATGAGTCCCTTCTATGGCTAAATTTTCTTTTTAAATGCAATCCATTCCTGATGTTCTAATTTTCGATCCTGCACTCCTTTTTCCATCATCAATATGATGCAAAAAATCATTTCTGGTGTATCCATTGACTTAACCCGCATACTTTACAGTAATATATGAAGTCTCTGTGCTCTTCATTCATTTCCATTTTGAGAGCTGTTGCAACTGAAAATGGAATAATTAGTGTGACATAGAAATTTTACTATTTGTACTGCCAGTTTCTTCAAGTGCTCCATGTCTGCAAATGTACCAGAAAGGGCTTCTTGATGTACAGAACAATGAATCATGTCTGTCAATTATTGTAATTTTTTTCTCGTTCATCACCACCTAAAAGTTTAAATTCATTCTGCGTGGTATTATAATTTCTTTCATAGCAAACAAGCAGTGCCTGTCTCTTGTGCGAATTGAGAATTCTCATCTCTCTCTCTTCTGCCATTCCCATTAATTTTAAAGGATTGTGATGATAGATCATTAGGCTGCCCCCTTTTGTGCAAATAGCCACTGTACAGGTTAATGTCCTTCATACCACAAACAAATAGCGAAGGGTAAACAGCACGGACACCACGATTCTGTTGAACTCAGTTGTGCTGACTGCAAAATGCCGCACCGCAATGCTAAACGAAATGTCGCGCTGCTCTGAGTACCTCCGAGAAAAAAGGACCGAGCAAAGCTGAGTGACAGGCCGGGCCTCAGCTGCACACCGCCCGCAATACTGCACACGTGAAGTCTTGCCACGGCCGGCAGCACTATAAAATATTTGATGGGATTCATGTTGGGTGATTTGGGTGACCAAATCTTTTGCTCGAATTGTCCAGAATGTTCTTCAAACCAGTCACGAACAATTGTGACCCAGTGACGTGGCGGATTGGAATCCATAGGGATGATGAAGTCCACGAATATCTGTAAATCCCAAGTAGCTGAACATAACATCTACCAGTCATTTGGACCAGAGGACCCACTCCATTCCATGGAATCATAGCCCACGCCATTGTGGAGCCACCACCAGCTTGCTCAGTGGTTGTTGACAACTAGGACTGTGATCTGTGCCACATCGAACCCTACACTAGGCTCTTTCCAACTGAAATCAGGACTCATCTGACCAGGCCTCGATTGTCCAGTCGTCTGCAGCCCGACCGATATAGTCACGAGTCCAGGTGAGGCACTTCAGCAATGTCATGCTGTAGCAAATGCACTTCCATTTGTTGTCTTTTGCTGTAGTCCATTAATGCTAAATTTCACTACACTGTCCTAATGGATACATTTTTTGTCCGTTCCACAATGATGTCTGCAGTTATTTCACGCAGTGTTTCTTGTCTCGTAGCACTGACAACTCTACATAAACGCTGCTCCTCTTGCTCGGTAAGTGAAGGCACTGTGTTGTGTGTGGTGAAAGATAGTGCCTAAAATTCGGTACTATTGGCACTGTGGGTCTCAGAATATTGAATTCCCTAATGATTTCTGAAACTGAATGTCCCATTTGTTGAGCTCTAACCACCATTCCGTGTTCAGAGTCTGTTAATTCTGGTAATTTGGCCATAATTATCTTGAAAAACCTTTTCACATGAATCACCCGAATACATATGCCAGCTGTGCGAATGCCCTGCCCATTTATGCCTCCTGTACATGATGCTGCTACCACCTGTATATATGCATATTGCTACACCATGACTTTCGTCACGTGAGTGTACACGCACTATGTACACAAATCTGAAGTTTTTGCATACACTTTTTGACAAATACATAATATTGAATTTTTATTTCCTTCTTAGCTTAATGTTTACAGTAAATGATGGGTTTGAACAATACATGGGGATGAGGAGATTTACAACTATGTACTCCCGAATTTCTTGACACTATAAACATATTTATCAACTTACAATTTATAAAAATGCTTGTTAAAAATAGTAGTAGGTGTCTCTCACTGATGGTGGTAGCCTGTTGTATAGTTTCATTCTAATGTGTGTGAAACTAGTACTGTAGATCATGGACAGTCTTGTAAATTTTACATTTAGATTATTTCTATTTCTAGTTTCATGGGAATTGATACCTGTTATGCAAGGTAACATATTTTGTGTGGAAATAACACATTTTAATATAAAAGGAGGATAGAGGCAAGATGTTTAGATCTTAAGAATTTCTGTAAATTAACAGTAACATATGTATTACTGTTGCTCTTTATAGTGCTCTCGCTCACCTTTCCTCCTGCCCTGGGGAGTCATTTGTCGTATGCAGTGACTCCCTGAGTGGATTTGCAAGCACTCGACCAGTGTTTTTCTCCGGACCCTTTTGTGCGCGGTATTCGAGATGCTGTTTTTGCTCTCGCCGAGTGTAGTCGTTCAGCGATGTTTGTGTGGACCCCGGGCCACATCGGCATTCCAGGAAACGAACGTGTCGATCGGTTGGCCAAACAGGCCACCACTTTGCCACCCCTGGAGCTTGGTCTCGTGGAAAGAGACCTCCGGTCAGCCCTACATTGCAAGGTCTGCGATGTCTGGAGCTCTGAATGCTCTGTCTTGACTAAGCCAAATAAGCTCTGCATGGTAAAGTCTTCCACAGCCGTATGGAACTCATCCTTGAGGAGCACGCGTAGGGACTCAGTTGTTCTCTGCCGTCTCCGAATTTGACATACACGGTTGACCCACAGCTATCTCCTTCGCCGTGAGAACCCGCCCAAGTGTCACTGTGATGCAGGGCTGACAGTGGTCCATCTTCTGATGGACTGCCCCCTTTTATCCCCATTGCGGCAGTCCTTTAATTTACCAGCTGCACTTCCTTTAATTCTAGGTGATGATGCCTCTATAGTTGACTCAGTTTTACATTTTATCTGTGCAGCTGGGTTTTATCACTGACTCTAGTGTGGGCGCTCTCGCACGATTTCTCAGGCTACACCCACTCCAGCGACTTTTAATTGTGACGTGGATACCAAAATAGTGTCCTTTATGGTAACAAGTTGTGTTGGTACCTCTATCAATGCTTTCCAGCTGGAGGTTCTTCGTTTGTAGTTGTGTGGTTGACCTTTTACCTGATCCATCAACCACTGTAGTCTGTTTTACTCTAGTCAACTATTTGCTCTAGTTTGTGTTATTGCGGTGTTCATTTTAGCTCTGTACCCCTTGGTGTTCCCTCCCTGTGGGTGCAGAGGTTACACTTTTACTGTATAGGCCTTTTACAAGTATGTCCATTTGGAACAGGGGACTGATGACCTCGATGTTTAGCCCCCATCAAACCCCACAACCAACCAACCAATATGTATTACTTCCAGTGTAACCACAAGCCTATCCCACCTGTGCTAAGTAACTATTGATGTAAGTAACTTATAAAAAAAGCTTGCCCTATACAGCATAAACCACATTAGCCAGAATAGAGCAGAACCACAATGATCAAATATGAAACCAGAAGCCTTAAAAGTTAAATAAATTTTTAAAAAATTCTTTGTATAACAGATAACTATTGGGATGGATCTATGGGCACGAAGAACTTAAGTGGGAATTTTTAGACTGTCGCACTCATGAAATCACGAAGGAAACGTTCTTAATTTGCAGAGCACATAAAGGTTAGCGAGTCTGTTGAACCAACAATAGATTCGTTATAAATCCTTCACATGACACCTAAGGGTAGAAAGTTAACTGTACTAAAGCCTGAGCACCTTATACTGAGAATAAAATTTTTTACGACATTACAGTGACAGCTTTACAAAAATTTCATTAAGAGGTTCCTCTGTGGCTGTGTAACCACCAGCACGACTGCTGTTTGTCATTCAGTGTAATTCATACATTGATGTCAACTTAGTGAAATTCTGAAGATGTGCTACTAATGCAAAACACATCAGTTTTAAAATAAAATACATGCAATAGAGACTACCTTTTTATTTGAAAATGCTCAAGATAGTTTTGTACATTAGCGCACATTGTGGCTGCTCCAAGTCATTTGGGATTCTGGTGCCCCACCAGATAATTACTGATAGAAAGTAATTATTTAAATTCTGTCTCTGCTGATTTTGAGAACATACACTTTGTTTTTCATACCTTACTAAGGAAACAGGGTGGAACGTTCAGAAATGTTATATGCGAGTGCAGGCTTTCTCAGCGAATTTCATATATGAAGTCTTCACGGGTTGTCAGCCGAGTAGCATCGTTGTCTCCTAGCAACGTTCAATGGAATACGTCTCAATCATCTTCAGGCGAAGTGTCGGGATATCATCGGTCGCAGGCTTCTATCTTTGTTGGCTCGCTCTCCGCTTGCTGCGGCCGGCCAATCACGCGCCCGCGGAATCGCCCGATGTGCCTGGATCGGCCGGTGGTGGGGGGAACGTGTGCGCGGGGTTAGAGTCCCGGTGTCCGTCTCTGTCTGCTCCATCCGCGGCCCTTGGTGGAACGGAACGTTCTTCTCTGATTTTCCTGATTGCAGGCTCCCAGGCTGTACTGAGATGGTAGCCACTGTCGAGGTTGGTTAGGTTGTCGTGTAACTGTATTTCTATGGACTCTTTGATTACTGAGTCCCAAAACCCGTTTGTACTGCATATTTCCTTTGTGTCCTCAAAATCGAAGGTGTGCTTCTCGTAAATACAATGTTCCGCCACAGCAGATTTGTTGGTCTGACCTAAGCATACATGCCTAATGTGTTCACTGCGTTACTGTGAGATGCCCTATATAATGTCCTATATAATGCATCCCACATCCGCATCTGATCTTGTACACACCTGGTGCCGTCAGTCCTAGTGGAACTTTGGATGAACCAAGAAGGTCTTTGATTTTTCCTGCTGCGCGGAAAATGGCCTTCACTTTATGTTTCTTGAGAATTCTCGCGATCGTGGATGTCGGAGGACCCATGTATGGCAAGAACGCACAGCCCATTGCTTCCGTCTTCATCCGGTCTCTCTTCTCTCTTCTTGTGTTCGATCTTCAGAGTTCTCCTTATTTGTGTCTCATTGTATCCATTTTTCTTGAAGGTGTCCTTTAGGTGTTGCAATTCTCCTGGCAAACTTTCCTTATCGCAGATGAACCTGGTCCTGTACACTAAGGTGTTGAGTACAGCATTGCGTTGCGCAGGGTGGTGGTGGCAGGTATTGGCGTTAAGATAGAGGTCCGTGTGTGTTTTCTTTCTATACACTGTGTGTCCCAGCATGCCATTCATGTTTCTTGTGATCAGGATATCCAGAAAGGGTAAGCTTCTGTTCTCTTCTATCTCAATGGTAAATTTGATATTTCCATGTATGCTATTGAGGTGTTGATGGAACTCAAGCAGTTTGTCCCTGACATGTGGCCAAACTACAACGGTATCGTCAACATACCCGTAGAAGGCTTTTGGCTTGTGTTTAGCTGTGTCCAGTGCTTGCTTTTCGAAGTGTTCCACGTATAGGTCGGCTATGCCTGGTGCTAGGGGGGAGCCCATAGCTACACCATCTATCTGTTCGTAGAACTCCCCACCACACTTGAATTAGGTGGTGGTTAGTGTTATATCCTAGCCTGTGATGCCAACCGAGCCCACTGCCAAAAGGTTGGCAGCATCAAAGTCCGGACGCCGTCCGCATAAGCAGCGCCAGCGATACAGGAAATCGCCGCACGTCTGCGCACGCCACCGCTGGCGTCTGGCTTCTTAAGCGCTGGAGTCGCGAGCGCTAGGACAGTTCTGTATTCGCCGCTCAGTGGTATACTCGCCACCGATTTGTGTACTTGCTAGTCAGTTGTGTGTTCATCGCAGCAGAGTTGTTGTTTGTCGTCAGCCGACGCTGACCTAGCCGCTCCGACTCGAACTAGACAGATTTCTGTAGACACGGAGTTCACTACTGTGTTTCTGTATCTTCGTTAATAAAGATAAGTACCGACTTTTATTTAATCAGAGTGTTTGGGTTTTCATCTTTCTGTTCACTGTTCCAGCGGACCGGTCGGCCCGCTATTAAAAGTGTGGTGGTGACTTCGTAAGCTGTTTCTCCAGCGAAGTGTTTGTCGCTACGAACGCCGCCACAAAAGTTAGAACATGGCGAAAGAGCTTGATGATATCCTCCTCAAAGTGTTCTCCGAGTAAAACCAGGGAGTCTTCTGTTGGTACTCGTGTGAATAAGGATGTCACATCGAAGCTGACTAGGTGGTCTTCATTTTCCAGCCGCATTCCCTGTAGTACTTTCACAAACTCAGCTGAGTTTTTCACATGGTGTGGACCGTAACCCACCAAGGGTTTTAGCATCTGTGACAAATGCTTAACAATATCATAAGTCGGCAAGTTAATAGTGTTTAAAATAGGTCATAATGGGACACCTTCTTTGTAGACCTTTGGGAGGCCATAGAGATGCGGTGGTGGCGTCTGCCTCGGGTACAGCTTCATGAGTACCACCACATACTTTCATTTTCTGTAATTCTTTCTCTACTGCTGGTGTTGTGCCAATTGGTACACTTCACGGGCTCATAAAAAGTGGTTCATGCAGTTTCCCATATAAAGTACACGGGTAACCTTTTACTCTTCCTGGCACATTACTAAAGACGTCACTGTATTCCCAAAGTAAAGATCTTAATTCCTGTTTTTGATAAGAGCGTATCCTACTTTAGGGTTAAGAAGTTCTACCAACAATGTCTCATTTGTACTGTGGCTGCACACTTCAGACATTGTAGTGCCTAATGCATCGGCCTCTCACTTTACGACCAACCATCACAGGATGCCTGCATCACAGGGTGTATATTCACCAGGAAAACCTATGTTGTCTGTGTTGTCAAAACAATGACTTACCGGCGGTCACAACACAACACACCATCAGGTCTCCACCAGCGGCTGCCAGGGACCGCAACCCATTTGCGGAGCCTGCAGAACAGCTTCACCAGAGGTCGCAGCTAGCCTAGGGACTACTTTGCTATGGCAGGCATGTGATTGCAAATAGATCCGGCAGATACATCTGCCAACAGGCTTTATAAGGCGGTGCTCTGCCGGCAAAAGGCAGTTCGACGCACTGCTCAGAAGGATACAGAGCTGCCGCCTCGACAGCCACAGTCAGCTGCCTCTTCTAGCTGGCCGATCTCTTGGTATAGTCGACAAACCTCTGGACATTGTAGAACTGTTTGCGTTTGCTCCCCATGAAGAGACAGGTCTTTTTTATTATTATTGTTATTTGTCATTCTGTGTTTGTGTCAATCCACAGTTGGGAAAGAGTCGGTTGTTCTTTTGGATATTGTATTATTGTTTCAATATCCACACAATTATTCGCCCACCCACCCACCCCACCCCACTCATGAACCATGGACCTTGCTGTTCGGGTGGGGAGGCTTGCATGCCTCAGTGATACAGATGGATGCACCGTAGGTGCAACCACAACGGAGGGGTATCTGTTGAGAGGCCAGACAAACATGTGGTTCCTGAAAATAGGGGCAGCAGCCTTTTCAGTAGTTGCAGGGGCAACAGTCTGGATGATTGACTGATCTGGCCTTGTAACACTAACCAAAACGGCCTTGCTGTGCTGATACTGCGAACGGCTGAAAGCAAGGGGAAACTACAGCCGTAATTTTTTCCTGAGGGCATGCAACTTTACTGTATGGTTAGATGATGATGGGATCCTCTTGGGTAAAATATTCCGGAGGTAAAATAGTCCCTCATTCGGATCTCCAGGCGGGGACTACTCAAGAGGATGTCGTTATCAGGAAAAAGAAAACTGGCGTTCTACGGATCAGAGCGTGGAATGTCAGATCCCTTAATCGGGCAGGTAGGTTAGAAAATTTAAAAAGGGAAATGGATAGGTTAAAGTTAGATATAGTGGGAATTAGTGAAGTTTGGTGGCAGGAGGAACAAGACTTTTGGTCAGGTGAATACAGGGTTATAAATACAAAATCAAATAGGGGTAATGCAGGAGTAGGTTTAATAATAAATAAAAAAATAGGAGTGCAGGTAAGCTACTACAAACAGCATAGTGAACGCATTATTGCGGCCAAGATAGAAACGAAGCCCACGCCTACTACAGTAGTGTAAGTCTATATGCCAACTACCTCTGCAGATGATGAAGAAATTGATGAAATGTATGATGAGATCAAAGAAATTATTCAGGTAGTGAAGGGAGACAAAAATTTAATAGTCATGGGTTACTGGAATTTGAGAGTAGGAAAAGGGAGAAAAGGAAACATAGTAGGTGAATATGGAATGGGGGTAAGAAATGAAAGAGGAAGCCATCTGGTAGAATTTTGCACAGAGCATAACTTAGTCATAGCTAACACTTGTTTCAAGAATCATAACAGAAGGTTGCATACATGGAACAATCCTGGAGATACTAGGTGTCAGATAGATTTATATAATGGTAAGACAGAGATTTAAGAAACAGGTTTTAAATTGTAACACAGTTCCAGGGGCAGATGTGGACTCTGACCACAATCTATTGCTTAGGAACTGTAGATTAAAACCGAAGAAACTGCAAAAAGATGGGAATTTAAGGAGATGGATAAACTGAAAGAACCAGAGGTTGTAGAGAGTTTCAGGGAGATCATAAGGGGACAATTGACAGGAAACAGCGAAAGAAAAACAGTAGAAGAAGAATGGGTAGCTCTGAGGGATGAAGTAGTGAAGGCAGCAGACCATCAAGTAGGTAAAAAGACGAGGGCTAGTAGAAATCCTTGGATAACTGAAGAAATATTGAATTTAATTGATGAAAGGAGAAAATATAAAAATGCAGTAAATGAAGCAGGAAAAAAGGAATACAAACGTCTCAAAAATGAGATCGACAGGAAGTGCAAAATGGCTAAGCAGGGATGGCTAGAGAACAAATGTAAAGCTGTAGAGGCATATCTCACTAGGGGTTAAGACAGATAAAAGAGATAGATTAAAGAGACCTTTCGAGAAAAGAGAGCCACTTGTATGAATATCAAAAGCTCAGATGGAAACCCAGTTCTAAGCAAAGAAGGGAAAGCAGAAAGGTGGAAGGGAGTATATAGAGGGTCTACACAAGGGCGATGTACTTGAAGACAATATTATGGAAATGGAAGAGGATGTAGATGAAGATGAAATGGGAGATATGATACTGCGTGAAGAGTTCGTCAGAGCACAGAAAGACCTGAGCCGAAACAAGGCCCCATGAGTAGATAACATTCCATTAGAACTACTGGAGAGCCAGTCCTGACAAAACTCTACCATCTGGTGAGCAAGCTGTATGAGACAAGCGAAATACCCTCAGACTTCAAGAAGAATATAACAATTCCAACCCCAAGGAAAGCAGGTGTTGACAGATGTGAAAATTACCGAACTATCAGCTTAATAAGTCACAGCTGCAAAATACTAACATGAATTCTTTACAGACAAATGGAGAAACTGGTAGAAGCTGACCTTGAGGAAGATCAGTTTGGATTCCGTAGAAATATTGGAACACGTGAGGCAATACTGATCCTATGACTTATCTTACAAGAAAGATTAAGGAAAGGCAAACCTACATTTCTAGCATTTGTAGACTTAGAGAAAGCTTTTGACAATGTTGACTGGAATACTCTCTTTCAAATTCTAAAGGTGGCAGGGGTAAAATACAGGGAGTGAAAGGCTAGTTACAATTTGTACAGAAACCAGATGGCAGTTATAAGAGTCGAGGGGCATGAGAGGGAAGCAGTGGTTGGGAAGGGATTGAGACAGGGTTGTAGCCTCCCTTGATGTTATTCAATCTGAATATTGAGCAAGCAGTAAAGGAAACAAAAGAAAAATTCGGAGTAGGAATTAAAATCCATGGAGAAGAAATAAAAACTTTGAGGTTCGCTGATGACATTGTAATTCTGTCAGAGACAGCGAAGAACCTGGAAGAGCAGTTGAACGGAATGGACAGTGTCTTGAAAGGTGGCTGTAAGATGAAGATCAACAAAAGAAAAACAAGGATAATGGAATGTAGTCGAATTAAGTCGGGTGATGCTGAGGGAATTAGATTAGGAAATGAGACACTTAAAGTAGTAAAGGAGTTTTGCTATTTGGGGAGCAAAATAACTGATGATGGTCGAAGTAGAGAGGATATAAACTGTAGACTGGCAATGGCAAGGACAGCGTCTCTGAAGAAGAGAAATTTGTTAACATCGAGTATAGATTTAAGTTCAGGAAGCCGTTTCTGAAAGTATTTGTATGGAGTGTAGCCATGTACGGAAGTGAAACATGGACGATAAATAGTTTGGACAAGAAGAGAATAGAAGCTTTCGAAATGAACAAGAAGAGAATAGAAGCTTTCGAAATGTGGTGCTCCAGAAGAATGCTGAAGATTAGATGGGTAGATCGCATAACTAATGAGGAGGTATTGAATAGAATTGGGGAGAAGAGGAGTTTGTGGCACAACTTGACAAGAAGAAGGGGGCGGTTGGTAGGACATGGTCTGAGACATCGAGGGATCACGAATTTAGTATTGGAGGGCAGCGTGGAGGGTAAAAATTGTAGAGGGAGACCAAGAGATGAATACACTAAGCAGATTCAGAAGGATGTAGGTTGCAGTAAATACTGGGAGATGAAGAAGCTTGCACAGGATAGAGTAGCATGGAGAGCTGCATCAAACCAGTCTCAGGACTGAAGATCACAACAACAACAACAACATTATTGTTTCGTTTTGGGTGCGTCCAATAAACTGTTTTTGGACTTACGTTTTCTGCATTTCTATTCTGCTAGCACAGATACTTCAATTTGTGTCAATACCAAGAGTGTCATAGTTCATACCTCCTCCTCCTTCCAAAAACTGAATACGATGATCTGTACTAGTACTGTTGAAATCTGACCCGAGAAAATTGGTTACAACAGAACTTCCATCTGGTCTTGGAATAGGAAGCTTCTGTCCTCCCCAATCAAAACCTACACTGACTTTTCCTATCCAATTTATCCCCAGTATAAAACCAGTAAAAAACTGTTTGAAAGTTATGCAGTTATAAGATATCCTTGAGTAAACTGTACTACTTCAGTATAAAAAGTTATCAGAGCCTGATTCTTCTCTTTTTTACTATATCTACTTGTAGCCTGTCTGATTTTAACTCCAATCACTGGTAATTCATCATAATCAGTTCCTCCCTTTATTTTCTGCCTTGAGGCATCAGAAACTCCTAACAACTGGATGTGTCGATAAGGTACCTGGCTTTCCATGATTACATCTTTACTTTTAATGAATGTATTACAAATTCCGCAATGATCACCGTGGTTAATATTTACATGTAAGAAACCATCTTCAGTTTCTTTGTAACTGTCACCAATGTTTTGTATTTTACTTTTACTGGTCTTATCTGGATTACAAAATTTCATCATACTAACAGAAAAATCATTACTAGTACTATCCACACCTAGAATGTCACTCATCCAAGAAATTTCATTTGAGTGACAGTGATCTTCACTCATTTACCTACTTCTTAGTTGTTTACAGATATCATACGCAATTCTGTACCACCAGTTTGGACACAAAGTTGAATATACATAGATTAAGATTTTTGCTAAAATTTTCACCATTCTGAACTGCCTCAATTTGTAACCAAAAGCTATAAAAGAACACATCTTCACTAGTCAGCCAAAAACTGAAGTATCTTTGCCATTGGGACATAACTTTTTGTTGGAAATTAAACTCAGGAACTCATTGGCTTTTACGCTATCATTAGAATAGCTCATTTTCTTAACTATGTCTTTGGGTATTTCTACTACACTATATCATAAAAATCATTCTTCCCCACAAGGTCATCTTTATCATAATCAACACCATGACATTTACTGACACAAACATCACTACAAAAATCATTACCTTTCAAGTCACACTGAAACATAGCATCATTTTCATATCCAGATTCATGAGTCACTTTCACTTAACACAGTGTGTGCTTCTGACTTACCTGGTTCCTCCTAAAATTGACTGATCCCAAATTCAGTACATACTTCAGTTACATGTTCTGATAAGGTATTGTTTTCTGCCAGTTCATAAAAATCTACTAAATTAATTTCTACTTCATGTTCAATGTTGTCATGCATCCATTAACTTAATCTCACTGAACTTCAGCTGGTAATCTACGTCTTACAGCATCAATCATTTTCAGTTCATCAAAAGGCTCACTAGTGTGTGCTAATTTGCATATCTGTTTCCTACAAAATTGTTTTATAGTGTCTCTCTCCTCCCTGTACCTTGGTCCATTCAAAAATTCACTTTTGATTCATGCCTGCTCTGTTTCCAACCAAAATTTCTCTAAAAAAATGTTTTTTCTAAAGCTGCAGATGAAGTGTCACTACAAAATTTTTGGTTTGCCCATGACAATGCTTCACCCTCTGACTTCAACATGCAATTGGTAATGTTTGGCACAAAATTAGCTTTACAGCGCTGCATAAAATCTTCATTAGAAAAGTTTTTCATTGGAGTACTACACCACCACATCATATGTGTGGGTGCCAACTTCCCAAAATTTCTGTGGATGCATACTGATGATGAAACCTGGTAAATGTTTTCAAGTTGGTCTTGATATTTTTTTTATTTTTTAAAATAATTACCTATCATTCATTTGTTGCTCGTGTGCTACAGGAACTGGCAGAAGGCACATTCTTGGGTCCCTTATTTTTTGACCGAACATGCTGTCACTATGTTCAGTGTCAGTAGTATCTACCTGTGATCATGACAACAAACATACAGCGAATTTAACAATAGTGGCTGGCAAATGTACTGTTTGATTTCGAAAGCATATAAAGAAGCAATATTCAGTATTGTGTTGCAGCTTTCCATGCATGTCCAGTTCTTGTGCAGTGTTTGAAAATTGTGAAAATTTTTGCCCATGGAAGAGCTTTGTCTCCACACATCCATTCAGTAAGCCCTCTTTCTTCATACTATTAATATGGCAACATCCATTCCTTCTGAAAATGAGAACCCGTCTACAATCTAAGCCATTCTGGCTTGGAGAACAAACGAAATGATAACAATCCAGATTACATGAAGATAACTTCACTGAAATCATAAACCATGCTGCTCTGTGTGATTACAACAAGATAAGGAAAAAAAAGCTATAGTACTGAGGTAGTTGGTCACAACCGCTTCCTTGTGTTTCATTTTATTCTTTGTTAGTGCTCAATGTCAGCAAGTAGTTATTTAAAAAAAAAATTGTTGATGGAGTGGGCATATTGTTACATTTCATTTGTAAGGAAACATCAAACCAAGCCATAAAGACATGATTCTAATCACAATATATTTCCATTGGTAGTGTGGGGACTGCCTTTCACTTGGTCAGAAACAGGCTGGAAAGGGGGGACTGTATTGCTTTGTTGCCATTGCACACTTCTGAAACAAACAATTACATTTTAGATGTTAGAAAGTGAGAAATGTTGGTTTTACTTTGTTTTTGTCAAACTAATAATCTTGTGGGTGTGCTGCACCTATATCATTATTTATGTGGGTGCTCGAGCAGCGGAGCACCCCCGTAGGCAGTGCGCGTAATCACACCAGTATTAATAATTAGGTTTCTATAGACAGTGTCTACATTGAGAGTTCCTTTTTTCTTAGGTAGGTCAGGAAAATTACTTTTTAAGTTGTTCATGTAATTTTTGATGAATACGTGTGTAGTTCAACTTTCTCATCTACGTGTTTTACTTTCTGTTCTAGGCTACTTGTAATAGTAACTAGTTTCACATTCATGTTTTCCTCAATAATGTTAATATTTCTGTCTAGATTTTCATTGACAGCAGTGATTTTCAAATGCACATCATCAATGGCACTTTTATTTTTCTGACTATCACTGGCAAGTTCATCTGTTTATTGTTTAGTAAGGCTCCAATCAAATTCCTCCACTAGTGTATCAAGAACATTCACCCGTATCTCAGCTGTGTTCCATTTAGTAGTTATTTGATCTAATTTTTAATTCAGTTGTTCATTATTATGGTCCACCTTTTGATTGTTCAGTTTTAACAACCAGCCTATATCTAGCATTAATTGTTTTAAATTGGCTATCTCGCTACTACCATGTCACGGTTGTTCATATCTCTCCATTACACAGTCTTTCTCAACAAAGTCAGGTTCTGCAAATGAAAATTTTCATCTGTCAGTGTTACATTTAGCTCCCTGTTATTAAACATTTCACTGTCCCCGTTGTTATGCAATTCACTGCATGGGTAACATGCACCTAATGTTGACCATACATGGCCATACATGACCTCTCCCCATAAACTACTCACCAGCAACCAACTTACTTTACCCACTATCAAAGGGATCAACACGTCATATACCAGCTGTTATGTAAACACTGTCTAAATAACAGTTTTCACTCTTATTAACTCATGCACAATGTTTTCACTCTTATTAACTCATGCACAATGTTTTAGTAGTAATGTCTGTCTTGCATATTACCCTGTCTTCCACCTTTAAGCTCTCGGATTTTCAAATCTCGTTCGTTGCAGTCCCCAACAATCAGTCTTCCTTCTTGTCCTGTCCGGTAAGTCTCCCCTGACGGAGTGTCCCAGGTGATTTTTCTGAACTTTGCCCCTTTTCCTAAACCTTCCAGTCCTTTTCCTTCACCCTCTTCCTTCCTCTTCAACTCTTCTGCAAGAAGAAGGAGCCACTGGCTCCAAAAGCTTGTGAAAGTAAATCCTGTTGTGTGCTTGTTCTACTGCTGCCACTTGGAGAGTAGATTTTTTTCTCTTCCTGTTTATATCATGTCATCAATAATTGATTACTTTCATTGTTATACTTTACCCACTGATAGTCAATAGATTGTTAAATACAGAGGTAGCAACACATTAGTCAAAGATTATTAAATTTCTCCATGCTTACATATCTCTGACATTAACATTCATCAAAATAATGAAGACTTTTTTTAGAAGAAATATATGCAAAATTTATGACAATTAAAAAAGGGTATCACAGTGTGTGAAAAAATCCTGTATCGGAAATTACACTTTGTACATTGAACATGATGAAGTCAGACCAGTTTCATTACAGGATTCAGATTGATTCTGAGAAGTCCAACAAAGTCACTCATTCACTTTTTCATTTAGCTTATACAAGAAGACATACATAGCTTGTCTTGCTATTGTTTAGAATAACCTAGTCATTGTGGAGTAGTATGGCAGACTTGATGCATTGCTTCCTTTTTCCTCATCTTCACCGCTTCATTATCCTCAGTAATCAGGATAGTGCCATCAGTATATGTTGTGGACCTGTGAGGCAAGAAAGTGGGCAAATCATTCATGTACACTAGGAAAGGGAAGGTTCTACCACTCAAAGTATTGAGCCTTGTGGCATGCCTCTATCAGCTCTTGGGATATTTGATTGATGATTGTTTACCATGACCACCTGAGTTCTGTTAGTCAAGTATAGTCTGATAAGTATCCGTTCATTATTATTAGGTCTACAACTTTGCTTCCGCTGTTTTGCAATAGGCGGCAGTAGCGGCAAGTGGGGTTCAGGTGGTTGGTCATAGGTGTAATACAATAATCTTAGGCATCTGTAAACATGATGCCATAAAAATATTAGTCAATTTGTGATTGCATAATAAGGTTATTCTTGATTAAGTATGTCAACTTAAGTACCCATTCCTTGCCTTTGAGGGAAGTTTTAATTTTCTGCTTTAACATGAAAAAATCTGAGGCTGTGGCTCTTAAAATGCTGGGTAAGACCAATGGTGAGGGAACTATTAGTGGAAGAATTTGCAGAGAACGCCTTAAGAATGGTGATTTTGATGTCGAAGACAAGCATGACGGTGGAAGACGGAACATTTTCGTAGCAACTACAACAGATGAAGGCAGTCACAGGACATCATTATCGAAAGCAATTGATGTGTTTGAGCCCAGCACTGAAACACAATCGGCCACAATACAGTGATAGACATGTAAAGGTAATTTTGCAGCAGGTCAGTGTTCGAACCCATGTTGCAAAACATGTCAAAATATACATGGAAACATTGAAATGAGAAGTCCTATCCCTCCTGCCGTATTATCCAAGTGTTGCTTTCTCTGACTACCACCTTTTTCGTTCAGTGGCATACAGTATGGCTGACCAGCACTTCCAATCATATGAATAATGCCCCGAACATTTAGAAAAAATGGAAGAAGCAAAGTTTTAGGCCTAGTATTATTTGAGTATTTTGTGTGACACAGCGTAAAATGCTTGGTTTGGATGTAGTAGTAAGGCACAAGTGAATGAATATCTGTTACAAGAGTTTCTACTACATTTACTGTAGACAAACCTGGCCTAAAACCAAAGAGCAATGAGGAAAGCAGATTTCAAAATAACTTCAAAGTTGTAATGTAATGCAACGTTCTGTTACTTTGGGTATTAGAGGTATGGGGGTAGTGGACAGTAACTGCGTGGTCTGTTTTTATCCCCCTTTGTTATAAATAGGGATAAAATATATTAACCTTTAGGACCTCAGGAAATTTTCCAATCATAGAAGTATTATTTATCAGAAAGGTAAGAGGGACAACAATAATGTCAATTTTTTTTGTCAGGATGGCATTTGCGACACCATAGAGATCTGTACTGTAAGTCCTACATAGGTTTGTTACCACTTTTGAATACAGTTTGGCAAGTAACCTTTTTTCTTATTTGGTGCACCATCTATTTTCACATTTTTAGTTAACTTGTGAGCAACGGTTTTGAACTAAGCTCGTTTGTATTTTAATTAGTTTAAAGCATTGTATACTCTACCCCCTCAAATTCTGATAATTTTATTCTTTGCTGTGTAATATTGTCTGGATATAACAGCCTTTGATCCTCTTAATGTGATTAGGTTGCTGAATAAGATAGTTTTTATGGTTGACTATGAGTCATACACTGTGGTGGTCAGATAACCATACTCCATACTGATATTTATCTTTCGTCAAATTGGAGATTGTTACCTAATCAGGTTGGTTTGTCATTCACACAGTATGAATTGTTGGATCTTAACAGGTTTTGAAAATTGATGACAGTTAGTGTTTTATGTGTGATGTCAGTATTTAATATCACCCATGTATGGTACCGGAATGTTACCTCATCTTCCTAACTTCAAGCTCTGTAGTGGAAAATATAATCATTGTGCTTGCTGTGTAAATCACTGTGGGTGCTACAGGTATTTTATGAAGATTTTGCTGCACATACTCTGCACTATTAGAAAAATGAGTATTTACAAAATTTGCTAATTCCTAAGAAAGCACTATTATTCTACCATATCTTTGATTTATTGTTATCAAACTTGTCTGTGTTTTCAAGTTTCTTGTGTTATAGCATCCCACACTACATTCACTTTATTCTCTGTGTTATATATTATCACTGAATGAGTTTTAGCATCAAGCAGTAACTTCCTATGCATTTTTTATACCTATGTTAGTGATTTGGGAACTATGAATTAGCAAACAGCTTATGCAAAGAACTGAGAAACCGGAGCATCTTGAAGGACTTTCTGATACCCACAGTTATCTGTGTACTTCACCTGAGACGCTGCAGTAGAAACGACTACTTTTGAAATGACTCCTCAAAAACTGATATCAACAATGTGGAGAATTTAGAGAACTTGGCACCTATGTTGTTTTCCATATACTTTTAATCCCAGATACGGTTTGCCATTGCCCTTGAAAAAATATGTACCTTACATTCAGAGAAAATCCTTTTAGGCTGCATTTTTTGTGAGTTTTACTAAGCCATTCTTTAGCTTTATTGCCTGACAGTAATGATGGAAAAGGCCAGATGTTTTATAAATACTTTCCAGTTTTCTCTGTTGATATCTGTAAGTACAGTACCTAAAATTGATGCTGAACTTTCTCATACTCTCATAGCAGCGTTTACCATTAAGGCCACACCAAAAGTGCTCAAAATGTTATGGAAGTTATTAGTAATTTCTCCCTCAAAACTGTGTTAATATTCATGTATCCCCATGTTATGTGAGATTTGAGGGCCGAGAGTCTTTCCAAAACTTCAGTTAATTTATTAAAGTGTTCACATTACCACTAAGTGGGTAGTAAAAATGGAAATGCCCTGTGGCTAGGGCCTCCCATTGGGTAGACCGTTCACCTGGTACAAATCTTTCGAGTTGACTCCACTTCTGTGACTCGCGTGTTGATGGGTATGAAATGATGATGATAAGGATAACACAACATCCAGTCCATGAGTGGAGAGAATCTCCAACCCAGCTGGGAATCGAACCCAGGCCGTTAGCTGTGAGATTCCTTCGCACTGACCACTCAGCTACCAGGGTAGTAAATACACAGAACAGCTGCCAAATCAAAATGTTTATCTACACTAATTTTGGTCAGATCTTCTCTAGCTTTAAAATGTGTGCCATCTCTGATATAAGTACATAATCCCCTGCCCTTAAATGTGGCTGTACTGCAGCAACTTACACATTCATATGACAGTAAAATTATATGTTGTAATTCATCACGTTACACCTGTGCTCTGTAATGAATACTGCTGTGTGGTTCAAAGACTGTAATTAAACTTCAAGCTGGTGTACTTTATTTTTAATGGACTGTACATTTTGGGGAATCATAGGTAATTGTGAGTAAATTTTCATGGTGTTTGTGCACTCCATTGTGGATTTTAGGAGGTTTTCCATTCCCCCCTAGGTGAATATTGCCCTGGTGCTCTCATTCCATCTCAAATACATTCAGCACAAACATTCAGAAGACCTCATTCTTGCACATATGATTTACCCTAGAGAAAAGTAGATGGCAAAACTGATTCCCTCATGGGATGTGGAAAGGAGACTGGTGATCTTAGATGTTTCGTTTCCTTAAACCATAGTCAGCAGAACAAGTATTAGAAACATTGAAACTTCCTGGCAGATTAAAACTGTGTGCCCGACCGAGACTCGAACTCGGGACCTTTGCCTTTCGCGGGCAAGTGCTCTACCACTGAGCTACCGAAGCACGACTCACGCCCGGTACCCACAGCTTTACTTCTGCCAGTACCTCGTCTCCTACCTTCCAAACTTTACAGAAGGTTCGCAGGAGAGCTTCTGTAAAGTTTGGAAGGTAGGAGACGAGGTACTGGCAGAAGTAAAGCTGTGGGTACCGGGCGTGAGTCGTGCTTCGGTAGCTCAGTGGTAGAGCACTTGCCCGCGAAAGGCAAAGGTCCCGAGTTCGAGTCTCGGTCGGGCACACAGTTTTAATCTGCCAGGAAGTTTCATATCAGCGCACACTCCGCTGCAGAGTGAAAATCTCATTCTGATTAGAAACATTCTCTATAAATTCTAGTATGGACCCAGAAGAGGTAAAAGCACAGATGATGCAATTGTAAACTTTACAAATCAAATTGAGACATTGTACTGGGAAGACCAACCAATCACATGTTCTAAGATTTATCAAAGGCAGTTGATCATGGCATCTCATCAAAGAAACTGTTTGAACTAGAAGTAATAGGTATAAACAATTCATGGCTTGTATCCAACTTGGCCGTCTTTGTCCAAAAAGTTAATATTTCAGGATGTTCAAAAGATTTAAAAATTAACAAGTATTTATCTTATGCTAAAATACTTTAAATATGTTTTGTGCAAGGCATTATCTTAGGAATAACCGTGTTGCCTCAAATACTATGTACTGTGCCATAAAAATATCATTAGGAAATGAGGTAATGGCATGATCACTGCAAAATGTCAAGAACAGCAGACAGTTACTAACTTAGCATCTTCATAGATGGATAATTTCTAATAAATTATCATTCAGAACTAAAGAGACGGGGAATGTTAACTTTTATGTTATCCAAAAACTAGACTGAAACTGTATGAGAGAAACAATAAATTGAATGCAGTAAGAAACAGATTTTCTAGGTAAGACTATTGATTATTAGTTGAAGTAGAATGAGCACACAGTCACCATACATTTTGCACACATTCGTTAAAATTCTAATATATGGTGTTCTTCTTTAGGGGAAAAATTCTTTAAATTTTTTTAGCAGATTCAAGGTTCAAAAACAAGCAATAAAAGTCACAACAAGAAGTAAAATAAACACACATTGTACTAACCTTTTTAAAATGTTTGGCAGCTCAAGTTTTCCTACTTGCAGCTTCAAAAACATGATGTATAATGTAGTATTACAGTATAAGCTACAAACAGCTCAGTTCATAAACATAATACTAGATTTATGGAAGGGTTTCACATTCCAAGAAAAACCAGAAGTAAAACCTTGCAGTCTTTCCTACCAATGGATAAAGCTGTATAACAAATCTACCATGGTACATTATAAAGATGAAATCAGTTGTAAGATGTAAGATTTATAAACATTTTTAAGCTGTATATTCCTCAGTGGAGGAATATGACTGTGATTGGATACAAAAGTAAGAAGTTAGTAAAATAAGTCAGTTTGTAGACGTCATATTTATTTGCTACATTTATTTCGTCATGTTGTATCAGTAAGTAAACTCTTTCAAACTCAAACATCAGCTACAAAGTTTGAATTTACTGAATTATATATATTTGCATAAAACTGGAAATGATATATATGTGTGTGTGTGTCTATATCTTTTATTTTTTAAACAATGTGTCACTCAAGTGGTACACTAGAACTTTGGAAATCACTATGACGAACATTTCTTGAGGAATGAGATCAGTTTCTTCCTTTGTGGCATTTCTTATGGCTGGGAAAGTCCTTGGCCAATGTTCGAACACATCAGCCTTAAGATGCATTGTACAGAGTGTAAGGTCTTGTGATTGTGCTTGCTAAAGGACATGTAGTGATTGTGCTTGCTAGAGGACATCACAGTGTGAAGAAGTAATGCACCAGGAAACATCTTGGAGAGAAATCTGAGTGAAGAAGAAATTGTAAACCATACAAGGAACCTTATGGCCAGAAGCTTGTACATGACACAGAATACCAATCAGGGCATGGTGTACGGGAGATTGGTGAGTGAGAGCTATGTGCAAAGAATAAACAGCAATATTAAAGAACAATACAATAAACTATGAGTTGTTTCCATTGATCCCAACAAATTTCTAAGTGTAAAGTGTTTTGCCAAGATGGTCTACATCTGAATAGCTTAGACAATATTTCACACACACTTTCCAGGTTATAAAAAATTAGGGAAACTGATAAGTAGTGATGATGACAGTGAAAAAATTTGCAGAGAGAATTAATATACAATAAAGATGCTGATTTCATTGAATATATTAGATACTATAAATTGTATTTCAAAGAGTTGTCGAGGCAGCAGTTGGTAAATAACAGGCCAATTTTAAACTGTAAAAATAAGACAAAGACTCTGTGGTCAGTCGTTACATTTAAGTTAGGTGTTAAAGGTTGTAACCAAAGAATTTCAAAAATTAACATTGAGGGAAACACTATCGTAAGTCCAACTCAAATACCAGTGTGCTTTAATGAATTATTTATAAATGCTGCAGTGTCTGACGTAAATGTAACAGATTATCTCAACAAAGTAAATCCCTTTGTCCTAAATGAGAACTCTAAACACCTTATAAAGTTTCTAAAAGTTTCTCTTAAGGATGTAGAAAATGCAATCCTAGCATTGAAAAACAAATTCTTTGTAGGTTGGGCTAGAATACCACAAAAATTATTAAACCAATACACAACAAAATTGCAAAACCACTAGCTCAAATAAAATATCAATGTTTTGAAGAGGGCTGTTTCCCAGAGGTACTAAAGTACTCTTGAAGTCAAAGCACTTTCATAGGAAATAATTGCCCTGTCTCAGTTCTCCCAGTCATGCCTAAAACATTTGAAAAAGTTGCTGTTGCTCAAATCCAAAACTTTGCTGCAAAATATTCTATAAACCTCAACAATCTTTGTGTGATAGACATCCCTGGGGTTGTGAAGCAGCTGAATGTGTTGAAAATAAATAAATCACCAGGTCCTGATGGGATTCCAATTCGGTTTTACAGAGAGTACTCCACTGCATTGGCTCCTTAGCTTGCATTTATCGCGAATCTCTTGCCCAACGTAAAGTCCCGAGCAACTGGAAAAAAGCGCAGGTGACGCCTGTGTGTAAGAAGGGTAGAAGGACGGATCCTCAAAATTACAGACCAATATCATTAACATTGGTTCGTTGCAGGATTCTCGAACATATTCTCAGTTCGAATGTAATGAATTTCCTTGAGACAGAGAAGTTGCTGTCCATGCATCAGCACAGCTTTAAAAAGCATCGCTCCTGTGAAACGCAACTCGCCCTTTTTTCTTATGCTATCTTGCGAACCATGGATGAAGGGTATCAGACGGATGCCATATTCCTTGACTTCCGGAAAGCGTTTGACTCGGCGCCCCACTGCAGTCTCCTAACTGAGATACGAGCATATGGGATTGGTTCCCAAATATGTGAGTGGCTCAAAGACTTCTTAAGTAATAGAACCCAGTATGTTGTCCTCGATGGTGAGTGTTCATCAGAGGTGAGGGTATCATCTGGAGTGCCCCAGGGAAGTGTGGTAGTTCCGCTGTTGTTTTCTATCTACATAAATGATCTTTTGGATATGGTGGATAGCAATGTGTGGCTGTTTGCTGATGATGCTGTGGTGTACAGGAAGGTGTTGCTGTTGAGTGATTGTAGGAGGATACAAGATGACTTGGACAAGATTTGTGATTGATGTAAAGAATGGCAGCTAACTCGAAATATAGATAAATGTAAATTAATGCAGATGAATAGGAAAAAGAATCCTGTAATGTTTGAATACTCCATTAGTAGTGTAGCGCTTGACACAGTCAAGAATTTTGGGAAGATGTGGTTCATCTGTAAGGAGACTGCTTATAAAACACCAATACGACCTATTCTTGAGTACTGCTCGAGCATTTGGTATCCCTATCAGGTCGGATTGAGGGAGGACATAGAAGCAATTCAGAGGCGGGCTGCTAGATTTGTTACTGGTAGGTTTGATCATCACACGAGTGTTACGGAAATGCTTCAGGAACTCGGGTGGAAGCCTCTGGAGGAAAGGAAGCATTCTTTTCGTGAATCGCTACTGAGGAAATTTAGAGAACCCACATTTCAGGCTGACTGCAGTACAATTTTACTGCCGCCAACTATTATTTCGTGGAAAGACCACAAAGATAAGATACGAGATATAGGGCTTGTACAGAGGCATATAGGCAGTCATTTTTCCCTCGTTCTGTTTGGGAGTGGAACAGGGACAGAAGAAGCTAGTTGTGGTACGAGGTACCCTCCGCCAAGCACCGTATGGTGGATTGCGGAGTATGTATGTAGATGTAGATGTAGAACTTGAAAAGTATGGCATTAGGGGCAGTGCCCCACAGTGGCTTAAATCCTACTTATAAAACAGGAAGCAAAAAGTTAGCATTCTTTAAATAGGGAAAAACTTAAAAAATCCCCAAAAATCAGGATTTGGATAAATTTCCCAAATATGTGATCACTATTCTCAGTACCTTAGAAACTTGTTTTCAGCTAAATGAGTTGAACCTGAACGTATCTAAGACTCACATGATTTAATTCAACACCAAACAGTCAAAATGTGAGCAGATTAAGATTATTCATAACATCCAAGATGAAGAAGAAGTTGATGCAGTCAAAATCGTAGTATTAAATCTGGATAAAAATTTGAACTGGCAGGCACATGTTGAGTACCTAGCAAAAAAACAGCAGCTTTACATTTGCGATGCAAATATTATCAACTGCAGCTGACATAAACACACAAAAAGTAGCGTATACGAGCTACTTTGAATCCATTATTAGGTATGGTATTGTTTTTTGGGGTAACTCAACAAAAAAAAAAAAAAAAAAAAAAAAAAAAAAATACAGAAGAGAATCATTCGAAATGTGTGCACTGTTAATCATAGAGAATCACATTGTCTATTATTTAGCAAACTTAAATCATTAAATCCACCATCCCTATATGTCACACGGTACAAGAAACAAATACAATTTCGTGCCTCCTACCGATCACCCCAAACTAGCAAACTGAAAGGTAACAAGCTTAAAAGAAAGCTACAGGAGGCACTGATACTGAAATACTATCAGTCTGTCTATGAATTCATGCAGGATGAACTGGATACAGTATGTTACATATCCCAAGAAATATCATTATAGTGTTGTTATGTTATTTATTTTAGTACTATTATTTATTAGTGTAAAAATCATTGTAACTGTATTATAAATATTTGACATCTCTCCTGTATGCAAACCAGATGGGTTGCAAATGTATGTCTTGAGATGAATAAACCAGAATTCCATAAATTACATGATGACTCTTCTTTGGTGAAACACCTGGTCTATCTGCTGTGTATTGAGTCTTGGTGCAAAACAGGTGTTGATGATGCAAATGTTCGTTGAAAGTTGACTGTCAGACTAGCATTATTCTCTTCTTCTTCTTCTTCTTCCCCCCCCCCCCCCCCTCCTTGTAAAGTTCACGAAGATTGTGTACTCAAGAAATTATGATGATGAAACACATCCAGGTAAGTGAAAATGTCCTTCATCACTGAAGAGGACCACAGTATCTTCAGGCAAATTTTAGAGGATGTTTACACATGACCTCAAAGGACTGCCATACATTCAAACGAGTGTTGAACAAGGACCATCTTACGCAGATGAAATTGCTAATCCTGTAGAAAAATTCATGAAACACATGCACTGTACCAGCTATAAACACACCCCACCCTTTTTACCTCTCTGAGCCTTCTACGAGGGGCGTATGCTAAGTAATGCACCTTTTTTTCCCTCAGACAATTGTGGTTGAAAAAAATGCAGAATTTGTTGTGCGACATTGTGAAATATTGCTGCTTCAGCACCTATAGTCTCGCAAAGTTCCAATAAGTTAATAAGCGGCAGAACTCTACATAGTCTTCAAAGTGGAGTCTCTAATGAAGGCGTGTTCCAAGCAGAGGGCTATAATTGAGTTTCTTTTGGTGGAAAACCAGAGCATTGCAGCTATTTATAGGTGCTTGCAGAATTTCTACAGGGACCTATTGCCGAACAAAAGCACGGCGAGTCATGGGGTGATGTAGCGCAAGCCTCCCCAATCTCCTGCATGCCGGCCGGCTACACAGAACTGTGAATCCTGCAGTGTTGAAACTTGTGGACACACTCATTTGAGGTGATGGGTGGATCACAACCAAACACATCACTGCTCAAATGGACATCTCTGTTGGTAATGCTGACACACTTGTGCAACAGTTGGGGCACTCAAAGGTTTGTGACCACGGGGGTCCTCACCATAAAGGGGAACTAAGAACCATCTGTGTGGAATTGCTGGTACATTACGAGGCTGATTGTGACAATTTTTTGTTGAACATTATCACACGTGATGAAATGAGGATTCATAACTTCAAACTGGAAATGAGATGGCAATTCATGGAGTGCTGCCAGACCACTTCTCCTCCATAGAAAAAGTTTGAAGCTTCACGCTCAGCCAGTAGGGTCACGGCGATGGTCTTCAGGGGCTCTGAAGAGGTGCAACGATCAACTCTGAAGTGTACTGTGCTACTGTCAGGAAACTGAAGAAACACCTTCTGTGTGTTTGTTGCCATAAAAATGCAAATGAACTTCTCCTTCTCCATGACAACACAAGGCTTCATGTAAGTCTACACACTTGAGAGGAGTTCACAAAACTTAACTGGACTGTTCTTCCTCATCCACCCTCCAGCCCTCATCTCGCACCCACCAAATTCAATCTGTTTGGCCCAGTGAAGTATGTGCTCTGCAGGAAGCAGTATGTGGATGATGGAAAGGCTATTGATGCAGAAAGACATTGGCTCTGATGTCGACCACCAAAATGGTACCGTGTGGGCGTACAGGTACTCCCAGTAAGGTGGTGTAAGATTGTCATGTCCCCATGCCCAAAACTGTGTACTGCTTTAGTGCGATGTCTGTCTCCCATCAACTGTGACAAGATTAATTGATCCATGTGCTGGTGCCGCCTCAGTTTATTACCTGTTTGTATGTCAACTGGTTTCTGCTTATGTATAATATGTTTATCCTTTTTTAATTAAAGATTAATCTGTTTTCAATGAACCAGTTGTAAGCCTGTGTCATTGTTCACCTGACCGTTGTATGGATTCCTTGAGCCCTTTATCAGTATACTTTGGACACCAGCAAATCTAGTTCATACAAACCTTCAGTGTCTCAGGTAAATAAATCATGCATGTGAATAACTATAGCAGGTCATGTGCCAAACTTTGTTGGACCTCACATTCAGTGTTTCCTCACTCTGAATTTTCTATTTTAGGATTTATAAATGTATTCTGTTGTTAAGGCAAGGCTCTATCCATGCATACAGAATGCTTTTAAAGGCATACAACTTTATTTTCCCTAGTTGATTTTATGATACACAAATGAAGGCCTAGCAAAGACCACAGAAAGTACCAAAAGGATAATTTTTCTTACTTATCAGAGAGCTGGTTCATTATTCTAGTGTACATTGCCATCTGGAAGGAGGGAGGTGGGTCTATAATTAGTGCTCAGCTGCTTGTTTCTGCTCATATAAATGTTTGTTGCTGTTGTGATCTTAAGTCTTTCAGATAATATACCTTGATTCATTGAATGGTTATAAAGATAAAGCAAGGGGCACATTACCAAATATACACAAATTTTAGTACTGTGATTGAAATACTATCATAGAGGAGCTACAGCTTTTTAGTAAAGGTTTTTGTGATCTCACCAACAGATTTGTTATTGTTGTTATCATCATCATTGTTATTTGATAAATTTGATATCTGGTGTTGGACTGTGCAATTAACTAATTTTACATGTACCAAAAAGAGAAATTGACCTAAATTTACCCGTGTGGGACACCATGACATAATATAAATGGTTCTGGAAGGTTAACTTGGAATTTGTTTTCTTTCATGTACATTATATATGGCAACGGCCTTGTCACAGTGCCCCGTCAGATCACCAAAGTTAAGCACTGTCGGGCGTGGCCAGCATTGGATGGGTGACAATCCAGGCTGCCACGCGCTGTTGCCATTTTTCGGGGTGCACTCAGCCTCGTGGTGTCAATTGAGGAGCTACTCGACTGAATAGTAGCAGCTCCGGTCAAAGATAACCATTATAATGACCAGGAGAGCGGTGTGCTGACCACACGCCCCTCCTATCTGCATCCTCAGCTGAGGATGACACGGCTGTCGGATGGTCCTGATGGGCCACTTGTGGCCTGAAGACGGAGTGCTTTTTTATGTACAATATATATGAAGGGCTTATTTCAATAGTGGTAAAAGTCCATTTTTGTTCGTTCTGAGATACAGAGTCCTAAAGTTAAATGAGCACTGAAAAATCTGCAGTTGTGATACCAGAAATATTCAAGTATATCTCAACTGCAGATTCTTCAGCGTTCATTTAACTTTAGGACTCTTTATCTCAGAATGAACAAAAATGGACTTGTACTGCTATTGAAATAAGCCCTTCATATGTTACCTGAGTTACCTGAGGTTGGTATCTCAGATATGATTTGATCTGCTCATTTGATTGGTCTTTCAAGCTCTCTGAGGAGAACAGCATGACCGTTAACAACAAAAACTTTTTTGTGTTTAAAAATGACCCTCCACATGTAAGACACAGTTTATTATATAGAGATTAGTTTTCTGAGTACTGCTACCTGACGGTATCTTGACACCAAGAAACAATATTAGTTTTATCAATGAATGTAGTCAGTAATGAAGGTAAAACTTTTCAATAATAAAAAGAAAAGGAACGAACATTAATGATAGATACAAGCCTGTAGTTACACTTATGTTGCTGATAGGCAGTTTTAGAGGTGTTACTTTCCCTGGTTTACTTGCAGTGGGAAAAGAAAATTCTCCACTCTCTTTTACAAGGTACTTTTATTCCTGAAGTAATCTAGTTTTTGAATCTGTTGGTGTTCTAAAACTTACTTGCTTTTTTGAGAATTATTTTTCATTTTAATGCTAAATAGAATAGTATATACATTGCAAACACATTGGGTTACAATAAAGCATAGGAGAAAGTCGCTTTAGGGAGAGATATAGCTTTTTTTTTTTTTTTGTAGAACATTTGTTTGAACACAGCATTGTATGATAGTGAGACATGGTCTGTGGGAAAACCAGAACAGAAAAGAGTCAAAACCTTTGAGACATGGTGTTGAATGTTGAAAATTAGGTAGACATTAAGTTAATGAATGAAGAGGTTCTCTGCAGAATCGGTAAGAAGGGGGGACAGTATGATAGGACATCTGTTAAGGCTTCAGGGTATAACTTCCATGGTACTGGGGAGAGCTATAGAGGATAAAAACTGAAGAGCAAGACGGATATTGGAATACATCCAGCAAATAAATTGAGGACATAGGGTTCAACTGCTACTCTGAGATGAAATGGTTGGCACAGGAGAGGATTTCGCCGTGGGCCACATCAAACTACTTACAACATTGATGAGTTGTAGAATGGGACAGTGAGTACGAGTTCTTCTTGGAACTTTTAGACCTCGATAAAATTTTGGACTCGACTTCAACCAAATCTGTATTAACATCACATGAGAAAAATGGCACTGATTTGGCTGTGCTGGTGTCCTGAAGAACATATATATCAATGCAACAGCTTCCATATCACTTCATCAAAATGATGAAAAGTTCAGAATTGAATGAGTAGGCAGCCAAGGATATTCCATATAATCAAAACAATTCTTAACAGTTTGTCTATATTGCAGATAAATTTCAGCATTTGGTAGAGAAACTTCGTGAGCATGTTTGAAGTAGACCTGAAAATGAGTTGTAAACAGACTAAAATAGCTTATAGTCCAGAAACCGAAAAGAAAATAACACAAATCATAGAACCAGTTAAGAAGTTTTAATATTTAGGTCATTTGAAGGCAAAAACTTAGCTGACAGCAGAAGGAAAAAAAAGTAGAAGGATGAAAATGGTCTGGCAGTGGCGTAGTGAGGGAGGTCAGGGGCAAGGAGGTGTATTATGCCTCAGGCACCACTTGCAGAGGAGCATGAAACAGCCTTCAAGACAAACAAGAGTATGATTAGAGTAAGTTCTATAAGTTACATTTCTATGTGTGTTTCTGATGGGAGGGGGTGCCAGTAGACTATTGTCATACCCTGGGTGCCGAGGAGGAGGAGGGGGGGGGGGGCACACTAATAAATTGTTGTGCTCCATGCGCTGATTGCGAAGGGAGGGAGCACCTATAGCCAATAAATTGTTGTGCCCCAGGTGCCAGTTACGTTCGCTATGCCACAGTGGCCTGGTGCACTTTTCAAAACTGAGCTTCTAATGTGCTAAAAATGAAACGTTTGCTGTTGGTGCTTTTTACGTGCAATGTTTTTGGAAAATGGCATAGGTGCAAAGAACATTGAATAGGATACCAATAGTTTGCAGCTATACAGTATTCAAATTAAATTTCTTTGAGGGTAATACCAAAAGTTAGGTGCTCTTATTTTCTTAGAAATATAACATCCATTACTTTTGTATAAGATTTGCAACATTTTGAAGGTTGACCATTTATCTACTTTACTGCATAACTATCATTACGCTCATGCATTTTGTAAGTATTGTGACAGCTTTTATGTCTGTATGACATTCCAGCTGGCTGCTAAGTCCTGGAGAAAGTATTAAACCTCATTTTTCACCTCATCATCAGAGATGAATTGCCTTCCAACCAAATGTACTTTGTATTTATGAAAGAGGTGGTAGTTACTGGCCACCAAGTCCAGACTATTGGTTGGGCAGGTGATTATGTTCCGCTCAAACCTCTGCAGTAGAGTGACGGGTTGACAGGTGACATGTGGTTGATTGTTGTCAAGGAGAATGCTTATGCCCTTGCTCGACATTCTCTGCTCTGGTTCCGAGTACCCTGTCGTGACATTTTTCCAGTGTTATCCAGCATCTGTCAGTGTTTGTTGTTGTCCCAACAGACATAAAGTTGAACAATAATAGCCTTTTCGAACCAAAAACACAGTTACCATTGCTTTACAGACACTGTGCTTTTTTTGCTTCTAAAAATTTTTTTTGTCTTGGGCAAAGAGGAATTTCATCACTTGAATGATTGTTGTTTGGCCACAATATAGTCGAAAAAGTAGTTCTTTCTGACTGTGTGGCAGTGAAGACTCTTATTATAAGAATCATCTTCTTGCTGTTTGCAGTCTTCTGTTTGCGTTCACAGTATCCATCTTGTGCACACCTTCCGATTTTGAACTTTTCCATTAAAATCCTGCTAAGGGTACTTCAGCAAACCTCAGGAACCAAAATGTATTGCTCAGTCTCCCTGGCTATCTCATCAGAAATAGATTGTCTCCCACTCCTTTGTTCGCTGTCAATTTCAGTGTGACCAGCGGTAAAGTTTATACCACTTGTGAATGTTTCTGATGTTCGTCATGCGTGACTTTCCAAACACTTCTGTCAGTTGGTGATAAAATTCAGTTGGTTCAATGTCTTTTGTGTTCAAAACCTAAGTAACTGCACAAACTTGGCATGTGGTGTGCTGCGAATACACAGAAAGATAGATCCTTTATCATTTAGCTAAAAAATAGCAGGTCAGCAACTGGAAGCAGTTAATACCATAAATTATCTGGGAGTAAGCATTAGGAGTGATTTAAAATGGAATGATCATATAATGTTGATCGTCGGTAAAGCAGATGCCAGACAGAGATTCATTGGAAGAATCCTAAGGAAATGCAATCCGAAAACAAAGGAAGTAGCTTACAGTACGCTTGTTCACCCACTGCTTGAATACTGCTCAGCAGTGTGGGATCCGTACCAGATAGGGTTGATAGAAGATATAGAGAAGATCCAACGGAGAGCAGCGCGCTTCGTTACAGGATCATTTAGTAATCGCGAAAGCATTACGGAGATGATGGATAAACTCCAGTGGAAGACTCTGCAGGAGAGACGCTCAGTAGCTCGGTACGGGCTTTTGTCAAAGTTTCGAAAACATACCTTCACCGAAGAGTCAAGCAGTATATTGCTCCCTCCTACGTATATCTCGTGAAGAGACCATGAGGATAAAATCAGAGAGATTAGAGCCCACACAGAGGCATACCGACAATCCTTCTTTCCACGAACAATACGAGACTGGAATAGAAGGGAGAACCGATAGAGGTACTCAAGGTACCCTCCGCCACACACCGTCAGGTGGCTTGCGGAGTATGGATGTAGATGTAGATGTAGATGTAGATGTAGATGGTGGTAGTGTCCAATGGGAACTCCATTTTCTTATGGCTGCGAAGTCAAGGCTCAGTGTCTCGGCATTGCTTGTATGTGCCTGTATTGGAGTGGGGGAAGCACCAATCACAACAGTGTGGCCCGCAACTGCATGGACACTTTCTCAGTATCCCCAATGCTTCAGAGGCCTTTCTTGTTGAAGTGCTCTTGTATGATATTTTTGTCTCGTGTGAATGTATACCTTGACTCATTCCACATCCCCGAAGGTTCACGGTAAGGGAGTCTGCGGAACATAGTCGATGAATGACGCGTGGACTTATAATCCAAAAATCGTGTGAAAGCCGAGGAATGCTGATAAAGCAATTGAGAAATCTGTGTAGGGAAATACTAGGAGTGAAAGACAAACAAAAGACTAAATGGATTAGGGAATAAATGGAACTGAAATACTGAGTTGCAATTGTAATGAAATTCTTTGTTGGCAAGAGACGAAAAGATTGATAAAACAAACTAATGCAATATGGATAAATGGCAGGAGAAAAACTTGCTCAATGAGCACAAAAGATTATAATTCACAGCTAAGTTTCATGAATGAATAGCTGCATGCTTGTATTGGCTTCTTGTTTTTGAATATGTCCTTATGCATGAAGGGACCTGGCAATGTTATAGTTCAGATAACTCACAAAACTTAACATGTTAATCGTTTACGCTTTTATTTAATTTTGCCACTAAATTTTGTGTGTTTTTCAAATTGATAACAGTTTGTATAAATGTAAATGCCAGCAAATATTTAGGAGAGTGATGCATATATACTAGAAATGTATTTCTGAGTTGTTAAAAAGTAAATGTGGGTTCTGTTTCCAGGGCAGAAGATCACATTTAAACAAACAACTCCTGAACTTTTTGTTGATATCATGAGCTACAATTTAAACAACTATCATTGTAAGTAATGTTGGTCATCAGGTACTGAATATGTGTTATTTATTACATGCGATAAATTGGAAAGCTGCTATAAACTTGCATGTTAACTGTTCTTTACATTGGTATTATGAAATTGTGTACGAAACACTACTGTATGTGAAGAGTGGTTCCTTAGTTTCTTTGCATTTTCATTAATGTGCTATATTTTCCAGTGTTTTAAAATAGCATTATTAGTCTTATTTTTATGAGCATGAAGGATTTTTCCTCTAGGAAAGTTGTAACGCTCAAATTCTACTCAGGACTAAGAGCTGGCAGAAACCCAAAGTAGCAAGTTCCAAAATATTTAGAAAGGCATGGAACACATGTATCAATATTCATTACTGTTGACAGAAATATTATCTAATGAGATCAAAATTGGGTCTGATTATGAAGTTATCAGGACACAAGTAGCAAGCCTTAGTGGACTCAAGTTAATTATTGGATTTTTTACCGGCCACCTGATTCCGCTTTAACAGCTGTATAATCATTCAAGGAAAGTCTATGCTCAGTAGTACAGAAATATGCTGATTATGCAGTATTAGTTGGAGGCAACTTCCATCTACAGAGTATAGACTGGGAAATCTGTGGACAGACAGACTTGTGAAGTACTTTTGGACTGACTTCCCAAAAAGTGTCTTGAACAATGAATTAAACATCTCACGGGCAGTGGAAATATTTTAGATCATGTAGTTACAAACAGGTCTGACCTTATCAACAATGTTAGTATGGACACAAGATCATGATGTCATCATAGCAATGATTTTTACTGAAGTTAATAAATCCATCAAGAAGGCCAGGAGAGTAATTAGGCTAGATAAACCAGATAAGCAATTGTTAGCGTCCCACTTAAGACAGTGACTGTACATCGTTTAGTTACAGTATGATGGATGTAGAGTAATTATGGGCAATGTTCAAATGCGTCGTAAATGTGCACTGAAGAAGTATGTGCCAAGTAAGTGGGTTAAGGATGGGAAAGACCCTAAGAGGCGGTGAATGGTAGCTTGCTCTAAATGTAGAAAAATGTGAGTCAAGGCGGATTAGTAGGAAAAACAATTCTCTAATATTTGAATACAGCATACTGCTTAACATAGTCACATCAATTAAATATCTGGGTGTCACATTGCAGAGTGATATGAAATGGAATGAGCATGTGAGGGTGGCAGTGGGGAAGGCGAATGCTCGGCTTCATTTTACTGGGAGAATATTGGCGAAGTGAAGCTCATCTGTAAAGAAGAACACCAGTTCAACCCATTCTTGAGTGCTGCTCAAATGTTTGGAATCTGCACCAGGTCAGATTAAAGAAAGACATTGGGCTGTCAGGTTTGTTACTGGTAGGTTTGATCAGCATGGAAGTATTATGGGGATGCTTCGTGAACTCAAATGGAATCCTCGGAGGGAAAATTACTCTCTATTTGGGAGGAACAGTTGCAGAAATTTAGAGGGCGACTGCAGATCAGTTCCACTGCTGCCAACATACATTTCACTTAAGGTCCACATAGAGATGATGAGATCAGGGTTCATATGGAGGCTAATAGACAGTGGTTTTCCCTTATTCTGTTTTCAAGTAGAGCAGGAAAGGTTTGACTCTGCCATGCACCATACAGTGGCTCACAGATGTGTGTAGGTGCAGATATAGAAGGTTATGTGGTTTGCACATTTTTATATTTAACATGAGTATTTCCAGCAACTTATTTTTAACTTACACTACTTGTGATAGGAATATTGCATATTTACAATGGGGCTTAGACTTCTTTTTCCATAGTTATGTTTCAGATTTATTTTTCATTTGCGAATCTGTCTCTTCCAGTGCTTAGTAAATGAGACATGATCATTATGTTTCAGATTTATTTTTCATTTGAGAATCTGTCTCTTCCAGTGCTTAGTAAATGAGACATGATCATAACATTTTGCATTCTTGTTTTTTCCATTCTGTGAAGATACTAGTGCCTGTTCATTAAAGCTTTTAATACCACACTTCTCTGAAAGTGGCAACTGAAATAATTCATGCACTTAATTTTATAGCTCTATTCTGTTTTCTACAAAATAGAAACACTGTTTTGTTTTTGTTTACATTCAAAGTACATTTGGAAAGTGGTGTTTTAAAAGCCAACAAATGTGGACAACAGTGAGGACGACCATGTGTGACTGGGCACACCTGAAGAATAATGTGGGTGTATTTGCTGGTGAAGTGAGTTGAAAACAAATATTACAGGCTGTAATCTCATGGCAAAGTACATATAGAACATCTTGTCATGTGAAACATCCTGGCAGATTAAAACTATGTGCCAGACAGAGACTCAAATTCAAGAAATGCCTTCCTCAGGCAAGTGCTGTACCGACTGAGCCACCAAAGCACCACTTGTGACCTGTCTTCACAGCTTTAATCCTGCCAGTACCTCATCCCAGTGTAAACTCTGCTGCAGAGTGAAAATTTTATTCTGTGTCTTGGCATGTTTTTTGAACATAATGGTATGTAAGGTTTCAAAGATGAAATTTGTGGATTCTATCTGGTAAATTTGTTTTTCAAATTAAGTACTACATAAAACCCAAATTGTGGTGTGTCACTGCTGTGATTACATTTTCTAATTTGTATTTGTTGCTTCCATCACTGTAGTGCAACAGTTTCTGCATACCTACTCTTATTGTTTTCAGTTGTCTCATACCAAAATTTTATCATCTCACCTTCTCTGAAATATATTTTAAAGTAATTGCTCCTTTCATGTATGTCTCCATAAAATTTACTACAGTGTTGACCTAGTTACTTAATAACATATGGTTCTTATAATCTAAATTTATTATTTCCTGCTCGATGATCCATTTCTTTCTAGCTTAATATCTATTTTAACTCAGCATCATAATCGTCTGTGGTCAGTTGAATTTGGAAAGTGGTTTAAGACATCATGAACATTTTCTTTGTTGTAGTTGTTGTTTTCACTCCTGAGACTGGTTTGATGCAGCTCTCCATGGTACTCTATCCTGTGCCAGCCTCTTCATCTCCCAGTACCTACTGCATCTTACATCCTTCTGAATCTGCTTAGTGTATTCATCTCTTGGTCTCCCTCTACGATTTTTACCCTCCATGCTGCTCTCCAGTACTAAATTGGTGATCCCTTGATGCCTCAGAACATGTCCTACCAACCAATCCCTTCTTCTAGTCAAGTTGTGCCACAAACTCCTCTTCTCCCCAATTCTATTCAACATCTCCTCATTAGTTATGTGATCTACCCATCTAATCTTCAGATTCTTCTGTAGCACCACATTTCGAAAGCTTCTAATCTCTTCTTGTCTAAACTATTTATCGTCCATGTTTCACTTCCGTACATGGCTACACTCCATACAAATACTTTCAGAAACGACTTCCTGACACTTAAATCTATACTTGATGTTAACAGATTTCTCTTCTTCAGAAACGCTGTCCTTGCCATTGCCAGTCTACATTTTACATCCTCTCTACTTCGACCATCATCAGTTATTTTGCTCCCCAAATAGCAAAACTCCTTTACTACTTTAAGTGTCTCATTTCCTAATCTAATTCCCACAGCATCATCTGACTTAATTCGACTACATTCCATTATCCTTGTTTTGCTTTTGTTGATGTTCATCTTATACCCTCCTTTCAAGACACTGTCCATTAAGTAGTTGGTAAAATAGAACCACTTCCATTTCTCAGTGTATGTGTATTTTGCCAAGTCCAGTTTTTATTTGTTTTATTGTGGAAGACTCTGTTGATCTGTTGACAATAGACATGTTGTTCTTTCCTGGCAAATTCTACTAATGTCATTTCTTGTGTCTCACCCAAAGTTTCCTTCTGAAGAACAGATCCTAAGTTTTTGTAGTACTTTCACATTACAGTCTACTATTATCATCTAGTAATGGGATTTGGTGTTATTATCAATTTATTTATGTCATGGTGTTCTTAGTGATCTTGTCTTGAAATCTCGGTGGAATTTGTGTATGCCATCATTATTTCATCACTACAGATTCATTTATGCCCAAGAAAATTTGAGGCACAATTTACTTATTTTATTTCTTGATGATCTATTTGAAGCCAAAAATGAACTAAAGCAAATTATGAAAGGCTATCAGTTTCAGTGACTGGCATCATTTATTGCAAATATGTCTTTCTAATAATACTCCTGACAAGCTGCTCCCCTCTCAATTTTTTCAGTGCCTAACATGATGCACTTTTCCAGAGTCAGTACAATTTTATTTATTTATGAAGACCAGTGATTAATATTTAAATGTAGACTAAATATCAAAAGGATGTAGCTAACTTTAAAATAATACCTCAACTTCTGTGTAATGATCACAATATATATAAATACATTTTAGCATTCTTATTTCCAAATGCCCAAGTAATTTGATCAGGGTAGTAAGATACTTTTAAAGACAACATTGCAGTTTAATGTTATCTGTTCTCTGCACATGATTTTTTAAGTTTCATATATTGTTTTAGTGTTACAAAAATACAAGTGTGGATTTAGTACCAGTATTTGTATGAATTAAGCACATTTATAAAATTGGTTTTGAGCTGCAATTTATGTATTTAATACTTGAATTTTGTTCCAACTCAGCAGCTTTAGTATATGTGGAACCATATTCTGTCATTGTCAGAGTAAATTAAGTATTAGTCACAATTAAATTGCTTCTCAAATCTAGGTGATCACAAATATCTTTTGCAATAAATAAGCATTTCTTTCATTAATGTACAAGAAAGTAAAGTGAACATTACCTAATATTATGAGTATAAGGATGGTGATCTAATGATTATCTACAGGTCTTATTTCCCAGTATGTGAGCCTAGAAAAGTGCATTGATGCCTGATACATGGCCTGTTTCATTACAGGATCTGTCTTCATCAGTTTCAGCACGTTTCTTTATAGACTTGAATGATTTCCATGAAAAACGTTCTGTTTATTTTTAAAGCAAGTCTTTTCTGTGTGAGACTTGTTTACAACTATGTTTGCACCTTAATTTCCTCCCAGCTCTTATTCTCTGCAGTAAAACATAAATTTTTAGTTCTGGTTGGCTGTGGATTTTTATTTCTTTTGATAACTCTTATCATATCTTGTTGGTCTTATTTAACTCCTTTTCCACCATGATTGTGTGCAGATTTAGGCAGATACCGTAGTGTGTGATATTGTACTAGGGATGGTTATAAAGTGGCAGACAGTACTCACAGAGCGCAACTGTGCCTCGCAAACAGCTTACCTTGAAAGCCAGAACAAAACCACTCACCTGCACTATCAATTTCATAGAAAAAATAGGGATTCTTCTATATGAAAAATGTCCACATGATGCAATTAACAAGTTTACCTTTGTTATACGAACTGACTGTGTGTGTGTGAATTTCATGTGCTTTTTCCGTCCTGTGATAATAATGAACCAATTACACATTTCTTTTCAGGAATACAATGGTAATCCAGTAACAACTAGATATCTTTAATTTATTAAAGATTTATATTTTACTATATAAAACATGTCACTTACAAGACTGAAGTTTACTTTATTCCTCTATGCTATCACCTGTGTTTTTAAGCATTTGTCGCATCCATCCTCAAGCTTTAGAAGTCCCATGTCATAGTCAGGTACTGCCTATCCATTAAGAAGTTTGTTCCTTGCTCTTAATGATCATACTCATTCCACAGATTGCCCAGATTTTGCATACAACTTGTGGAACTGTTGATTTTTGAATTCATTTCAAGACCCAGTTTTAATAATTTCTCCATTTACTCACATTTTCTTGAACACACAACATTTGAAACTGTATTTCTGCATGCTAGAACATGTTTAAACGCTACTTGCTCAGCCACAACCTTACACAAAGATTGCAATGATGTTACTGTATCACAACCAGTGCCACCAAAAACTCTTGATACAAAGCAAATCAAAGATGTAATTTACATTGAGGTTAGTGGAATATGAGCGTTATGAGTTGACAAACAGTAATAATTTTCATTTTAAGTCTTTTTCATGTAGTTTTTGCAATAAACTCATTTATTAGAAACTAATTTTATAAAATAATAATTTTGAAATATTTTAATTTTTTATTGTAATGACAAAAAATAATAAAATAAAAAAAAACATTTCTGATAGTTGATTTTGGAAGTGACAGGATCACAGCTTAATCATTATTTATGGAATTTTCACTTCAGAAATAAATATTTGATGAACTGCATGAATTTGTGCGTATGTGTGCCTTTTATAGGCAGTTGCTAACCCATTTCTTGACAGTATCCTTTTTTCCAGAAGCGCTAGTTCTGCTGGAATGCAGAAGAGCTTCTGTGACATGTGGAAGGTAGGAGATGAAATACTGTTGGAGGGTGCCTAGACAGTTGGTAAGCGCATTGCCCATGTTTAGCAAAGGTTCCAGGTTTGAGTCTTAGCCCTGCACACAGTTTTAATCTGCAAGGAAATTTTGTTCTCTGTCTTGTTTACGTGCCTCTAAATGACTAAGCAGTACGACTATTCAGTATGTAGTTGCTTTTATGCCTTAATTTATTTATATTTCATCGTGGACTTTTCAATAGCACATTTCATGAATGAATGTTCAGTACTGTATCATCATATGTTCCCTTTACTCTGCCAGAAAATTTCTGTTGGTTTGAAGTTAACTTGTGAGACCACAGAGCTGATGGAACTTTCTATCAGACAGCTTATTTTAAGCAATCACAGAATTCACAATAATAGTTTGTTCCAAATGACCTCACTTCACTGAGACAAGATACTGAAAAATGATTTCACACTGGATAGAAGCCTAATATCAATCAGGAATGTGCAGTAGGTCATTGCTTCCCCGCCTTTCATCACATTTGTGGTAATAGCATTATGTGAATAAGCCATTCTATAAGTCTTACATGGGATGCATGTAGTAGGTGTAGTAATATATATGTGTGGTGGCAGCAGACACAATATCATATTTGTCAATTTTTGTTGCAGCATTTCCTGCACCCGGATCAGGGTTCATTACAAGTGATATTACAGAAGTAGCAGCAGGGACACCAAGCATCCTGAGGCACGCATTAGGCACAAGGTTTGAGAACTTCTCGACTTTCAGTGCCTGGACTGTGAGGGGATTGACAACTTTGCCTGCAGGAACAACCAGTGTTGAGTCCATCCCATTCGCCCACCAGAATGGCAGCGAGTGGTGCATGGTCCTTACTAAGAATTCAGATTGGCTTTGCCTAAGTTTTAAGCTGAAAAAGTGTGAAACTGACAGGTCTTTAAGAGCAATGCTAAAAGCTTATGAGATTATTCCTTTTGGTGTAAAACGAGAAGTATACACAAGCATTTGGTGTTCTCTGTCAAAAGGAGAAAAATCTGAATCGAAGGTCATCAGAAATTTGAATACAGCAAAAAATGAAGACGAGATAATATTGCAGTGTGAAATCTGCATCCAGTGCATTATTCAGGACAAACTGCCTGTAGCAGATGCAGTGGAGCCACACATTGGTGTAATGAAAGGCTTAGGCAAGATGTTTGACGAGGAAGTACTGACAGACTTCGATCTACACGCAGGCGACACTGTTCTGAAGGCACACAGGGCCCTCCTGTCGGTACGGAGTCCTTACTTCGCTGCCATGCTGCAGCCACACACGAAGGAAGCGAAGGAAGGTCGCGTGGAGTTGTCTGATGTGAAGCCGGAAGTACTGAAGCAGGTTTTGCTTTACTTGTACACAGGTGTGGCACCAGCTCTCAAGGACATGCCGTGGGACTTACTGATTGCTGCTGACATGTACCAACTTCATCAGCTGAAGGGCCAATGTGAGAATCACATCGCCAGCTGTTTGTCTGTGGACAATGCTGCAGAAACTGCTGCCAATGCCAAAAAATTCTCTTGTGGTGTACTGCTAGACCATGCAGTCCTTTACATCACACATAACCTCTGCAAGGTGATAGACACTCCTGGATGGGACAATATTCTAACTACAAATCCAGACGTTGTAAAGTATATTAGCAAGATGATGGACTGATTCAGTGAGAGGTCAGTGCTGCGTCATTTTATATTGGAACTTTATGTATTGATAGACATTTCATCGTGGTCTTTCCATGTCTGTAGCTTCTATGTTTGAGATATTTTTACTGGTAATATGCAATCTTTGGTCACAATATTTTATAATCATGTTTACAAGCAACACATTTTATAGCTACAACCACATTTTCATGGGATACAGCGACTTTTTGGGCATTACAACTCCTTCAGGTTTTTCACCCGGCACTAAATTAATGACGTGATTATTATGTGAAAAGCATGTCTGGCAAAATTAATAAACAAAAAAGGTGTTTATCATTTAGTACCTGGTAAAAGTAACCTCTGTTTATTTTTATTTAACATGTGGCAGAATACACAACATTGTATTACTATATAGGTATAAAACAATGCAACTAATGTAAAATGGATAAAACAGAATGCAAATATCTTACATAAATGATACAGTAGTTTATAATATTAAATTTAATTTCTTAGTTCAGTCACCAGCATCTGGAGTGTGTCTGAAAGTCCTTTGCACTGGCAGGAAATGATACTAAAATACACTTCTGCAAAACGTGTTGGATGGTCTGCAAGATGTGACGGGCACTTTTTTCAGCTTGAAAATATATGCCATGATTTATGCAGCTACCATTTATGCACATGCAAACCAAAGCCAGCTAGTACAGTGTGGGTGTATAGGTCAGTCTACACTCCTGGTGGTGCTTGCTAGATCCATTAAATCCCCTTTTATAGCAGGTATCAAATTCAAGGCGACCACTAATAATGCTTTACTTGTTCGTTAATACTGACTGAGATGCTCGTGAAACTAACAGCTGTATCAATCATTTACTGCTAGGTGATAAACTGAAACAGATGTAATGCCCAAATATCAGTTTAGTTATTGTTGGGTAGTTAGGTAGTTGGATTGTTCCATGGATTGTAATTGCGACCTGTTGTTATGATGTGGAGCAAGTCTGTTTTGGTTACGTGACATCGTTGACAGGAGAGCCATCTCTTATTATAAGTGTAATCTTCTGGTTGGAGAAGTTTTATGCCCAGAGTGCATGAAATACATATGTGAACAACTAGTTCCCACAAACTTGAATTGCAATCCTCAAGTCCAAAGAATTTTCATAGTGACAATAGTATTTTCAATGGTTTTTTACATTCTAATGGTCATCGTACTTTCAGAACATTTTCTAAAATATGTGCATTACGTACATCAATGTAGTTTCTTGTTTTCGATTTAAAAAAGTGTTATCTTATACTTAACTAAATCATAGTATCAGGTATCATCATCAGCATCGACATGACAGCCTTTTGTGAGCCGTGGCTTTCTGTGGAAGATTACTACATTCTTCCCTGTTTGTGCCAAACTCCTCCAATCCTGAATTCTGGTTTTCCTTATATCCTCTCTGAAACCGTCCTCTCCCACCCCCTTAGCTTTGGTCTTCCAACGCTCCTGGTTCCTTCAGGCTCTGCTCTGAATGTCTTCTTAATCTTGTGTCATTAGCTCTCAGCATTTGTCCTGCCCATTCCAACCTCTTTATTCTCAATACTGATGAAAGTGTGTGGTTCATTATATAGATTATATTACTCATAGTTTAACCTCGTCTCCAGACACCATTTTCTTCCACTGGTTCAAGAATTTGCCTGAAGCTCTCCCTTTCAAATATGTCCAGTAGCTTTTCGTCAGGTTTTGTTATGTCCACATTTCAGAACCATATGTTAGCACTGGCCTTGCTAAAACTTTTACACATCATAACTTTACTTTACCTGAACGACAACTTAGATTTGAGATGTTTTTTGTGGCCATGGTAGCATTTTTTGGCAGAAAATTTTCACTTTTGGAGTTCAGAGTGGACATTGTTCTTAAAGCTTACTTCTGATCCGTGGTTAAAACTACACAAAGCATGAAATTTGTATGAACCAATTTTTATTTATTGGGGATCTTTAGGATAATATTTCTCAGTTACAGGCATATATGTAGTTTTCCCTCTATTTATCTGTAGTGTCATCTATCTAGTAACTCTTTGAAGACTTGTAAAGGCTTCTTTCATTGCTCTTGGTGTTCTTGCAATTATACCAATCTCATCTGCGTGTGACAGCACCTGAACTGATTTGTATAGAATTATAACAGGAGAATTCTCTGAAAGCTACAGTCGAGTGATTTTATCTACTGTGGATTCCGTTTTGTACTTTTTCAGTTACTCATCACTGCTTTGTGTGTATTTTTGAAATCTGTTCAGGTTTTACCCAGTAAGAACTGGATATGGTCTTCATTTGTTGTGACTGGGCATAAGGAGAATTGGCTGATGTCTGTAAACAGCTGGAGGATATGTTGGCCATGGGTGACAGGCTTCTGGATGCTGCTCAAAGGTGCAGTGACATCAGGGCACTGGTGCTAAGACCTGCGACACCCGTGGTGCCATTGGAATACCCTGGTGACCTGGTTGTCAGTGTGTCTTCTGATATGCAACATATTTCCGGTTTGTCTTCACACAAGAGTGACTGGTGGGCAGTAGTAGGCGTGTGTGTCGCTGAGCAGAAGGCGAAAGAGGGAATGACCCATACAGTCTTTACTCCTTAGCAACAGTTACGAGGTGCTACCTGGTGTTGATAATACTTCTGAGCCAACACAGACTGCCTCTCCTGTTGTGTCAGTGACGTATTTTCCTGGCCAGTCCAGACAAGTGCAGAGTGCAGGTATGCTAGTCATTGGGAGCTCCAACTTTAGGCAGGTAGTGGAGTCCCTCAGGGAATAGCATGCAGAGCAGGGAAGAATGCCAGTTTGCTCTCGGTGTATTTGCCAGAGGGGTTAGATTAGTTTTTGTTCCATAGATCCGTGCTGAGGAGATCCTCGTGGATGTGGAACATGTAATTTTTTTTTTTTTTTTTTTTTTTTTTTTTAAGCTAATAGTATGAATATATGCAATACATCATTTGTTTCTATTAAAAAATTTGTCAATGGAGTTGAAGCAGTTGGCCACTAATAAGTCTTTCAGGCTCCTTTTAAACTGGTCTTTATTCGTAACTAAATTTTTTATGTTTGCTGGCAAATTATTGAAGATGAGTGTTCCTGAGTAGTGGACCCCTTTTTGAACTAAAGTAAGTGCTTTTACGTCCTTGTACAGATCATTTTTGTTCCTGGTATTGTATGTATTAACTGAGCTGTTTGTTGGAAAAAGAGATATATTATTTAGGACAAATTTTATTAATGAGTAAATATACTGAGAGGCAGTAGTTAGTATACCCAGTTCTTTGAAGAGGTTTCTACAGGACATCCGTGAATTTACTCCACAAATTATACGTATTACATGCTTTTGGACTGTGAAAACTTTTGTTTGACTTGAAGAGTTACCCCAAAACATTATACCATATGACATTATGGAATGAAAGTAGGTGAAGTATGCAAGCTTTTTCATTTTTATGTTGCCTATGTCTGCTAACACTCGAATTGCAAATACAGATTTGTTAAGGCGTTTCTGCAGTTCTGTAGTGTGCTCCTCCCAACTGAATTTATTACCAAGTTGTAATCCCAGGAATTTAAGACTGTCAACCTCTTCTAGGTACCGTAGGTACAACCACAACGGAGGGGTATCTGTTGAGAGGCCTGACAAACGTTTGGTTCCTGAAGAGGGGCAGCAGCCTTTTCAGTAGTTGCAAGGGCAACAGTCTGGATGATTACTGATCTGGCCTTGTAACAATAACCAAAACGGCCTTGCTGTGCTGGTACTGCGAACGGCTGAAAGCAAGGGGAAACTACGGCCGTAATTTTTCCCGAGGGCATGCAGCTTTACTGTATGATTAAATGATGATGGCGTCCTCTTGGGTAAAATATTCCGGAAGTAAAATAGTCCCCCATTCGAATCTCCGGGCGGGGCCTACTCAAGAGGATGTCGTTATCAGGAGAAAGAAAACTGGCGTTCTACGGATCGGAGTGTGGAATGTCAGATCCCTTAATCGGGCAGGTAGGTTAGAAAATTTAAAAAGGGAAATGGATAGATTAAAGTTAGATATAGTGGGAATTAGTGAAGTTCGGTGGCAGCAGGAACAAGACTTCTGGTCAGGTGACTACAGGGTTATAAACACAAAGTCAAATAGGGGTAATGCAGGAGTAGGTTTAATAATGAATAGGAAAATAGGAATGCGGGTAAGCTACTACAAACAGCATAGTGAACGCATTATTGTGGCCAAGATAGATACGAAGCCCACACCTACTACAGTAGTACAAGTTTATATGCCAACTAGATCTGCAGATGATGACGAAATTGAAGAAATGTATGATGAAATAAAAGAAATTATTCAGATTGTGAAGGGAGACGAAAATTTAATAGTCATGGGTGACTGGAATTCGAGTGTAGGAAAAGGGAGAGAAGGAAACGTAGTAGGTGAATATGGATTGGGGCTAAGAAATGAAAGAGGAAGCCGCCTGGTGGAATTTTGCACAGAGCACAACTTAATCATAGCTAACACTTGGTTTAAGAATCATGATAGAAGGTTGTATATATGGAAGAACCCTGGAGATACTAAAAGGTATCAGATAGATTATATAATGGTAAGACAGAGATTTAGGAACCAGGTTTTAAATTGTAAGACATTTCCAGGGGCAGATGTGGACTCTGACCACAATCTATTGGTTATGACCTGTAGATTAAAACTGAAGAAACTGCAAAAAGGTGGGAATTTAAGGAGATGGGACCTGGATAAACTGAAAGAACCAGAGGTTGTACAGAGTTTCAGGGAGAGCATAAGAGAACAATTGACAGGAAAGGGGGAAAGAAATACAGTAGAAGAGGAATGGGTAGCTTTGAGGGATGAAGTAGTGAAGGCAGCAGACCATCAAGTAGGTAAAAAACGAGGGCTAGTAGAAATCCTTGGGTAACAGAAGAAATATTGAATTTAATTGATGAAAGGAGAAAATATAAAAATGCAGTAAATGAAGAGGCAAAAAGGAATACAAACGTCTCAAAAATGAGATCGACAGGAAGTGCAAAATGGCTAAGCAGGGATGGCTAGAGGACAAATGTAAGGATGTAGAGGCTTATATCACTAGGGGTAAGATAGATACTGCCTACAGGAAAATTAAAGAGACCTTTGGAGATAAGAGAACCACTTGTATGAACATCAAGAGCTCTGATGGAAACCCAGTTCTAACCAATGAAGGGAAAGCAGAAAGGTGGAAGGAGTATATTGAGGGTCTATACAAGGGCGATGTACTTGTGGACAATATTATGGAAATGGAAGAGGATGTAGATGAAGATGAAATGGGAGATACGATACTGCGTGAAGAGTTTAACAGAGCACTGAAAGACCTGAGTCGAAACAAGGCCCCCGGAGTAGACAACATTCCATTGGAACTACTGACGGCCTTGGGAGAGCCAGTCCTGACAAAACTGTATCATCTGGTGAGCAAGATGTATGAGACAGGTGAAATACCCTCAGACTTCAAGAAGAATATAATAATTCCAATCCCAAAGAAAGCAGGTGTTGACAGATGTGAAAATTACCGAACAATCAGTTTAATAAGTCACAGCTGCAAAATACTAACACGAATTCTTTACAGACGAATGGAAAAACTAGTAGAAGCCGACCTCGGGGAAGATCAGTTTGGATTCCGTAGAAATACTGGAACACGTGTGGCAATACTGACCTTATGACTTATCTTAGAAGAAAGATTAAGGAAAGGCAAACCTACGTTTCTAGCATTTGTAGACTTAGAGAAAGCTTTTGATAATGTTGACTGGAATACTCTCTTTCAAATTCTAAAGGTGGCAGGGGTAAAATACAGGGAGCAAAAGGCTATTTACAATTTGTACAGAAACCAGATGGCAGTTATAAGAGTCGAGGGACATGAAAGGGAAGCAGCGGTGGGGAAGGGAGTAAGACAGGGTTGTAGCCTCTCCCCGATGTTATTCAATCTGTATATTGAGCAAGCAGTAAAGGAAACAAAAGAAAATTTCGGAGTAGGTATTAAAATCCATGGAGAAGAAATAAAAACTTTGAGGTTTGCCGATGACATTGTAATTCTGTCAGAGACAGCAAAGGACTTGGAAGAGCAGTTGAACGGAATGGATGGTATCTTGAAGGGAGGATATAAGATGAACATCAACAAAAGCAAAACGAGGATAATGGAATGTAGTGGAATTAAGTCGGGTGATGCTGAGGGAATTAGATTAGGAAATGAGACACTTAAAGTAGTAAAGGAGTTTTGCTATTTGGGGAGCAAAATAACTGATGATGGTCGAAGTAGAGAGGATATAAAATGTAGACTGCCAATGGCAAGGAAAGCCTTTCTCAACAAGAGTAAATTTGTTAACATCGAGTATAGATTTAAATGTCAGGAAGCCGTTTCTGAAAGTATTTGTATGGAGTGTAGCCATGTATGGAAGTGAAACCTGGACGGTAAATAGTTTGGACAAGAAGAGAATAGAAGCTTTCGAAATGTGGTGCTACAGAAGAATGCTGAAGATTAGATGGGTAGAGCACATAACTAATGAGGAAGAATTGAATAGGTTTGGGGAGAAGAGAAGTTTGTGGCACAACTTGACCAGAAGAAGGGATCGGTTGGTAGGACATGTTCTGAGGCATCAAGGGATCACCAATTTAGTATTGGAGGGCAGTGTGGAGGGTAAAAATCGTAGGGGGAGACCAAGAGATGAATACACTAAGCAGATTCTGAAGGATGTTGGTTGCAGTAGGTACTGGGAGATGAAGAAGCTTGCACAGGATAGAGTAGCATGGAGAGCTGCATCAAACCAGTCTCAGGACTGAAGACCACAACAACAACACAACCTCTTCTTCATACTTTATGCATATGCTGGGTGGAAACCTCTTACAGATTCTGAATTGCATATAGTGAGTCTTTTCGAAGTTTAATGTCAGTGAGTTGGCTTTAAACCATTTATTAATATCTATGAAGATATCATTAGCAGATCTTTCTAGAACTACACTCGACATACTATTTATTGCAATACTTGTGTCAGCTGCAAACGTTTTGTCTGTGACACCATGGAGGCTCTGCCAGTGGCTGTCGAGTGCACTGGGTGCAACCAGTCTCAAATAGTGGGACATGTTGGCACTACTGATGCCAGCCGCCTGCGGTCTGAGGTCGTCCTCAGTTCCTGTTGGCATGTAGCTGATTTTGTGAGGGCATCTAACATCACACATGGGCTGCAGCCTAACCTGACTATTTGTACAAGTAGCCTCATGTAGGTTTGGAGCAGAGTGTAAGGTATAAACTAGAGTCTCAGACGACTCTGCAACAGTACTGGATGTGAAGTTCTCAACCTCTGCTATCAGGTGGAGAGTTGTAAAGTTCCCCTTAATAGGTCAGGCATGCACTGCATCGAGGGAGAGGCTAGTAATGTAGCAGAGTACATATGGCATGCATATGGTGTCTTTTGTAGGTTAGAGAAAAACCACTTGAGTTGAGAGATGAATTGTCTGTCAAAATCAAAGTTACATCAGCCAGTGATCTCGGAAAATTCTCGTCCTCACAGATTGGATATAGAAAAGGTTAATATGGTATTAGTAAACTTCTGGAGCATCAAAGAAAATGCTCAGATAGTATTAGGAACAGAAAGTTGATTGAAAGCAGAAGTGAACAGAAATGAAAACCTGAGTTTACATTGGAATATTTATTGCATGGGATAGGTTAGTTACCAGCGGTGTTGGCATATTTAGTGCAGTAATGAATTCGATAATGAAATCCAGTGAGGCTGTCATGGATTTAGAATATGAATTAATCTGAGTGAAGTAAAAAATGGCAGTTCGATGCTTTTAACCACCACCAGGGTAAGGTGCCGAAGTTGTGGTGCACTTCAGAGAGAACTTGAAGAATATCGTCAATAATTTTCGTGATCACACCTTTGTAATAGAGGATGACTACAACTCGCCAGGTATAGATTGAGAGAGTCTTGCTGTCAATGCTGGTGCCAGAGACAGAGATTTGTGTGGGGTTCTTCTGATGCCACGTCTGAAAATTACTTTGGGCAGGTAATTATTAAACCAACTCGTGAAGATAATGTCTTAGACCTCCTAGCAACAAACAGGTCTGAACTCATTGAATTAGTTAATGTAGGGGAAGGTATCTGTTGTGGGTTGGCACGAGAGCCAACACCGTGTTACTAGAGGAGGCCGAAAGGCACGCGTTTTAGCTCACGCGGGCTGGCGTGAGGTCTGGAACAGGACAAGGAAATTAGAATTTAGAAAAAACGGATGTAGCTGGTGGAATACCTAACTTTAATCCATTAATGGTGAACGTCGGTCTTCACGGTACATGATTTACAGTATCAATAGTAACTGGTAATGGCGCCTTGCTAGGTCGTAGCAAATGACGTAACTGAAGGCTATGCTAACTATCGTCTCGGCAAATGAGAGCGTATTTTGTCAGTGAACCATCGCTAGCAAAGTCGGTTGTACAACTGGCTCGAGTGCTAGGGAGTCTATCTAGACCGGCCATGTGGCGGCGCTCGGTCTGCAATCACTGATAGTGGCGACACACGGGTCCGACGTATACTAACGGACCACGGCCGATTTAAAGGCTACCACCTAGCAAGTGTGGTGTCTGGCGGTGACACCACATTCCTCCCCCGCAAATCGGCATACGGTTGTGGCATAAGGCTTCCGCCCACCGTGGGGAGGACCCCATGTTGACGTATACGACGAGATGGGGAGCCTAACAACAGGCGAGGCTGTGCCACCCGCACCCTGCCATTCGGACCACGGAGAGCTAGGAAATGCCTGAAAACCTGCTTCAGGGCGCACGCCAACATGCGCTGTGTGCACCCGTAGAGAGACGGGAGGGGCCGAAGGGTCGACCTCCATCGGGCCGGGGCACCCGACGGGCGAAGACGACATATGGTCCGGAGTGGGCAAGAGTTCCATGTTGGAGGACAACTGGTCATGGGAAGCGATCGGCGGCACGTGATCCAGGGAGGCGCCCGGCGGTTGCAGCAACGCGTCCACTGCGGGTGGCGAAGGCGGCGCATCGCCATGGGGCAAAATGGAAGGCAGCATCGGTACCACCTGCAGCTGAGGCGAGCCAGTAGATGGGTCCCCAGGACGCTGACCGGACGGCACCATCGCTGAAAGCAGACGGGGAGCGGCAGATCCCGTGCGACGATAGAGGCGCAGCTGATTGAGATGCCGACGCACCTCACCAGAGGCCCCCAAAACCAGATACATAGTGCGGCCGAGGCAGCGAAGAATGTGCCCTTCGAGCCAACGCCGTGAACTTCGATAGTGGCGGTAGTAGACAACGTCGCCTGGGGCAAAATCAGGTCAGGGTGTATACGACCCGGGACAACCGGGAAATCTGGGAAAAACCCGGGAATTTTTTCATCCGGGAGAAAACCGGGAAAAACCCGGGAATTTTTCGGAATTCCGGGAATTTTTCATTGTTTTAGCTTTCAGTTTTTTAATTTTGGCTGCAGAATTGATTCTCTAGCAAAGAATGTTATTGTATGCTGCTACTGGAGAATGATACTGCTTAAAATATAAACGAGAGGGGAAAAAAATAAAACTTTAGTGACAAAGGAAATGTGCAATTTACAACAACAAAAAACCGTGCACGCACAAGCGTTTGCAAATAGCAAAAACATGTCAAAGGCCGTAGGGCGCAGACTGTAATTCTTCGTAACAATAAACTGCTTGCTATGAGCATGACGTCACAACTGTTCACATTAGGTTCGTTTGACCAATTGCCAGCGGTCTGTTGCGCATGCGCATTTGACTCGCGTATAAGCAGTACCTTCTCCCGCTACTTGAAGTTCGGCTGTTAGCTGTGTCGGTCACAGCAGCAAGCAGCCAGATGCAAACGAGAAAAATTTTTCTCGCGCGCCCTAGCTGCCAGATTCACGCTTGCACTGAGTTGTCCGAGTTGTAGTGGGGAGGGGGTTAACCTCCACGTGACGCGTGTTTACGTTAAGTGATTTCGCTGCTTCTCTTCGTGTACAGCTCCCAAGTCAAATGAAAACACAACGGATTTCTGTGGCCGGGAGCTATCAAGTGAATTAAAATACATTCACATAATTATGGAGGGCAAAAACATATTATTAATTTCAGTTTTCTGATTTTATTTTATTTTCAAGTTAGTAGCAGTCAAGCATTAATTGCCTTGCAGAACAGTGAAGTTATTTTTGCAAGTTTGCTAAAGAAATTTGGCTTTATTAATCTTTCCGCTGAGGCAATCATTTTATTTGAAACGAAGTGTTTCATTCTACAGTATTGGCTAGTTCCAACTTTTCGCTGAATTTCAAGTGCACGTTATCATCTTCTGCCATACATGGCATTATGCCATAATAAAGAACAAAAAATGAGATCGTAGAGTACTGGTACTCCAAGAAAATTTACATCCCAAAAGCCACACTGGTAAGCTTAGTATCAGATGGGACATACTTCATTGTGAATCTGGAAAAAGCCAATTCGCACTTCAAGCCGAATTATGCATTTTAGTATGGTTTACGAAATCCCGATGCTCTTTGGAGTAGCCTCTGATGCCCTGTTTCTTTTATGGTGTAATGTAAGCTCTTTTAGTGCTTTATACACACGAACATACGGGCTTCCTACACCACTGCAGTTGCGAACGCACAATAATGCCTGTTTTCTGGCGCTCTCTGGAAACTGGTAAATCGAACCTATTTCTAACAGTCTTCGGATAGTATTGCGAACGGTGGTTAGAAAAGCTTTACTTTCAAAGTAAATTTCTTTTTACGCAAGATGAATTATGTTACGTGTGAGAAAGTAGGTTGGATATCTAAATCACAGAGCGTTCGAAACTGAACAGTTTGAGGACCAGCCACTTACAAGAATTTCGAGCCGAGACATTTATGTCATAATATTAAATTTACTGGCACATTTGTGTGATGTATCTTAAAGTATAACACACGCAAAAAAGATCAATATTACATGTGAAAGCTAAGCTTCTGTTGTAGCGTGTTAATCTTAGATACATAATATTATATGTGAAAGCTTAGCTTTTATTGTAGATATACGGTACTGTGTACATTAATGTAAACCGTTAACTTTTCCTCCTGCGTGTTCGCGCTATTTAACCAGTGATCTTGCTATTGGCTGACTATAACACGTGTCCTATGCTCTGAATAGCTGCTGTCATCGGCTGACGAGATCTCGTGGCTTGAGATATGACTCGCTTACAAAATGACATCGCAACCTCGGTTTCAACGCTCCGCAAACTAACGCGCTGTGTTTGGTGCTATTCGAATTTATACTTTTGTAATAAGAAAATATGCAACGTATATGTTGCTGCAAATCAAAGGTCTTTCCAACACTTCTCTCCTTTTATTTTTTTTATTTTTTATTAAAAGTCTCTCCAAAACTCTGCCAGTCTTTTTTTTTCTTTTTTTTCGGGAAGTTCTACGCGATTGTATAAAACGTTAACCATTCAAAGAATTGATAAGTTTTACAGTTCCGAGGGAAAATCTACGGAAAATCTGTCACTTAGCACAGAAAAAGTGTATTTTCGCCCGGGAAAAAGCGTATTTTTTAAACGGGATATCCGGGAGAAATCCGGGAATAATCCGGGAATTTTTTTTCTTTGTCCCCGTATACACCCTGCAGGTGTCTGCCACTGCACAGGAACCTGATGCGGCGGATGTAGCAGAGACATCAAGGTTCGATGATGACGACCGTGGAGCAACTCAGCCGGCGAGCGACCATCTTGGGGCTGAGAGCGATACGAGGACAAAAAGGGCAATAACGCGTCCTCCTGAGAATGCGACTCTTTCAACTGCAACATCTGAGACTTGAAAGTCCTGACCAATCATTCAGCGGCACTGTTTGACTGTGGCGAAAACGGAACGGACGTCAGATGTTGAATACCATTGGCCTTGCAGAATGACTGAAATTCTGCGGACATGAATTGTGGGCCATTGTCGGAAACAATTGTCTGTGGAAGGCCTTCAATGCAAAAGATAGCAGATAACGCTTGGATGGTGGCAGATGACGTCGTGGAAGACATCCTGACAACAAAAGGAAAATTACTGAATGAATCTACCACAACAAACTATCGAGCATTCCAGAATGGACCAGCAAAATCGATGTGTAAGCGTTGCCAAGGGGAAGTGGCTTTGGGCCATGCAAAGAATTTCTGCGGTGGTGCTGATTGTTGTTCGGCACACACCATGCAAGAAGAGCACATGTTCGTAATCGCGGCATCGATTCCAGACCAAGTACAGTGCTGACGAGCAAATTGTTTCATTCTCACTATACCCCAATGTCCTTGGTGGAGAAGCTGTAAGACAGAGGACTGTAACGAACGTGGAACCACGACCCTGGACTGATCATTATCAGAATGCAACAGCAAAACACCACGTCAAACAAAAAGTCTCTCCTGGTGAGCAAAAAATTGGCGAACCAACGGATCCCCGATCCGTGACTTTGACAAGGGCCATTGCGTAGCAACAAAACGCAGAACTGTAGCAAGGACAGGGTCGGGAGCTGTGGCTGTAGCTACACGACGAAAATCCGGAAACGATTCGACCACGTCATCGGTTTCCGAATCAATGAGCATGCAGGCAAGTTCGGAGGAATCGAATGCTCTATCCTCAGCAACAGGCAAACGGGACAACGCATCGGTGTTTCCGTGCTTAGCAGTGGACCGATACAAGATATCGTAGCGGTACTGCGAGAGGAAAATAGACCAGCGAATGAATTTCTGCGCTGTACGTGGAGGTACAGGCTTGGTCGGATGAAAAAGCGATGTCAAAGGTTTGTGGTCTGTGATGATGATAAAGTGATGACAATACAAGAAATCATGAAACTTTTTAACACCAAATACGAGAGCCAATGCTTCTTTCTCGATCTGTGAATAATTTCTTTGCGCAGACGAGAGCAATTTGGACGCAAAGTCAATAGGGCGATCGTGCGATCCATCTTTGTGCGCAAGCACAGCACCGATCCCGAAATCCGATGCATCCACCATCAACAAAAGGGGCTTCTGGGGTCGAATGGCATAAGGCAACTATTAGAAAGCAACGCCGATTTCAACTGGCGAAAGGCGCGTTCGCATTTCGTCGTCCAGACGAACAGAACACCTTTACGGCGTAAGCGATGAAGTGGAGCTGAAATGGAAGGGGCGTGTGGAACATAGTTGTTATAATAATTAATTTTTCCCAGCACACTCTGTAGCTGCTTCCAATTCTGCGGCAAAGGCGAGTCTTGTATGGCACGGAGGTGCTCGGGACTGGGATGTATGCCTTGGGCATTGAGTACATGTCCCAGGTAGGGCAAGTCACAAGCAAAAAACACACATTTGTCCTTCTGCAAGCGAAGACCATTTTGTCACAAGTCCTGAAATAATGTTCTGAGATTGGCTAAATGTTCTTATTCCGTCTTTCAGGAGATCACAATATCGTCCAGATAGTTTGCTGCGGTAGGGACTGATGCACAAACAGTTTGTAGATATTGCTGAAACAATGCAGGGGCAGAGGCACACCCGAATGGCAGTCGTGTGAATCGATACAAACCATGATGCGTGTTAACCACCAAAATGCGCTGCGATTCTTCTTCCACCAGTATTTGCAAGTACGCATCTGCTAGGTCCAACTTCGAAAAATATTTACCCGGGCACAGTTTGTCAAAAAGATCTTGTGGGTGGGGTAAAGGAAAAGTTGCAATCACCAGTTGTGGATTCACTGTTGCCTTGAAGTCCACACAAAGTCTCAATTTTCCCGAAGGTTTTGGCAAAATTACTAAGGGTGATGCCTGGAGAGAAGCCTGCACATGTTCAATGACACCTTGTGATTCCAAATCGTGTAATGTTTTTGCAACCTCATGCGTGGGGAACATTGCGCGCTCTGAAAAATTTCGGTTGCGCGTTTACTTTCAGTTCCAAATGTGCTTTATAGTTCTTAGCGCAACCGAGGCCCGGTGCAAAAATGTCCTGGTTCACTGATAGGACCTGATTTACTACAGACAAGTTAAACAACCGAAATAAATCGAAACCAGACAAGTTCACTGCAGAAGAGGAACGAAGGACGTAAAATGACACAAGTATTGTTTGTCCTTTGTATGTTGCAAGAAGGCTGCACTGTCCTAACACACGGATGTCTTGACCTGAATAGCTAGTTAACTTAACATTTGTGGCACGCAACGGAGGTGTGCCCAGCTGTTAGTAAGTGTCTCGATTGATCAGTGAAACTGCAGCTCCGGTATCGAGCTGGAATAGTATCACTTTGCCGTTAATGTCCAAGTCGACAAAAAGTTTATTGTCCTGCTGACGGCAAGAGTGACTGTCCCGTGCAGCTTGCACTGGCACTGGTACAAAATCGCTTGCGACTTGACGGGAGTGCCGGCGATGTCGACGCACACTATTTTTGGGACAAACACAGTCACTGTTAGAGAGAGTGGCACTGGGCGGAGTGGAATGAACTATATGAATTTCCATGGGCGAAGTTTTGCGAGCCTGAGTATCCTTGGTTCAATTCCGATTCTGGTGCGAAGCAAAGGGCCTGGAATGGTTTTGAGCTTCTGTTCTGAGCTTTTTCTGGCAAACATTCTGAACATGTCCCTTTTTATTACAATAAAAGCAAATAGCTTGGCGTGACGGGCAATTCTCACGCGAATGTCTAGCAGCACACCACGGGCATGTGCTTGCCGGCACGGTACACGTGGCTGAGAGTCTGGCGGCAGCAGCGCGGCCAGGCGCGAGGACTGTTTACTGTTCCGTGCAGCTCGCCCGGCGGGCCGGTTAACCTGACACATGGGTGGCGAAGTTACAAATGATTCCTGAGCAAAGTCAAGTGTGTCCTGCCCATCCAATATGTCCATCACTTGTTGAAAGGAGGGATTGACTAGTTTCAAAATCTGTTCCCTTATACAAACAACAGAAACGTTCTGTGCAATTGCATCACGTACCATAGTATCTGAATAAGGGAGTCCACATTGACACTCAAAAGCACAATCCCTAGTAAGGCCTTGCAAGGTTGCAACCCACTCCCGATTAGTCTGACCTGCCGTACGTTTTGACTGATTCTTTGAAATATGCATCTAATGCAGACAAAATTTTGTCGTAGGACAGAGTTGCTACGTCTCGTCGGGGAAATAATTTGACTATCACACGGTACGTTTGTACGCCGACCGAAGACAGCAAAAATGGCTGCCGCTCGTTACCTTGAATTCTGTAGGCGGCGAGATGGAGTCCAAATTGGTGTGACACTCCGTCCAGCTTTCCAGTGCAGCATCAAAAGGACGAAAAGGTGGTGCAACTGCGTGTTGTGGCTGCGTTAGCGGTGGAGCGGCGGCTGCCGCATCACATCGTTTTCCATCGTGCGTTGACCCTGGACGAGCTGTCCAAGGGCATCCAGTAAGGCCTGCATCTGCTGATTCTGTAAGCGATAAAATTCGGACAGTACATCTGGAGATGGTGGCGAAGCCATTACACAAGTAAATCAGGGCAATATCGATAAGAACGTGGTTTTGCCTTGTCACCAGGTCTGAACTTATTGAATTAGTTAATGTAGGGGAAGGTATCTGTTGTGGGTTGGCAGGAGAGCCAACACCGTGTTACTAGAGGAGGCTGAAAGGCACGCGTTTTAGCTTGCGCAGGCAGGAGTGAGGTCTGGAACAGGACAAGGAAATTAAAATTTAGAAAAAACGGACGTAGCTGGTGGAATACTTAACTTAAATCCATTAATGGTGAACGTCGGTCTTGACGGTACATGATTTACAGTATCCATAGTAACTGGTAATGGCGCCTTGCTAGGTCGTAGCAAATGACGTAGCTGAAGGCTATGCTAACTATCGTCTCGGCAAATGAGAGCGTATTTTGTCAGTGAACCATCACTAGCAAAGTCGGCTGTACAACTGGGGCGAGTGCTAGGAAGTCTCTCTAGACCTGCCGTGTGGCGGCGCTCGGTCTGCAATCACAGATAGTGGCGACACGTGGGTCCGACGTATACTAACGGACCGCGGCCGATTTAAAGGCTACCACCTAGCAGGTGTGGTGTCTGGCGGTGACACCATAGTATCACTGATCATAAGGCTGTGACAGCAACTATGACTATGGATTTTATACTGAATGATGAGAGAAATTTTTGCTTAGCAAATGTGACAGGATATAAGTTGCAGAATATCTGGGTATTGAGCATCAAATATTCAGTGATGAGGACAAAGATATGGAGTGCAAAAAAATCAAAAGCATCATTCAGTATGCCTTAGACAAGTACTTCCCGATGTAGGTTGTCAGGGTTGGAAACACCCGCTGTGATTTGATAGCTGTGTTAGAAAACTGCCATGTGAACAGAGTGTGTGTGTGTGTGTGTGTGTGTGTGTGTGTGAGAGAGTGTGTTTGTGTTCTAAGCGTAAGTCTAGGGACCGATGACCTCAGCAGTTTGGTCTCCCTTAGAAATTCTCACACACACACACACACACACACACACACACACACACACACACACACAAAATCACGTATTCAAGAGAAGTCAAAGCATAGCTGAAAAACAAAAGCTGAACAAAGTGAAAATGAGCATAAGAAGAGCAATGAGAGATGCATTGAGTGACTTTGAAAGAAGAATTTTGTCAACCGATCTGAGTGAAAATCTTAAAAAGGTTCAAAACCCACTATTTATTCGCTCAGTGACCACGCTGCCATTGAAACTGAAGATAACAGGGAGAAGGACGAAATACTTAATTCAGTCTTTTGAAATTGTTTCACTGCAGAACATCGTAACATGGTCTCTTCTTTCAATTACAGGGTATGTACGACAACCGGGAGATCCGGGAAAAACCCGAGAATTTTTTCATCTAAGAAAAAACCGGGAAAAACCCGGGAATTTTTTAGAATTCCGGGAATTTTTCGTTGTTGCAATTTTCAATTAAATTTTTGTAATTTTGACTGGTAAGAACTGATACCCTAACCAAGGATATTACTGTATCCTGCTGCTGCAGAATAGTACAGCGGCATTAAAACAAGAACTAGAGAAAAAAAAAACAAAAATAAAACTTAAATTGCAAAGGAAATGCGCCATATAAAATAACACAGTGCACGTACAAGCATCTGCCAACAGCAAAATGTGTCGAAGGCTTTAGGAAGTCTATGCAATGCTTCATAACAACGAACTGCTCCGATGAGTGTGACATTACACCTGTTTACATTAGATTCATTTAAGCAGTTACGAGCAAGCTCATGCACACGTGCAGTTGAGTCGCGTATGAGTAATACCTTCTCCTGCTTCTGGCTTCAGAAATGTGCCTGTTGGCTGTGTAAGCAACAGTAGCAGCAACCACCCTCATGGGGTACCCAGCAAAATTTTACTGGGGCGCCCAAGCTGCCAGATTTCAAAGTGCGCAGCAGGCATGGATCTGGGGGGGGGGGGGGGGGGGGCTACAAACCAGGGTATCTGTACCGGGCAGCAGTTTCAGGGGGAAGGGACAAATTTATATTCTCGAGGAAGAAAACTTTGTTTCACAAAGCACATAGCATTCAGCACATGTCAGTCTATCGATTATTTATACAATTTTGAAACGCACCCTTGCTGGTTTTTGGACATTTTTGAACACATTCTAAGTTGATTTCTGAAAGAATTATAAGTTGACTTTTGAATGCGTGCATAGTGTATGTGATGTCTCTGCCAGTGGAATCCTCGTCAGTCTCGTTCATGAGAAATTGGAGTGTGTGAATGAAATGTGAAACTATTTCCAAACATAAAGCTTTTTGATTGTAGTAGGCCAAATAGGTATTTCGTATTGGTACTTTGTGAATTACATTGTCGTACTATAAAAATGATCATTATTGCCAAAACAGTCTTGCTTATTTTGCGTGTGTCATTATGTGTGTAATATTAAAAAGGCCTATTTTGTTTTTTCCAGCACACAGTGACAAAATAGACGTTATCAGATCGAGAAACAACCACACCAGTCTTTGGTATTATATTTTTTCAGTATTAGATGACGACATTTTGATTTTTCATGTAGCAAAACATTTGACGAACTTTGATGAGGTAATAGTTCTTTCGCAGAAAGGAAAGCACACCATGTAAAGCTGCAGCAAGATTAGCGAGAAAAATTGCTAGGACCTAAGGACTGAAGAAATGTGTACTGTCTTGCCTGTCTCTTGTCTTTACTGGTTTTAGGTATCCTACATTTAATTTTATGTCACACAGAAGAGCAAGTTGTTAGCTAATAGGCAATAAAAAGACCAGATTTTCTGAAGAGTTCTTGTTCTCCCAGTTACAAATAATCCCATCCAGTATTAATTGTGTTTATTTTTATTTTTTTATTTTTTAGAGGGACAAGATGTCAAACCGGCTGACTGGGAGCAGGAGAGGCACTACAGGACATTTTAATTTCCACTGTCCTGAAATAGTTTGATGGCATGCATTGAAAAATATACATGTTTGAGTTTCACAGAGCACAATACCGTGACATGCGGTATAAGAATATTGTTTGAAGAGGCGTGGCACTGCACTTCGGCTCACTAAAGACCAAATAACATGTCTTACATTTCCTCGAAGATATATGTTTTATGTATCAGACTCTTCAGAAAGACGTGCGCAGAGCAGTCGGAGTTATAGTGGGGTGGGGTGTGGTCGGGTGGGGGTGGGGGGTAGTCTCCATGTGATCTGTGTTTACATTAAGTGATTTTTCTGTTTCCTCTTAGTTTACTGCTCTCACGTCAAATGAAAACAAGACGGATTTCTGTGGCTGGGAGCTATCAAGTGAATTAAAATACATTCACATAATTACGGAAGGCTTAAATATGTTACTAGTTTCAGATTTTATCTTTTTTCCACCTTTCTGACAGTCAAGCATTAATTGCCTTGCAGAACAATAAAGTTACTTTTGGCAGTTTGCTAAAGAAATTTGGCCTTTATTAAGATTTCCTCTGAGGCAGTAAATTTATTTGAAACGAAGTGTTTAATTCCACACTATAGGCTCCTTTTAACTGTTCGCTGCATTTGAAGTGCACGTTTTCATCTTCTAGCACATATGACATTATGCCATAATAAAGAACCAAACATGAGATAATACAGTACTGGTACTCCAAGAAAATTTACGTCCCGAAAACGATACCGAAAAGCTTAATATCAGGTCGAGGCCTACGTCATTGGGAATCTGGACATACAAATTTTTTTTTTTTTTTTTTTTTTTGACATAATGCAAGAAAGATGTTTTAATGTTTTACATGTACGAACATACTGGCTTCCTACGTCACCGTAACTGCGCAAGTGTGGTGATGCCTCTTATCTGGTGCTCTCTGGCAACTGCTGAAATGAACCTATTTCTAACAGGTCGCGGGAAAATATTGTGAATTGTGGTTCAAAAAGCGTTATTTTCAAAGTAGATTTTCTTTTATGCAAGATGAACTATGTGCACAAATGTTTGATGAATTTCTTAAATCACAGAGCGGTTGCTCATTTAAAAATCAACTCTCTGATGACGAGCCATGTAGAAGTTTTTTGAGCCCAGAAGATCAGAGATTTATGTTGGTATTAAAAATTTTGCTGGTGTATTTGTATGATGTATGTTAAAGTGTAGCATGCGCTAAACAGATCAACATTATATGTGAAAGCTTAGCTTCTCTTGTAGCTTATTAATCTTAGAGACAAATATTATATGCGAAAGCTTCGCTTTTCTTGTAGCAACACTATGTACAGTAACTTAAATCATTAACTTTCCCTGTTGGTGGAATTCGAATTCATACTTCTGTAATACGAAAATTTGCAGCGTACATGTTGCTGCTTATCAAAGATCTTTCCAAAATGTGTTTTTTCCCTCTGAGTTTTGTTTTCTAAAGTGCCAAGAAAGTCTATGCTGCTGTATAAAACCATATCTATTCAAAGGATTGATAAGTTTTACAGTTCCGACGGAAAGTATACTATCACTTAATATGGAAAAAGTGTATTTTCACCCGGGAGAAAATGTATTTTTAACCGGGAGATCTGGGAAAAATCCGGTAATTTTTTTCCTTGTCCACTTATACACCCTGAATTAGTGTGCAAATAACAAAATGGCAGATATTGAAATAACTGATCACGGAATAGAAAATCAGCTACAGTCACTTAGTAGTGGAAAGACATCAAGACCAGATGAGATACCTGTAAGATTCTACCAAGATTATGCGAAATAACTTCCTCCCCTTCCAGCAGCAGTTTATTGTAGATTGCTGGAGGAATGCATGGTACCAGGTGACGGGAAGAAAACGCAAGTCATTCCTGTTTTCAAGAAGGGTCGTAGGACAGATGCACATAATTATAGGCCTAAGTCATTGACGTCAATCTGTTGTAGAAATGTGGAACATTTTTTACATTCAAGAATTATGACTTTTTGGAGAATGAAAATCCCCTCTATAAAAATCAACATGAATTCTGCAAACAGAGATCTTGCGACAGTCGGCTCACTCTGTTTCTTCTTGAGATCCACAGCACTGCAGACAACAGTGCTCAAGTTGATGCTGTGTTCCTTATCTTCAGGAAGGCATTTGATGCCATCCTGCACTACTATTTAGTGAAAAAAACTACAAGCTTACCAAGTATTAGACCACATTTTCAACTGGATTCAAAACTTCCTTACAGATAGAACTCAACACGTTGCTCTTAATGGAATGAAATCAACAGATGTAGAGGCAATTTCTGAAGTTCCCCAAGGAAGTATGATAGGACCATTACTCTTTACATTGTATATAAATTATCTATTAGAAAGCATTGGACAGTTTGCAGATGATATGGTTGTCTGTAAGAAATTAGCAATGCCAGAAAGCAGTATCATTTTGCAGAACTACCTGCAAAGGATTGATGAATGGTGCTGGCTTTCACAGTTGACCCTAAATGAAAATAAATATAACATATTGTGCATACATAGGAGAAGAAATCCACTACTGTACAATCACTTTGTTGACGTCAACTTACTCGAAACAGTATTGACCATAAAATATCAATGAGTAACTAACCAGAGTGATCTTATGTGAAATACAACATAAAGCAAAGAAGAGGATAAAAAGATGCCACACTCAGATTCTTAGGAATAATCTTAAGGAAATGTAACTCATCAACAAAGGAAGGGGCTTATATGGCAGTTTTTCAACGAATTCTTGAGTATTGTTCATCACTGTGGGATCCTTACCTCGTAGGGCTGATACACTTCAGTAACAGACACTACAAGAGAGGCATTGTCCATCACAGAGATATTTACAATTGATATTTTGAGAGAGCACTTCACGGGAAGAGTCAGATAACATATTATTCCCTCTCACATACATCTTGTGAAATGACCACGATGAGAAAATTTGAGAAGTTACAGCTTATCAACAATCATTCAACATCTGAACTTCGGTAGCTCAGATGGTAGAGCACTTGCCCGCGAAAGGCATTAAGGTCCCGTGTTCGAGTCTTGGTCGGGCACACAGTTTTAATCTGCCAGGAAGTTTCATATCAGCGCACACTCCGCTGGAATCTCATTCTTATATAGTGCTGTTTGCGCAGTGTGACCTGTGAGCCGGAAGAAAAGCTGCTACTTTGGTACTTGCTTCTGCTTCCTAAGCTGTGTACAATAGCTGCTGTTTATCTTCTTTTGGTAGGTTAATGTTTATTTGATTTCACTGGTATTTTTCAAAGAAAATAATTCCCTGTATCTACAACAACAGGGGTCTGTGTACAACACTGCACTTCATGTCATGCAGTTTATGAACTCTGCTGCTTGCTGTGTAGCTAACAGGAATTTTCAGTTACTGAAGTAGACAATCAGATAATTGGTAGAATTTGTGGCTAATGAGTTATGATTTTTATTTTCATTTCATTCAGTAGGTATTCCCACTTCCTTCCTGTATGTTAGGTGAGAGTTTGTAGAATGCCTTTGCACCCAAGTACACAACTCCAGTTTGAAAAGTAGGCGAGCAGGCAAAGTGTGTACCAGCACAATTTTTTTTTTTTAAATTCTATGTTGTGGCTGGCTGTTCCCAGTCACACATTGCTGTTGCTCAGTCAGGTTCAAGGGAAAAGAAAGAATAGAGAAAGCACACATTTCTAATATATATGGGTATTGGATATCTATCCAAATCTCCTTTTCCCCTATGTCCCTCTCCATTTCGTCCTCCTTCCCCCGCCATCCATCACCTCCTCCCCCCTCTCTCTATCTTCTTCTTCTCCTCCTCTCTCTCCCTCTCCCCTCCCCCCTTCTCCCCCTCTCCCATTACTCCTTTCCACTTTCTGTGCCCATTTCCTCCCACTCCTCTGACTGTCCCCCATTCCCCTCTCTGACCTTGAACCTCGTTTACTGGTATTCCAAATTCAGAGACTGGAGCGAGAGAGGGGGGAGAAGAAGATAGGCAGAGAGAGTGGGGTAGGAGGTGATAGACAGAGAGATTGGAAAGGAGGAGGAAATAGACAGGGATGTGGGGGAGGAGGAGGTCAGTATTTTGCCAGTGGCAAAGTGGTGGTAACACAAGTTCCCATCACATCACTAAAGTTAAGCACTGTCGAGCTTGGCTAGCAGTTGGATTGGTGACCATTTGGGTCAGCTGAGAGCTGTTGGCAAATGGGGTGCATTCAGCTATTGTGAGGCCAGTTGAGGAGGTACTTGTTGGAGATATACCAGCTCACGTCACAAAAACTGACAATGGCTGGGACTGTGGTGTGCTGACCGCACGCCCCTCCATATCCGTACCCAGTTACACCTATCACCCAAGTATGACATTGCAGTCTGTCAGTATCATTGGGCCTTTGGAGGCCTGTTTGGATGGAGTTAGTTTTAATCATAAGCCAATAAGCCATAAATACAACTTTCCTGTTTGCTAACAGTGTTCCACAATATATGATTGTCCATCCAAAAGTCCATTAGAGAATTAGGGTAAAATTTGAAGTAAATAGACCAAGAAATTTTTCAAGATTTTTGATAATAACATTCTCACTTCATATACTGCATACACTATGTGATCAAAAGTATCTGCACACCTGGCTGAAAATGACTTACAAGTTTTTGGTGCCCTCCATTGGTGTTTCTGGAATTTAATATGGTGTTGGCCCACTCTCAGCCTTGATGACAGCGTCCACTCTCGCAGGCATACGGTCAGTCATGTGCTGGAAGGTTTCTTGGGGAATGGCAGCCCATTCTTCACGGAGTGCTGCACTGAGGAGAGGTGAGGCCTGGCACAAAGTCGGCGTTCCAAAACATCCCAAAGGTGTTCTGTAAGATTCAGGTGAGGACTCTGTGCAGGCCAGTCCATTACAGAGATGTTATTGTCGTGTAACCACTATGCCACAGGCCATGTGTTATGAACAGCTGCTCAATTGTGTTCAAAAATGCAATCGCCATCCCCAAATTGCTCTCCAACAGTGGGAAGCAAGAAAGTGCTTAAAACATCAATGTAGGCCTGTGCTGTGATACTGCCATGCAAAACAACAAGGCTGCAAGCCCCCTCCATGAAAAACATGACCACACCATAACATCACCGCCTCTGAATTTGCTGTTGGCAATACACACACTGGCAGATGAAGTTCACTGGGAATTCGCCACACCCACACTCTGCCATCGGATCGCCACATTTTGTATTGTGATTCGTCACTCCACACAACGTTTTCCACTGTACAGTCGTCCAATATTTACAGTATTTACACCAAGCAAGGTGTCGTTTGGCATTTACCAGTGTGATGTGTGACTTACGAGCAGCCGCTCAACCATGAAATCCAACTTTTCTCACCTTGTGCCTAACTGTCATAGTACTTTCAGTGGATCCTGATGCACCTTGGAATTCTTGTGTGTTGGTCTGGTTAGATGTCTGTCTATTACGCGTTACAACTCTCATCAACTGTCGGTGGTCTCTGTCAGTCAACAGACGAGGTTGCCTGTATGCTTGTGTGTTGTACATGTCCCTTCACGTTTTCACTTCACTATAACATTGGAAACAGTAGATCTAGGAATGTGCAGGAGTGTGGATATCTCATTTACAGACATATGACAAGTTACACCCAATCACCTGACCACGTTCGAAGTTCGTGAGTTCCGTGGAGCACCCCATTCTGCTCTTTCACAATGTCTAATAACTACTGGGGTCACTGATATGGAGTACCTGGCAGTAAGTGGTAGTACAATGCACGTAATATGAAAAACATTTTTTTGGGCATGTCCGGATACTTTTGATCACATAGTGTATTTATTTATACATTGTATGTATGAAAAATAGGCAAATTATTTTTTTTTTATGATAAGCTTCAAATATGATTAAGAAATAAATGTATGTACTGGTAGCTGGCAATATAATTCCAAAATCCCTAAAAAGACTTCTGCAAAGAATGATCTGATACATACAGATCATTATTTGTTATAATACTTACTTTTTTGCACTCACAGCCAATGTATATTATTCAGCTGAGAAAGTTTACACAAACACACAGGGAAAACTATACTAAAAAATGATTTTACTTCTGTGTGGGACCACAGTCATACAAAACTTTCTGAAAGATGTAACCGTCATTTGACTGAACAACATTAAGGAAGTTCAGGTATAATACTGACAGAACACAGGCTGTGTGGAAAATGCTTTTATGATTATTAAGTGACATTTGTTCCAGGTAGCTATTATATCACTCTTGAAGCATCTCACTCAACAGTGGTTGCTCAGTAAGTTCTTGCTTTCTTTTCCCTTCATGAAAAATGCAATCTAAACTTATCACCAACTACCTACTACTCCTGCAGGTTGTTTAGCTTGCTTTACTGAATACTTTTCCATTCAGTTGCCCTGCCAAATACTGATATGAAATTCAAGGTGCACTAACTGTCAATGAAGAACCAAAGCAAACCTTCATATAAATCGTACTATATTCTGGATCTTTAACAATTGAAGAAAAGCTCCTGTACAGCTACATCTTAATAATATACTCTTCAGTGGACATCCACAGCTGCTGCTGAACTTTTTTCGTGATAGATAAATCCATTCCAGTTGTACTTCGCAAAAACTTTATTTGGAGCAAAAAAAAAAAAAAAAAAAAAAACCTGGACTTCAGGATGGAAATCCCATCTTCAGATGATTGATTGCGCACAAGAAATTGTATGTCACACAAAAAATCCAATAAATTTATCAAGTATCATGTGAGAGCCCATGTGGATGAAGCATGAAAAAAACCCTTTGAATCAATCAGTACATCTGGTGGACAGGAGCATATAAGTGCCAAACCTGCCACAGGTCCTGGATGCTTAGCAAAACTATTGAACAGACAGAAGATGAGAATTATTTCTTGAAACCTAAGTCATGTGTAAGATTTTATTCTACTAGAGGTTTTGTCAAGTATAACTAAAACAAACAAACACCATCCAAACAGGCCTTGAAGGTCCAACAGTATCAACGGGCCACCGTGTAGTCCTCAAGTCCTTAGGTGTCACCGAATGTGAATATGTAGAGGCATGTAGTCAGCAGACCATTCACCTGGCCATTGTCAGTTTTCATGACCAGCGTCGCTACTTCTCAATCGAGTAGCTCCTCAATTGGCTCCACAAAGGCCAATGCACCCTGCTTGCCAACATTACCTGGCAGACCCGGGTGGTGACCTATCCAAGTAGTCAAGCCCGACAGCACCTAACTTTGGTGATCTGACAGGAACCAGTGTTACCATGGCAGCAAGGCCATTGGCATCAAGTAGAACCAGGGCAGATTTATTTCTTGTGATAAATCTCAGTAGTTTTGCTGTAAATTATAAGGGGCATTCAAAAAGAAATGAGCTGGAGGCATAATTACAGAAACCAGTACCAGTATGTTAGAAGTATTGACCCTGGCTGTTGAGATACTTCTCCCACTGTGACACAAGACTGTGAATGGCTGTCTCATAAAATTCCCGGGGCTGCAATGTTAACCAGTTCCGTATGTACAGCTGGACATCGTAATCTTAGGTGAATCGTTTGCCCCACAGATCCTTTTTAAGGAAACCAAAAATGGTGTAATCATAGGGCTTTGAGGTCCAGACTGTAAGGAGGTTGGCCAAGAACCTCCCATTTGAATATCTGCAGGAATGCCACGATTGTGTTGGCCTTATGAAGCTTTGCATTGTCGTGAAGCAAAATGATCCCAAGGGTGAGATGGCCTGGTCGTTTTGATTTGATCGTTTGCCGAATGGTGGTCAAGGTTTGCATTCACTGTTGTCCCGTGCTACAGGAAGTGAATCAGAAGGGGGCCATCTTGATCAAAGAAGAACGTCAGCATAACCTTTCTGATTCACCTCAGATGACGACGTCCAGCTGTATGTGCGGAACTGGTTAACATTGCAGCCCCAGGAATTTTATGACACAGCCATTCATCACCTTATGTCACAGTGGGACAAGTGTCTCAACACCCAGGGTCAGTAGTTCTAACATAATCGTACTGGTTTCTGTAATTATGCCTCTGGCTTCTTTCTTTTTGAATGCCCCTTATGCTTTACTAAAAATGTTCTGATAGTCAGCTAGTCATAAAGTTATGGTTGTTGTAGTTGTCTTCAGTCCAAAGACTGGTTTGATGCAGCTTTCCATACTGCACTATCCTGTGCAATCCTCTGAATAACTACTACAACTCAAATCCTTGTAACCTGCTTACTGCATTCATCTCTTGCTCTTCCTATATGATTATTACCTCCCACACTTACTTCCAGTTCTAAATTGGTGATCCCTTGATGTCTCAGAATGTATCTTATGATCCAATTCCTTCTTCTAGTGAGTCTGTACCACAAATTTCTTTTCTCCCCAGTTCTGTTCAGTCTGTCCTCATTAGTTACATGATCTACCCACTGAAACTTCTGCATGCTTCTGTAGCACCACATTTCAAGTGTTTCTATTTTCTCCATCCTAAACTGTTATTTCACTTCTATACATGGCTACACTCCATACGAGTACTTCCCGAAAATATTTCCTAACTCTTAAACCAATATTTGATGTTAACAAATTTCTCTTCTTCAGAAACACTTTTCTTGCCATTGCCAGTCTACATTCTATATATTCTCTACTTTGGCCATCATCAGTTATTTTGCTGCCCAAATACCAGAACTCAGCTACTACTTTCATAGTCTCATTTCATAATGTAATTCCCTCAGAATCACTTGATTTAATCCTTGATTTGCTATGTCCTTGTTTTGCTTTTCTGGATGCTCACTTATATCTTCCTTTCAAGACGCTGTCCTTTCTGTCCAGCTGCTCCTCAAAGTCCTTTGCTGTCTTCAAAAGAATTACAGTGTCTTTGGCAGACATCCAAGGTTTTATTTCTTCTCCCTCTGCTTTAATTCCTAGTGCAAATTTTTCTTTGGTTTTCTTTACTGCTTGCTTACAGTACAGATTGAATGTCATGTGTCTCAACTCTCGTAACAGCTGTCTGGTTTCTATATAAATTGTAAATAGCTTTTCACTCCATGTATTTTATTTTTACTTCCTTTAGAATTTAAAAGAGAATATTCCAGTCGCATTGTTAAAATATAAGTCTACAAATGCTAGCACATAGTTGTCTTTCCTTAACCTTCCTTCTAGGAAGACTCTAGAGTCATTATTGCCTTGCATATTCCTACACTTCCCTGGGTTCAAAACTGACCTTCACCAAGGTTGGGTTCTACTAGTATTTCCAATTTCTGTAAAGAATTCGTGTTAGTATTTTGGAACCATGACTTGTTAAACTGGCAGTTCGGTAATATTCACACCTGTCAGTGCATGCTTTCTTTGGGATTGGAAGTATATTCTGCTTGAAGTCTGAGGGTATTTCACTTGCCTCATAGATCTGCTCACCAGGTGGAAGAGTTTTGTCATGGCTGGCTCTCCCAAAGCTATATGTAGTTCTGACAGAATATCAGCTATGCCAGGGATGATGTTTTGACTTAGTTCTTTCAGTGCTCTCTCAGATTCTTCTTGTGGTGTCATATTGATCATCTTCCATTACTGTAATAGTTATGGTTGGAGCATGAAGAGCTGAAATTTTTGTCAATTTGGTTCACTGCTCATTTAAAAAATTAAAATTTTAGTGAAAAAATATTTATTGTACATTGACTTATTCAGCTATAAAAAACATTTCAATTGTGATGGGTATCTTAAATAGGTGGCACACAGAAATGACAATAGTGTTCAATGTGTTGAGGTGCAATACCAACTCAAGAAAAGTTTAAGTTCCTAGTATCACATAACTGATCAAAACCAGGGTATTTTCAGTTTCTTGTGTGATGCCTGCTGTCAGTGAGTTAAAGACTGATGCACTAGATTATAAGACTGAACCTCAGTTGGGCAAGTGAGGTCTACATTGAAATTATTTTTGTTTGTAGTATTATGGTTGCGACTTTAATAGTTAATCCTGAAATTCAGTCCGGTTAGCACCCACAAATTCTTTAATGGGATAAATGTATTGACACATGAGAGTAAGAATCCAATTACAACTTTTTTAAGATCAGGAGTGAAGCGGGAACAATGTTTTATAATTTTCATGGCTGTGGCATCTTTATAAGCATACATGTATCTCAGCAAACACCACTGTTTTTGAAGTGTCCTTCAGTTTTCTGAGTAAAGCATTTATATTGGCCACAATTAGGAACGGGCCAAGTATCAAACCTTAGTCCTGTGTTATCATTAGTTAATCTAACCCTCTGCCTTTGGTTGGTGAGGTATGATACCACTGAAGTAAGAGGCCATAACGTTTTACTTTCTCTAGCAATTTTTTGCCTACACAATCATAGTTGTGGCCTGGTCACAGAAAATTCCAAAATGGTGTTTTTTCACGTTTAATTCTATCAGAACTGAGTTTGTGGAATCTTTTATTGCTTTCTCTGTTAACAAGCCTTTACAGGAATTCAACTCAGCAATTGCCAAAAGATTATTACCAGAAAGGTGATTCAGTATTCTGTTATAACCTACCTTCACGAAATTATATGAAAATAATTAGAGGTTACTTGCTTATTACCATTCTCATAAAAAGCTGTTAACTATTGCACAAAAGTCCTGAGAAATTAAATCTTGCTCATTGTTTACAAAATTAATTAATCAGGAGTGACACACTCATACCAGTGGAAAGTTTCAGCACTTTGACACATTATCATCATTCTGTTTCAGTGTAATGTACTAATGCTAGGTTTTTTCATCCCACAGGAAACCACAGAACTAGAAGAGGACAGGCAGAAGTAGCAGAATACGGACTGGATAAAGAAATGTCTGCATGTAAGATCTGCCTTGAAAACTCTAGTAAGAGCCTGAATGGAATATTGTCTACAAGCATGTTTTGAGGCAAACATCTGCCATTGAGTGTGTATGGGCTATTGATAACGACTATAGACAGCCAAAAATGGTTACGTTAGTGAGCAGTTTCGTGGACATTGACTAAAGCAAACTTTAAAAGGAATGTGCTCACATGTGCTCGCAGCTAATAACATAGTAAATCTATATATTTTGTGTATAATCCATACAGTTCTTTATTGCTCTAATTCTGATTTCTCCTTAATGTATTTGGTAAAACAATTTAATATTCCAGCCAAGTGAAGTAAATGCAATGGTGATGGTCTCTTGTGTTTGTTATTGGTGAACCATTACCAACTTATTGATGAAAAAACATTGTTGTGATTGTTTATTGAAAATAGCTATATATTAGCTGGATTTCAACTTAAGATTGTATACTTGGAAGAATAAATAAATGGACAAAAATGAAATTTCTGTTTCTACCTTCATTTTTTATTAAAACCTGCACAAATCCTGAGTGCAATAATTAAAGTGCAATTTGTACTACCTTTGCCTTTTCTAATTGCATTTCTGTCATTGTGACTGTTTCTGTTAATCAAGTTACTCTAAACATAATCATAATATATTAGAGGAGATAGGTAGAGGATTGTGTATGTGTAACTGGCTTCTTTTTTTTTTTTCAGCATTGATATTCAGTCCTAGTGATAATGGTATTACTTAATGGCACATAAACCTAACTGTTCACTACAGAGTGAATTATTGCATTACTGAATCAATAGTTATAGAATACTGTCTGTGTGCACACACTGTGGTATGCCTCAGTTGTACTTTGTTGACCTTGCTCATGTCAGTAAAATTATGAGTTACAAACACAAAATAACTTAAAGCATCTTTTGATTCAGTTGTCCTGGTTCTCAACAACAAGATGACAACACTGAGCGGTGTAGGAAAATCAGTATCTGAAAGATAATTGTTTTAAGCAGGAGTTATCAGAGTAGTTTATGGAAACATAGGTAAAAAATACAGGACATGTGACAAAAATAAAGGTCATTATTGGTCAATGCGAAAATAAAGTTACAAATGCTATTACTGTACATACACAGGTATATATGTCTTCAGAAATTGAACAAGTCGATAATGCTTCACATTGATTGATGGAGTAGTTAGATGTCCTCCTGAGGGATATTTTGCCAAATTATGTCCAGTTGGTGCATTAGTGTGTCAAAATCCTGAGCTTGTTGGGGAGAGCCCTGCCCATAATGTTCCACATGTTCTCAATTTGGGGAGGGATCCTGTGACCTTGCTGGCCAAAGTAGGATTAGGAAAGCTCGAAGACAAAGCAGTAGAACATCTTGCCATGTGTGGGTGGGCATTATCTTGCCGAAATGTAAACTCAGGATGGCTAGCCATGCAGGGCAACAAAACGGAGCCCAGAATACATCGACATACCACTGTGCACTGTGTGCCATGGATGACAGCCAAAGGGATCCTTCTATGAAAAGAAATGGCACACCAGGCCATCACTCGTGGTTGTTGGACCTCACGGTGGACGACAGTCAGGTTGCTATCCCACTATTGTCCAGGGTGTCTCCAGACATATCTTTGGCCTGGAATCTCACTGGCTGGAATAGAATTGTCTTCAGGGATGAGACCTGCTTGAAATTGAGCCACGATGACCAGTGAAGACATCCAGACAGTAGTGGGATACGAACCTGACTGCCACCTGCCATAATGCCCAACAACCAGGAGTGGTGGTCAGGGTGCCATTTCTTTTCACAGCTGGAGCCTTTCAGTTAATGTTCAGTTAATGTCGATGATATTATATGTCCCATTTAGTAGCCCATAATGGCAAGCCATCCTTCGCCTGCATTTCAGCAAGTTGGAGAATATCCTAGAAGCTATGTCAACATATGATGATGACAACTCTCTCAAACCCAATCCCACTAAAATGAAAATTCATGCTTTTCACCCACACACATGCCTAGCAAATAGAAAGCTGCACTTCAACTGGACAGGATGTACCCTAGAGCACATAGACCAGCCAACATACCTCAGAGTGTTGCTTGTCAGGTGCCTTACATACAAATATCGCTGTGAAAAAACCCAAAACAAGGTAGCAGCAAGGAACGATATCCTTGAGGCCCGTCCACACGCAACAATGTGTCTGCGCACATCCCATCTGCATGGACAGATCTTTGCGTGTGGACAGAAGATTTGCACCAACCTGAGGTGTGTGCAAACCTGGAAGTTGGAGTTGGAGGTTTGAACGAAACCTCTCAAATCTGTGGGTTCAAACCACATCTGTGCAGACAAGTTGGAGCGTGTGGACAGCAGATCGCCGCAAATCTGGCGCGAAACAGCTGTTTGCTCAGTCTAGTGTTTGTATTTGTGCACACAGGGCATTGAAATGGCTGATACTCATCAGTGTTCTCGAGAGGTTGTAAGTGAATTCATTGAAATATATAGAAACCACCCACGATTGTGGAAGATTAAAAGTAAAGAATATAGTGACCGAGACAAAAAGACAGCAGAATACAATGCTCTAATTGAAAAATTGCGGGCAGTTGACGCCTCGGCAAACAGAGAAACAGTAATAAAAAAAAAAATTGTTGCAAACTGTTTACCGAAAAGAGTTATCCAAAGTTCAGAAATCTAGAAGATCTGGTATAGGAGTAGATCAAGTATACCAGCCAACGTTATGGTATTTTGATCTGCTTGGCTTTCTTAGTGATCAAGAAACGCCAAGACCAAGCAGGAGTACAATTCAAGATGAAATTGGAGTGTCAATGTGCGAGGAAATGGAACACGAGGTAATGTAAAACAATATATTTCATATACGTTTATAAAAAGTTTATTCAAAAGAATATATTTGTGTGCAAACATAATAGAAAATTAACTACTGTTATAAAAAGAACTCATCCTTCAGGACAGCGTAAATAGCTTCCCATGTGTTGGGTATTATTTCACTCAACGCTTGTTTCGATATTGCAGTTGAAAATTCCAAATCCTTGTAGCTGCTTCCTGTTGCTAAAAATCTTAATGTTAGCGCCAGCCATTCATGAGGAGAAATTTCCCTTCTCATACAAGTATTTTATCTCATAATATGAGGGGTTACAAGCTTTAAGAGATAATTATTAGTTTCGACATCCATCCGCAAATAATTTCGCCAGTCGTTAGGTTCGCCCTGCAACTCTCGCAGTAAATTTACGTGAGATAACTGCTTTCGCTTTAGCAGCCACTGTCTACACCATTTTGACCGCTTTCTCTGTTTCCTGCGGTTGGTCTGAATGTTTTTTGCAATACAAGTTGCAAACACAGACCACAACAGAACTTCCTCCATTTCTATATTTCAAAATAACTGAATTAAATTTTTGACATTTACGGGGAGCGTAGTCGCTTGCCACTGATATTTCTTTTCTACACTGACAGATGGCGGGCGAGTAGTAGATTGGACTTTGTGTTGTGTGAACACACCACATTTGCAGCGATCTTTTGCACGTACAGACATCTGCGCAGACAGATCGTTGCGTGTGGACCAGGCTTTAGAAAGCTAATTGGCTGCAAGTGGGGGCATCAAACATAATGGGCTTAGAACCTCTGTTTTAGAATGTTGCCTTTCTGCAGCTAAGTATGCGTGACCTGTCTGGTCAAGATTGGTGCATGTGAGGTGGTCAACGTAAGCCTTAATGAAACCTGTGGGCTAGTTGCAGGATGGATGAAGCTCACTCCACTTGAAAACTCTAGCAAGCTTCAGGTTTCAGCAGTCCCCAAGTCTCGTAGGGTAGCTCACGAACATCATGAGTAGTTCAGAAAGATGTTTGATGAGCATCATCCATTATATGGCAGCCTCAACGGATTAAAAAGACTAAAACCAGGATATCGATTCCTCAATTACATATCGGATGAACCCCCTATCGACTACCCTATTTTGGAACATCTATTGACCGGTGTTGAATTAAAGTACAAGTTGTGGAAAATGTTACACCTTATCGGAACCAGCATAGTTGGTGTAAAAATTAATCTGATAAACTGAGGCATATTAGAACATGATGACAATAAGTGCAACTGTGGAGAAGTAAGAAACACAGAACAACTTCTAACATGCCAAAATTGCCCAGCATATTGCTCCCTAGATAACTTCTGGCTAAGAAAGTCTGAAGGTTTTGACTTGGCCTGGTATTGGACCGAAAAATTGACAGCTGTGGGCACGAAAAAGAAAAATTAAAGTGCAGCAAACTAATGCTCGCCTGCACGCAGTGAGAGTTTCTGCTGTTTGTGTTTTTGCTTTCCAAATCCCACCTTAGCCAGCAAGGTTGCCAGATTTGTCCTCAGTTGAGAACATCTGGAGTATCATGGGCAGGGCCCAAGAGCCAGCTTGGGATTTTGATGATGTAATGGACCATTTGGACAGAATTTGGCATAGTGTCCCTCAGGGGGACATGCAAAAATTCTGTCAATCGATGCCAAGCCAAATAACTGTTTCCATAAGGGCCAGAGATGGGCCAAAGTGTTATTGACCTGCTCAATTTTTGAAGCACTTTCTCTTGAGTAAATCATCCAAATTTTCTGAAATTGTAGTCATTTGTTTGTCGGTACATGTACTCGTGCATCACGTCTACCAATTTCTGTCCCATTCGGATAATTTCTTCATGGTGCGCCTTTTATTTTCTTTTCTTAGAGTGTATAAATTTTCTTAAAATCGTGGAACATATATTGTTAAATGTGATCATCAAGTACAGTCAGAACTAATCCTGTGCAAAACATCTAGCTAGTTTTAAACAAAATTAAAGAAATTCCACACAAGTGAAGTTTTTAAAATTATGCTTGTCGGAAACAATACTCCTCCTGAACAGGCCATGAAGGCCCAACGGTACCAACCAGTCGCCGTGTCATCCTCTCAGCCCATAGGTGTCACTGAGTGCGGATATGGAGGGACATGTGGTCAGCACACCGCTCTCCCCGCCGTATGTCAGTTTCTGAGATTGGAGCTGCTACTTCTCAATCAAGTAGCAGAGTGCTGCTGTTCTGAGACAGTATTTATTGATTGAAAGTTTTTCTATATTGAAGACCACAAAGGTTGCGATATACAAACTGATATGTATTTTCTATTAACACACAAATTCTGAGGCAGTTGTTACCTTCACCTTACATATTTATTTATGGTTATATCTTTTATTGGTTTCTGATTTTAAGTACTTCGTCACACGCAATGATGATGGACAACATTAACGACAATCCTCACTGCAATCCACGGTTGTTGCTGGCCGACGCAGTTGATGCGAAAAATGTAATTCGGCACTTGTCACTTCTGGTTTTATATCACTCGCAAATCAGTATTGCTGAGGGTCAACCCCACGATGATAAGGGGACGTGCACATTTGGCTCATTCCAGTGAATTTACAATTTACTCCTCACTCGGCACATCCGCCATTGACACCGTACTCAGCTCGATCGCCATTATTTTATCTTAATGAGTCTTTCCGGTACTGCTTTCACCCGACACTAATCTCACTGCCTCCTGCAGCGCTCGACAATCGTCTCCTGTCTGCTATCGAGCTGGGTGTCTGATACTAATATCTATGTTCGTGGGATGACAGATCCCTTTCAACAGCAGCACTGAATTTTCACTGTGGATCAATAGAAACATGTCACCTGTCGAATGAATTGGATTTCTTGTTACACCTTACATGCCATCATCCAGGCGAATGACTCGACAAAACACGCACTGTGCCACAGACGGAGGCCGGTGAGGGCAGAATTATGCTATGCGGTACATTGGACTTCCATGGGATCTCTGGTGGTATTCGAAGGCATCATGACAGCAGTCAACTATGTGAACATTATTGTGGGCCCCCTGCATTGCTTTACACTTGAAGTCTCCACCTACTATGATATCTTCCAGCAGGATAACTGTCCATGTTGCAAGGTCAGAATCATGATAAGTGAACTCACATTGATGTCTTGGCCAGCAAATGTGCTTGATCTGTGCACATTGGAACACATCTCATGTGCCAGATGTGTGCCCGTAGATCACCATCCCATAATTTGTGGGAATTGCTTGACCTGTGCATAGACATATGGGACCACACACTTTTTGTGAATTGTGTTTTATTCATCGCATCGCGTACATTTGCTGTACATTTGATTTGCGTACAGGAGACATATCAAAAGTTTATAAAATAATTACAATGATTTTTACATTAGCACTATAATTAATAGCGACACTATAAGGATAACACATTGTACACAGCTCAAATTTCTAGTTTGTCCCACATGAATTCACCCAAACCTAAATTCATCTGTTCCCTTTTAATTTATTACAAATTTTCATTCCCATGTATTGTCCCTGGGCATACAGTCTGAGGCGGTGGGTGGGGAGCATAAAATTTTCTTTGTTTCTGGTAACATGTGAATGGACAGAATGGCTTCCCTCAAATAATTGATGTCTGGTGTACAAAAATATAATAATCTCATACATGTATTAGGATAGCAGAGTTAATATTTTAAATTTTCTAAATAATGGTCGACATGGTTCTTCGTGATTTGCAGTGCACATATTTTGTATGATTTTTTTCTGTATTTTTAGTATCCGCACTATGTTTGTCGTGTTACCCCAAAAAACAATACCGTACGTAATAATGGATTCGAAGTAGTTTGTATATGCTACTTTTCGTGTGTCCATGTTAGTAGCAGTTGACAATATTTGCATTGCAAATGCAAAGGTGCTCAGTTTGTTTGCCAGGTATTCAATGTGTGTGTGCCAGCCCAAATTTTTATCTACATTTAATCTTAAGAATTTGACTGAGTCAACTTCTTCTATACCTTGGTTGTCGTGTACCAAGTTTCTAAGGTACTGAGGGTACTGATCACAGATTTGGGAATTTTTTCTGAGTCCTGATCTTCAACTAAGACAAAAGTATCTTCTGTGAACAGAACTGATGGGGAGCTGATATTTAACGGTAAGTCATAAATATTTAAGAGAAATAGGACTGGGCCTAATATTGAGCCTTGTGGAACACCCTGACATATTTTTTTCCAGTCAGAAAAATAATATGTGCCATGTGAAGAAATGCTAACTCTTTGCTTTCTGTTGGATAAGTAGGATTTAAGCCATTGTAGGGCACTGCCGCTAATGCCATACTTTTTCAAGTTTGTAAACAAGCAATGCATGGATTACAAAATCAAATGCCTTTGTGAGGTCACAGGAAATTCCTGCCACCTTATTTCTCTTGTCTAACGATGTACTTATTTTCTCAATGAAACTGTTTACTGCATCTATGGTGTTTTGTACCCTGCTGAAAACCAAATTGATTGTTTAGAGTAACAGAATATTTTGCAATGAAGTTTTGGATTTGTGCAACAGCAAGTTTTTCTAATATTTTAGATAGGACTGGGATAATCAAGATAGGATGATAATTTCCCATTATCTCTCTTGATCCCTTCTTGAAGAGTGGTTTGACTTCAGCATATTTCAGTACCTCTAGGAAACAGTCCTCTTCAAAACATTGATTTATTATCTGAGATAGTGGGTTTGCAATTCTATTGTGTACCACTTTAATAACTTTGGGGGTATTCCATCCCAACCTGCAGAGTTTTCACCTAAGCCAAAGGGATTTACTTTGTTGTGGTAATCTGTTACATCTACATCAGACTTTGCTACATTTATTAAGAATTTGTGGCATAGAGCGCCATAAATATCGATATTTGTTCTGTGCGTAAGTGTGCTATCTTTGAGGAGAGGGCTTTGGGGCAGGATGTTGGACGCTAACGGCAGTTAGCCTCCGGACTGGTATCTGTGTAGAAGCTAAGTGTGAATAAATCTGTATCTGAGAGATTTCTAGTTGTTCACCTACAACTATTCCATATTCCCTCACTGGTGACCCCGTTTTTGTGTAATACACGTCCGAGTTACTGCCCAAAGGTTATTTACGCGCCTACCGCGTCGGGTTTCTCTGCGATTGCGAGGGCCTTTGTTCAGCTCCAGACAATGGCCTTTCAGCATTCACCGCCGCCCGGATTCCAGCAACATCTCTCCAGCACTCCTGCCGTCATAGCGGACATGCCGCAAGAATCTTCAGAATCCTTCAGCCAGAACATGCAGTTTGAATTCATCGAGTGCCGCCAGTTTCTTCCAACCGCCAATGGTCGTGGACTCTGGCTTTGTTAGCCTGGACCTTCCCACGTGTTCTCCACAGAGTGTTGGTTGGAACATTCCTACTCCTGTGTCGAACACACAATTCAATACAGTTCGTGGCGTCGAGCGAGGTTTTGCTACTTTGGAAAATCCAGTACTAAATTCAAACTCGAATCAGTTCCCGCCACGTGTGTATCCTTCCGCGCCAGCTAGTCAACAGGTGTTCAATGCTCGCCAAACAGCAAATATCACACTGAGTGTGCATCCTAGTGGACGTGTGTGGGATCCTTGTGCTGCTTCTAATCAAGTCAACAATTCTGTGCTGGACAGTAATTACTCCGACATCTACAACCAGCCCCACCACTCACGGTCGAGTGAATACTATGGGCATAACGGACATTCACCGGCGTACTTAAGCACTTGTGGCTTCTCTCCGAGCTACCACGTCAATGAGAATGCACATTTTGACTACAATCCTCACACCGTTCGAGCGTCCGTCGCTTCTCAGCTGCCCCCCCGGCGTCAAGTGAATTTCGCGATTCCCGCATTACGGGACGCCAATAATTCGGACTCGCAATCTTCTGCATGCTCTACTTCCGTCCAAAGTAATAGGCACACATCCGCAGTGACTGCAGTGCCGAATCTGCCGAAATTACCAGACTTCAAACCCGCTCACCCGGAGTTCTGGTTTAACCTGGTTGAGCAAACATTCAATGTCTGTGCTTTGGACGACGACGCACGCTTCGCCTGCCTCATGAACCATCTTCACGACCGCGTCGATTTAATTTACGATCTGGTCAAAGCACCCCCCCCCCCCCCCCCTAGCAGGGAAGTATGCTGTGGCGAAACAGATGATACTGGAGCGCGTCTCTAAAACCAGGAGAGAAAATATGCGACAGCGCATCTACGAAGAGCGTCTCGGTGACAGGTCTCCGTCCCAGCTGTGGCGGTGCATTTGTCTTCTCGTCGATGAGCAAGTTATGCCTGATGACACGCTCGCAGAAATCTGGACTGAAAAGCTGCCTTTGCCTGTCCAGACTGCAATCTCTGCGTATGAAGATAGGCCAGTAAATGAACGTTTACGCGCCGCCGACAGAGCATACTCCGCCAGGCAATGTGAGCTCCGTGCACTGCATTCTGGACGTGACCGCACTAAGACGCTTTCTGATGTCACACCCTTGTCTGGTGCTGCTAATAACAAGTTTGTTAAACTAGCCGCCCGGCCTGCACCTTCAACTCCCCGCAACGACAGTACATCGACCTCTGTGGAAGATTCTGGGGCAAGCTCGCAAATGCCAGTCACCGTGTTTTTACCCAAACTCCAACCGCAGGTAGGCTACGGTGCCACCTCCTGCGATGTAAACAACGGGCACCATCCCACGTTGCACTCCGTTTTGGACAATAACAGTAAGTGTGGTCGAGTCTATGTTCGCTATTTACGATCAGGTGTATGTTTTCTGGTAGACACTGGCGCAGACGTCTCTTTGCTGCCGGTTCGCCTAGCAACCAATAAAGTGCAACCACACAAAACAGTACTTCGTGCAGTGAACTTGTCTACCCTACAGTGTTCGGGTTCCACTTTGTATACAGTGAAACTTTCGCCTGAGTGCAAGCTGGAGCGGACGTTTCTAGTGTCAACAACTGAAGAACCTATTTGATTTCCTCAAGCACTATCAGTTGTTGCTAGATTTTGTGCAAAATACTGTGTTTTACCCCCCCCCCCCTTAACAAACATATTCCTTTCGCTTCGCTGAGTGACAGTTCAGCTAACACCAAACATGTGTGCTGCGCTAAGAAGTGTGTAAACCTATCCTTGGAGCTGCAATCTTGGACAAACAAGTGGCTAGTGGAGTGCGCCAAGTCTTCGAAGTTGCGGATGGAACGTATGGAAATGCTGCTGCATCTCCGCGACATACACCACGAGTTGGCCTCCACACAACAACGCCTCGTGGCACTACAAGCAGACGACTCGTCGGCTACAGACAAGGTCAGTCCGTGCCAATCTGGTGTTCCCGTACCCGCACACGTTAACGACAATGTTGTGAACTCTGTAAACTGTGAAACTTCCTGGCAGATTAAAACTGTGTGCCCGACCGAGACTCGAACTCGGGACCTTTGCCTTTCGCGGGCAAGTGCTCTACCAACTGAGCTACCGAAGCACGACTCACGTCCGGTACTCACAGCTTTACTTCTGCCAGTACCTCGTCTCCTACCTGTGTCAGCACCCCCTTTTGTAATGATAGGGTATGCCCGAGTGCTCATGCTCCTTGCGTTCCGAATGGACAATTAACTTGCCAAGCTCGTGGCAATGAACTACAGCCATCTGCTGTTCGGCCACGCCGACTCGTGCCTACAGCGCTCGTAGCGGCACGGCCCGCTACCAAGAACCATTGTACCAACCTCGCTCATGTTAACATGTATGCAGCCTTTACGCAGCCTACGAGCGGGTGGCACACCTGTACTTCCGTGCCCTCAGCGCCACAGCTTGGCCCGTCCGCCACTGCCTGCTCTGCTTCACGGACATCTGACTGCCGTGTCGCGCCACGTATTGCAGTAGTCACTAATGGCACAGTGCATCGGTTACGTCTAACCGATGGGCTGCCCATATCGCAACGTCCTTGCCGCCTCAAGCCGGAATTTATGAAAATTGCAAAAGAACAATTGGACGATCTGTTACAAAAGGGAATAATTGAACCTTCTTCCGGTTGCTGGGCTAGTCCTATCCTGTTTGACCAAAAGGAAGACGGTACTTGGCTTATGGTCGGAAACTATAGGCGTTTAAATGCCCGCACCATCATTGATAAATATCCGGTCCCACACATTGCAGACTTCAATCACGCACTCGCTGGTGCAAAGTACTTCTCTGTTTTGGACTGTAAGCACGCATTTCATCAGATTCCTATGGCTCCGGAGGACATTGAAAAGACTGCCATAACCACTCCCTTCGGGCTGTTCCAATACAAATTTATGCCGTTTGGGTTGAAAAACGCCCCACAAATGTGGCAGCGTTTCATCAATCAAACTTTATCCAATCTAGACTTATGTTTTGTATACATGGACGACATATTGGTTTTTGCTTCTACTTTGGAACAGAGTAAGGAGCGTGTTCAAGTCGTGACAGATGTTTTAGCAGCTGCTGGTATTGAACTGAACAATAAAAAGACTCAATTGCACCAGTCATCCGTCACATTCCTAAGTTATGTTGTGTCATCGGACGGTCTGACACCACCACAGGACAAGATCAAGCCTGTTCTCGAGATGCTATGCCCTCAGACCTATAGGGAATTATGCAGGTTCATCGGAACAGTTAATTATTACCGGAAACATTTGACAGCCGCTTCTGCGGTGCAGGCTCCTCTCACAGATGCTCTCGCTGGCCCACAAACTTCTGGCACCCGCCAGGTACCATGGACACCAGACATGGACAAGGCATTTAATGAACTCAAACAGCTGTTGACCTCCACTGTCACTATTGCTCACCCACGGGCAGACGCCACAATGTTTATCACTACTGACGCTAGTGACAATGCTATCGGCGCAGTACTGAGTCAGACATACAACGATGTTACGACACCCCTGCAGTTTTTCTCAAAAAAGCTAAACAACGATACTCAGAATTCGACAGAGAATTACTGGCAGTTTATGAGGCCATAAGACACTTCAGAACTGATGTTGAGGGACGAGATTTCTATGTGCTCACTGATCACAAGCCGTTGGTTCCTGCCATAAAAATCCTGCGGCTGATCCGCCCCCACGACGCTTTCGTCACATCGATTACATCTTGCAATTTACAAATGACATTCGCTACATCTGAGGAGCGGACAATGTGGTCGCTGATTTTCTCTCGCGTGTTGGTGCTGTCACAACCTTAATTGACTTAACGGACCTGCCTCGGTGGCAATCGGCAGACCCCGATACCATGCAGTTAATTTCAGACCACAGCTCCCCTCTCCAACTGGTATGCTCTACTTTCCCTGGCATATCTGACTTAGTATGGTGTGATGAATCGACTGGTACGTTGCGGCCATTCATTCCTAAGCCCCTTCAACGCCAGGTCTTCGACAAACTACACACATTAGCACACCCCGGTGTCAAAGCTTCCACCCGTCTGGTAACTGAACGGTTTGTCTGGAGAGACATGCGCCATGACTGTCAGTCTTGAGCAAGGGCATGCATGGTGTGTCAACAGAACAAAGTTTCCAGGCACACTTCTCCACCCCTTGGCTGTTTTGCCCAACCGCCAGGCCGGTTTCACCATGTTCATGTCGACCTCGTAGGCCCTTTGCCCCCCTCCGAGGGTTTCCATTACTTGTTTACAGCTATTGACAGGATGACTTGGTGGGCTGAGGCTGTGCCTATTCCGAACATTACCTCTGAGACAGTAAGTCGAGCATTCTTAGATTCGTGGATCTCTAGATTTGGCTCACCTGTTTACCTCACCACTGACCAGGGGCGACAATTCGAGTCTTCAGTTTTCTCTGACCTATGTAAAATGTGTGGTATTGTCAAAATTCATACTTCTGCATACCATCCCCAAAGCAATGGGCTTGTCGAGTGATGGCATCGCACCTTAAAGTCTGCCCTGTGTTGCCATGACTCACTATGGACAGAGGCACTGCCCTTCGTGCTTCTTGGCCTTCGTGTGACTTTCAAGGAAGACCTCAAGGGTTCCGTAGCCGAGTTTGTGTATGGCCAACCTCTGGTTTTGCATGGAGAATTAGTCACTCCGACCCCATTTCCACGGCCGTCTGAACTCCCTTCACTTCGAGTGGGTGCGCTTGCACTGCAGCAAAATTCAGCCGCCACCTCCGGCTGCTCATACACCTCCGCATGTATATGTACCGCGCACGCTAGACTCTTGTGAGTACGTGTTTCTCAGAGATGACTCAGTCAAAGCCCCGCTTCAGTCACCCTACACAAGTCCTTACAAGGTCATCAAACGCTCTGAGAATAATATGGATCTCCTCGTAAAAGACTCTGTAACCACGGTCTCACTCAACCAAGTGAAACCAGCTTTCATTGAGCCTCAGGTGAACCTCCCTGATTCTGCCCCTATTTCTCCAGCTCCTGCTTCGAGCGGCCATCCATCTTCCCACGCCATGCATTTGGGTATTGATTCTCCACAGCGTGCTTCTCAGCCGAGCACTGCTCCTTCTCCGTGTTCATCTAATTCAAGTGGCCAATCTTTTCGGGGCTTCACTCCTCACAGCCCTCGCAGTCGAACTGCCAACCACTCGGATTCTACCATTGTGTTACCATCTTCGTGTGACAGCTCTTTGTCACGCCGGTCAATCCACGCTGGCTCCTCGTTGCCTTCGGTCACGCTCCCTCGTCTGTCAGCTGATCGCCCGAGGTTGTCTCCTGCGCAGTCCAGTGCACCTGCCACCCCCCTCTTAGCAGATGCTTCCCCCTGCCATGGCTTTCCCACACCTCCCTGCCTCCCTACCATTGCTCGTACAGGTGCCATCCAAGAATTCAAAACACATGTGCACCCTGATGACTTACATAAATTATCTGTTGTCGTAGATGGCGATACAGTGTGTGTGGTACTCGCGTGTGACAATACTGAGGGAGGAAGTGCAGAATCTCGTGTGGTGCGCCGCTTTAAATTGAGCAGAAGTGCTGCGTGTGGCAATTTGCGTGCCTTTGTTAGGCCTTCTGGCAAGGTGATTCTCCGCCTGCCGGCTGACGAAGTGCTACACCTCCACTCCAGGATGGGACATCGTCTTCAGCCACCGGCGTCGCTTGCTGACTTCACCATCGACGTACCGGGTTTCACCCCCCAGTCTCCTACCAGTCGACCGCTTCCGCCTGATGCAGAAGAACTGTGCATTACCTTCCTAACTTCTCACCCCCCCCCCATTCACAGGGACGTACTCCATACTGTGCGGGTGGGAGGGGGGGGGGGGGGGCGCTATGTGGCATAGAGCGCCATAGATATCGATATTTGTTCTGTGCGTAAGTGTGCTATCTTTGAGGAGAGGGCTTTGGGGCAGGATTTTGGACACTAACGGCAGTTAGCCTCCGGACTGGTATCTGTGTAGAAGCTAAGTGTGAATAAATCTGTATCTGAGAGAATTCTAGTTGTTTACCTACAACTATTCCATATTCCCTCAAATTCATTAAAGTACTCTGGTATTTGAGTTGGATTTGCAATAGTATTTCCTTCAATGTCAACTTTTGGAATTTCTTGGTTACAGGCTTTGACACCTAACTCAAATTTAATGACAGACCACACAGCATTTGTCTTATTTTTAAGATTTAAAATTAGCCTGTTATTTGCCAGTTGTTTTGCTGCCTTGACAACTCTTAAATATGGTTTTATAGAGTCTAACATATTTAATGAAATCAATATTTTTATAATATTTTAGTTCTCTGTGCAGTTGCCTTTTCCTTACACTGGAAATTTTTATGCCCTGGTTAATCCACTTTACTGTATTTGTTGTTTTACTGCTGTGCAGAGTCTAGGTGGAAATGTTTCATTAAAGTCTCCAAGAAAACTATTTAGGAATTTCTCAGAGTTTTTGTCACTTGAGTTACAATAATCAAAATGTCATGTTTTATCTCTTAGCTTCTCACTAAATGTTAGCAAGCTTTCGTTGCTAAAGTTCCTGCTCATAAGGGTACTCATACATGAAATGTTCCTGTCTGTCTGTGACAGCTCAATGAATAATGCACAATGATCTGAAATACCTAGATCTAGACAAAATGTATACACATATTCATATACATAATTAGTTAGAATATTGTCAATGCATGTTGCTGATTGCCCATTGTCACTGGTAGATTCAAAAAAATTCAATTTGAAACCATATTTCTTTACTAAGTCAATGAAACTTGAAGCATGGCTACTATCACATGTGATATCAATACTAAATCAGCAGCTATTACTACTTTTTTCTTTTTTTCTCTGCAAAGGTCTTCCAGCATAATTTGAAGCTTAGATAAGAATAGTCCTGTTGTTGATGTCCCTGGAATTCTGTATATTGAGATTATTATAACATTTGCTAGTGAGTCCACTATTTCTACACAACAGCTCTTGAACACACATTCTTCATTTAAATAATTAAAACAGTTTCTGGTCTTATAATTTATATCATTATGTAGAAGTATACTTGAGCCTCCACGTGACTTGTTTCTTCTACAAGAGCTACTTACTAATCTTTTCACATTTCTGGAATCCTGTCAAGGACTTTTAGAATCCATACCACCCAGAATCTCTGTTGTACTGTATTTGAAAAGTGGAATAACACACTATTAAACAGGTGGTCATAATGTTTTGGCTTGTCAGTGTGTGTAATCATAGCACAAATAGCTGTAAGATCGTGTTAGAATCCTCATCATGGTTTACCAAGACTGTTCTGCATGTAACAACTATGGCACTGATTTCTGTTAGAGCTTTGATGTCACTCTCCTAGTGGCTACAGAAGTTGATGCTGACAGAAATACGTTAGAAAGAGACACTCTAAAAGTTGTAGATGAGTTTGTTATTTGAGCAATGAAATAAAATTGTTGAGGGACACCTAGCCTTGACTACAGTAAGCACATTCAAATGGATGTAGGTTTCAGTAGTAGCACAGAGATGAAGTTGCATGCACAGGATAGAGGGGCATGGAGAGCTGCCTCAGAACAGGAAGACCACAACTACAACAACAACAGAAGTTACAATTGTAAGTCACATGGAGAAAGGTAGCTGGATAAACAACTGCATTATTTCTCAGGAGGGGTGCTACTATTATTCCAGACTGCAATTGTAAAGAGACTAGACAGTTATCGGTTTCAGTACTAGGGAAGGCTCTGTGTCTGTTACCATTGAGGTTAAATTATGAACTTTCAGAGAGTCTTACTGATATCTTTGTCTCCTTCAAATATGTCTCAAAATATTTGTTTTCCACCAATCTACCAAAGATACACTTAGTGAAAAATAAGCAAAGGCACCTCCAAGTAACAAAAGAAACTTGCAAAAGATGCACTTTATCAAGGAAGTGTCGGCAAGGGATTTGTTAGCAACTGAAAGGAATGACACATATTACATGCTCTTGGTTTGTCTATTCATTTGTGAAGCTCTTGCTAGGTGGTGACAATTATGTCAGCACATTGTAGTCCACTGAAGTACAACATTTATGAACTTAGTATCTGTTTATCATAGTGGGTAGAATTTCTAATGCCAGGAATCAAAACATATAATTAACAATATCAAAATATTAATATTACACATTGATTAATGATCCAACAAAGTATAATAGAAAGATACAAAGACAAGGGTATGAGAGTGAAAGTTTGGCCACTCTAGTGATTCCCTTTCATTGTAATCAGTGGAATGTGAAAACCGTGTGGTGGCTGGCATGACTCCCCTACGCTGAGTTGGTTGAAACTTCTGGCAATCAACAAGAGCTGAATTCTGCAGAAGCCAGACTGCAAACTGGCATTTCAACATCTCGGGGTACAGCCTCAGGACATGCTACTAGCTGTTTTCTGTGTGGATAGGGCCTCCTGTCGGGTAGACTGTTCGCCTGGTGCAAGTCTTTCAAGTTGACGCCACTTTGGTGACTTGCGTGTCAATGGGGATGAAATGACGCCAATAAGGACAACACGACACCCAGTCCCTGAGCGGAGAAAATCTCTGACGCAGCCTGGAATCGAACTCGGGCCGTTAGGTACAACATTCCGTCACGCTGACCACTCAGCTACCAGGGGCAGACACTATCTGTTTAAGAAAACATCATTTGATATCAACAGTTATAAATCAAGATGACTGTAATGATCTAAATCTGTGTGGGAAATAACTGAAATACTTTCTGATAATTTAAATTTCATACTACATTTCTGAAAATACGCAGTAAGTAATGCAACACATATTTCTCAGCCAATCTTAGTTGAAAAATGCTGAATGTGTTGTGGGTAATCATGGAATATTCCCATTTCAGCCCCTATAGTTTCATGAAGTTTCGATACGTGGAGGCGCTATACATAGCCTTCAAAACAGCACCTGTAACATAGGCACATTCTGAGCGGAGAACTGTCATTGAGTTTATTTTGGCAGAAAACCAGAGCATCGTAGATATTCACAGGTGCTTGCAGAATGTCTATGGAGACCTGGCAGTGAACAAAAGTACAGGGAGTCATTGGGCGAGGCATGTCGTCATCATCACGGCGAGGTTGCACGAACCTGTCTGATCACCTGTGTGCCAGCTGGCAACAGTCAGCTGTGACTCCTGCAATGTTATAACGTGTGGAGACTCTCGTTTGAGGTGATCGATGGAACACAAGCAAACACTTAGCTGCACAACAGGACATCTCTGTCAGTAGCGCTGACATACTTGTCCACTGGTTAGGGTAATCAAAGGTGTGAGCCAACTGGGTTTCTCGCGTTCTAGCAGAAGACTGTAAAGAGCTCGAAGGACCTCGTGCAGAATTTCTTGCACATTACAAAGCTGACCGTGACAGTTTTTTGTCGAACCTTGTCACAGGTGATGAAACGTGGGTTCCTCACTTCATACCGGAAACAAAATGACTATCTGTGGAGTGGTGCCATTCCATGTCTCTAATGAAAAAGTTCAAAGCTGGTGAAGTAATGAGAATGGTCTTCTGTGGCTCTGAAGGGGTTATTCTGTTTGATCTCCTCCCACGTGCTGCAACTATCAAATCTGAAGTGTGTTGTGACACCCATAAGAAATTGAAGAAACTACTTCAGCAATTTGTTGCCACAAAAATGCTAGCAAACTTCTCCTTCTCCATGACAATGCGAGGCCTCACATACAATGCTGCACACCAGAGAGGAGCTCCCAAAACTTCATCGGACTGTTCTTCCTCGTATAACCTACAGCCGGATTCTTGCACCTTCCGACTTCCGACTTCCGTCTGCTCGATCGACTGAAGGATGAACTCCGTGGAAAGCAGTACGTGGGTGATGGGGAGATTATTAATGCAGAAAGACTTTGCCTGCGATGTCAACCAGTAAAGTGGTACCTTGCAGGCATACGGGCACTCCCAGTAAGGTGGCGTAACGCCAGTGCATTGAATGGAGATTGCGTTGAAAAATAGGTTTTTATAACCAAAGCATATGGTGTATTGGAATTCTGAATAAAACCAACCTGCTTTCAGAAAAAAAGTGATGCATTACTTATTGAGTATTTTAATGTATCTTTTGGGGCAGCTGTGTCTAAGAGCCTTTAACTACATGCTATGACCATAAAAGAAGAATCTCAGACATAATGCTGCCTTTGGTTTGTACTGTAATATAAAGGATTTTTAAAAATAAACCAGAAGCAATTGTGCTGCTTGCGAGCTCCAAAATGCAAATAACTGAGCTATTTGTATATGATACGCAAGTAACAGCTTCACATCAACAAATAACAAATGCTGTAGTAACTTCATCATTAATCATAATGGGAAATGTAAACGTGAACAATGTAAAACTCTTAATATTTTCAGTGGCAGTTTCTCCTCAGTTGGTAACATTATCAGTGAAATATATAAAAATTTTCCGTATGGTTTCAAGGCAATCCAGCTGAGCACAGCATATACAGTTTTTCCACCCATAGCAGAGAAACATCATTTGACCTTTAAAATAATCTCTCTCTGCAGTAACATCTTAAAAAGTATTTGTGTAACTTTATGCACCAGCTGTCAACAATATAATTGAAATAGATGCCTTTCCTGAAAGACTGAAAAATGAAGAACACCATACTCTTAGCTCTAGGCTTGAGCATGTGTAGCACCTATGGTGAAGTGTAGAAAAATATCAGACCGAGCTCACAATGTGTACTTAGTAGAACAGTTCATGATGAAAGAAACCGTCCATACACAGTAAATCTGGAGGTGCAGTGACTACCATACAGTAGATGTAGAGCAAAGCAAAGGGCTGTCATTGTCACTAATGGTAAATGTCCAGACTATTATGGATGATACAAGAACTAAAATTCATGGTAACAAAGCAAAAGCAGAAGCACTGAACTCCATTTTAAAATGTTTCTTTACAAAAGAAGGAACAGGAGTACTGCCTCAGTTCAATTCGTGCACCACTGAAAATATGTGTGCTGTAGATACTAGAGTGAGTGGTGTTGATTAACAACTGAAATTATTAAAACTGAACAAGAATCTGATGGAATCTGTACCACATTCTTAACAGAATTTGTAACTCACTTAGACCTTCTTTTATTTACAAAATTTCGTAGATCCCTTGGACAAATAACTTGCCCAATAGTTGGAAGAATTTACAGGTCTCATCCATCTACATGAAGGATAGTAAAAGTCTTTCACAGAACTATTATCCAGTATTATTGACACCCACCAGTTGGTAGAATTTCAGGACATATTCTGAGCTCTAACATGATGAGTTATCTCGGACAGAAAGACTTGTAGTGTTGCTGCCAATGTTGCATGGTACTGATGAATATGATACAAACAATAAATAAAAAACACAATAGACATGTTTGTTTCATATTTGTTTTTTTATCTTTTAAACTTTATTTCGTTTTTCAGTCTTGCATTACTATTTTTATATATCAGTTATTTTTAAGTAATTTATTTTCATTTATACTCATCTATATAAATAAAAATCAATTGCCACATCACCTGAGAATGGCAAGACCAATTTAGTTGATTTTTTAATTTTTGTGTTAGTTATTGTCAGGACAAGGTTTGTATGAAAGAAAATTTTTGGGGAATCAACAGGAAAAATTCAGAAGTTAAAATGATTTGTGAAAGATCATCACTTGAGAATGGCTCGACCGATATATATGATTTTTCTCGTTTTCATGATTGTGGATGGTAATGGTATTTTGGGTATGAAAGGAAATAAAAAAATGCGTTCAGTTTGACTGTTCTACTGTCACATATTTTCATAAAAAAAAAATAATAATTTGAGGGTTATGTATACATGTAATGTAAAATATGAAGAGGCAACATTTTTACCAAAAATCTCAAAAATTCCTGACTTATTTACTACAGATTTTAACAAAACACTCTAATGAACGTTCAAATGGACATAGGCTCTATGTTATTGTAATTTGTGTAATATATATGAGGATGGTTTGAAAAGTTCTCAGAATCACCACATGAGGTCAGTGCTAGTACAACGAATTGTTCATGTGATATTCATTGGACTGTTGCCTGTAAACACATGCCATGTCAGTACTCTGATGTGGCTCTGATGTTGTTCCTGCATAGTGTTTTGTTAAGATGGAAAAAAATCAAGATTCGAGCAGTGATTAAGTACTTCGTTAAGAAAGGTATGAAAGCAAAGGACATTCATGCCGATTTCCAGAATAGACTGGGGCACTCTGCTCCTTCGTATTCAAATGTTGCCAAGTGGACAAATGAATTTAAATTTGGTCGTGAGAGCTTAGATGATGATCCACGTAGTGGTCGGCCAAGGTGTTTCACTACTCCAGAAATCATTGCAAAAGTGCACAAAATGCTCATGGATTATCACGGATTGAAAGTGCGTGAAATTGCTCAAGCTTGCCAGATGTTTTCTGAAAGGATGTATCATATTTTAACTGAAGTATTAGGAATGAAAAAGTTATCTACAAGATGGGTGCTGCGACTCTTGATGCTGGATCAGAAATGCATGAAAATCGATGTATCAGAACAATGTTTGGCCCGATTTAGGAGAAACAAACAAGATTTTTTTGCACCAGTTTGTGGCCACAGATGAAAATTGGGTGCACTACTATACCCCAGAGACAAAACAACAGTCAAAGCAGTGGAAACATGCTGATTCTCTGCCACCAAAGAAAGCAAAGACAATTCCTTCGGTGGGAAAGGCCATGGCCTCAGTGTTCTGGGATGTGAAGGTGATACTGTTTGTAGATTATACCCCTCAAACAATTACTGGAGAATACTATGCTAAACTCTTAGTCAAACTACAACGAAAGAAAGGCTAGGTTTAACAAGGAAGGAAGTCAGCTCCCATCAAGACAATGCGTACCCGCACACATGTGCCGTCGCCATGGCAAAATTGCATGAACTAAGGTATGAGTTGTTGCCACACCCACCCTATTCACCTGATATGGCTCCATCAGACTTCCTTCTCTTTCCAAAACTAAAAATTTTTCTTGGTGGAGAAAGATTCACTTCAAACGAAGTATTGATAGCTGGAGTTGAGAACTATTTTGCTGGCCTGGAGGAAACTCATTCTCAATAAGGGATCAAGGCACTGGAAAATCGTTGGACCAAGTGCTCTGATCTACAAGAACACTACATTGAAAAATAAAAAAGTTTCTGTGATGTAAGTATCTTTTTTATATTTTATTCCGAGAACTTTTCAAACCACCCTCATAGATTTATATGTAAGATATAAAGGGGAAGTGTAGTTGCCACAAATGTCGAAAACTTCTGGACTGATTTACTTCAAATTTTTACATGAGGCTCTAATGAACATTCAGATGGAAATGAACGTAGGGAGGGGCTAGAAGGAGATGCACAGAAAACTAGGGGAGAAGGAGATGTACAGGGAGAAAGGGGGGGGGGTGAGGAGTTGGGCAGAGAGAGATTGGGGGAGGGGGGGGCAAGGAATTTAGGATGTATATGCAATTCCTGTAAATATTTAGCAATCATGATGCATTACTGGGTTTGCTAGTTGTTCAATAAAATGATGAAGTGATAATGGAAATCAATAATATCGTTGTTGTGGTCTTTAGTCCAAAGACTGGTTTGATGCAACTTGCAGTATTCTATCCTGTGCAGGCCTCTTCAACTCTGAATAACTACTGCAACCTAGATATACTTGAACCTGCTTCCTATATTTATCTCCTGATCTGTTGTTACAAGTTTTACTCTCCACACTTCCTGCCATTGTCAAATTGACAGTTCCTTGATGTCTCAGAATGTGTTCTATCAACTGATTCCTTCTTTTACTCAGGTTGTACCATAAATTTCCTTTTTTCTACAGTTTGATTCAGTACCTTCTCATTAGTTACATGATCCACCCTTTTAGTCTTCAGCATACTACTATAGCACCACGTTTCAAAAACTTGTGTTCTCTTCTTATATAAACTGCTTAGCATCCAAGTGTCACTTTGATACAAGGCTACTCTCCAGACAAATACCTTCTGAAAAATCTCCCTAACACTTAAATTTATATTCGGTTTTAACAAATTCCTCTTTCTTCAGATATGCTTTCCTTGTTATACTCAGTCTTCTGTTCTTTGGGCATCATCAGTTACTTCGCTACCAAAATAGCAAAACTGATCTGCAACTTTAAGTGTCTGATTTCCTAATCTCATTCCTTGATAATCACCTGATTTAATTCAACTGCATTCCATTACCTTTGTTTTACTTTTGTTGGCACTTGTAACCTCTTTACAGGCCACTATCAGTTCTATTCAACTCCTCTTCTCAGCCCTTTGCAGTGTGACTTATTTTGGTTTCTTCTCTCTGAACTTTAATTCCTTCTCCAAATTTTTGTCTGGTGTCCCTTACAGCTTGCTCAATGTATTGAATAATGTTGAGATGGGCTACAACCCCATCTCACTCCCTTCTCAACTACTACTTTCTCTTCATGTTCATTGAATGTTACAATTGCATTCTTGTTTCTGTGTAAGATGTATATAACCTTTTGCTCCTGGTATTTTATTCCTGCTGCTCTCAGAATTTCAAAGACATATCAATTCACCATTGTCAATAGCTTCTGTTAGTCTACAAATGTTATAAATATAGGTTTAAATTTTTTAAACTTACCTTCTAAGATGAGTCATAGGGTCACTATTACCTTGTTTGTTACTACACTACTCCAGAATCCAAACTGATCTTTCCAAAGGTGGGCTTCTGGCATTTTTCCATTCATCTGTAAATAATTCATGCCATTATTTTGCAACTATGGTGTAGTAAACTGATAATTCAGTAATGTTCACAGCAGTCAGCACCTGTTTCTTTGTAATTGGAATTAATATATTCTTCTTCAAGTGTGAGGGTATCTCACGTGTCTCAGATATCATGCACAGTTGTGTCATGGCTGGCTCTCCTATGGGTGTCAACAATTCTGATAGAATTGCCAACTCCATAGGCCTTGGTTTGACTTAGATTTTTCAGTGCTCTATCAAATTCTTCTCACATTATATTTCAATGATTAATGGAAAATCTCATATAAAGATGTGAAACAAATACTAACAAAGAGATAGAGGGGCTGGCCAGTACTTACCTCAGCTCAGTACAGCCGATAGATACACATAAAACAGAACCGAAAATTTACATTCCTAGCTTTCGGAACAAATGTTCCTTCATCAGGGAGGAGAGAGGGGAAAGAAAGGGAAGAAGGGAAAGGAGATTCAGTTACTCACAACCTAGGCTATGAAGCAACAGGGAAAGGAAAATAGGGAGGGTAGCAAGGATGGAGGCATGGTTGTCAGAGGGAAGCCAAAGATATTCTACTGTAAGTACTGTGCCAGCTTCAAACCAAAGAGGATGCATACAGAAGTAAAGAGGTATATAGTATAAAGATAAACACAACTATGTAGGATGAAAAGATGCGTGAATGGCTAAAGAGGAAAGGGAAAGAGGAGAAGACTGAAGAGTAAATGGGAGTGAGGTTGTTTAACGTAGGTTCAGTCCAGGGGGATGGCGGGATGAAAGGATGTGTTGGAGTGCAAGTTCCCATCTCCGCAGTTCAGAGGGACTGGTGTTGGGTGGGAGAAGCCAAATGGCACATACGGTGTAGCAGGTTCCTAGGTCCCTAGAATTATGCTGGAGGGCATGCTCTGCTACTGGGTATTGGGCATCTCCTAGGCGGACAGTTCGTCTGTGTCCGTTCATGCGCTCAGCCAGTTTAGTTGTTGTCATGCCGATGTAAAAGGCTGTGCAGTGCAGGCATGTCAGTTGATAAATGACATGTGTAGTTTCACACGTGGCCCTGCCTTGAATTGTGTATGTTTTACCAGTAGCGGGGCTGGAGTAGGTGGTTGTGGGGGGATGCATGGGGCAGGTTTTGCAGCGGGGTCGGTTACAGGGGTAGGAACCGCTGGGTAGAGACGGTAGTCTGGGAATATTGTAGGGTTTAACAAGGATGTTACGGAGGTTAGGGGGGCAACGAAAGGCAACTCTGGGTGGTGTGGGGAGAATTTTGTCAAGGGATGATCTCATTTCAGGGGTTGACTTGAGAAAGTCATATCCCTGGCGGAGTAATTTGTTGATGTTTTCGAGGCCAGGATAATATTGGGTGACAAGGGGGATGCTCCTGTGTGGTCTGGGGCTAGGAACATTGTTGTTGGACGGGGAGGAATGTATTGTTCGGGAGATCTGTTTGTGGACAAGGTCTGCAGGATAGTTGCGGGAGAGGAAAGCACTGGTCAGGTTATTGGTGTAATTGTTGAGGGATTCATCACTGGAGCAGATGCGTTTGCCACGAATACCTAGGCTGTAGGGAAGGGAGCGTTTGATGTGGAATGGATGGCAGCTATCGAAGTGAAGGTACTGTTGTTTGTTTGTGGGTTTGATATGGACAGAGGTGTGGATGTGAGCTTCAACAAGATGAAGGTCAACATCCAGGAAGGTGGCTTGGGTTTTGGAGAAGGACCAGGTGAAATTCAGATTCGAAAAGGAGTTGAGGTTATGGAGGAAATTAAGGAGTGTTTCTTCACCATGAGTCCAGACCACAAAGATGTCATCTATAAACCTATACCAGGCCAGGGGAAGCAGCTGTTGGGTCTTCAGGAAAGCCTCCTCCATGCGGCCCATGAAGAGGTTGGCATAGGACGGAGCCATCCTGGTTCCCATGGCCGTTCCCCTGATTTGTTTGTAGGTCTGGCCTTCAAAAGTGAAGTAGTTATGGGTGAGGATGAAGTTGGTAAGTGTGATAAGGAACGAGGTTTTTGGAAGATCTTCAGGTGGGCGTTGGGAGAGGTAGTGCTCAAGGGCAGAGAGACCATGGGTATGTGGGATGTTTGTGTAAAGGGATGTAGCATCTATGGTGACAAGAAAGGTTTCAGGTGGGAGAGGAGTGGGAATGGATTTGAGGCGTTCTAGGAAGTGGTTTGTGTCTTTCATGTAGGATGGGAGTCTGCGGGTGATAGGTTGGAGGTGCTGGTCTACCAGAGCTGAGATACGTTCGGTTGGGGCTTTGAAGCCTGCTACAATGGGACGGCCAATGGGACCCAAAATCCACAAAGAGAACCACATCAAACGCTCCCTTCCCTACAGCCTAGGTATTCGTGGCAAACGCATCTGCTCCAGTGATGAATCCCTCAACAATTACACCAATAACCTGACCAGTGCTTTCCTCTCCCGCAACTATCCTGCAGACCTTGTCCACAAACAGATCTCCCGAACAATACATTCCTCCCCGTCCAACAACAATGTTCCTAGCCCCAGACCACACAGGAGCATCCCCCTTGTCACCCAATATTATCCTGGCCTCGAAAACATCAACAAATTACTCCGCCAGGGATATGACTTTCTCAAGTCAACCCCTGAAATGAGATCATCCCTTGACAAAATTCTCCCCACACCACCCAGAGTTGCCTTTCGTTGCCCCCCTAACCTCCGTAACATCCTTGTTAAACCCTACAATATTCCCAGACTACCGTCTCTACCCAGCGGTTCCTACCCCTGTAACCGACCCCGCTGCAAAACCTGCCCCATGCATCCCCCCACAACCACCTACTCCAGCCCCGCTACTGGTAAAACATACACAATTCAAGGCAGGGCCACGTGTGAAACTACACATGTCATTTATCAACTGACATGCCTGCACTGCACAGCCTTTTACATCGGCATGACAACAACTAAACTGGCTGAGCGCATGAACGGACACAGACGAACTGTCCGCCTAGGAGATGCCCAATACCCAGTAGCAGAGCATGCCCTCCAGCATAATTCTAGGGACCTAGGAACCTGCTACACCGTATGTGCCATTTGGCTTCTCCCACCCAACACCAGTCCCTCTGAACTGCGGAGATGGGAACTTGCACTCCAACACATCCTTTCATCCCGCCATCCCCCTGGACTGAACCTACGTTAAACAACCTCACTCCCATTTACTCTTCAGTCTTCTCCTCTTTCCCTTTCCTCTTTAGCCATTCACGCATCTTTTCATCCTACATAGTTGTGTTTATCTTTATACTATATACCTCTTTACTTCTGTATGCATCCTCTTTGGTTTGAAGCTGGCACAGTACTTACAGTAGAATATCTTTGGCTTCCCTCTGACAACCATGCCTCCATCCTTGCTACCCTCCCTATTTTCCTTTCCCTGTTGCTTCATAGCCTAGGTTGTGAGTAACTGAATCTCCTTTCCCTTCTTCCCTTTCTTTCCCCTCTCTCCTCCCTGATGAAGGAACATTTGTTCCGAAAGCTAGGAATGTAAATTTTCGGTTCTGTTTTATGTGTATCTATCGGCTGTACTGAGCTGAGGTAAGTACTGGCCAGCCCCTCTATCTCTTTGTTCACATTATATTTCCTATCTCATGTTCATATACTTCCTCCCCCATTTCTATAATACTGCTTTCAAGCTCATTTCTCATTTAGAGTCCTTCAATACACTACCTCCTCCTTTCAGCTTTTCCTTCTTTGCTTAATATTGGTTTTCCATCTGAGCCTTGACATTTGTACAGTTGTTTCATTTTTTTCCAAAGGTCACTTTAATCTTTTTATAGATGGTATCTATGTTCCCCCTTGCTATACAAGCTTCTACAGGTGTGAATTTGTCCTGTAGCCATTCCTGCAGAGCTGTTTAGCACTTTCTGCCAATTACATTATTTAGACATCTGTAACCCCATTCACCTGCTTCATTTGCTGCATTTTAAAAATTCGTTGATTGAATTCAATATCCCCTATGTTATCCAAGGATTTCTGTTTGGCCTTGTCTCTTTACCTATTTCATACTGTGCTGCCTTCACTATTTTATCTCTCAAAGATACACACATACTTTTTCAGTATTCCTTTCCCCTGTTCCAGTCAAATGTTGCATACTGATCTGTCTGAAACCATCAATAATCTCTAGTTCTTTCAACTTCTCCAGATCCCATCTCCTTAATTTCCTACATGTCTGCAATTTCTTAAGTTTGGCTTACAGGTTATAACCATTACATTACATGCCAAGTCCACACCTGCTCCCAGAAATATTTTGCAGTTTGAAATCTGGTTTCAAAATTCTGTCTTACCAATGTATAATTTATCTCAAATCTTCCAAATGTTTTCACATATACCTCTTTTATGATTACTAAACCAAAATTCTACCAGGCAATTTTATGCCTTTCCCCCAGTCCACGTTGTCTTACTATTTTTTCCTCTCCTCCCAGTCAAATTCCATACACTCATCACAATTAAAATTTCATCTCCTTTAACTGTACGAACAATTTCTTTTATCTCATCATACCTGTACATTCCTTCAATTTCTTCATCATCTGCAGGGCTATTTGGCAAATAGACTTGTACTATGTGGTGGATATTGGCATCATGTCTGTTTTGGCTATGATAATACATTCACAATGCTGTTCATAGTAGATTACTGCATTCTTGTTTTCATATTCATTATTAGATATACTCTGGCATTACAAATATTTCATTTTGTAATTATAACCCTGCACTCAACTGACTAAGAGTCCTTTTCTTCCTGCCACAACACTGCATTATATCTAATTTCAAACACACTCATTTCTCTTTTTAAATTCTCATACCTCACTGCCCAGTTAAGAGACCTAACATTCGATACTACAACCTGTAGCATGCTAGTTTTGTTTTTCCTGGACACCCACTTTTCCTTCAGAATATTTTGCCCTAGAGGATGCCATTATTTAACCATACAGAAGAGCGGCTTACCCTCAGGGGAAAGTAATTACTGCAGTTTCGCCTTGCTTTCAGCCATTCACAATACCAGCACAGCAAGGCCATGTGGGCTAACATTACAAAACCATATCAATCAGCCATCCAGACTGTTGTGCCACCATCTACTGAAAAATCTGCCACTCTTGAGGAATCACATGTTTCTATGTTTTCTCCACAGATACCCCTCTATTGTGGTTGCATCAACAGTATCACCATCAGTATCATTGAGGCACTTGGGCCACTCAACCTTGATGAAGCCCATTGTTAATGGGGGAGGGGGTGGGCATACATCACACATTGTATTGTTAACCTCCCTTAATTCAGGTGTTTGATAGTGTGAGCCACTTCTTGCAAGCATTTAAATTGGATAAACAGAAGAAGCAAAGGTAAATGATGTTCTAATGCATCACAAAAACCAGAATTTGCAGGAAATTCTGTGTGAAATACCTAGAAATACACTTGGATAAAAACTGATCATAGATCTCAGGAACACAGTTCCTGGCAAATAAATTAAATAACCTAGAATTTGCAGTGATGATATTGTACAATGCAACCAGTATGAACTTTAGGATAGTACAGGGTTTGGCCAAAATACCTCTTGTATTTGAAGAAGCTGCTGTGTGAGTTGTGGTGGGGATACTAATGTGGAGGGGATATTGATCAATAGTGGCATACCTGCCATTTTGAGTAGGCACAATGTCTCGGGTAGGCGAGATCATGAGTTTGTTGTGGAGGAGCGTATTCGTAATGGTGGTTCTGTGATTACTACCCAGCAAGTATTTCAAATTTGGTTTGAAGTTGACTGATATAATTCTGTACCTGATAGAAAACTATTCAAGTTTTGGTGCAGTATGTTGTAGTGATCAGCTTTTCCCTGATACAAGTGAGCCGACGACTTATCAGTGTTTTCAGTACAGTCACTTGGGGAACTAGGTTTGTCCAATACCTTGTTTTGTTTAAGAATTTTCAAAATACTACTTCAGTCCCCCACGTTTTCTACTGAATGGTGATGGATAGAACACCTCTCAATGTAGCTTGTTTTGGACTGCTGTTGATCAATATTTGTCCAAGAATGTCTGTTCAAATTGCTCATAGGTATGACATTTCTCAGCCATGGCTGTTGCCCACAATAAAACATCGTTCTGTGCGTACCCCAAGTGAACCAAATATTCTGTGTTTCTGTCCAGTTGTGGGGTAACATGTTGCAAAAAGCTCTCATAAACACTATGGGGTTCATTCTCTTACCCTCTGTTGAAAAAATCCGAAATTGTCTATGACGGAACAGACCCTCATCTGCTAATAAAGTAGACAAACATGCAGTTTGTCTGTTGCTGCCATGGCATTGTTTGGATGCAGATGATTATTCTCTGCATATGTTTGCGCAACTGGTATTGACATTGGCAGCGCGTGTTGCATTTTGTAATTCCTTTCTTCTCCATTTGAAGTGTTGGTAGCAAATGGTCGGTAAGTACTACCTCTATCTATCCTGCCTGACACCTGATTATTGCTATTTGTGTCTCTCTTGTGAAACCTGCAACACTAATTAGACTGCTATGCAACTTCTCTTCTTGTGCCTTTAAGCCTAGCTCAATCCTAGCAATCAATTTGTTCACCCTTTCCTTTACTACCTCTTCAACTGCTTTGACATAGGTCTTATGCTCTCGTATGACCCTCTGTGCAAGGATTGGACCCTTATTTAGCATTCCTACTTCAGCTTTGTCCTTTAAATTCTGTACCTCCTTTTTGATTTTTTGTTGGGCTTTATGGACTTAGTGCCTAAATCTAAACACTCAATTTTACTGACAACTCCTGTACTTCTTCCAGCAAATCTTTACATAAAGATTGCAACTCATTAACAGTACCTGTCATACTTTCTAAATTTTGCAAATTTCCAACTGAGCCCCTTGCATCTGAATCTGAACATCAGTGACGATCCTTAGCTTACCTGCCATTTCCTCTCGTGCCTCATTTAAAGATGACTCCTTTTGATCTAGGCTGTTTAACTTCTGATACAAATCAGTGAATAATTCCACCTTTATTTTCTTCTCCGTATCTGCAAGTTTGCGGGTTAAATCATTAGAAAGGTCAGTGCATAGATTTTGGCTTAAATTATCGAACCTCCGTGATAGGTCATTTTTAAAATCATCAAACGTTTTTTCTTGTTTATTTTTAAAATCACGAAATTTTTCATCAAGTTCTTTGGTTTGTCGTGTAGAAAAATTGTTACATAAATTCCTCATTAGGTCAGCGAAATGAAATGTGTGGCAAGGGTCTCCTGTCAGGTAGATCGGTCGTCTGGTGCATGTCTTTTCCGTTGATGCCACTTCGGTGACTTGCATGTCAATGAGGATGATATGATGATGATAACACATCATCCAGTCCCAGAATGGAGAAAATCTCTGACCCAGCCAGAATCAAACCCGGGCCCCACGCATGTCATTCTGCCGCGCTGACCACTCAGGTATGGAAGTGGACATTAGGTCATTGAGACCTTTATATGTGTCCTGCATTGAATGCATTAACGATTCATTAGCATATAGTATACTTACTGTCTTGTTCCATCATGTTTTAAACAAGTTTTCGTGACATGGAGAAACTGAAATTTACTGATTCCACACTAGCATGTCTTTCACTGGTCTCATGTGAGTAAATGCTTCTCGGTGAGATTTTGGAATTAGCCTTGTTCTACCATGAGTGTGGTACCATCATGATGTCATCAGCATAAATTGAATTTGTGTAATATCTCAGCTGTTGTCGATATGATCGACATTTTCAGTATCACTGTCATATGTCTTCGTGCCCATTGCAGGGGCATCTACACTATTTTCATTAGTCGGCACAACATTTTTAACTGGTTCCATTTTGTAAATGTTTTTTATAGTTGTAAATATGAAATAAAATTAAATTTTAATCTCAAAACCTATTGCAAGAATTTTCCCAATCAGTACATGATATATTCTATACCAATATTTTAGCTTATTGTTGTCATTTACAATTTTTGTATCCACTTTCCAAAAAACCAAAATAATGTTAACCCATATCTCTGATGCTTAAAAAAATTCTTTAAATTTGTGACTAACAGGTTGAGGTACTGATACTACTATTGATAGGGGTGTTACCAAGTGGAGCCATGCGAGCTATAAGTTGGAGTTTTTTTTTCCACCTTATATATGATCTTTTTAAATGTTGTTGGCACAGTTCTCCAGTTAACCATTTGTAATTTATGCATACCATGTGGTGTTTGCCCTTGGTTTTCTACTGGAAATGTTATTCCAATCATGAAACAAAACAAATAAAAAACAATTAGTGCAATACAATGTTACACTTGTTTTATATCACTTAATTAGTTCCTCATCTTTCCTCACTAGTGGCAGAGACTTTATTGCTCTGGCATACCATTTTTTAATTTTTGCCTTACTTAGGGGAATGAATGGATGAAAATAGACAGAAAAAACATATAACTATATAGGTAAACCAGCATAAGTTTCAGTACACATGCCAACAAGCTTCCCCCACCCCTAGTTTACTTGTGCTGTGCTGCAACAACTCTCCACACTCCCTCTGACAGTACAGTTGAAACAATTTACTACTCCACACAGCTACCATCGATTCAAATGATGAGAACATCCACTTTGCTGTGTGATGTGTTAGACCATTCATCAGCATGTTGTAGGACAGAACAGAGTAGGAACATTTATTTATCCAAACAAACACTGCATGTTGAGATCACCATGCAGTGCATGTTGTATTTAACACCATTTAGGTGTCAGGAACACTAACTTTATATTCCAGCACATACTTGACAACAAAATCGAAGAGTAGTTTTTGATATGCCCACCAGAGACTGACTCTCACCATATTGCAGAGTCCAACTCATACAGGTTCACCATAATTGAATGCTTAAAGTTACTTGTCATACGCAGATAATCATTCCTCCATTGCTCCATATGCAGGTGGAAGAGCAAAAGGGGCCAAACCATTCACCCTTCCACCCTCCCTCCCTCCCTCCCTCCCTCACTTGCCGCCCCCCCCCCTCCTTTCTCTGTCTCTCTCAATGTGCATGTAAAGAAAATCAAGAGATGCTCATTCATCCTCTTGATGGTGACCCTGTTCCCTTCTTATACACTACATTTCAACATGACAGCCATCAGTGCCAGATGCTGGACCACAGTGGTCTCTGTATTTGACACCAACCAGAGGCCAGGGTCGCTAGCTTTGCATTCCAACAAATATTTGACAACACAATCGAGGAGTAGTTAAGGAATGTCTGCCATAGGTACTCTCTGCACAGTGACCCATATTGCAGTGTACGGGTTGCATGGGTTCAGCACACTTGAATGCTTGAAGTCACTTGACAGAGACACATATTTGTTCTTCCACTGCTTCAAATACAGTTCGAATAACAAAATGGATCGACTATCAGTGATATAAGCTATTCTCCTCTATGTGTTGTGTCCAGGGTTGCATAGTATACGTAATTGTCTTCCTAAGGCTGAGGCTTAACAGAAGTGGCATTGAAGTCTTTAACACCACATAAAACACACACCTCTCATTTCTGATGAACTGTACTGGTGTTTGTACAAGAGAATGCGCTATAATAGTTCGTACAGATTTGTGAGTCACTTTGGCTCAGTTGGTACAGTGCAGTACTACCGTTTGTAGTAGTAACAGTAGAAGATTCAATAGATTCAAACAGTTGGCCCCATGGCGAATTCCATTGCAACTACATGATTCCCATCGAGACACACACTGCGACCCACACAATCTTTTGATGGATAGCAGTATAACTATTTAACTAACACTTATTTTCACTGTGTTCTACATAGGACATGTGAGATTTCCGGCAGACTTCTATCCACTACTTGCCTGTAGCATCCAGGCTTAATACCAGTTGAGAATGAAACCTCTGCTATGAATTTCTATTATATTCACATCTGACTTTTTAACACAGTAAACTACTGAGCTGGTTAATGCTATTTCTATCATGTCACCCTGCAGGTACTAACTTGCACGGTTCTTAAGTTCGGAATCCACAATGTCTTTGATGATGTCAGACTCCAATATGCAGTCCAAAATAGTTGTTCCAATTCCCTTGGCACTACAGTTGTCCACCACTACCACTCATCCGCAGTGCAGGCGGCTGAACCGATGACTTGTGCTCTGTACTCCATAGAGAAAGGCCACTGATCATCATCATATTGCAGCGTCAACAAAAATCTACCACCTTCTGAAACTGACTCGCACACTGGATTGTAATTATTAAACCATTCCTCTCTCTCTCATTGTTTATTATTTGTTAGCTGTATGTGTGTATGTATTTGTTTTTCACAGTTTTCTTTTATTTCTCCCTCAGATCAACAGCTCCATGATGCGGACTATGCAGTGCCTGATACATGTGACGAGTAGCAGTAGCAGCAGCAGATATGAAGCTAGCATTCTTCCCCTTCCAGCTCCCGACACATTGGAGTACAAAACAAGGAGTATTTGAGCAGCAGAAGAAGCAGAAGTCAAATCAGCATGCAGACAAGCTCCCTGATGCAGATCCTGGCATACTGGAGTGTAAATCAAGTCAGCGTGGAGAACTGTTTCCAGACTTTGGGTTTCCACTATATCCATCACTGGCACCAGTAAGCCAGAATATAGAGAAGTGCATCTGACATATTGGACCAAGACACAGAATTGTTTCCAGACTCAGCTGTGTCATTGCAGAATGCTGTTATTCAACACTACTTATCAGTTGATTGTCAATGGATCAAAGTGTGTTAATGTTTGTTTAACACCTGATACAGGTTTTGAAGTTATATTGGAAATGGAGAATGTCCAGGGGGCTATGAAGGTGCAGTTCAGCGATGTGGCACGGAATCTACTAACTGTGCATTAAGCTGAAATATGTCGAGGATTACACGACAACTGAGTACGTTCTACATCAGTATCTCGAGAGATTAGTATCTTCAGCAACAACAGTGCACCTATCATCAACATGTTTGAGGGTGAGATGATGGAGTTCACATCTCAAGATCTGACACAATATGTATATTTAAACATCCAAGTGGCCCAAACCTGTAGAATGCAATACAGATCACTGTACAGAGACTTGATCTGTGGTAAAGAGATGTTAAACCACTGTTCAATCACACTGGCAGGTATCTATTGGAACATGAAGTTTGTAATGAAGACGATGGGTTAGATGTGTGTATAGGTGTGTATATGTCTGCTATACCTAAGTCTGCTAATATTACTCCTATAACCAGAAATTCCATACAAGCAGAGTTTGCGGATGGCATTCTCAAGACTAGTAATGCTCCCACTGGATTGTGTGGAATACATTCTGTGTAGAAAGTTGATGTTATACACATCCAGAAATCTGTAAATGGCTTGTGTCAGACTTGATAAATGTTGAATTTCGTGTCAAAGGTAGTAACTTAATAATCTTACAGTTTTTGACCATAGTGAGTAGAACCTGCAAGCTGAATGTATGTTTATGGACTTTTGGATGGTTTTAAATCACCATCAGCATGTAGACATTGTGTGTGTTCTATACTCCAACCTTGTGTGCATACGTCTGACTCTGAAGAGAGATGAAAAATGGTCCACCAACTAAAAAATTGCACTACTCATCAGAAATGTGTGTGAAACATTCACCTTCCAAATTATAGTAGTTTCGGGACTGTGGCAGAAATGCAAGTATCTTTACATGCTAACTCAATGGATAGCACTACCAAATGTTCTTTGGTTTCAAAGATGTAGTAGGAATGTAAAATATACTGTGCAAAGTATCATTGAATTGGCGGACACAACTAAAGGTCTAGGTATATCACCAGTCGGCAGCTCATTTTTAGAAAACGTCCAATGCTCTTTTAGGAGGCAGAATAACAACAACAAGTATTCCACACCTTTCAACCTATCGAGAACTTGTCGATGTAACACAGAATCATGACGCTGTACTGGGCACGAAAAGAGGTGGACCAGTATGGCTAAATTAAGTATTGTGGGTACAACATTCGTTTTAAAAGCGTAAGACAACACCTGGAAATGGAAGTGACGTTTATGTACAAACTGTACTGTCAGGAAAAAATCGCAACAGCAAAAATAATTGATGTAGAGTAATACAATTTCAGGAATAAGTTTGTCTAGGCAACATATTTAAGTGATTAACATTACAAGATTACAGGTTAATGTAAATGTGAGGTAAGCCACTGCAAATGTGAAATGCTGATACATTAATAACCGGTAAAAGCACCAAAATGTTTAATGGAAGCATGAAAACCTGCAGGCATTGTGTTGTACAGGTGCCAGATGTCAGTTTGTGGGATGGTGTTACATCCCTGTTGCACTTGGCTGGTCAGTACAGGGGCAGTTTAATGCTGGTTGTGGATGATGCTGACATGTTGTCTGATGATGTCCCATATGCAGTCGATTGGAGACAGGTCTGGTAATCGAGCAGGCCAAGGCAACATGTTGACACTCAGTGGAGCACATAGGTTTACAACAGCAGTATGTGGGCGAGCGTTATCCTGTTGGGAAATACCGCCTGGAATACTGTTCGTGAATGGCAGCACAACAGGTCGAATCATCAGACTGATGTACAAATTTGCAGTCAGGGTGTGAGAGATAACCAGCAGCGGGCTCTTGCTGTCACAGACCGTGACTCCAGTTGTAGCTCCAGAGTGTCCGGCACTCAGACAAGTTGTTTGCAGGCCCTCAAGTCGCCTCCTTCTAACCAACACACGGCCATCACTGGCACCGAGGCAGAACCAGCTTTCACCAGAAAACATAACAGACCTTCACTCTGCCCTCCAATGTGCTCTCACTTGACATCACTGAAGTTGCAAATGGTGGTGATTTGGGGTCAGTGCTCGGCTCGAAGCTGTCCTTGAAGTAACTGATTTGTAACGGTTCGTTGTGTTACTATGCCAACTGCTGCTATCGTGACAACCACTGCCAGCAATCTGATAACAAAATCAAAACAATTTGGAATATTATTACAAGGGAGACAGGACAACCAAGAGTACAGGATGACGGCATCACCATCAAAGCAAATGGAAACTTGATAAACAACAAGCCGGAAGTCGAAAACATTTTGAATAATCATTTTTTAAATGTTGTACAGAAAATAGGATCAAAATGTTCATTAGAAGAAGCAAGGCAGTTAATGGAAGAGGCCTTACCACACCATTTGATACAATTGAAATTCCACCCACCTCTCCAGCTGAAATTAGGAAGATAATAAACTCTCTCAAGAATAAAAGCTTGCATGGGATTGATGGCATTTCCAGCAGGATAATAAAAGCTTGTTCCCAAGAAATAAGTGGGATTCTTAGCCACATATGCAATAGCTCTCTGAAGCAGGGTATTTTCCCAGATAGGCTGAAGTATGCCAGTGTTAAACCACTGCATAAAAAAGGGGATACGTCTGATGTCAACAACTACTGCCCAATCTCTCTTCTGACTGCCTTATCAAAAATTCTTGAAAAGTAATGTATTGTAGAGTAGCTTCACACCTTTGTATGAATAAAGTTTTAACAAAATGTCAGTTTGGTTTCCAGAAGGGTTTTTCAACGGAAAATGCTATATATACTTTCACTAATGAAATATTAAATGCTCTGAGTAACCGGAAGTCACCCATTGGGATTTTTTGTGATCTATCAACAGCTTTTCATTGAGTAAATCATGGAATACTTCTAGATAAGCTCAAGTACTATGGTATGAATGGGACAGTGCTCAAATGGTTTAAATCATACCTAACTGAAAGAGTGCAGAAAGTTTAAATAAACAGTTCACATAATATGCAAAAAACTGGTGATTTCTCAAACTGGGGAACAATCAAGTATGGGGTGCCGCAAGGTTCGGTTTTGGGTCCTCTGCTGTTCTTAATATATATTAATGACTTGCCATTCTATATTCACGAAGATGCAAAGCTGGTACTTTTAGCCGATGATACAAGTATAGCTATCACACCCGACAGACAAGAAGTAACTGGTGAAACTGTAAACGATGTTTTTCAGAAAATCATTAAGTGGTTCTCTGCAAATGGGCTCTCATTAAACTTTGACAAAACACAGTACATACAGTTCCACACAGTAAATGGAATGACCCCTTTAATAAATATAGACTTCGATCAGAAATCGGTAGCTAAGGTAGAATATTCAAAATTTCTAGGTGTATGCATTGATGAGGGGTTGAACTGGAAAGAACACACTGAGGATCTGCTGAAGCGTTTGAGTTCAGCTACTTATGCTATTAGGATCATTGCAAATTTTGGCGATATACATCTGAGTAAATTAGCTTACCACGGCTATTTTCATTCTCTGCTTTCGTATGGCATCATATTCTCAGGTAACTCATCATTGAGTAAAAGAGTGTTCATTGCACAAAAGCGTGTAATCAGAATAATTGCTGGAGCTCATTCAAGATCATCCTACAGACACTTATTTAAAGAGCTAGAAATCTTCACTGTAGCCTCACAATATATATATTCTCTTATGAAATTTGTTATTAACAATCCGAACGAATTCAAAAGTAATAGCCATGTACACACATGGCTACAACACTAGGAGAAAGGATGATCTTCACTACTCAAGGTTAAATCTAACTTTGGCTCAGAAGGGGGTAAATTATGCTGCCACAAAAGTCTTTGGTCACTTACCTAATAGCATTAAAAGTCTGACAGATAGCCATATAGCATTTAAAAGGAAATTAAAAGAATTTCTTAATGACAACTCCTTCTACTCATTAGATGAATTTTTGGATATAGTAATTGGGTAATTTTCCAACCTAAAAAAAAAACAAAAAAACAAAAAAAACAACACCCCAACTGCTGCTATCGTGACAACCGCTGCCAGCAATCATGTACGGTGACTACATTCCTCCAAAGTCTTCCTGAAATATCACAGAAGGATCATTCAGCAGGTTGTAGCCCTATTAAATGACCGCGTCCAACCTCAGTGAGGTGCTGATAATGGCATATTTATCCCCTTAAAGGCATTCTTGACTAACATCAACTCACCACTACACAGTCTCAAAGGTAACTAACGCTTATAACCGTTACAATGTATCTTTAATGCAAACTTGATTTGCATCCTTATAGTGGGGCTACTAGCTTCACTCTTATGTGACTGTCGCGAAATTTGACACACTGTTTCAGATATAGAACCACGCTTACCAACTTTCGTTTATGTCGCACAACTCATTCCTTGTGTTGTGAGTTTTTTCCGTTAGTGTATAATGCGATAAAAGGAATTATTCAGATAGTAAGGGAGACGAAAATTTAATAGTCATGAGGGAATGCAATTTGACGGCAAGAAAAGGAAGAGAAGGAAAAGTAGGTGAATTTGGGCTGGAGGTAAGGAATGAAAGAGGAAGCCACCTGATCGAATTTTGCACAGATCGTAACTTAATCATAGTTAACACTTGGTTTAAGAGCAGTGAAAGAAGATTGTGTACGTGGAAGAGGCCTGGAGACACTGGAAGGTTTTAGATAGATTATGTAATGGTAAGACAGAGATTTAGGAACCAGGTTTTAAATTTTAAGACATTTGACCGCAATTTATTGGTTATGAACTGTAGACTAAAACTGAAGAAACTGCAAAAAGGTAGGAATTTAAGGACATGGGATCTGGATAAACTAAAAGAACCAGAAGGTATAGCGAGTTTCAGAGAAAGCATTAGTGAACGATTGACAAGAAGGGGGGAAAGAGAAACAATAGAAGAAGAATGGGTAGCTTTGAGAGATGAAAAAGTGAAGGCAGCAGAGTATAAAGTAAGTAAAGAGACGAGTGATAGTAGAAATTCATGGGTAACAGAAGACACATTGAATTCAACTGATGAAAGGAGAAAATGTGAAAAATGCAGTAAATGAAGCAGGCGAAGAGGAATACAAATGTCTGAAAAATGAGATCGACAGGTAGTGCAAAATGGGTAAGCGGGGATGGCTGGAGGACAAATGTAATCATGTACATCTACAGGGATACTCTGCAAATCACATTTAAGTGCCTGGGAGAGGGTTCATCGAACCACTGTTACAATCCTCTATTATTTCAATCTCGTATAGCGCGCGGAAAGAACAAACATCTATATCTTTCTGTACAAGCTCTGATTTTCCTTATTTTATCGTGGTGATTGTTCCTCCCTATGTAGGTCGGTGTCAACAAAATATTTTCCCATTCGGAGGAGAAAGATTGTGATTTGAATTTCGTGAGAAGATTCCGTCGCAACGAAAAACGTCTTTCTTTTAATGACGTGCAGCCCAAATCCTGTATCATCTCTGTGACACTCTCTCCCATATTTCGCGATAACACAAAACGTGTTGCCCTTGAAACTTCCTGGCAGATTAAAACTGTGTGCCCGACCGAGACTCGAACTCGGGACCCTTGCCTTTCGCGGGCAAGTGCTCTACCAACTGAGCCACCGAAGCACGACCCACGCCCGGTACCCACAGCTTTACTTCTGCCAGTATCTCGTCTCCTACCTTCCAAACTTTACAGAAGCTCTCCTGCGAACCTTGCAGAACTAGCAAGTTGCTAGTTCTGAAAGGTTTGCAGGAGAGCTTCTGTAAAGTTTGGAAGGTAGGAGACGAGATACTGGCAGAAGTAAAGCTGTGGGTACCGGGCGTGGGTCGTGCTTCGGTGGCTCAGTTGGTAGAGCACTTGCCCGCGAAAGGCAAGGGTCCCGAGTTCGAGTCTCGGTCGGGCACACAGTTTTAATCTGCCAGGAAGTTTCATATCAGCGCACACTCCGCTGCAGAGTGAAAATCTCATTCTCATGTTGCCCTTCTTTGAACTTTTTCGATGTACTCCGCCAGACCTATCTGGTAAGGTTTCCACACCGTGCAGCACTATTCTAAAAGAGGACAGACAAGTGTAGTGTAGGCAGTCTCCTTAGTAGGTCTGTTACATTTTCTAAGTGTCCTGCCAATAAAACGTAGTCTTTTGTTAGCCTTCCCCACAACATTTTCTATGTGTTCCTTCCAATTTAAGTTATTCGTTACTGTAATATCTAGGTATTTAGTTGAATTTACGGCTTTTAGATTAGACTGATTTATCATGTAACCGAAGTTTAACGAGTTCCTTTTAGCACTCATGTGCATCACCTCACGCTTTTCGTTATTTAGGGTCAACTGCCACTTTTCGCACCACACCGATGTTTCTTCTAATTCGTTTTGCAGTTTGTCTTGACCTTTTGATGACTATTAGCCGATAGACCACATGTAGAGGCATGTATCACTAGGGGTAAGATAGAAACTGCAAGAAAATTAGAGACCTTTGGAGAAAAGACCTGTATGAATATCAAGAGCTCAGATGGAAAACCACTCCTACACAAAGAAGGGAAAGCAGAAAGATGGAAGGAGTATACAAAGTGTTACAAAAAGGTACGGCCAAACTTTCAGGAAACATCCTCACACACAAAGAAAGAAAATGTGTTACGTGGACATGTGTCCGGAAAAGCTTACTTTCCATGTTAGAGCTCATTTTATTACATCTCTTAAAATCACATTAATCATGGAATGGAAACACACAGCAACAGAACGTACCAGCGTGACTTCAAACACTTTGTTACAGAAATGTTCAAAATGTCCTCCATTAGCGAGGATACATGCATCCACCCTCCATCGCATGGAATCCCTGATGCGCTGATGCAGCCCTGGAGAATGGCGTATTGTATCACAGCTGTCCACAATACGAGCACAAAGGGTCTCTACATTTGGTACCGGGGTTGCGTAGACAAGAGTTTTCAAATGGTCCCATTAACGAAAGTCAAGAGGGTTGAGGTCAGAAGAGCGTGGAGGCCATGGAATTGGTCCGCCTCTACCAATCCATCGGTAACCGAATCTGTTGTTGAGGAGCATACGAACACTTCTACTGAAATGTGCAGGAGCTCCATCGTGCATGAACCACATGTTGTGTCGTACTTGTAAAGGCACATGTTCTAGCAGCACAGGTACAGTTCCCGTATGAAATCATGATAACGTGCTCCATTAAGCGTAGGTGGAAGAAACTAAAATGAGCTCTAACATGGAAATTAAGCGTTTTTGGACACATGTCCTTTTTGTAACACACTGTGTAGAGTGTCTATACAAGGGCTATGTACTTGAGAGCAATATTATTGAAATGGAAGAGGATGTAGAAAATGAAATGGAAGATATGATACTGGGTGAAGAATTTGGCAGAGTACTGAGAGACTTAAGTAATAATAAGGTCCTGGGAGTAGACAACATTCCATTAGAACTACTGATAGCCTTGGGAGAGGCAGCCACGGCAAAACTCTTCCATCTGGTGAGCAAGATGCACGAGGAAGGCGATATACCCTCAGACTTCAAGAAGGATATAATAATTCCAATCCCAAAGAAAGCAGGTGCTGACAGATGTGAAAATTGCCGAAGTATCAGTTTGGATTCCATAGAAATGTTGGAAAACGTGAAACAGTACTGACAGTACGACTTACCTTAGAGGACAGGTTAAGGAAAGGCAAATCCATGTTTCTAGCATTTGTGGATTAGGAGAAGCTTTTAGCAATATTGACTGGAATAATCTTTTTTAAATTCTGAAGATGGCAGGGGTAAAATACAGGAACGGCTGTTTACAATTTGTACAGAAACTAGATGGCAGTTATAAGAGTCAAGAGGCACGAAAGGGAAGCAGTGGCTGAGAAGAGTGTGAGACAGAATTGCAGCCTATGTCAGATGTTATTCGATCTGTTTACTGAGCAAGCAGTAAAGGAAACAAAAGAAAATTTGGAGTAGGAGTTAAAATTCATGGAGAAGAAATAAAAACTTTGAGGACATTGTAATTCTGCCAGAGACAGCAAAGGACCTGGAAGAGCAACTGAACAGAATATAAGATGAAGATCAACAAAAGCAAAACGAGGATAGTGGAATGTAGTCGAATTAAATCAAGTGATGCTGAGGAAATTAGATTTGGAAATGAGGCTCTTGAAGTAGTAAATGAATTTTATTATTTTGGAAGCAAAATAACTAAAGACTGTCGAGTAGGGAGGATATAAAATGTAAACTGGCTATGGCAAGGAAAGCCTTTCTGAGGAGCTGAATTTGTTAACATTGATATACATTTAAGTGTCACGAAGTCTTTATTGAAAGTATTTGTGGGGAGTGCAGCCATGTATGGAAGTGAAACATGGACGGTAGCTAATGTAGATAAGAAGAGAATAGAAGCTTTTGAATTCTGATGCTACATAAGAATGGTGAAGATTGGACCGGTAGATCACATAACTAATGAGGAGGTATTGAATAGGATTGAGGAGAAGAGGAAGTTGTGGCACTATAAGAAGGGATCGGTTGGCAGGACACGATCTGAGGCATCAAGGGATCACCAATTTAGCATTGGAGGGAAGTGGGGAGAGTAAAAATCGTAGAGGGAGACCAAGAGATGAATACACTAAGCAGATTCAGAAGGCTGTAGGTTGCAGTAGTTATTTGGAGATGAAGAGGCTTGCACAGGATAGAGTAGCATGGGAAGCTGCATCAAACCAATCTCTGGAGTGAAGACCACAACAAGAACAACATTGATTTCGATATATTATTCGTTGATTTCATCATTGTATAACAGAGAATCGACTTTGTGTTGTATTCAATATGCTATTCAACATCCAGTCACGTGTTTCAAGAACTGACAGTGAATCTCATATGTTTTCCGATTTATGTGGAAATGGTACCGCTTTGCTCTTGGTGTTGCAATGCCCTACCCAAAAATCCAGTGGAAACGTCTGATGGAGGCTTCGAAAAGCGACTATGTATACTTTGTAAACCTTTATGCGGCGGTGACTTGTTCCTACCCGGGGAGATGGAGTGCAGCCAGCAGTGCTCGTATACGTGATTGACGTGAGGTATAGTCTGTCGATAAACGGAAGAGCGAGCGAGTCCCCACTCTGCCAACCCAGCTACTTCACGGGGCTCTTCTGCAGGCTGTTCCACAATGCAGTACCGACCCTGCCGCAGAGGGCACTTCAAATCTGTGGTGAAGCCGTGTACAGATATGTCTCAGCTGCGTTTATTTTTATACAAATGCATTAAGACCATAACGAATACAGAAAACGATAGCTTCTTCCGAAACACAACATTATAGAGTAAATAATATCAACATAAGAACGGAAGTCAGGATTCTACTACAAACATAGAACCAAATGCCTGTTCATGCGAATGTATGTTCCTCTATTGTTATTTCTAAAACGAACCACATATAATGCAATCAGTGTGTAGAATATAAGGCTTGTTCTTATTTTGAGTTTCTACTAAAAGGTAGAAGTTTTCTTTGATGGACTGCATTGAAACTTAACGATTCTTGCAACACAGAGAGTGTTTAACAAGCAAGCAGAAATTTATAATTATGTGTGTTGCATTAGTCCAACTTTACTACTTTTTTGTCACTGTCCTCGTAAACAAGCCTCAAAAGTGTGTTCAATGTTATGCATATTAGGTATTTGCTCTGTTGTCAGCTGTCAGAAAGTTTACATGTGTTTTGGTAGCATCAGCGATTATTTGTTTGTATAAAAATAAGTTAGAGAATCCATATTAAATTTTGTTATAAGAATGGAATAAAGTGTATGAATTTTTTAGAAATGGTAAATATTGCTTTTAGTGAGCCTGTTATGACTAAAGCAAGAGTAGGGGGACAAAGTCTGTGCCACCCCACTCTCCATTGTTGCCAAATTTTTCAAGATGGCGGCGATGACGTCATCCAAGATGGCGGCATGTAGACTTGGCAACATCACATGATGTCATCCAAGATGGCGGCTTTTGGCGGGAAAATAGTCCAATTGTGCTACGTCCACTAACCTAACCTCAAGAAAAAATGGTGGGAAGTTTGAATTTTGGCGGGAAAATAGGCCAGTTGTGCTACGTCTACTAACCTAAGCCTCCAGAAGAAAAAATGGCGGGAAGTTTGAATTCCAGCAGGATAATGCATGCAAAGACCGTACTCATCTTTATTATTATTGATTATCATATATTAACATTCATTATCATTCAATGTCATTTATTATCATTTATTATCGTTTATTATTATTTATTATCATTTATTATTATTATTTAATATTATTGACCTGCCTCCACTAGAAAATTCCCTCCAAATTCAAATTCCAACTTGATGATGGCTGCAAAACCTTACTTTTGTTCATTATTATTCATTATTGTTTATTAACATTCATTATCATTGTATTATTATTATTATTATTATTTATTATAGGCCTACATCCACCAGAAAATTACGCCAAATTCAAATTCCAACACGATAATGTCTCGAAAACTGCGCTTCTATCTATTATTATCATTTATTATTTATTCAAGATGTCCGATTTTCTTGGCGAGAAAGCCATTTTCCTTACATCCATAACAAAAATCTATCACAAGTTCAAATCCCAACACCATAATTGATCACAGGTACGAACTTTCTCCCTCACTTATCTTTTTCCACTGGTAGCCTATCATAATCACATCAAATAATAAACTGCTCTTGTAGTAACATAAGTCACGTCCTTTGATTTTGCAGGGGGGAAGGGACTGAAGACTTTATTTCAAGCAGTATGGTCATCACTTGTTCTCCAACACAGTCAGCACACACATCTTTGATATCGCAGTGCAGTCACCACGACGTCTGCGCTCCAAGTGAATTAGTTCAAATCCTTGCCACCCCTTGGCCAGCGCGCGGAGACACTGCCTACGCCTGTCACGTGAGGCGGTCGGCCACTAGCGCGGGTGGCGAGCCCAGCGATCGCTCCCACGTCGTGAACATGTTTTCGCTGGACACGCTGGAACTTGCCGAGTTTGACGTCACAGCGGCCCCTTGTCCGCTCAACACGTGTATTCGTTGTCTCCGCATGTTTCCCGCCAAAATTGTTTGAGCTGAATCACACAACGGTCGTCCGTTCGCTGCCACACCTTTGGCGGCATGTTCGAACCCGTCGATGTCGACCGCTCACCATCCACCACGTGTCCCTGTGCGAGCGAGAACGCAGTGCTACACTTTCGGCAGCAAAGTTTGCTCGACAGTGGAATCTGCCATGACTATATAACAGCACGTCTGGATCGCACTAGAATGCCTGCTAAATGACTCACTCTCGCACGTGCGTAATAACTGTACAATTGCTGTTCCACCGCCCCGCTTACGTCACACATGCTCCATACATGTGACGGACATAGCCTTCTGTAAATATCTGGAAAATGACTATTTCAGACATTATGGTCATACAGGTGTGTTCCAACTGACTTCTCCATGCTCCAAACCGAAACTCCAGAGCGCAGCTGACGTACACGCAGCAGGCTGAGCCCACTCCATCGGCAGCTCCCTGGCCGGCTGACGTCAAGCGACCAGCGGTGCCCGCACACCCCCTTGGCCAGCGCGAAAGGTAGGTGACGAGCAGCGCCTCAGGGTCCAGCCACAAACGGTCAGCTGCGCTCGTCTCAAGAGTCCGACTACGTAAACATCTTTCTGCGACCGCGAGCACTTAACGCCGGAACGATGGAACCTGTCGACCGCGTGCCAGACAAAGGATACGTTTGGCGCTAGAGTTTGACCAACAGTGGACTCCACCATGACCGTATAACAGTGCGTTTGCTCGTCGTGAAATGCTCGCTACTACACTCTCACCACCCCGCTATATTAAATAATTGAATTTACAATATCATATACGTATGCAAACGTGTTCAACTCCCTAATTTCAACTACTTTTCGAGGACCAGACCGCCACCTCCTCCTCCTAGGAACCAGCGCCAAGTTTGAAATCTGCCAATAAACAAAGCTCACTTGCGCTTCCACCACCAACCTAAGAAAACTGTTTCAAACTAAGCCACCAGCACTCAACCTCTTCGTACACATTTCCGGTAAATGGACTCACCCTGCACTGGGTCCATGGATGCAGGAACGAATTTACATTATTTAGGAATGGAGTATATGTATCACACCAACATGTCCCACATCATACAGACCTGAAAAACACTAATACATAACTCATTTATAATGTTCTAGACACACGCTTGCTAATTGTAAACTGTTAAAAATAACTCGTAGCACAGCCTACAGACATGTGAACCGCTTGTAAATAATGCAAAACACTTACCTCCAAATAACCAAACAACTGCTAATTTTCAGAAATATTTTCAGAGCATAGGCTTATGGAAGGAGGAACGAGTGTACTTTATTTATTTGCGACATATCTTTTTGAAACTTTTACTTCTCGTAGGTTTCGATATGTAACGCTGACATAAGGCAGTTTGTGAACTCCAGTAGTGCACTACACTTGGCAACACAACCACACCCATCAAGATATTCATTCCAATCCAGGCCTGTAACTCTTCTACAGATAAATTTTTCCAGTTATTTGTCTACTCACTCACATTCTGACCAGTTGTCGTTATTGCGCTATGCTGCTCGGGGAAGTAAGGAAGGGCTGCACTCTATTTATTTGGACCCCTTTTATTTAGTCGTGGAGTATATTTGTCACAAAACACCCACACTGATCCCACTGTGGTCACACGACACAGCCCACAAACACGTAAACAACTCCTAATTTCACCATGCAATAGCAAACAGCTCTTAAATAATGCAGTACACAATATCAGCAGACGAGCTCTGTACTCATAAACTCTCCAAATAAATCACCGCACAGTGCACAGACATGCTCGCAAAATAGTGCAACAGATACGCCCAAACACCACCAGCTGCCAAACCGATCAAAAGTCTCAGCTCGGCCTCCCCCAAACATGACCTCAACACAGTCGCATTCGCACCTATCACCAGAGAAATTGATATCGCCTATGGACCTCAGATTAAGCTTCAAGGCAGGCCACACGCGCGTCAGTCGGCGGGGAAGCGGATTCCAGAGTCTCCAGCCAAGTTCAGCGTCCAAGCGCTCATGACAGCCGACACATGTGAAAGCTGCATTGTTCTTCTCATGTATATCGCCGGCGTCTCAGGTCTGGACTTGCCTTCACGTCTGTTCTCAGAATAGCTCATAGCTCGTTGACACACTCGATTAACGCAGCCCGGAAAACATTTACTACCCGCATGCAACCGAGATGGTGACGGAAAACCAATCACTCTGATCTGTGCTGCAGGCGTGTGTAATCGTTGAGAACACTATTTTTTTCGAACACCTTATTTAACCATACAGTGTATCTATCACGCTATCACAAAACACCAATCCCAGATGTGCCCTGGGCCATGTTGCACAGCCCACAGACACGCACCCAATCATAATTTCAGTACACACTATAGCAAACTGCTACTAAATAAAACATCAGACAGATGTGTAGATACGTCCAGTACTCGTAAACTATCCTAATAATGCATAGCAGAACCTGAAGATCCGCTTGCAAAATAACTCAGCAGACGTGCGCAGGTACTCCACCCCCACTCTGCACCCTGCCCACAGGATCGTGAAGTCACCCATCCGCCTGATTTCAGACCTCGCACAGCCCCTGCTCGGCATCCGCAAGCGCGAGTTGGTGCGGTCAACACGCTCGTCAGCGGTCAAAGCACACACATACATCTGTCCAGGTCCGCAATCCCGAGCCGCGACCACGGAACACGAGTGAAAGTCAACTTTATATCAACGTAGCATAATTCCAAAGCGCAGCCCCCATACGCTAAACACATCATAGCAGCACATGTCTTTACCTCCAATGACACTGTAGCACACTGCACATTGCTCCTCACACGACATTACACGGCCCTTTAACTAAACATAACTACACATCCCTGCTCTCGCCTAGTCGCATGACCAGCCATCTAAAAACCTTCTCAATATTATTCTTACTTTACAACTTCTTTTTTTATAATAAGATCTAATTTACACCTCCCACCGCACCTAATCTCACACCCGTCCCACCATCAACACACGCAGACGTCCTCGACCCTATCTTGACACTCATATCACCCCACAAACCATGCTCATCAATCAATTTACCATTCTCATCCCCTCTTTTCGAATTACAAACTTAGCCTCTATCTAAACACCAATCAGCTCATCTTTCTCGCACTTTCAACAGTAAAATTAATTTTACACACATCCAGAAATACCAAACGTAATTAAAGAGTCAAACTTTTATACAGAGCATCAATACTAAAAGCCTGGTACGTATTTACCACCTCCACCTTCAATTAAATATTATTACCATTTCTGCAACATTCTGCCAGCGCTCGATTTGAAACTATTTTTCCGCTCTTAACTGTTGTCACTAGCGGTCGAATATCACTATCTATAGATTGCATAAATTTCCACATTAAAAAAAAACTCGCCCCTCCATTTAGAGACTCCTATATCCGAACACATAGCATCATTCAACTATCACTTGCTGTTGTCTAATAATTCATCCATCAGGTCTGGGGGCAAGGTCATCCCTTTCTTTCTTTCTTTCTTTCTTTCAGCAGCAGACAGCTATTTTTTTACAGTGGTAGCTAAACTGCGCCATCAATGTAACATCACCATTCGTGAAACATATCTTCAAATACAATAGAGCGTCGATTATCTGAACGTCGGTCAACCGAACGACCGCTTAACCGAACTGCGTACTCGCTCACACCTGTTACTCTCGCACTCTACCGTCCATCATTTCCTCACTCCCAAACCAAGTTTCCCACTGGGCGACCGCTGGCGGAACATGGCTTCTAATGGGGCCATCACAAGGCGCTGGTGACCGGCCAAGCTGCCAGTCGCTGTGTTTCAACACTCAGCACACTTCTGTCGGCTTGGCGCTGGCAGTAGAAGTTGTAGTGTTCCCTTTATCCTCGGGGCTCTGCCGTGAAAAATATAAAATAGAAAATCGGATTGATATCTTGAATTTTGGTGGTTTCAGTTACGGATAAGGCGGACTTATTATTGATTGATATCGTGCTGTAATTTGACCGTGCATGGCAGACCGGGTCGGCAACACTACAAAAAGCGACTGTACGGAAATAGCATCAGAAAACTAATTGAAATTTACCTTATAATCTTGTTAGATACGCAGTATTAATTACAATATAGTCTTCATGGATGTCCTAATTTCTCTTGTAGGACGACCCGTCTTTCACTTTTCTCCGTCTGTTGAAAACTTCTTCAAGTTGTCACTGTCATGATCAATTTACAAATTTGGGGATCGCTTTGCAATGTAATTTTAATTTCCATCCAAAAGCACATTCAACACATCGCCGAAAAATACACGTGATTCGTATGAAGACAAGAGAGAGAGTGACATCAATTAGTTGTTAAAAACAAAAAACCTACGCAAAAGTAAAAAGACGAACAAAATTATTTATAAAAATCGGTCGCTGGCGCAGCGCTCTTCTGCGTGCGCGATCGTAAATTATATCTTTGTATTGGCGGAGGCGCGGTAGTCAAAGTACCATTACAAAGTAGCGGCAGTATCCAAGCTGTTCACAGCAACAGCTGCGCCAGCTTAGAGCTGAGGCGTGCCGCTCCGCGCAGTCTGAAGGATTGCGCGCCCCCAAGAAGAGCTTCTCACGGTGCAAACAGTCACCTTCTGTTCTCTGTTACGACCACTTGTGTGCTGCTGCGTGAAGAAGTAAACTTGACGATACAAAATGCTTAAACGTAAACGTTTTGTCCTTTCTATGAGGGACAAGTACGAGATTATTAAAAGGTCAGAAGAAGATGAATCTGCAACCACTTTATCTAATATTAATTTTGTATACGGTCTGTATTGTTCATGCAAAATGCGTATGTAATATGTGTATATTTTTGTTTAATAAACTGTGCGACATACTATATATTCCTACTGAAGTTGCCTATGTATGTTAATGTGTGATACTAAAAGAGATGCCTGTTTTTATGAATAAATTTACTGTACAGTACTTCTTTTTGGCAAATAAACATGTACAGTTCGATTATCCGAAAAAACCAGTTATCCGAACACCCATGTCCCCCAATTACTTCGGATAATCGACGCTCTACTGTATGTAAACACACTTACTCAATTACACAGCGGTCCCGCTGAGGACATGACCTGCAATATTACAGTTCTTAATCCAATAACCACCGAAACAAGTACTAAATGCTCAAAGTAATCCCATAGCGCCTTACAAAGCGAGTGTCCGAGCGCCGCAGGCGGCATGTCAAAGCCACATAGCTGTCCATCTAAACAGCCGTCCACTCAGCCCCAGGACAAGAATGCTGAATTGGGCTCTCCCTATACCTGCTCTACAGCTATTGTCTAATGACACAGTGCACAAATGGATTCCTGAATAGCGCAGAGCTCTATCTTCCGCTTGCATCTCCAACAGGACATGTAAACAGTGTCTCTCACAGCCAGCGAACCCGACGTCATTCACCCTTCACTCACAATTTCCACTCGCATATGTAAAACCATATTCACTCCTGCCAAAACTCACTTAATAATAAAAAAGCATTCTCCCTTTCTAAGCATAGATGAGTATGCATTTATCTTCACCCATATGATCTCTGCGATATAAGTTGGAGAAAGACATATCTATTACCTTCCGCAACCTGTCTATAAACAGAACGATCTCAGTTACTACAACAGGACCTTGTTTTGACCATTCGCAGGAAATGTGAGCAATGTTGTATGCTTCGAACTAGGTACAAGTACAACAGATCCACAACACCCTATCATCTTTGTCCTCTACCATCAAACAGTGAAAAAGTCATGAAGGCACCAATGCGATCCAACTCCAGTGCGGACAAACGGAATTCACAATACTATCATTTTTTTATGTAGAGCGGATGGAGTAATAGTATTATTTCTGACTTGTGATCTGGTGTGACCATTGGGCACTAGACGTGTCTGCAGGGCTATATTGGGCTCGTATCATAGAAAGGAAAAGTTTTACGATTGCGGTAGAGATAGCTCAGCGTAGGGGGACCGGGGAGAAGGATGTATATCTGACAGGACGGAAAAAGTAAGCGATCTATGGTTATTGCCCGTTTTTAAGTGCTGAACGTTCTAGTCTTAGTAGTGTGTGTTTATGATCTCTCTCTCTATCTCTCTCTCTCTCTCTCTCTCTCTCTCTCTCTCTCTCTCTCTCTCTCTCCTACCGAAACCTTCGATGCACCGATCACGGGCTCTGGAACAATACTTTACACATGGCAGATTGGATGATTTGCTTAAAAATCTATCGAACTACGTTGTGTATTAATATCGTTCCTTTCTTGTTCTTCTTAAGTGTATTCTATTACATTAAGGCACTTTGAGATCTGTTACTATAGATCTACATCTACATCTACATCCATACTCCGCAAGCCACCTGACGGTGTGTGGCGGAGGGTACCTTCAGTACCTCTATCGGTTCTCCCTTCTATTCCAGTCTCGTATTGTTCGTGGAAAGAAGGATTGTCGGTATGCCTCTGTGTGGGCTCTAATCTCTCTGATTTTATCCTCATGGTCTCTTCGCGAGATATACGTAGGAGGGAGCAATATACTGCTTGACTCTTCGGTGAAGGTATGTTCTCGAAACTTTGACAAAAGCCCGTACCGAGCTACTGAGCGTCTCTCCTGCAGAGTCTTCCACTGGAGTTTATCTATCATCTCCGTAACGCTTTCGCGATTACTAAATGATCCTGTAACGAAGCGCGCTGCTCTCCGTTGGATCTTCTCTATGTCTTGTATCAACCCTATCTGGTACGGATCCCACACTGCTGAGCAGTATTCAAGCAGTGGGCGAACAAGCGTACTGTAACCTACTTCCTTTGTTTTCGGATTGCATTTCCTTAGGATTCTTCCAATGAATCTCAGTCTGGCATCCGCTTTACCGACAATCAACATTATATGATCATTCCATTTTAAATCACTCCTAATGCGTACTGCCAGATAATTTATGGTATTAACTGCTTCCAGTTGCTGACCTGCTATTTTGTAGCTAAATGATAAAGGATCTATCTTTCTGTGTATTCGCAGCACATTACACTTGTCTACATTGAGATTCAGTTGCCATTCCCTGCACCATGCGTCAATTCGCTGCAGATCCTCCTGCATTTCAGTACAATTTTCCATTGTTACAACCTCTCGATACACCACAGCATCATCTGCAAAAAGCCTCAGTGAACTTCCGATGTCATCCACCAGGTCATTTATGTATATTGTGAATAGCAACGGTCCTATGACACTCCCCTGCGGCACACCTGAAATTACTCTTACTTCGGAAGACTTCTCTCCATTGAGAATAACATGCTGCGTCCTGTTATCTAGGAACTCCTCAATCCAATCACACAATTGGTCTGATAGTCCATGTGCTCTTACTTTGTTCAATAAACGACTGTGGGGAACTGTATCGAACGCCTTGCGGAAGTCAAGAAACACGGCATCTACCTGTGAACCCGTGTCTATGGCCCTCTGAGTCTCGTGGACGAATAGCGCGAGCTGGGTTTCACAAGACCGTCTTTTTCGAAACCCATGCTGATTCCTACAGAGTAGATTTCTAGTCTCCAGAAAAGTCATTATACTCGAACACAATACGTGTTCCAAAATTCTACAACTGATCGACGTTAGAGATATAGGTCTATAGTTCTGCACATCTGTTCGACGTCCCTTCTTGAAAACGGGGATGACCTGTGCCCTTTTCCAATCCTTTGGAACGCTACGCTCTTCTAGAGACCTACGGTACACCGCTGCAAGAAGGGGGGCAAGTTCCTTCGCGTACTCTGTGTAAAATTGAACTGGTATCCCATCAGGTCCAGAGGCCTTTCCTCTTTTGAGCGATTTTAATTGTTTCTCTATCCCTCTGTCGTCTATTTCGATATCTACCATTTTGTCATCTGTGCGGCAATCTAGAGAAGGAACTACAGTGCTATCTTCCTCTGTGAAACAACTTTGGAAAAAGACATTTAGTATCTCGGCCTTTAGTCTGTCATCCTCTGTTTCAGTACCATTTTGGTCACAGAGTGTCTGGACATTTTGTTTTGATCCACCTACCGCTTTGACATAAGACCAAAATTTCTTAGGATTTTGTGCCATATGGTGTGCTTAGCTCCAAGACGTGGTTACATTTCGAGAAATGTGGTGCACTTGGATGGGTTAGGGCTAGGAAAGTTCAGTCAAGAGAGGTGGAGTGTAGCTGTATTCGTCTGCTCGATTGAGGAATAATTGGGTAGCGATGTTGTGGTGTAGGTAGGTCAATGCCGAGGTGAGAATGATCTTTTAACGTAAGAGGTCTAGATAGCTCTGTGACCGCCATACGCAGAGAGATTGATTGAGTACTATGTGCGAGGTCTTAGAAATATGTATAGCGTTGTCTGGTATAATTTGATCGTCTTTATGTGTTCGAGAATTAAGTGTGAATGGACGTGCTGAGCAGTCATCTATGAATAGTCGCAATGATACTTGCAAAGTAGAGGATGTATGGTTTGGCTATGAGACTGAAATTAAGAAAACAAGCTGTCACATGATTGGCCAGTGTTGGACTTGCTGTTAAATTTTTCGCGGTATCAGCTGTGATGGATAATATTACAGTAGATCGGTGGTGTCTTATCCATCGCATCTGTGCATTGGGTATGACATAATGATTGACTGACAATGTTTGCTTGAGTCGGGGGAGCAATTTTGGTTGATGGACGGCAACTTCCAGGGTTGCTAGCACCGAAAACGGTGATCCTGTACTTGTGTGCAAAAATGACCAATCACAAGAAATGGAAAGCAGAGTTATAAACTATTCGGTCACTGCGACAAATGAGTTTAAATGTAGAGGTGGTCAATCACTTTCGAGGGAAGTCGCTACAACGCCAGCAGGCTCTTCTATTTTCCTTGTGTTGTGGCTATCCTTTATTTAAAATCATTCAATGTTATGCTATCGACTGTAAGAATATGATTTATAAGGTGCAAGGTATAGTTTCCTGTAAGAGACCGTGCATCAGTCCGTGTTAATGTCTGTTTAGAATCAGACAATGACTTCGAAGTTGTGGCAGAAAGACGAAATGCTCGGCAGTGTGCACAAGCATGTTAGAAAACACTGTTTCAACAAGGGCCAGAGGCAGCTTCTCATTCGCTTAGAGTATGGGTGATCAAACTTTAAAGGGGTCTCTGCAGCGTGTGTGTATATTTAACATGATCCTGTTCATATAGGCGTCTGTAGTTTGAGGTGTTGGATTTGGTGAGCTGTTAGGAATTCTTGGATGGTTGCACTCTGAGTTATTCGGGGGGGGGGGGAGTATTGTGAATTCCGTTTCTCCGCACTGGAGGTGGATCTCATTGGTGCCTTCATGACTTTTTCACTGTTTGATGGTAGAGGACAAAGATGATAGGGTGTTGTGGATCTGTTGTACTTGTACCTAGTTTGAGGCGTACAACATTCCTCGCATTTCCTGCGAATGGTCAAAACAAGGTCCTGTTGTAGTAACTGAGATCGTTCTGTTTATAGACAGGTTGCAGGAGGTAATAGATATGTCTTTCTCAGACTTAAATCGCAGAGATCAGATGGGTGAAGATAAATGCATACTCATCTATGCTTAGAAAGGGAGAATGCTTTTTTATTATTAAGTGAGTTTTGGCAGGAGTGAATATGGTTTTACATATGCGAATGGAAATTGTGAGTGAAGGGTGAATGACGTCGGGTTCGTTGGCTGTGAGAGACACTGTTTACATGTCCTGTTGGAGATGCAAGGGGGAGATAGAGATCTGCGCTATTCAGGAATCCATTTGTGCACTGTGTCATTAGACAATAGCTGTAGAGCAGGTATAGGGAGAGCCCAATTCAGCATTCTTGTCCTGGGGCTGAGTGGACGGCTGTTTAGATGGACAGCTTTGTGGCTTTGACATGCCACCGGCGGCACTCGGACACTCGCTTTGTAAGGCGCTATGGGATTACTTTGAGCATTTAGTACTTGTTTCGGTGGTTATTGGATTAAGAACTGTAATATTGCAGGTCATGTCCTCAGCGGGACCGCTGTGTAATTGAGTAAGTGTGTTTACATACAGTAGAGCGTCGATTATCCGAAGTAATTGGGGGACATGGGCGTTCGGAAAACTGGTTTTTTCGGATAATCGAACTGTACATGTTTATTTGCCAAAAAGAAGTGCTGTACAGTAAATTTATTCATAAAAACAGGCATCTCTTTTAGTATCACACATTAACATACAAAGGCAATTTCAGTAGGAATATATAGTATGTCACACAGTTTATTAAAGAAAAATATATACATATTACATACGCATTTTGCATGAACAATACACAGTATACAAAATTAATATTAGATAAAGTGGTTGCAGATTCATCTTCTTCTGACCTTTTAATAATCTCGTACTTGTCCCTCATAGAAAGGACAAAACGTTTACGTTTAAGCATTTTGTATCGTCAAGTTTACTTCTTCACGCAGCAGCACACAAGTGGTCGTAACAGAGAACAGAAGGTGACTGTTTGCACCGTGAGAAGCTCTCCTTGGGGGCTCGCAATCCTTCAAACTGCGCGGAGCGGCACGCCTCAGCTCTAAGCTGGCGCAGCTGTTGCTGTGAACTAGACTTGGCCACTGTTTCTATGTTTCGATACAGTGTATCGATACCTGGAACTGTTTCCGTGTTTCGGAACGGCTATGGTTCACTGTTTCGAAACAGTGGTGTTTCATTCCGCCCCTGTCTCGGATCTCGAGGCAGACACAGAAACTGTATCGTTGTTTCAAAATAAGACTTTCAGCCCACCTGCGCTGGAACGGACTGATTGTATCGAAACAGTGATGTTTCATTCCGCTCTGTGCCGGACGAGATTCGGGCTCGGCACAGGTACTGAAACACAACATACCACTTCATGAAACACTTTCAAGAGTGTCGAAATCTTTTGACAAGCAATAGCATGAAGCTCAAGATATCCGAAAATAAAGCTTCGTTTCTAGCTGACTGTCCTATTCCGAAATGGCGTAACATCTGCTTTATAAACACTAACCAAACAATAAAACAACGCATACTATTCGCATTCAAAATAATAAATATGTGAAAATCATTGAGTTAAATTACACTTTTTTTATAACATACGCTTCTCTGTTCATGTACAGTAATCATATTAAGAAACGCAAGTAAGACTACAACATTTTAAATAAAAAAAGGCGTAGAGTGACAGTTATTAGACATGTATATAAATTTGATGTAGGTATAATTGCAAGCAATGTGTTTGACATATCACTGATAGTGTAATTGTGAACGGGAAGCATCGCAAATTCATAGTAACGGTTCGAAACACCTTGAAACAATTTTTTTCTGTTATATTTTGATATTTATTCGAATTATTTGGCGTTATTTGTGAGTCTATAGTCACTGTGTCTATTATCCACAATGAATCCTTTTGTGTGCATGGAAATATCAGGATGGGTATATTAGCCATACTAATGGAATGTGGGAATCCCAGTAGCATATCTGTTGTTTCTGCAGTTTGCTCCCACCTCCAGTTCCGTTCGTGGTGGTTCTTCTGTCTTCAGCTAAGGCTTTCCTCAGCCAATTGAAAAGTATGAAAGTCACATGACACAAAAGCAGCGCTTTTGCTGCAGGAAATACGAAACTGCCTAGACGCCTAAGTGATAGTTTCATACTTTCTGCGATATGATTAGCGCTCTCGCGCCTCATTTGTGTTTATATGGACATACTTATACAGTAGACATTCAAGATGATAAAATGTGTAGGTTTATTAGATTACAAAACAAACTGTTTCACTGTTTCGAAACACCGTATCGAAACATTACATTGTACTGTTTCATTTGTTTCAAAACATTTACGTGTTTCAGTTTGCCCATCTCTACTGTGAACAGCTTGGATACTGCCGCTACTTCTGCTGCCAGTGCCGAGCCGCCAGAAGTGTGCTGAGGGTTGAAACACAGCGACTGGCGGCTCGGCCGGTCAGCAGCGCCTCGTGAAGGCCCCATTAGAAGCAATGTTCCGCCAGCGCTGGCCCAGTGCGGCGACTCCTGTGGGAAACTTGGTTTGGGAGTGAGGGGGATGATGTACGGTAGGGTGGGAGAGTAACAGGTGCGAGCGAGTACACAGTTCGGTTAAGCGGTCGTTCGGTTGACCGACGTTCAGATAATCGACGCTCTACTGTATTTGAAGATATGTTTCGCGAATGGTGATGTTACATTGATGGCGCAGTATAGCTACCACTGTAAAAAAAATAGATGTCTGCTGCTGAAAGAAAGAAAGAAAGAAAGGGATGACCTTGCCCCCAGAGCTGATGGATGAGTTATTAGATAACAGCAAGTGATAGTTGAATGATGCTATGTGTTCGGATATAGGAGTCTCTAAACGGCGGGGCGAGTTCTTTTTTAATGTGGAAATTTATGCAATCTGTAGATAGTGATATTCGACTGCTAGTGACAACAGTTAAGAGCGGAAAAACAGGTACAAATCGAGCCCTGGCGGAATGTTGCAGGAATGGTAATAATATTTAATTGAAGGTGGAGGTGGTAAATATGGACCAGGCTTTTAATATTGACGCTCTGTATAAAAGTTTGACTCTTTAATTGCGTTTGGTATTTCTGGGTGTGTGTACAATTCATTTTACTGTTGAAAGTGCGAGAAAGATGAGTTGATTGGTGTTTAGATAGAGGCTACGTTTTTAATTCGAAAAGAGGGGACGAGGATGGTAAATTGATTGATGGGCATGGTTTGTGGGGTGATGTATGAGTGTCAAGATAGGGTTGAGGACGATTGCGTATGTTGATGGTGGGACGGGTGCGAGGTTAGGTGCGGTGGGAGGTGTAAATTAGATCTTATTTTTAAAAAAATGTTGTTAAGTAAGAAAGATATTGAGAAGATTTTCAGATGGCTGGTCACGCGACGAGGCAAGAGCAGGGATGTCTAGTTATGTTTCGTTAAAGGGTCGTGTAATGTCGTGTGGGGAGCAATGGGCAGTGTGCTACAGTGTCACAGGAGGTAAAGACATGTGCTGCTATGATGTGTCTATCGTATGGGGGCTGCGCTTTGGAATTATGCTACGTTGATATAAAGTTGACTTTCACTCGTGTTCGGTGGTCGCGGCTCGGGATCGCGGTCCTGGACAGACGTATGTGTGTGCTTCGACTGCTGACGGGCGTGCTGACCGCGCCAACTCGCACTTGCGGAAGCCGAGCAGGGGCTGTGCGAGGTCTGAAATCAGGGGGATGGGTGACTTCACGATCCTGTGGTCAGGGTGCAGAGTGGGGGTACCTGCGCACGTCTGCTGAGTTATTTTGCAAGCGGATTTTCAGGCTCTGCTATGCGTTATTAGGATAGTTTACGAGTTCTGGGCGTATCTACACACCTGTGTGATGTATTATTTAGTAGCAGTTTGCTATAGTGTGTACTGAAATTATGATTGGGTGCGTGTCTGTGGGCTGTGCAACATGGCCCAGGGTACATCTGGGATTGGTGTTTTGTGATAGCGTGATAGATACACTGTATAGTTAACTAAGTTGTTCGAAAAAAGTAAAGAGCGTTCTCAATGATTACACACGCCTGCAGCGCAGATCAGAGTGATTGGTTTTCCGTCACCATCTCGGTTGCATGCGAGTAGTAAATGTTTTCCGGGCCGCGTTAATCGAGTGTGTCAACGAGCTATGAGCTATTCTGAGAATAGACGTGAAGGCAGGTCCAGACCTGAGTCGCCGGCGGTATACATGAGAAGAACAATGCAGCTTTCACATGTGTCGGCTGTCATAAGCGCTTGGACGCTGAACTTGGCTGGAGACTCTAGAATCCCCTTCCCCGCCGACTGACGCGCGTGTGGCCTGCCTTGAAGCGTAATCTAAGGTGCATAGGCGATATCAATTTCTCTGGTGATAGGTGCGAATGCGACTGTGTTGAGGTCATGTTTGGGGGAGGCCGAGCTGAGACTTTTGATCAGTTTGGCAGCTGGTGGTGTTTGGGCGTGTCTGTTGCACTATTTTGCGAGCATGTCTGTGCACTGTGCGGTGATTTATTTGGAGAGTTTATGAGTACAGAGCTCGTCTGCTGATATTGTGTACTGCATTATTTAAGAGCTGTTTGCTATTGCATGGTGAAATTAGGAGTTGATTACGTGTTTGTGGGCTGTGTCAGATGACCACAGTGGGATCAGTGCGGGTGTTTTGTGACAAATATACTCCACGACTAAATAAAAGGGGTCCAAATAAATAGAGTGCAGCCCTTCCTTACTTCCCCGAGCAGCATAGCGCAGTCTGAGCTGTTTTTGCGCAATAACGACAACTGGTCAGAATGTGAGTGAGTAGACAAATAACTGGAAAAATTTATCTGTAGAAGAGTTACAGGCCTGGAATGGAATGAATATCTTGATGGGTGTGGTTGTGTTGCCAAGTGTAGTGCACTACTGGAGTTCACAAACTGCCTTATGTCAGCGTTACATATCGAAACCTACGAGAAGTAAAAGTTTCAAAAAGATATGTCGCAAATAAATAAAGTACACTCGTTCCTCCTTCCATAAGCCTATGCTGTGAAAATATTTCTGAAAATTAGCAGTTGTTTGGTTATTTGGAGGTAAGTGTTTTGCATTATTTACAAGCGGTTCACATGTCTGTAGGCTGTGCTACGAGTTATTTTTAACAGTTTACAATTAGCAAGCGTGTGTCTAGAACTTTATAAATGAGTTATGTATTAGTGTTTTTCAGGTCTGTATGATGTGGGACATGTTGGTGTGATACGTATACTCCATTCCTAAATAATGTCAATTCGTTCCTGCATCCATGGACCTAGTGCAGGGTGAGTCCATTCACCGGAAATGTGTACGAAGAGGTTGAGTGCTGGTGGCTTAGTTTGAAACAGTTTTCTTAGGTTGGTGGTGGAAGCGCAAGTGAGCTTTGTTTACTGGCAGATTTCAAACTTGGCGCTGGTTCCTAGGAGGAGGAGGTGGCGGTCTGGTCCTCGAAAAGTAGTTGAAATTAGGGAGTTGAACACGTTTGCAAACGTATATGAAATTGTAAATTCAATTATTTAATATAGTGGGGTGGAGAGAGTGAATTAGCGAGCGTTTTCGCGACGAGCAAACACAGTGTTATAAGGTCATGGTGGAGTCCACTGTTGGAATAACTCAGGCGCCAAACGTATCCTTTGTCCGGCACGCGGTCGACAGGTTCCATCGTGTCCGGCGTTAAGTGCTCGCGGTCGCAGATAGATGTTTACGTAGTCGGACTCTGAGATGAGCACGGCTGACCATTTGTGGCGTTACCCTGAGGCGCTGCTCGCCGCCTACCTGGCGCGCTGGCCGTGGGGGTCATGACGTCAGCTGGTCAGGGAGCTGCCGATGGAGCGGGCTCAGCCGGCTGCGCATACGTTAGCTGCGCTCTGGAGTTTCGGTGTGTGGGCATGGAGAAGTCAGTTGGAAAACAAATGCATGACCGTAATTATCTGAAATAAAGAGTCATTTTCCAGGTATTTACAGAAGGCTATGTCCGTCACATGTATGGAGGGTGTGTGACGTAAGCGGGGCGGTGGAACAGCGATTGTACAGTTATTACGCGCGCACGACTTCTTCTTCTTCGGTTATCAACCCACAGGTTGGTTGGCAGCAGCACGCCATTCCGTTCTTTTGTCAGCTTTCTTCTTCATATCTGCATAGGTCTGGCACCCGATGTCATTTATTACTTGTTGAATGTAGCTTAATCTAGGTCGTCCTCGGCGAGTTCTTCCTTCAATGATTCCTTCTAATATTCTCTTAATGAAATTGTTATGCCGTAAAATGTGACCTATGAAGGTTATTCTTCTTTTCTGTATATTTCGCCAAAGAGATCTGTTTTCTTTCACTCTTCTGAGGACATCTTCGTTTGTAGCCTTGTCTCGCCAGCTGATTTTTTCCATTCTCCGGTAGCACCACATTTCGAATGCCTCTAATCTTCTCTTTTCTTCTTTTCCACAAGTCCAAGTTTCACATCCGTAAAGGGCTGTACTCCACACATAGGTTTTCATGACTCTCTTTCTTACGTCTAAACTAACATTTCTACTCGTCAGTAAGTTTCTTTTTCCATTGAATGCTATTTTGGCAAGTTGTATTCTGTTTTTAATGTCACTTTTGCTCCTTCCATCTGCTGTTATTTTGCTACCTAAGTAGTTAAATTCTGTAACCTGCCCTAGTTTCTCTCCCTTTATTGTTATTCGTATGGGTTCATTGTAGTTCAGGGCGCCACTCACCATCACTTTAGTCTTTTTCTTATTTATTTTCATTCCATACTGTTCTTTTAAGGTGTTTTCCATTTCATTGAGTGCGGCTTCTAAATCTTCTTTCCTTTCTGTAATTATGGCGATATCATCTGCATATCGCAACATATCTATTTTCATTCCGTTAAGTTTTATTCCTACTTCAATATTCTCTCTTATTTTGTCTATTGCTTCTTGGATATATGCGTTGAAAATTACTGGAGATAGTGGGCATCCCTGTCTCACTCCTTTCCTTATTCTTGCTGTTTCTTCTTTGTTTTCCTTCTTAACTAAGGCTGTTTCATTTTGGTATATTTTAAAGATTATCCTTCTATCATTATATTTCAGACCAGCCTTCTTCAGAATTCTAAACATTTCTGGCCATACAACATTGTCAAATGCCTTTTCGAGGTCTACGCACGAGAGTGAGTCAATTAGCGGGCGTTCTAGTGCGGTCCAGACGTGCTGTTATGTAGTCATGGCGGATTCCACTGTCAAGCAAACTTTGCCGCCAAAAGTGTAGCACTGCGTTCTCGCTCGCACAGGGACACATGGTGGATGGTGAGCGGTCGGCATCGACAGGTTTGAACGTGGCGCCAAAGGTGTGGCAGCGAACGGTCGACCGTTGTATGATTCAGCTGAAACGATATTGGCGGGAAACGTGCGGAGACGATGAATACACGTGGTGAGCAGACACGGGGCCGCTGTGACGTCAAACTCGGCAAGTTCCAGCGTGTCCAGCGAAAACATGTTTACGATGTGGGAGCGATCGCTGGGCTCGCCCCCCGCGCTAGTGACCGACCGCCTCATGTGACAGGCGTAGGCAGTGTCTCCGCGTGCTGGCCGGGGGGTGACAAGGATTTGAACTAATTCACTTGGAGCGCAGACGTCGTGTTGACTGCACTGCGATATCAAAGATGTGTGTGCTGACGGTGTTGGAGAACAAGTGATGACCGTACTGCTTGAAATAAAGTCTTCAGTCCCTTCCTCCCTGCAAAATCAAAGGACGTGACTTACGTTACTACAAGAGCAGTTTATTATCTGACGCGATTATGATAGGCTACCAGTGGAAAAAGATAAGTGAGGGAGAAAGTTCATACGTGAGATCAATTATGGTGTTGGGATTTGAACTTGTGATAGATTTTTGTTGTGGATGTAAGGAAAATGGCTTTCTCGCGAAGAAAATCGGACATCTTGAATAAATAATAAATGATAATAATAGATAGAAGTGCAGTTTTCGAGACATTATCGTGTTGGAATTTGAATTTGGAGGGAATTTTCTAGTGGAGGTAGGTCAATAATATTAAATAATGATAAATGTTAATAAATAATAATAAATGATAATAAATGATAATGAATGATAATAAATGACAATGTATGATAATGAATGTTAATAAATGATAGTCAATAATAATAAAGATGAGTACAGCCTTTGCATGCATTATCCTGTTGGAATTCAAACTTCCCGCCATTTTTGCTTCTGGAGGCTTAGGTTAGTGGATGTAGCACAATTAGACTATTTTCCCGCCAAAATCCGCCATCTTAGTTGACGTCATGCGATGTCGCCAAGTCTACATGCTGTCATCTTGGATGAAGTCATCGCCACCATCTTGAATAAATTTGGCAACAATGGAGAGTGGGGTGGCACTGACTTTGTCCACCTACTACCAAGGGCTGACACGTGTCATAAATATTTCAAAGCAGGCCTTAAAGGACAGCGGTTTTACAAGCACCTATAAACTATCCCGAAGAAACAGTTCCTAAAGTGTTTTGGGAACTGGAAAAAGCAATGGCATAAGTGTATAGTATGTAATGGGGAATATTTTGAAGAGGTTAGAATTGCTGTAGATTAACAAATAAAGTGCTTACCAAAAAATAAAAATTAATATGTGAACGCATCTCGTATGTAAAGCTTTTTGCTTAGAGGTCCAGTATCGGTGTACATGTTTCGAAGGAAATTTTAGCAGTGCTTAAAACAGCTATTGAGGACATGTGTTAAGCAATATTTCTTAGAATCAGGTGAATAGTGACCGAGATAGAGTTTTAGTGTTCCATAAGCATCAAAGGTTATACGTGATTTTGAAATTGTCTATAACGATGGGTTTCCTCCCAAAATTATAAGCTTTCCTTCGTGGCGATTCCAGTAAACCATGCAGCTTTTTTTTTTTTCTATTCCTTACTTATGCGTCCTATTAGGTGAGGCGGACGTTTGCATAAATTGCAGCCCTTTGAATGGGACTGGTAATATTAGCCAACAATTCTTTTTGGGTGGCCTCTTTAATACACGATGTAATAACAGTAGAGACGATCAACACTCTTTACTCCCCAAATACCTCCTCTTCTTCGTATTCTGCACATTTTCTTGCAATGCTAGACGATTATCTAGTACATAAGTAAGTATACAAAGTTAACTGACTAACAATGGCAACTAAGATCCCACGAACAGAAACGACGTATATCACTGCACGCCGATATACACTGCTAGGCAGATAATGGGCAAACAGAGTTTGGGTGCCCCTGTAGACCGGTTTTTTTTTTTTTTTTTTTTTGTGGTTTTAGGGCGCACAACTTCAATGGTCATTAGCGCCCTGACTACTCTAAAAATGCACCGCGAGGCACAAGTGGACAACAACTAAAAGGGAAAACACGCTAAAAGAGACTGACAGGCATAGGATTAAAAAACAACATCAAATGTCCTTAGCGAGGTTTGTCAAAGTGATAAAACAAAGAACACGAGCAGCTGCTCGTGGGTCATCCGCTAAAACGGCACCGAAAGTATTAGGCAGGTTAAGATCGAGGCGCAGTTGGTTAAGATCGGGACAGGACATTAAAATGTGTCTAACTGTCAGCAAGTGCCCACATGGGCAGAACGGCGCCGGCGCAGCCGTCAGCAGATGGCGATGGCTGAACCGGCAGTGTCCAATCCTTAACCTTGCTAAAACGACCTCCTCCCGCCGAGAAGGGCGTGAGGAGGACGTCCAAGCCACGGGAAGAGGTTTTAAGGCCCGAAGCTTGTTGTCGGTAAGTGCAGCCCAATCAGCATGCCACAGCGACACAACGCGCCGACAAATGACCCTGCTAAAATCGAACGAAGGGACACAACAAGAAGCTGTCCGAGGCTGGAGGACCGCAGCCTTGGCCGCGGCATCTGCAGCTTCGTTCCCAGGGATACCGACATGGCCAGGAACCCACATAAAGCTAACCGGCGGACCGACGTCCACCAGCCGCTGAAGAGAGCGTTGGATCCGGTGTACGAAAGGGTGAACCGGGTACGGATCACTGAGGCTCTGGATGGCGCTCAGGGAATCTGAGCAGATGACATAAGCAGAATGTCGGTGGCGGCAGATGTAAAGAACAGCCTGGTAGAGGGCAAAGAGCTCAGCTGTGAAGACCGAACAATGATCATGGAGCCGGTATTGGAAACTTTGTGCCCCGACTATAAAGGAGCACCCGACCCCGTCATTGGTCTTAGAGCCATCTGTATAAATGAAAGTCATGTTGATGAACTTCGAACGAAGTTCCAAAAAACGGGAGTGGTAGACCGAACTGGGGGTGACCTCTTTTGGGAGTGAGCTGAGGTCAAGGTGAATGCGGACCTGAGCCTGGAGCCAAGGTGGCGTGTGGCTCTCGCCCACTCGAAAGGTTGCAGGGAGTGAAAAATTAAGGTGTTGAAGGAGGCGACGAAAGCGAACTCCAGGGGGTAGCAGGGCAGAGACATACAACCTATATTGACGGTCAAGAGAGTCGTCAAAAAAGGAACGATAAGACGGATGGTCGGGCATTGACAGTAGCCGACAGGCATACCGACAAAGCAGTATATCGCGCCGGTAAGTGAGTGGCAATTCGCCAGCGTCAGCATGAAGACTCTCTACGGGACTGGTATAAAATGCTCCGATCGCAAGTCGTAAACCCCGATGTTGTATGGAGTTGAGGCGGCGTAAGATGGATGGCCTTGCAGAGGAGTATACGAAGCTCCCATAATCCAGCTTGGAGCGGACGATCGACCGATATAGACGAAGTAGGACGGTTCGATCCGCACCCCACGACATACCACTGAGAACACGGAGGACATTTAAAGAACGGGTACAACGGGCGGCCAAATATGACACATGTGGAGACCAGCTAAGTTTCCTGTTAAAGGTAAGACCTAAAAATTTGGTTGTCTCCACGATTGGGAGAGCAACGGGACCAAGTCGTAAGGACGGTGGGAGAAACTCTTTGTAGCGCCAGAAGTTAATACAGACCGTCTTCTCGGCAGAAAAACGGAAGCCATTGGCGACACTCCAGGAGTAAAGACGGTCAAGAGAACGCTGAAGACAGCGCTCCAGGACACGTGTACGCTGCGCGCTGCAATAGATGGTAAAATCGTCCAAAAAAAGGGTGCCTGATACATCAGCTGGGAGGCAATCCATTATTGGATTGATCGCGATGGCGAACAGAGCGACGCTCAAAACTGAGCCCTGTGGCACCCCATTCTCCTGGCGAAAGGTGTCGGACAGGACAGAACCCACACGTACCCTGAACTGTCAATCCATTAAAAAGGAACGAATAAAAAGAGGGAGGCGACCGCGAAGGCCCCATGTATGCATGGTGCGGAGAATGCCTGCCCTCCAACAGGTGTCGTAAGCCTTCTCCAAATCAAAGAACACAGCCGCGGTCGGGCGCTTCCGCAAGAAGTTATTCATAATGAAGGTCGACAAGGTAACCAGATGGTCAACAGCAGAGCGGCGCCTACGAAATCCACATTGGACATTGGTAAGTAGGCGTCGAGACTCAAGCAGCCAAACCAATCGAGAGTTAACCATTCGCTCCATCACTTTACAGACACAGCTGGTAAGTGAGATAGGTCGATAACTGGAAGGCAAGTGCTTGTCCTTCCCCGGCTTAGGAATCGGGACAACAATAGACTCGCGCCAGCATGCGGGAACATGTCCCTCAATCCAGATGCGATTGTATGTACGAAGAAGAAAACCTTTACCTGCAGGAGAAAGGTTCTTCAGCATCTGAACATGAATAGAATCAGGCCCTGGAGCGGAGGACCGTGATCGGCCAAGTGCGGTTTCGAGTTCCCGCATGGTGAATGGGGCATTATAACTTTCACAATTCGAGGAGCAAAAGTCAGGTGGCCTAGCCTCCTCTGCCTGTTTGCGGGGGAGGAAGGCGGGGTGGTAATGAGCGGAGCTCGAAACCTCGGCGAAAAAGCGGCCGAAGGCATTGGAGACAGCCTCAGGGGCCACAAGGACTTCATTCGCGACCTTCAAGCCAGAAACTGGGGAGTGGACCTTAGTGCCTGATAGCCGGCGCAGGCTACCCTAGACAACAGAAGAAGGGGTAAAACTGTTGAAGGTGCTTGTGAAAGCAGCCCAGCTGGCTTTCTTGCTTTCGTTAATAATACGACGACACTGAGCACGTAATCGTTTATAATTAATACAATTCGCCACTGTAGGGTGGCGTTTAAAGGTGCGTAAAGCACGTCGACGAGCACGTAAAGCGTCTCTACATGCTGCGGTCCACCAGGGGACCGGTACGCGACGTGGAGAAGAAGTAGGGTGAGGGATGGAATATTCAGCAGCAGCGAGAATGACTTCCGTGAGGTGTGCGACCTGACGATCGCAGCTTGTGAAGGTTTGATCCTGAAAGGTCGCCCTGGAAGAAAAGAGCCCCCAGTCTGCCTTGGAGATGGTCCAACTAGAGGAGCACGGAGAGGGAGTATGCTGCAGGAGATGGATAACACACGGGAAGTGGTCGCTCGAATATGTATCAGCAAGTGCATACCACTCAAACCGGCGTGCAAGTTGGGGAGTACATATAGAGAGGTCTAAATGGGAATAGGTATGAGATGTGTCCGAAAGAAAAGTAGGGGCGCCAGTATTAAGGCAGACAAGATTGAGCTGGTTGAAAAGGTCTGCTAACAAGGAGCCCCTCGGGCAGGAGGCTGGAGAACCCCAAAGGGGATGGTGGGCATTGAAGTCTCCAGTTAACAAAAACGGTGCAGGTAGCTGAGCAATAAGTTGCATCATGTCTGCCCTGGTAACGGCAGATGACGAGGGAGTGTAAACGGTACAAAAGGAAAACGTAAAAGTGGGGAGAGTAATGCGGATGGCGACTGCCTGCAGGCCGGTGTGCAATGTGATGGGATCGTAGTAAATATCATCCCGGACCAGCAACATAACCCCTCCATGAGCTGGGATTCCTACCATAGGGGGTAGGTCAAAACGCACAGAGGTGTAGTGTGCCAAGGCAATGTGATCGCATGGGCGTAGCTTCGTTTCCTGGAGGGCTACGACGAGCGGACGATGCAAGCGGAGCAGCAACTTCAAGTCCTCTCGGTTGGAGCGAATGCTGCGAATATTCCAGTGAATAAGTGCCATCGTAAGAAAAGGAGGATGAGAGAAGGGGTCACCTCGAAGGCCGCTTAGGGCCTGGCTTCGAGCGAGCACTGCCGCCGCTATCAGTAGGCGGACAGTCATCGTCCATGGGGTCTATAGGGTCATCGGCCATCTCGGGAGGATGGCCGGGAGGGGGAGCTTCCTCCGCCGGTGAACGGCCAGATGTACGGCTACCGGCGGTGCGGCCAGGCGAAACGGATGACGGCCTGGGGCGGCAACCGCTGGGTGGCGCAGGAGAAGAGATGCGCCGTGGCGGAGAAGGAGAACTGTGCTTCCTATGCGCCTTTTTGGAAGGACGTTTGGTGGAAGTACCGGTCGAAGGCTGGGAGGTCGAGGGACGGAGGAAGTCTGCACGGGATGGTTCCTTCTTGAAGGACCGTGCATCTGACTTCGGGGTCGTCGACTTAGCAGAAGCTGAGGAAGTGGCTGGTGTCTGTGGTGTGATGGGAGGAAGAGGAGACGTCGACCGCGCGATCTTAGCACTGGCCGAACGGACGACCGTGGTGCTGAAGGTCAGATCGCATGTCTGGGTTGCGACCTCCCGGGTAGTCCGAGGAGAGGCGAGGACAGTACTATATTTCCCCGCTGGGAGCAGCGTGGGCTTCCTACTAGCCAATAGCTTGCGAGCAGCCGAGGTGGACACTTTCTCTTTGACACGAATTTCTTGGATGCAACGTTCGTCCTTATAGACAGGACAGTCGCGGGAGGATGCGGCATGGTCACCCTGACAGTTCACACAATGAGGAGACGGAGGTGGACAGTCACCCTCATGGGCATCCCTGCCACAAGTGACACATTTAGCCGCATTGGAACAAGACTGTCGAGTGTGATTGAAATGCTGACACTGGTAGCAGCGCGTAGGTGTCGGGACATAGGGGCGAACAGAAATAACCTCGTAGCCCGCCTTGATGCGCGATGGCAGCTTAACACTATCGAAGGTCAAGAAGAGTGTCCGGGTCGGTACAAGGTCGTTGTTGACCTTTTTCATGACCCGATGGACAGCCGTCACGCCCTGCTCAGCGAGGAAAGATTGAAGCTCCTCGTCAGTCAATCCGTCGAGGGAGCTAGTATACACTACACCACGAGACGAATTTAAAGTACGGTGGGCCTCCACCCGGACAGGGAACGTGTACAGGAGGGTGGCCCGAAGCAGTTTTTGTGCCTGAAAGGCACTCTCAGTTTCTAGTAATAAGGTGCCGTTACGCAACCTGGTACAAGATTTGACAGATCCGGCTATGGCATCAACGCCCTTCTGAATAACAAAAGGGTTGACAGAGGAAAAATCCTTTCCGTCCTCAGTGCGAGAAACTACGAGAAACTGTGGGGCAGGCGGTAGTACTTTTGTCACTGTTGGCTGGTCACGTTTCCGTTTTTGGGTCGAAGTCGAAAGCGATGGAGTAGAATCCATTGCGGAGGAATCCCCCATGATTGCCAGCGTCTCCGATGGCGCGCTCCTTCCTTGTGGGGACCCTCTCAGAGGGCACTCCCGCCTTAGGTGAATGATTACACCTCAGGTCACACCTCCCGAGAAACAGGCGGAGGGACCAATCGGCATGGTCAGAAGGTATCAGCTCAGGCAATCACCCCTCCCCGGGCCTGGCCTTTACCAGGGGTACGCGCGTGCCTTACATGTCTACCCAGGGCGGGGACTTACGCGTTACCCCGTCACCGGCTACGCGTGCGAACGCGTGGGTCGGCCTTCAGACACGCACAGGGAGGAAGGAAGAAGAGGAAAAAGAAGAGAGAGAGGGAGAAAGAGGACAGACTGTCTCAAACGCCGAGGCGGAGACCAGAGAAGGCAAGGAGAAGAAGGCAATGAGAAGGCAAGGAGAAAAAGGCAATGAGAAGGCAAGGAGAAAAAGGCAATGAGAAGGCAAGGAGAAAAAGGCAATGAGAAGGCAAGGAGAAAAAGGCAATGAGAAGGCAAGGAGAAAAAGGCAATGAGAAGGCAAGGAGAAAAAGGCAATGAGAAGGCAAGGAGAAAAAGGCAATGAGAAGGCAAGGAGAAAAAGGCAATGAGAAGGCAAGGAGAAAAAGGCAATGAGAAGGCAAGGAGAAAAAGGCAATGAGAAGGCAAGGAGAAGTCAAGGGAAAGAGTAAGGAAGACAGTGAGGTGGAGAAGAGCAAAGAAAGGGACCAACAAAAGGAAGGAAGAAACGAGAAGTTTAAAACCAAAAAGACCACGATTATAGGTCGTGAAACCGTCCGTCTCCGGACGCAGGCGCTAACTACCCCCGTGAGGGGGATGGACTCCTTTTAGTCGCCTCTTACGACAGGCAGGAATACCTCGGGCCTATTCTAATCCCCGGACCCGCAGGGGGGCTGTAGGCCGGTGGCAGCGTTCTTCCGGGAAAGGCCACTTCCCCCACCAAAAGCGCTGCTCGCTCTTCAGTTTACAGACAGACTATACTACGCTGCAGCTAGAGCTTTCACACATCATTCCCGTTAGCGTCTGGTCGCACTCTAGAGGCACTGTGTTCATATTCCATTCACCAGACAGATGAAGCAATCTGTGCTGTGCCGCTGGCCGGTGTTACGGTCATCTTCCGTCAGTTAGTGTCGCATTCTGTTGTGAAGGTAGTTGAGATTTCGTCTTGCCGTGTCACTTATAAGAATGGTATTGAATAATATCATACTTTCCCATCATAGGTATTTGTCACATTTTGATGGGTACCGTTCAAGTTGTCAACAACTATAAATGTGTTTCATTCTGAAATGGCGTTGCTATACACCTAGTGCGTATAAGTTGGCGTGTTTGGCAGCTCCATGCTGTTGGTTATACGAGGTGCATTCAAGTTCTAAGGCCTCCGATTTTTTTTCTCCGGACTGGAAAGAGATAGATATATGCGCATTGTTTTAAAATGAGGCTGCATTCATTGTCAATACGTCTAAGAGATGGCAGCACCGTACGGCAGGTGGAATTTTACCACCAGCGGCGAGAATGAGTACTGTTTTAAATACTTAAAATGGCGACGTTTTCCTTACTTGAACAGCGTGCAATCATTCGTTTTCTGAATTTGCGTGGTGTGAAACCAATTGAAATTCATCGACAGTTGAAGGAGACGTGGTGATGGTGTTATGGATGTGTCGAAAGTGCGTTCGTGGGTGCAACAGTCAGAACATCGTGTGACAACAAACCGAAACAACCTCGGGCTCGCACAAGCCGGTCTGACGACATGATCGAGAAAGTGGAGATAATTGTTTTGGGGGATCGCCGAATGACTGTTGAACAGATCGCCTCCAGAGCTGGCATTTCTGTGGTTTCTGTGCACACAATCCTGCATGACGACCTGAAAATGCGAAAAGTGTCATCCAGGTGGGCGCCACGAATGCTGACGGACGACCACATGCCTGCCCGTGTGGCATGTTGCCGAGCAATGTTGACGCGCAACGACAGCGTGAATGGGACCTTCTTTTCGTCGGTTGTGACAATGGATGAGACGTGGATGCCATTTTTCAATCCAGAAACAAAGCTCCAGTCAGCTCAATGGAAGCACACAGATTCACCGCCACCAAAAAAATTTCGGGTAACCGCCAGTGCTGAAAAAATGATGGTGTCCATGTTCTGGGACAGCGAGGGCGTAATCCTTACCCATTGCGTTCCAAAGGGCACTACGGTAACAGGTGCATCCTACGAAAATGTTTTGAAGAACAAATTCCTTCCTGCACTGCAACGAAAACGTCCGGGAAGGGCTGCGCGTGTGCAGTTTCACCAAGACAACGCACCCGCACATCGAGCTAACGTTACGCAACAGTTTCTTCGTGATAACTTTGTAGTGATTCCTCATGCAACCCTAAACACCTGACCTGGCTCCTAGTGACTTTTGGCTTTTTCCAACAATGAAAGACACACTCCGTGGCCGCACATTCACCAGCCGTGCTGCTATTGCCTCAGCGATTTTCCAGTGGTCAAAACAGACTCCTAAAGAAGCCTTCGCCGCTGCCATGGAATCATGGCGTCAGCGTTGTGAAAAATGTGTACGTCTGCAGGGCGATTACGTCGAGAAGTAACGCCAGTTTCATCGATTTCGAGTGAGTAGTTAATTAGAAAACAAATCAGAGGCCTTAGAACTTGAATGCACCTCGTATTATTGTTGGTAAATTTTCACAGTCTGTTGTACAGAATTTTTTTTTTGCTGAATTTCACAAGTGTAGCACCTGTTCCGGCGTAACCACAAGTGCCGGCACGAAGACGGAAGAACGCAAGATAGAGAAGGCTGTGAGATGACGTCAGCCAGTAACCTGCTGACCGGGACCGCACCGTGGCAGGAGCGGCCTCTACAACAAGAGAATACAGGCGTCTCTGCTGGCAGCCTCGGCTGCACAGTGCCACACTGGCAGTATTAGCACAGTACTAGACCGGCACTACGTTAGCAGTTATTAGTGAGCGCTATGGTCGCAGGTTTTAATCCTGCCTCGGGCATGGATGTGTGTGATGTCTTTAGGTTAGTTAGGTTTAAGTAGTTCTAAGTTCTAGGGGACTGATGACCTCAGAAATTAAGTCCCATAGTGCTCAGAGCCATTTGAACCATCTCAAGTATGCCAAAAATGTGCACTGTTATAAATAGCCCCACAGGTCTGAGCTGGATTGTGACGTCATAGAGCTGCGCTAGTATGATCCGGTCGCCGTATTCAGTCGCCATCTTGTATTCCAGGTCAACCATCTTGGATTCTGACGTCTTAGTTAGGCTGGTGCTCGTTATTCCAAGTGTCAGATTGTGACGTCATAGAGCCAGGCGTGAAAATGCATAATCCTGGATTTGTCACCATTATGTACTTAGGACAGCAAGTCCTCTTTCATAGGCAACACACCAACGTAACTGGTTCTTTTTTTTTGGGTGGGTGGGGGGGAGGGGTTTGACGCCAAAATTTTGGTGTTTTCGCAGTAATTTTGAATTTCACGCCAAAATTTGAACTTTTTTTCATTTTATACATCGCGAAATTGACCTTTGTCAGATGTGGAGCGGTTGGGGGTGAGGAAATCCCATGCCTCACCAATTATATGGTTGATGACGTCATCGTTGATGTCTCAGTTACCTACTTTGTCCGTGAACTCTCCTTGTGGCAGAGTCCTCAAAGAGTGTACAAAACTATCCTTATAATTCTGTCAAGACCACAATGAATTCTTTAGACGTCGCCTTTTCCTAACGGCAGTGAGCATGTGGAAACGGATTGTTTTTTGTCTGCCTCAGTACGATTTTCTTTTTAAACGCTATCCCACGAAATGAGAACTAATTGTTTCCCAATTTGCAGTGTCTTACTCTGGGCAGCGAGAAATCAAATTCATCTAAAATACAAGGTCTGTAGTGTCTTGCAGGTGTTTTTATTATTCTTTCCTGCTCTCCTTTTTCCTTTGTTGATTCAACAGTAGTGGGTTTGTAAATCGAAGAAACGACCCGGGCATTCCACTTGACTTGACCAGTGTACTTTGCAGTAATATATAAAGTTTCCATACTCGGGACCGATGACCGTAGCAGTCTGGTCCCTTTAATCCCCCAAAACCAACCAACCAACCAACCAACCGTTCCATACTCGTCGTCAGTAAAACTCTTCTGGGTACGCGACCGCATTGTGAATTATAAAATTCCGACGTTGCGGCGACTATTGAAAGACGCCTTCCTCAGGGTTTGTTGCTAACTGCTGAATGGGCGGTGGTTTAATTACTTATACAGGGTGTTACAAAAAGGTACGGCCAAACTTTCAGGAAACATTCCTCACACACAAATAAAAAAAAAAGATATTATGTGGACATGTGTCCGGAAACGCTTAATTTCCATGTTAGAGCTCATTTTAGTTTCGTCAGTATGTACTGTACTTCCTCGATTCACCGCCATGATTTCATACGGGATATCTACCTGTGCTGTTAGAACATGTGCCTTTACAAGTACGACACAACATGTGGTTCATGCACGACGGAGCTCCTGCACATTTCAGTCGAAGTGTTCGTACGCTTCTCAACAACAGATTCGGTGACCGATGGATTGGTAGACGCGGACCAATTCCATGGCCTCCACTCTCTCCTGACCTCAACCCTCTTGACTTTCATTTATGGGGCCATTTGACAGCTCTTGTCTACGCAACCCCGGTACCAAATGTAGAGTCTCTTCGTGCTCGTATTGTGGACGGCTGTGATACAATACGCCATTCTCCAGGGTTGCAGCAGGGTTTCATGCGACGGAGGGTGGATGCATGTATCCTCGCTAACGGAGAACATTTAGAACATTTCCTGTAACAAAGTGTTTGAAGTCACGCTGGTACGTTCTGTTGCTGTGTGTTTCCATTCCATGACTAATGTGATTTGAAGAGAAGTAATAAAATGAGCTCTAACATGGAAAGTAAGCGTTTCCGGACACATGTCCACATAACATATTTTCTTTCTTTGTGCGTGAGGAATGTTTCCTGAAAGTTTGGCCGTACCTTTTTGTAACACCCTGTATACTATAGAGGAGGGGAAATCGGCGAATAGGAAACAGTTTGCTAACTGCCCAGTATCGGCTAGGGCGCTCCAGCGCTCTGTGTGCCCTCCTCTGTCCTTCCGCAGTGCTGTCACTGCTGGAAGTCGGTACCCGTCTTCTCTGTTCATATTGTCGGGTCGCTCGGCTATTTCTATAGCCTCTATAACCTTCCTCCTCAGACTAAACGGCTGTTTCGTAAGTGCGCGGGCCTCTCGAAATTCGATCTTCATCCTGCACTGTTCCTGGTGTTCTGCCACCGCTGGTTTGTTGTATTGTTTGAGACGGATGTATCTCTCGTGTTCAGATAAACTTGTGCCTATTGGGCGCCCCGTCTCGCCAACATACACCAGTCCACATTCGCCGATTTCCACCAATGGCAAGGAATAAAGGAAATTCCAATGGAAAACGCCAGTTTCCGTCAATGACAAGATGCAATACAAAGAACAAATGGTTCAAATGGCTCTGAGCACTATGGTACTTCTGAGGTCATCAGTCACCTAGAACTTAGAATTGCTCAAGCTTAACTAACCTAAGGACATCACACACATCCATGCCCGATGCAAATTCGAACCTGCGACCGTAGCGGTCGCGCGGTTCCAGACTCTGGCGCCTAGAACCTCTGCCACTCCGGCCGGCTCCCACCCTCATATCCAATGACAGCACTACTCTATAATTTAGAAGTAATTAAACTAGCGACCATTCACCAGTTAGCAACACACCGTGAAGAAGGCGTTTTGCAATACCCGCCAAAACGTCGGAATTTTATAGTTGACAATGCGGTCGCGAACCCAGAAGAATTTATCGACTGTGACAACGGCCTCGGAAGTCTACGTTTACATTTCCATACACGTCGTCCAATTCCATCGAAAACTTTTGGACGTTGGAAAATGAGTGCGGCTTCGGAGAATTTGTTATTTGTGTCACCAATTTCATCACAATTGTGGGGGATTACCTAGCCGGCTTTCGGAGGAACAGATCAACTATAGACCAAATATTCACCCTACGTCAAATTTTGGAAAAGAAATGGGAATACAATAAACCAGTTCATAATCTTTTCATAGATTTTACAAAAGCATATGATTCAGTATTGCAATCAAAATTGTACAGAATTCTTTTGGAACTTGGAATACCAAAGAAGTATGTTAGACTTATAGAAGCGAGTTTGAAAATCACAAAAGGTAGAGTACGCGTGGGGAAATTGGAGTCAGAAGAATTTGTAATAAAGAACGGGCTTAAGCAGGGAGATGCCCTGTCTCCGCTACTTTTTAATTTAGTCCTAGAATATATTGTACGAATGGCAGCAGATATTTCAGGGGGTGTGGAGTTAAATGGAAATATTAAGATATTAGGGTATGCAGATAATCTAAACATCATTACCGATAGGAAAGAACCTGTAACAGCAAATGCGAATGCGTTAATTAAGGCTAGTGAAGATGTAGGTCTAAGGATAAGTGAAGACAAAACTAAATACCTGGTTACTGCTAGAATGCCAACACCAGTAGATCAGGAAATGTTAAGAGTTGGAGACATGCAGTTTGAAAAAGTTAACACATTTAAGTATCTAGGCGTGGACATCACTTCGAGAAATGAGATTGAATCCGAACTGAAGAAGAGATTACGGGCGGGAAATGCGTGCTACTTCTCACTGAATAGATTACTTTCATCACGGATATTTTCTAGGAATTTAAAGATTAGAATATACAAAACTATTATTCTACCAGTTATGCTGTATGGGTGTGAGACTTGGTCTCTCACTGTGAAAAATGAAAAGCCGTTTCGAGTATTTGAAAACAAAATTTTGAGGAAAATTTTTGGAGCAAAAAGGGATGACATTAGTGTGGCGAAAACTGCATAACGAAGAGGTTCACGAACTCTATTGAAGCGCTGACATAATCAGTATTATCAAATCACGTAGGCTGCGATGGGCGGGTCACGTAGCTCGAATGGTTGAGGGAAGGACAGCGAGCAGAGTACTGGTAGGGCACCTAGAGGGAAAACGTCCTGTGGGGACACCGAGCCGTAGCTGGGAGGACAACGTGAAGGCTGATTTGAGGAGCCTAGGTATTGAAGATGAATGGAGGGAATTGCGAAAATACGTTGCTGCGCTAATGGACTCTCGAGTCGCGACTGCTACGGTCGCAGGTTCGAATCCTGCCTCGGGCATTGATGTGTGTGATGTCCTTAGGTTAGTTAGGTTTAAGTAGTTATAAGTTCTGGGGGCTGATGACCTAAGATGTTAAGTCCCATAGTGCTCAGAACCATTTGAACCATTTGACTCTCGAGTCCGGTATGACCAGTGAGTAAGTAAATAAGTAAGTAAGTTCATCACCCGCTCCATGCCTGCAAATTTAGCACAAAGCCAATCTTGATGCACAGAACAATGAATCCGTTCCGTTGATCCTTATAATTTTTTGCTCTTTCATCGTCAACTAACTCGATAAATTCTTACTACATGGTGAAACTTCCTGGCAGATTAAAACTGTGTCCGGACCGAGGCTCGAACTCGGGACCTTTGCCTTTCGCGGGCAAGTGCTCTACCAACTGAGCTACACAAGCGCAAGGATGAAAAGTGGCGGTGGCACTTAGTTTCGTTTTTGTTCGTTCCATTTTCCTAAGGGGATTTTTAAAAAATAAAATAAAAATAAAGTTGGTAGAGCACTTGCCCGCGAAAGGCAATGGCCCCGAGTTCGAATCTCGGTCCGGCACACAGTTTTAATCTGCCAGGAAGTCTCATATCAGCGCACACTCCGCTACAGAGTGAAAATCTCATTCTGGTCTTGCTATATGTTGTTGTAATGTCGATCGATAGCAAACTTTCCTTACCCGTCGATTCAAAGTGTTCAGATGTGTGTGAAATCTTATGGGACTTAACTGCTAAGGTCATCAGTCCCTAAGCTTACACACTACTTAAACTAAATTATCCTAAGGACAAACACAGCCATGCCCGAGGGAGGATTCGAACCTCCGCCGGGACCAGCAGCACAGTCCATGACTGCAGCGCCTGAGACCGCGCGGCTTACCCGTCGATGATGCAACTACATATCGCACAGTAGACATTGAGAATTCTTATCTTTCGGTCCTGTCATTCCAATTCATTTTGAAGGCTTGTGACGATGGACCGCCAGGCTGCCTCTCTTTGTTCAAACAGCCACTTGACATTTGAGCTTCTTTTATGCCACAAATACACCTCGATTCTGCGAAACTGGAGGAAGTCTTGGAGAAAAAAAAATGGCACACCGCAATGCTAAATGAAAAGTCACGCTGTAACGGGTACTTCCGAGAAGTACCGAGCCACAGCCGGCACGCGGGGGTCACATTGTGCTCCGCGTGCAGTCGGGCATGCCATAGCCGGCCCTGATCTGAGGCCTCGAGGAGGACTCGAACCAAGAAACATCCGCCTCGGTAGCTGCTTGCTCAGTATGGTGGAATGCTGAGCAAACAGGCCTGGGTTCGATTCCTGGCTGGGTCGGAGATTGTTTCTGCTCGGGGACTGCGTGTTGCTTTGCCCTTACGTTCCTATCGTCGTAATTACGCTATTGAGATGGATGTACGGGCACATGCTAAAAGTCAATTTTAATACTTTACTTTATTTTACTTTACATGTGGCAAAGGCCTTATCGACCAATACGCCTGCTCCATGAGTCTCTTCCACTTCTGCCTGTCCAATGCGCTGTTTGTCCAGTTGCTGCTGCTGTTCATCCTAGTTGTGTCCTCCCGAATGTTATCCCGCCATCTGATTCTGGGTCTCCCTCTTCTTCTCGTTTCTTCTATTGTTCTGCTGAATGCCATTCTAGGTAGTCTATTCTCTGTCATTCTTGCCGGCCGGTGTGGCCGAGCGGTTCTAGGCTCTACAGTCTGGAACCGCGCGACCGCTACGGTGGCAGGTTCGAATCCTGCCTCGGGCATGGATGTGTGTGATGTCCTTAGGTTAGTTACGTTTAAGTAGTTCTAAGTTCTAGGGGACTGATGACCTCAGATGTTAAGTCCCATAGTGCTCAGAACCATTTGAACCATTTGAACCATTTTTTTGTCATTCTTGCTTTATCGGCTGCCCAATTAAACTTTCTCCTCTTGAACACTTCGACGGTGTTACGGTGTTTGTACAGCCCTCTTAATTCTTCATTTCTTCTTATTCTCCATTCCATGTTATTTTCGTCGTATACAGGTCCAAAAATTTTCCTTAGTGCTTTTCTTTCGAATATTAACAGTTTTTCTTCATCTTTCTTTCTAAATATTAATGTTTCACATCCATATAAATCACAGGTATAATGGTCGATTGATATAAGCGGATTTCGAAGTTACTGTTAAGTGATCTTTTTCTTAGAATTTTGATGAAACTAATAAGTGTCTTGTTTGCTGTTGATAAACGGGCGTCTATTTCTATATCTGTTCTGTTGTCATTACTAAAAATACTTCCCACGTACTTGAAGTGGTCAACAGTCTTGAAATTGAATCCATCAACAGGTGCATCTTTTCTGGTTTCCTTACTTATGGGCAGGTATTCTGTCTTTTCTTCATTAACATGTAATGCTGTTTTCTCAGCAATTTTGTACTAATTTTGCATCATCCTGATTAATTCCCTTTTGGAACTGCTTATTAGTGCTACATCATCTGCATAGGCAAGTCTTGTAATGTTTACATCCTGTAGCTGGATCCCTTGTGGACTGGTTTTAGAAAATTCTCTATCAATCTTCTCTAGGACAAGGTTAAATAAAATATGTGAATTGGCATCCCCTTGTCTCAGTCCAGTGCACACCTTAAAATCTTCAGTTTCTCCTACTGGTGTCTTTATGCGACATAAAGATTCATCGATACACATTTTAACTAATCTGATTAATTTTGATGGGATTTCAAATTCCTTCATTATATTTAGGAGTGTCTGTCGGTGTGTGTTATCATAGGCCTTTTAATTCACGCATCAAAAAAAAGTTTTGCATCACCCCAGTTCCCAGAACTCAGGCGTTGACTGTGGATATTGCATCACAGACACAGTCCCTTTGATTGTTGAGAGATGTCACTAAACCCGCCTGTATACTTAATCAACCATGCATGACCAGCGCCTGTTAGACGGAGGGGGTCTGACAGCCGATCAGTTCCAGTCATTCCATCCGTAAGCGGGTACAGGCTTCGTGTCGTCTGTAGTTCAACCATGCAATACCGCGGTTCGATCGCGTCCGCATTGTTATTATGTGACAGGAAGCGCTCTCAGCAAAGGAAGTGTCAAGGCGTCTGTGAGTGAACCAAAGCGTTGTTGTTCGTACACGGGGGAGATACAGAGAGGCAGTAACTGTTGATGACATGGCTCGCTCAGGCCGCCCAAGGGCTGCTACTGCAGTGGATGCCCGCTACCTAACGACCATGGCTCGGAGGAACCCTGTCAGCAACGCCACCATCATGAATAATGCTTTTCGTGCTGCCAAAGGACGTCGTGTTACGACTCAAACTGTGCGCAATACGCTGTATGATACGCAACTTCACTCCCGACGTCCATGGCGAGGTCAATCTTTGCAACCACGACACCATGCAGCGCGGTACAGATGGACCCAACAACATGCCGAATGGACGACTCAGAATCTACATCACATTCTCTCCACCGATGAGTGTCGCATATGCCTTCAACCAGACAATTCTCGGAGACGTGTTTGGAGGCAACCCAGTCAGGCTGAACGCCTTAGACACACTGTCCAGCGACTGCAGCAAGGTGGAGGTTCCCTGATGTTTTGTAGTGGCAATATGTGGGGCGGACGTGCACCGCTGGATGAGCAGCATATTGGCGAGGCATTCGTCTTCATGGACGACAATTTGCGCCCCCAGCATGCACATCTTGTGAATGAGTTCCTTCAGGATAACGACATCGCTTGACCAGAGTGGCCGGTATGTTCTCTAGACATGAACCCTATTGAACATGCCTGGGATAGATTGAAAAGAGCTGTTTATGGAGGACGTGACCCATCAACCACTTGAAGGAATCTACGCCGAATCGCCGTTCAGCAGTGGGATAATCTGGACCAACGGTGCCTTGATGAACTTGTCGATACTACGCCACGACGAATATAGGTATGCATCACAGTAAGAGGACGTGTTTCTGGGTACCTCTATACCGTTGTGTTCTGCAATCTGGACCACCACCACTGAAGGTCTCGCTGTGTGGTGGTACAACATGCAATGTGTGGTTTTCATGAGCAACAAAAAGAGTAGAAATGATGTTCAGGTTGATCTCTATTCCAATTTTCTGTAGAGGTTCCGGAACTCCCGGAACCGAGGTGATGCAAAACTTTTTTTGATGTCTGTAATACTAAAAAAGAAAAAAAAAACCAAGAAATGACTCTACAAGCAGGGCCATGGCCTATCGAACTGCTGTTTATCATTCCGCTATAGTGAATTCGATAACAGTCAAGTCGATATGTAATCGATAGGTGCAGGAGGGCCATACAGAGCGTCGTTCTGGATCTCAATGGCTACACGTGACTACTGTCCTAGAGGACAGACAGATTGATCGTACTGCCTTATCACTTATGTTGGACCTGGAAATGTTTGCAGCGAGGCAAGTGTCCACACAGACAATGCAACGAGCTATAAAACACCAAGGATTGGTTGCTGTTGTAACGTCGCTTGACACTAGCTCACTGACAGTAGTGTACACGATGACAAGATTGGACCCAGGAATGGCGCTACGTCGTCTTTCGGAAGATTCCCATTCCAGTAGAAAGCATCACGATGGATGTATCTTTGCGTCGAGGCTCCGATGAGAATGAACGTTGCCAGATTGCGTTCGTCGCTGTCATTTGGGATTAGGCTCTAGCGAGATAGCGCAGAGTGCCTGTGGGCTCACAACATGATCACGTCTGGTTCGCATAGACGACAATTTGGATAGAAGGCGTCACATTGTTACTGATAATCATCCAGGCTGTATAGCCGTGGTCTAACAAGCTTTCTGGTTCCTGGCGTTTCGTCCAGAGCAGTGCTGGACATTTCTGGAGGTGCTCTTGGCGACACCAGGTCTACCTGAGTGACGCGTTGGATGCTGGAGAGTGACCAAAACACTGTTGAGTGAGTACGGTCGAGCTCGACCACGCCCGCTTTACACAATTTTTATGCCGCTCTCCGAAGTCCAACTGGTAACCACTCGGGGTCGCCAAGTGCACCTCCAGAAATGTCCAGTACTTCTGTGGACGAAACGTCAGGAACCAGAATACTTAGTAAGAAAGAAAACAGTGAGTAATGATAATTTATTACTGTTCACGATAGTAAGTTAAAGCATGAGAACTGAACACTTGTAGTTGTTGTTGTGGTCTTCAGTCCTGAGACTGGTTGGATGCAGCTCTCCTTGCTACTCTATCCCGTGCGAGCTCCTTCATCTCCCAGTACCTACTGCAACCTACATCCTTCTGAATCTGCTTGGTGTATTCATCTCTGGGTCTCCCTCTGCGATTTTTACACTCCACGCTGTCCTCCAATACTAATTTGGTGATCCCTTGATGCCTCAGAACATGTCCTACCAATCGATCCCTTCTTCTATTCAAATTGTGCCACAAACTCCTCTTCTCCCCAATCCTATTCAATACCTCATTAGTTATGTGATCTACCCATCTAATCTTCAGCATTCTACTGTAGCACCACATTTCGAAAGCTTCTATTCTCTTCTTGTCCAAACTATTTATCGTCCATGTTTCACTTCCATACATGGCTACACTCCATACAAATACTTTCAGAAACGCCTTCCTGACACTTAAATCTATACTCGATGTTAAAAAATTTCTCTTCTTCAGAAAGGCTTTCCTTGCCATTGCCAGTCTACATTTTATATCCTCCCTACTTCGACCTTATCAGTTATTTTGCTCCCCAAATAGCAAAACTCCTTTACTACTTTAAGTGTCTCATTCCCTAATCTAATACCCTCAGCGTCACCCGACGTAATTCGACTACATTCCATTATCCTCGTTTTGCTTTTGTTGATGTTCATCTTATATCCTCCCTTCAAAACACCATCCATTCCGTTCAGTTGCTCTTCCAGGTCCTTTGCTGTCTCTGACAGAATTACAATGTCATCGGCGAACCTCAAATTTTTTATTTCTTCTCCATGGATTTTAATTCCTACTCGGAGTTTTTCTTTTGTTTCCTTCACTGCTTGCTCAATATATCGATTGAATAAAATCGGGGAGAGGCTACAACCCTGTCTCACTCCCTTCCCAACCACTGCTTCCCTTTCATGTCCCTCGATCCTTATAACTGCCATCTGGTTTCTGTACAAATTGTAAATAGCCTTTCGCTCCCTGTATTTTACCCCTGCCTTCTTCAGAATTTGATAGAGAGTATTCCAGTCATCGTTGTCAAAAGCTTTCTCTAAGTCTACAAATGCTAGAAACGTAGGTTTGAATTTCCTTAATCTAGCTTCTAAGATAAGTCGTAGGGTCAGTATTGCCTCACGTTTTCCAATATTTCTTCGGAATCCAAACTGATCTTCCCCGAGGTTGGCTTCTACTAGTTTTTTCCATTCGTCTGTAAAGATTTCGCGTTAGTATTTTGCAGGCGTGACATCTGTCAACACCTGCTTTCTTTGGGATTGGAATTATTATATTCTTCTTGAAGTCTGAGGGTATATCACCTGTCTCATACATCTTGCTCACCAGATGGTAGAGTTTTGCCAGGACTGGCTCTCCCAAGGCTGTCAGTAGTTCTAATGGAATGTTATCTACTCCGGGGGCCTCGTTTCGACTCAGGTCTTTCAGTGCTCTGTCAAACTCTTCGTAAACGTAGCGAACAGAATTGTAAGAAAAGTGGATATAGTTCTAATAAGACTTTTATTATAGCCCTAAAAGATGACATTAATCTAAATAACTCGAATAACTGCGACTACAGAAAGCGAGGCCGAAAAAGAATACAAAATACATTTGTATCTCAATGTAGACTGAAGCGCCAAAGAAACTGGTATAGACACGTGTATTCAAACATAGATATATGTTAACAGGCAGAACACGGCGCTGCGGTCGGTAACGCCTATATAAGACAACAACTGGCGCAGTTCTTACGTGTACATGGAGACTCTGAAAATCACATTTAAGTGCCTGGCAGAGGGTTCATCGAACCACCTTCACAATTCTCTATTCCAATCTCGTATAGCGCGCGGAAAGAATGAACACCTATATCTTTCCGTACGAGCTCTGATATGACTTATTTTATCGTTGTGATCGTTCCTCCCTATGTAGGTCGGTGTCAACAAAATATTTTCGCATTCGGAGGAGAAAGATGGTGATTGGAATTTCGTGAGAGGATTCCGTCGCAACGAAAAACGTCTTTCTTTTAATGACGTCCAGCCCAAATCCTGTATCATCTCTGTGACTCTCTCTCCCATATTTCGCGATAATACAAAATGTGCTGCCTTTCTTTGAACTTTTTCGATGTACTCCGCCAGTCCTGTGTGATAAGGATCCCACACCGCGCAGCAGTATTCTAAAAGAGGACAGACTAGCGTAGTGTAGGCAGTCTCCTTAGTAGGTCTGTTAAATTTTCTAAGTGTCCTGCCAATAAAACGCCACCTTTGGTTAGCCTTCCCCACAACATTTTCTATGTGTTCCTTCCAATTTAAGTTGTTCGTTATTGTAATACCTAGGTATTTAGTTGAATTTACGGCTTTTAGATTAGACTGGTTTATCGTGTAACTGACGTTTAACGAGTTCCTTTTAGCACTCATGTGGATCACCTCACACTTTTCGTTGTTTAGAGTCAACTGCCACTTTTCGCACCATTCAGATATTTTTTTTAAATTTTTTTGCTAAAAATGGTTCAAAATGGCTCTAAGCACTATGAGACTTAACATCTGAGATCATCAAACCGCTATAAGTTAGATCTACTTAAACCTAACTATCCTAGGGACATCACACACATCCATGCCCGAGACAGGATTCGAACCTGCGATCGTAACGGTCGCGCGGTTCCAGACTGAAGCGCCTAGAACCGCTCGGTCAAACCGGCTGTCAATTTTTCTGCAGTTTGTTTTGGTCTTCTGATGACTTTATTAGTCGACAAACGACAGCTTCATCTGCAAACAACCGAAGACGGCTGCTCAGATTGTCTCCAGAATCTTGACGAACGCCAGAAATCACTCCTGTTTTACTCGATGACTTTCTTGTCAATTACTACGAACTGTGACCTCTCTGATAGGAAATCACAAATTCAGTCACATAACTGAGACGAGATTCCATAAGCACGCAATTTCACTACGAACCGCTTGTGTGGTACAGTGTCAAAAGCCTTCCGGAAAACCAGAAATACGGAATCGATCTGAAAACCGTTGTCATTAGCACTCAACACTTCATGTGAATAAAGAGATAGTTGTGTTTCACAAAAACGATGTTTCCTAAACCCATCTATCACAAAGCGAAAATAGTGGTCCAACTAAAACATTCATATTTCTTTACGTACTACACGAATATGTAATAAAAATGGTGGTTCCTATTTTATAAAAAACGCAGTTGATATCCGTTTTACCTGTGGCAGCGTCATGTAGCGGGCCAACCATAACGCCATCTGGTTTCCCCCTTCCCCCCTTCAAGTTAGACGAGTTTCGTTCTTCGTAGTTTTTTTTCGTTTGATGCTTATTTCGTGAGATATTTAGCCCGGTCACTATCCTCTTTATGGCGATTTATGCAGACAACGTAGTGCTTTTCCATATTGCTTTTACGAGTACTTGACAATGACACTTAGTCGAAGTTAGCTAATCGCACGATTAAATAAACATCGCATCACAGCCTGCTACTGAGCTCGTTTATGTTTATTAACCATCATCAGTGTGACATGCTCTCACTTCATGAGCCACTGTGGCGAGGTTTAGAATTTATTCCAGGACTTTCAAGTAAAGATTGATACAGTTCCCCACAGTCGTTTAATGAACGAAGTAAGAGCATATGGACTATCAGACCAATTGTGTGATTGGATTGAGGAGTTCCTAGATAACAGGACGCAGCAAGTCATTCTCAATGGAGAGAAGTCTTCCGAAGTAAGAGTGATTTCAGGTGTGCCGCAGGGGAGTGTCATAGGACCGTTGCTGTTCACAATATACATAAATGACCTGGTGGATGACATCGGAAGTTCACTGAGGCTTTTTGCAGATGATGCTGTGGTGTATCGAGAGGTTGTAACAATGGAAAATTGTACTGAAATGCAGGAGGATCTGCAGCGAATTGACGCATGGTGCAGGGAATGGCAATTGAATCTCAATGTAGACAAGTGTAATGTGCTGCGAATACACAGGAAGATAGATCCTTTATCATTTAGCTACAAAATAGCAGGACAGCAACTGGAAGCAGTTAATACCATAAATTATCTGGGAGTACGCATTAGGAGTGATTTAAAATGGAATGATCATATGTCGGTAAAGCAGATGCCAGACTGAGATTCATTGGAAGAATCCTAAGGAAATGAAATCCGAAAACAAAGGAAGTAGGTTACAGTACGCTTGTTCGCCCACTGCTTGAATACTGCTCAGCAGTGTGGGATCCGTACCAGATAGGGTTGATAGAAGATATAGAGAAGATCCAACGGAGAGCAGCGCGCTTCGTTACAGGATCATTTAGTAATCGCGAAAGCTTTACGGAGATGATAGATAAACTCCAGTGGAAGACTCTGCAGGAGAGACGCTCAGTAGCTCGGTGCGGGCTTTTGTCAAAGTTTCGAGAACATACCTTCACCGAAGAGTCAAGCAGTATATTGCTCCCTCCTACGTATATCTCGCGAAGAGACCATGAGGATAAAATCAGAGATATTAGAGCCCACACAGAGGCATACCGACAATCCTCCTTTCCACGAACAGTACGAGACTGGAATAGAAGGGAGAACCGATAGAGGTACTCGAGGTACCCTCCGCCACACACCGTCAGGTGGCTTGCGGAGTATGGATGTAGATGTAGATGTAGAAGATCAGAAGCTCCTGCTCTTTCTGCCAAATACTGGCAGTGAAAAGTTCATCCACCAACAAGGTCTGAACCGTCATATCTCCGAAAGCCGCTGCACACCTCTACTACGGGTGCTACTTACAATTACGTTATTACACTGTAGCGAGATCCTGGAAACCATTGCACCCTTACACCTAAATACTCAGAAAATGTCACTGAAAAACGGTGGAAACACATTCGGCGTAGTTCAGCTTAACCCTGTATAACGCGAATTTGTAGTCTATTAGTCCAGTTAACCACCAACCACTTAAAACCTGCCTCATCTCAAGCAATACAAATGACTAATTTCGTCATTTCTTTCATGTTTCTTACACATAATGTAGGAAAAACGCTCTCCAGCAGCCGTTTTCATCAGTCATCGACGCCACAGTCTAAAGAGAACAGTGGATGCAGAGATGTATTCCGTAACAATCTTATAGTGAAATAAACGAGATTTGCATTCTGTTTTTCGACAGTTGGCCTTCGGGATGAATATGTGCGCGTGCAAATGGGAGCACCACTCGCGTCTTATCTACCGAGATAATCACCAGATTGCTATCACCTCTGAAGAACACTTTCGAAGAGGCTTGTACACTCCCTTGTTAGATAATGTCATAACTTATCTGAGGGAAATTCTTTTGATACATGTAACGAATCTTATCAGTTCGAGGAAATGTTTTCTGTCGCTTACAGCCTACGTCTTAGAAGGCCATACACAGGGGGTTCCAAACATTCAGAGGTATGTGGTACACATGGCTAGAATCGACCTCGAGGGAGACCAGCTTGGGTTCCCAGCAAATTTAAGAAGACGTAAGGGGAATACCGACACTGCGGTTTACCTTAGTGCAATGTGCTAGGGAGATGGTATTGTGAAAGGATGCTGGGCCACAAATTTATTAACACATTTATTAAAAACACATACCAACTAATTAAAACACAGAAAATGATGCGAGACAGAGTGAGCAACTGCTCTCAGAATTAATTAAATTAATTTCCAACGACACAAGTGTTTGTAGATGTCACATAAACTTCAGAAATGACTGAATGGTGTTTTTTAAAAAAATAAGTTGGTTGTTTGTTGTTGTTTCGGTCTTCAGTCCAGTGACTGGTTTGATGCAGCTCTCCATGCTACTCTATCCTGTGCAAGCTTCTTCATCTCCCAGTACCTACTGCAACCTACATCCTTCTGAATCTGCTTAGTGTATTCATCTCTTGGTCTCCCCCTACTACTTTTACCCTCCACGTTGCCCTTCAATACTAAATTGGTGATCCCTTGATGCCTCAGAACATGTCCTACCAACCGATCCCTTCTTCTAGTCAAGTTGTGCCACAAACTTCTCCCCAATTCTATTCAATACCTCCTCATTAGTTATGTGATCTACTCATCTAATCTTTAGCATTCTTCTGTAGCACCACATTTCGAGAACTTCTATTCTCTTCTTGTCTAAACTATTTATCGTCCACTTTTCACTCCCACACATGGCTACACTCCATACAAATACATTACTGGCCATTAAAATTGCTACACCAAGCAGAAATGCAGATGATAAACCGCTATTCATTGGACAAATATATTATACTAGACCGACATGCGATTACATTTTCACGCAATTTGGGTGCATAGATCCTGAGAAATCAGTACCCAGAACAACCACCTCTGGCCGTAATAACGACCTTGACACGCCTGGGCATTGAGTCAAACAGAGCTTGGATGGCGTGTACAGGTACAGGTGCCCATGCAGCTTCAACACGATACCACAGTTCATCAAGAGTAGTGACTGGCGTATTGTGACGAGCCAGTTGCTCGGCCACCATTGACCAGACGTTTTCAATTGGTGAGAGATCTGGAGAATGTGGTGGCCAGGATAGCAGTCGAACATTTTCTGTATCCAGAAAGGCCCGTACAGGACCTGCAACATGCGGTCGTGCATTATCCTGGTAAAATGTAGGGTTTCGCAGGGATCGAATGAAGGGTAGAGCCACGGGTCGTAACGCATCTGAAAAGTAACGTCCACTGTTGAAAGTGACCTCAATGCGAACAAGAGGTGACCGAGACGTGTAACCGAAGGCACCCCGTGGCATCACGCCGGGTGATACGCCAGTATGGCGATGACGAATACACGCTTCCAATGTGCGTTCACCGCGATGTCGCCAAACACGGATGCGGCCATCATGATGCTGTAAACAGAACCTGGATTCCTCCGAAAAATGACGTTTTGCCATTCTTGCACCCAGGTTCGTCGTTGAGTACACAATAGTAGGCGCTCCTGTCTGTGTTGCAGCGTCAAGGGTAACCGCAGCCATGGTATCAGAGCTGATTGTCCATGCTGCTGCATACGTCGTCGAACTGTTCGTGTAGATGATTGTTGTCTGGCAAACTTCCTCATTTGTTGACTCAGGGATCGAGACGTGGCTGCACGATCCGTTACAGCCATGCGGATAAGATGCCTGTCATCTCGACTGCTAGTGATACGAGGCCGTTGGGATCGAGCACGGCCTTCCATGTTACCCTCCTGCTAAAAGTCATTGGATCTCGACCAACGCGAGCAGCAATGTCGCGATACGATAAACCGCAATCGCGATAGGCTACGATACGACTTTTATGAAAGTCGGAAACGTGATGGTACGCATTTCTCCTCCTTACACGAGGCATCACATCAACGTTTCACCAGGCAACGCCGGTCAACTGCTGTCTGTGTATGAGAAATCGGTTGGAAACTTTCCTCATGTCAGCACGTTGTAGGTGTCGCCACCGGCTCCAACCTTGTGTGAATGCTCTGAAAAGCTAATCATTTGCATATGACAGCATCTTCTTCCTGTTGGTTAAATTTCGCGTCTGTAGCACGTCATCTTCGTGGTGTAGCAATTTTAAAGGCCAGTAGTGTACTTTCAGAAACGACTTCCTGGCACTTAAGTCTATACGCGATGTTAACAAATTTCTCTTCTTCAGAAACGCTTTCCTTGCCATTACCAGTCTTGATTTTGTATTCTCTCTATTTCGACCATCATCAGTTATTTTGCTCCCCAAATAGCAAAACTCATTTATTACTTTAAGCGTCTCATTCCCTTATCTAATTCCCGCAGCATCACCCGACTTAATTCGACTACATTCCATTATCCTCGTTTTGCTTTTGTTAACGTTCATCTTATATCCTCCTTTCAAGACACTGTCCATTCCGTTCAGTTGCTCTTCCAGGTCCTTTGCTGTCTCTGACAGAATTACAATGTCATCGGAGAACCTCAAAGTTTTTATTTCTTCTCCATGGATTTTAATACCTACTCCGAATTTTTCTAGTGTTTCCTTTACTGATTGCTCAATATATAGATTGAATAACTTCGGGGAGAGGCTACAACCCTGTCTCACCCCCTTCCCAACCACTGCTTCCCTTTGATGTCCCTTGTAACTGCCATCTGGTTTCTGTACAAATTGTAAATAGCCTTTCGCTCCCTGTATTTTACCCCTGCCACCTTCAGAGTTTGAAAGAGAGTATTCCAGTCAACGTTGTCGAAAGCTTTCTCTAAGTCTAAAAATGCTAGAAACGTAGGCGTGCCTTTCCTTAGTCTAGCTTCTAAGATAAGTCGTAGGGTCAGTATTGCCTCACGTGTTCCGATATTTCTACGGAATCCAAACTGATCTTCCCCGAGGTCGCCTTTTACAAGTTTTTCCATTGGTCTCTAAAGATTTCGCATTAGTATTTTGCAGACGTGACTTATTAAACTGATAGTTCGGGATTTTTCACATCTATGTAAAAAAGATTAATATATGCTTAGCACAGTTCACAAGTCTACAGAATTAACCTGCAATACAAGTTTCGAAAATATATTGAAAATAGCTAACATTAATATCATACATCCACTACCACATGACTGTTTGCAGATAATTAGAAAGAAGAGCACTGGTTCCAAGCAAGCGGAATAACATGACAATATTGAATTCAAAGTACGATACAAGAGGGAGTTGTAGAGGCAAGCAATTTCTGTTCCTTGACTTAAGTGTGGATGGCGATCGTCACTAGAGAGATAGACTCTCTTAGTAAAGGCATATATTGCATGGGGGCTTTATTAAATATTAATGAAAATATTTTTTTTTTAGTAGCTGTAAGTCCGATTACGCAAGTCTCGTAAACGGCTGGCCCTGACTAGTTTTAGTACGCAATCTGACTGCTTAGAATGACAACAATGAATGTAAGAAAATTTTCGTTAACACAGTTAATTAATTAAGTCCCCAGCAACTATAAAACCTACGAAACCAACAAAGCACAAGTGTAGCTGTTCTGTATGTGGTAGTATGACTCAACGCACATCTGGCACGGTTCTTCTTCAACAAGACAAGAATTTTTAAATAGCAATTATACTGACGTGATAAAAGAAAATTACAAATACCATAATTGTGCAAGAAAACCAAAATTACACTCTAATACAAGAACACAAGCCAGATGCTTTGTTGACTGAACCTGTAATGACACATTATTCAGGACACACAAATAAATAAACAACATAATATTTATTACCTTCATATATATTGACGAAAAGCACTCTGACCATTACAATATCTCCATTGGAATAACATCTGCTATCTCTCCCATCAAACCACTGCATAAAACATGGAACAACACTCTCCACTACCACATCTCACTCTGACTTCACGACAAGCAGTGTCCACCACAACTTCTCGGTAAGAACTGCTTGCCGCTACGTCTCAATAATCACTGCCAGTGGAGGCGGCGGAACAATACTCTCTGGCGCGATCTTTGGCGCTGTGGCTCAGTGTAGCCACCTTTCAATATCGCACCCATCTCTTTAGCTGGATCCACAATGTAAACAGCAGACACATCAAGCTATCCTGATTCCAAAACTAACAACTAATTTCAATTACAGGTGCGACCAAACTTTGTGAAACAGCTCAAACACCACTAATTTAGTCACACAGTAACAGAAACTTGAGTGAGAATATTTAAAGTATTCATGAATGAAGATGGATAACCAGGGTGGTAAGTTAGAATAGCCACAACATATTAATGCACACCGGATTCGGACGCTCACAATAATTTGGAAATCGAAGCATAAGCTGAGAACCGCTGGACCACAGGCTACCATTAAATAGGTGTTATGACGAGTTTTCTGAGAATGAGGAACAAAATGTTGCGTGCATCGCACAAAGACAGCTTTTTCAACGAGCAGTCTTCACGGTTCCAGCGGAGGTTCAATGCCGCCGAACAATCGGTAACAAAAAACGCGACTTTCAGCAGTTGGCAGAGGATACTGTGACGGCGTTTGCTGCAGCCACTGCCAAACACACCTCTCAACCGCTCGTGTGTCAGAACGCCTGGCCGCGACAGCGCTGGAATGCTGGCCCACAGACCTACCCTCCGCAGGCGAAAAACCGCTTGAGAGGGTACTGCGGCCAACCAGGCTAACAACGAGAGGGAACTATGGGTATCAAAACGTGTCCGCACGGCATTCTTAGAAGAGAGGTTGAGTAAACGCAAAAAATTGTTTATAGCATTTGTAGATGTAGACAAAGCTTTCAACTGTTTTAAATGCAAATACTCTTCGGAATTCTAAAGGCAACAGGTGTCAAATACAAGGTGTGAATGGTATGCCCGCACACCCACCGTCGTCGCAACTGCACTGATATCGCTTCGACGCCCGCCCCGCCCCTTCCTCCCCCCCTTCTGCAGCGGAACTGCTCTCACAAGTTTCTAAATGGTTCAAATGGCTCTAAGCACAATGGGGCTTAACGTCTGAGGTCATCAATTCCATAGACTTAGAACTACGTAAACCTAACTAACCTAAGGACATCACACACATCCATGCTCGAGGCAGGATTCGAAACTGCGACCGTAGCAGCAGCGCGATTTCGGACTGAAGCGCCTAGAACCGCTCGGCCACAGAGGCCGACCACAAGTGCTTCAGCTAGTAGAGAACCATTTACTGCCGTGTGTGTCGGGCGTAAAACACCTTTGAATCACGTTGTGAATCTAATTGTGTGAACTAGCAGTTGAAAATTGATCTCGTTTCCTATTTCCAAAGATATTTCATACACTTCCAACCACGACGTATCCAAAGACAGTGATTTTGTTTATTACTCGGGAATAACATAGCAATCGGGTTCCAGCGTACTTTTTATAATTTTTGTTCCCCAAATAATTTGATGTACTTATCTTAGTAGTCAATATGCCTTCGTTAAGTCCTATCTGTTTGTAACAGGTTGATTAGCTTTTCTCAATAACCCTTGAATGTTCACAGATATAATTGCCTATGTACTAATTGATTTTTGGGATTTAGAAAACACGGAGAAAGTCTCGTATATATTCTTTTTTATTGACACAATTCACTTCTTAAATTAATGAGAGATGGCACTGGGGAATCAATGAAGAAGGAGTTGATCCTAGTGTGTATCGTTTCGATATAATAACAGTCAGTCCGTACCATATTCCTTCGCGTTCCTATAACCAAAGATATGATTTCCCATAAAACTGTCCTTAACCATTAATATCTGATACAAATAAATATGTCTCAGGCTTCTTAATTCTAACGACACAATATTAATTATAAGTTCGCGTCCTTTCAATGTCTGTTCAGCACAAATTTAGTATTTTCACGGGCACTATAGCTCGCCTTGACAACGATCAGCAAAGATATTAGTATGATAAGGTCCAACTATTTTCTGTCCCAATATCTCAAAATAATCTATTATCCACCACTCCAATGTCTAATCCAGTTATTAGAATGATATTTAATTAGGCGTATAATCCCTGACTTCCGACTACCACGAAAGACTGCGAACATGCACCACTGAAAACAAAGACTCAAGAGAGCTAATATGTTATATTCGAAACAAAACGCAGCTCTGTTATGTCTTCATTGGATTCCCTTTGTACTACTTTGCGTTACCCTATTCCAAATATCTACTCTTTGTAAAATTTTAACTAACTATTACTTCGAAATACAACTACCGTTTTTGGCTCTTGCGTCATTTCGTATTACAGAATTCAATCTAATATTTGTTTCTGAATACCCACAAACTATTTAGTGCATTCATCTCTTGGTGGTCCTTTGACGCCTCAGAATATGTCCTACCAATCGATCCCTTCTTCTAGTCAAGTTGTACCACAAATTACTCTTCTCTCAAGTTCTATTCAGTACATCCTCATTAGTTATGTGATTTAACCATCTAATCTTCAGCATTCTTCTGTCGCACCACATTTCGAAAGCTTCTATTCTCTACTTCTCTAAACTATTTATCGTCCATGTTTCGCTTCCATACATGGCTACACTCCATACAAATACTTTCAGAAACGACTTCCTGACACTTAAATCTATACTTGATGTTAAATTTTTCTCCTTCATGAACGCTTTCCTTGCCATTGCCAGTCTACATTTTATATCCTCTCTACTTCGACCATCAGTTATTTTTCTCCCCAAATAGGAAAATTCATCTACGACTTTAAGTGACTCATATCCTAATCTAATTCCCTTAGCATCACCTGATTTCATTTGACTACATTCCATTCTCCACGTTTTGCTTTAGTTTGATGTTCATCTTATATCGCCCTTTCAAGACACTGTCCATTCCGTTTAACTGCTCTTCCAGGTTCTTTGGTGTCTCTCGTCAAAACTCAAAGCTTTTATTTCTTCTCCATGGATTTTAATTCCTACTCCGAATTTTACTTTCGTTTCCTTTACTGCTTGCTCAATATTCAGATTGAATAACATCAAGGGAGGCTACAACCCTGTCTCACTCCCTTCCCAACCACTGCTTCCCTTTCATGCCCCTCGACTCTTATAACTGCCATCTGGTTTCTGTACAAATTGTAAATAGCCTTTCGTTCCCTGTATTTTACCCCTGCCACCTTCAGAATTTGAAAGAGAGTATTCCAGCCAACATTGTCAAAAGCTTTCTCCAAGACTACAAATGCTAGAAACGTAGGTTTGCCTTTCGATAACCTTTCTTCTAAGATAAGGCGTTGGGTCAGTATGGCTCGCGTGTTCCAACATTTCTACGGAGTCCAAACTGATCTTCCCCGAGTTCGGCTTCTACGAGTTTTTCCATTAGTCTGTAAAGAATTCGCATTAGCATTTTGCAGCCGTGGCTTTTTAAACTGATAGTTCGGTAATTTTCATGCCTGTCGACACCTTTCTTGGGGATTGGAATTATCATATTCTTCTTGAAGTCTGAGGGTATTTCGCCTGTCTCATACCTCTTGCTCACTAGATGGTAGGGTTCTGTCATGGCTGGGTCCACCCCCCCCCCCCCCCCGCCCCAAAGGCTCTCAGTAGCTCTAATTGAATGTTGTCTACTCCCTGTCAAAATCTTCACGCAGTATCATATCTCCCATTTCATCTTCATCTACATCCTCTTCCATTTCCATAATATTGCACTCAAGTACATCGCCCTTGTATAGACGCTCTGTATATTCCTTCCACCTTTCTGCTTTCCCTTCTTTGCTTAGTACCGGTTTTCCATCAGAGCTCTTTATATTCATGCCAGTGGTTCTCTTCTCTCCAAAGGTCTCTTTAATTTTTCTGTAGGCATTGTCTAGCTTACCCCTAGTGATTTACGCCTCTATATCCTTACATTTGTCCAGTAGCCATCCCTGCTTAGCCCTTTATCACTTCCTGTCGATCTCATTTTTGAGACATTTGTATTCCTTTTTGCGTGCTTCATTTACTGCAATTTTATATTTTCTCCTTTCATCAGTTAAATTCAATATCTCTTCTGTTACCCAAGGATTTCTAATAGCCCTTGTCTTTTTACCTACTTGATCCTCTGCTGCCTTCACTAATTCATCTCTCAAAGCTACCCAGTATTCTTCTACTGTGTTTCTTTCCCTCATTCTTGTCAATCGGTCACTAATACTCTCTCTGAAACTCTGTACAAACTCTGGTTTAGTCAGTTTATCCAGGTCCCATCTCCTTAAAATCACACCTTTTTCCAGTTTATTCAGTTTTAATCTACAGTTCATAACCAACAGAGTGTGGTCAGAGTCCACATCTGACCCTGGATATGTCTCACAGTTTAAACCCTGGTTCCTAAATCTCTGTCTTATCACTATATAATCTATCCGAAACCTTCCATTGGCTCCAGGCCTCTTCCATGTATACAACCTTGTCTTAGCTATGATTAAGTTATGCTCTGCGCAAAATTCTACCAGGCGGCTTCCTCTTTCATTCTTTACCGCACGGTCCATGTTTACCCACCTCTTTTCCTTCTCTTCCTCTATCGAATTCCAGTTCCCCATGACTATTAAATTTTCGTCTCCCATAACTATCTCAATAATCAATATGAGTTCACTATAATGATCCTCAAACCACTTTAGCACTGTTCTGGCTCAGAGATACGGACCATCATATTGTTGAAAGACGGCATCTCCATCGGGGAAGACGCGTGAAGGGATGCTGGTGGTTCGTAGCTGTCAGCATGTCTTTGATTACTACGGTACTAGAGATGGGTAGTTCGCGAACGAACGGGTCCAACGGAACGGTTCACCAAGATGAACGAAAGGACCGAGGAACGAATTCCACGGAACGATCGGTTCATAGTTCACTTCGGTCGCGGCGGTCATTTCGGCAGTTCTCTTTTCAGCCTCGGTCGCGTGCTCGCCTCAGTCTCTGTCTCCCTCGGCCGCACTCGTCGTTCTTCGCATGACCACCTGTCTCAGTTCGACTGCCGACTGCTCCTAGTTAGTTCAGTATCCAGTTGTTCGTTTCGTTCACTGGGCTCCCCTATTTTACATGTGTTCCAAACTGTTCTCTCACTTGGTTCTGGCTATTCAGCGTCCACGACCGGTAATCAAAAAGTATTTTATAGTTACGTAAATCACATAAAAATTACGTTGTATGTAGCAGGTACGTCTTTTCAGGTAACAAAAGGGCATATCAGCTCACTTTATTATATCGATGAACAGCAGAAGACATACTTATAACAAGGCAAGTTCTTTTTGTTATTCATATATTTTTTTGGTTTCGTCGACTTGATTTAGCAGCTAACTTTCAATAATTTGCTTAATTTTTAGTGTAAGACAATTAATATAAAACGATTTTCGTGTATCTTTGATATACAAAACATTACATTTAGGAAGGCTCTAATTATTTTTGAGTTTGGTTGTTTCCAATTTGCATTACCTGCTAGTTTGGTTTCTTTGAAAAAAAAAAGTGGGTTGTGGGTCATTTTGGCTCAGTAGGAAAAGTGGTGCCTCTCCATTTGAAAAGACATAGATTGCCATAAAATCGTCTTTACTTACAATCTCAAAAACATTTGATCAGTAGGAGCTTTCGAACCAAAAACTTTGTCACTGAGAACTTAATTATTATTATTGCTGCATTAAGTTTAATAATGCAACATAAAAACCTAATTTTTACTATGCGTGTGACGCAAGTATGAGAAAACCACATTTTATTTTATGCTTCCGTAAAGTCTCTATTTCCCCTACGAACTCACAGACAACGTGAAGTATATATAGGGTGTAACCGATTATTGTTTACGGCGTAGCATAGCTATGTAGTGGAAGTCGAAACGAAGAATTTTATACACTCCTGGAAATGGAAAAAAGAACACATTGACACCGGTGTGTCAGACCCACCATACTTGCTCCGGACACTGCGAGAGGGCCGTACAAGCAATGATCACACGCACGGCACAGCGGACACACCAGGAACCGCGGTGTTGGCCGTCGAATAGCGCTAGCTGCGCAGCATTTGTGCACCGCCGCCGTCAGTGTCAGCCAGTTTGCCGTGGCATACGGAGCTCCATCGCAGTCTTTAACACTGGTAGCACGCCGCGACAGCGTGGACGTGAACCGTATGTGCAGTTGACGGACTTTGAGCGAGGGCGTATAGTGGGCATGCGGGAGGCCGGGTGGACGTACCGCCGAATTGCTCAACACGTGGGGCGTGAGGTCTCCACAGTACATCGATGTTGTCGCCAGTGGTCGGCGGAAGGTGCACGTGCCCGTCGACCTGGGACCGGACCGCAGCGACGCACGAATGCACGCCAAGACCGTAGGATCCTACGCAGTGCCGTAGGGGACCGCACCGCCACTTCCCAGCAAATTAGGGACACTGTTGCTCCTGGGGTATCGGCGAGGACCATTCGCAACCGTCTCCATGAAGCTGGGCTACGGTCCCACACACCGTTAGGCCGTCTTCCGCTCACGCCCCAACATCGTGCAGCCCGCCTCCAGTTGTGTCGCGACAGGCGTGAATGGAGGGACGAATGGAGACGTGTCGTCTTCAGCGATGAGAGTCGCTTCTGCCTTGGTGCCAATGATGGTCGTATGCGTGTTTGGCGCCGTGCAGGTGAGCGCCACAATCAGGACTGCATACGACCGAGGCACACAGGGCCAACACCCGGCATCATGGTGTGGGGAGCGATCTCCTACACTGGCCGTACACCACTGGTGATCGTCGAGGGGACACTGAATAGTGCACGGTACATCCAAACCGTCATCGAACCCATCGTTCTACCATTCCTAGACCGGCAAGGGCACTTACTGTTCCAACAGGACAATGCACGTCCGCATGTATCCCGTGCCACCCAACGTGCTCTAGAAGGTTTAAGTCAACTACCCTGGCCAGCAAGATCTCCGGATCTGTCCCCCATTGAGCATGTTTGGGACTGTATGAAGCGTCGTCTCACGCGGTCTGCACGTCCAGCACGAACGCTGGTCCAACTGAGGCGCCAGGTGGAAATGGCATGGCAAGCCGTTCCACAGGACTACATCCAGCATCTCTACGATCGTCTCCATGGGCGAATAGCAGCCTGCATTGCTGCGAAAGGTGGATATACACTGTACTAGTGCCGACATTGTGCATGCTCTGTTGCCTGTGTCTATGTGCCTGTGGTTCTGTCAGTGTGATCATGTGGTGTATCTGACCCCAGGAATGTGTCAATAAAGTTTCCCCTTCCTGGGACAATGAATTCACGGTGTTCTTATTTCAATTTCCAGGAGTGTATATGACACTTGTGATCTATTAAGTCGGGAAACAGTCACCAACAGGTTTACAAGACTACATGGGCTACAGCCCATGCGCGTCGCGTGAGATTTTCATGTTCTCTTCTCCAGCTCTCTACACATCGTCAGCTATTGTTTCGCAATTGTTGCTTGCATTACCTTGTTATTTCTTCACTGCCTAATTATTACATGTTTGTCTGCTTGTTGTATCTGCTCGTAACGGGCAACACATCGTCAGTAATTGACGAGCAGTCTGTACTCGGGGCCGGTTTTCCGTGCGCCACCTTATATTATTTCCCTGCGATCAGCCACACAAGGCTACGGTTGGCTAAACGAGAATTTCCGCAGAATCACAGAAATTACTTCTAAAAGTGTGTAAGAATACTGTAATGAATAAAAACTCTATACTCCAGAGGGGGCAAGTGCCCCCTCTTGGTGCCCTCCATCCTTCAGTCACCTACACTACTGGTTTTCAGTTTTTCATAAGAACCATATACCAAGCACAAATGAACGGTGAACGAGTAAAAATGAACGGTTCCCAAGAAAAGAACGATCAGCAGTGAACTAGTTCCCAAGGATGAACGAGTTTACTCATCTCTATACGGTACCACAGATTCCGTGCAAGCACAAGAGACTGTCTCCCTGATCATAATACAGCTCTCAGCAGCCAGCGCCCGTGGCGCGCAGTTCACCTCGATGAGTGCGTCAGTGGAGACGTCCAGTGACCTCGTCGAACAAAAATGTGACTCACCCGAAGAGCCGACATGTTTTGATTGATCGACGTCGAATCCCGATGGCCCCGTGCCCACTGAAATCGTAACCGACGTCGTCGTTGGGTCGACATGTGAATACATATGAGCTGTCTGTTGTGGAGGGACATGTTCAACAACGCACGATGTACAGTGTGCGCCGAATACAGTAGAGCGTCGATTATCCGAAGTAATTGGGGGACATGGGTGTTCGGAAAACTGGTTTGTTCGGATAATCGAACTGTACATGTTTATTTGCCAAAAAGAAGTACTGTACAGTAAATTTATTCATAAAAACAGGCATCTCTTTTGAAACTTCCTGGCAGATTAAAACTGTTTGCCGGACCGAGACTCGAACTCGGGACCTTTGCCTTTCGCGGGCAAGTGCTCTACCAACTGAGCTACCCAAGCACGACTCACGCTCCTTCATCTCCCAGTACCTACTGCAACCTACACTCTTCTGAATCTCCTTAGTGTATTCATCTCTTGGTCTCCCTCTATGGTTTTCACCCTCCACGCTGTCCTTCAATGCTAAATTTGTGATCCCTTGATGCCTCAGAACACGTCCTACCAACCCTTCTTCTTGTCAAGTTGTGCCACAAACTCCTCTTCTCCCTAATTCTATTCAATACCTCCTCACTAGTTATGTGATCTACCCATCTAATCTTCAGCATTCTTCTGTAACCAGGATCATATAGTGCTCAAAACCTTCCCCTCCAGGGCCCTCGTATGTACCAGGAGCGGTCACCTTTCATCATTACCCGTTTCTGTGAAGATGCCAGTTTGACATGAACTGTGAGTACAAAACACTGTTGCAAACAATTTATTGTCTGGGTGCCACCGATGAGAATATTTTTCCCTGTACATTTGGCCTGCCAGATACTCACAGCCTGTTGCCTGTTCATATGTACAGAACATACGGGCCCTGTTCTTAGCTGGTATACCACACCCTCTCAGCAGTGCACTATATGACATATGTTAACACCAGAGTGAGACGACAACAGCAGTCAATCAGATGCCTCCTATCACTGATGTGTAAAGATACGGCCATCATGGACAACATTACTGCCCTATTGAGTACAGCACTCGCGGCTGCCGCATCGCGGTCGGGAAGTGGGGCCGAGGCAGTTTCAGATAAGTTTTTTCAGTCTGACGATAATGTACGGATTTTTAGTATTATCTTGACGATGTCCACTATCTACAAACGGTAGTCACTTTTATTCTGAAGAAGGTTGGGTTATTCCGACTGAAACCTAGGTAAATCTAGGTACACTTTGCAACTGAGCCTGTTGGTTTTTAAAATTAAAATTAATATTTGTACTGTTGCTGACAGGTCCGCGAAATGTTGAAAATATTTAAAAATATTTTACTTGTATCTCCATTTTCAAGGGGATGTACCCTTTTGTAGCACATCACTGGTCTTTTTTGCTTCTTATCTCTTACTGATCGTTTCACACACACACACACACACACACACACACACACACACACACATCTACCTAACTGACGAATGGTGAGTGTATGACTAAAAAGTATTTTTATTAGTTAAGTAGTTTAGAATTACAAGTTACTGGGAAGTTTCGTAATCGTCTGCGCATATAAAACTAGATGGGAGACGAAAGTCTTCAAGATGTTATGCTTTGTGGTACCTGATGGCTTCACAGTTGTTCCGTGCTGTGGCATCCTGGCTCTGAGTGTTGGAGAAGTCATTAAAGTGCACGCGATGACAGGGGTGGAAGGTCACGGAAGACACACGGCACATAGTTATCTGTTAATAGGCATAGTACTGTTATTTGTTAATGTTAGACAGAGGTCATGTAATGTCATATTGACTGTATGCGTGTTGCTTTATATTCACCCATCGTAATGAAAGACGCAATACAGATGTGTTCAGAAGAAGTGCTTTCTATTATTTAGTAAGAAGTGGAAAATGTAGCAAAGTTTCCAGATCCCAGCACACAACTGCAACAGTGAAGAAGTCCACATCATTCCGGTCTACAGTGTTTGTTTGAACAGTTTTTCAAGATGCAGCAGTTCAGAATTTGAGAGTAACAGCACTCACAGTCTGAAGACAGGCATTTCTCAAAACAGTGTGTAACACTTCACCCTGGCATCCTCTTGCAGAACCCAGATTAAGTTCTATGTTGAGAATAAATGGAATTTTGGCGTGAAGTTTATATTAAAAACAGATCACTAAGAGATCAACAATCCTGACGAGAAAATTTATCGATAGGTATTTCTCGTACCATTGCATTGAACGCTACCGCACTGATTTCATGACGAAATAAATGAGCGTTCATATCTGAGAAGAAAATGGAATAACTTGTCAGTAAATACAAATTGTATAAATTGACAATAATTATGCTGTAGAAGGCTTTTAAATACTACATTTCAGAAAACAGCCAGAACAACGAAAAGCACATCACTGCTCCATGGTTTCCTCAATGACATCCCAGCAGTAAGTAGTAATCACATCTGTTACTCATCAACCTACAGCAACGCAGTACGGCCAACACAGCGATCTGGTTTTTCCTGTCATTGTTGGAATGTGGAGAGACATGCAAACATTTTTGATGAGCAGTGTCAAAGCCAACTTGAATTAACTTTTTATTGTTTGTTGTGATTTGTGTTGTACGGTAAATAAGGTGATCTGAGTGCGAAAAGTTATACATATGATGTGGCAGTTGCATACAACAGAATATAAGTTTTAAACTAAAAATTTAGTAACTAATTATCGATACTGACCACAAGCATGGAACAACAGATTAAACAGCGTTTGACAAGTTGAAGCGAATAATTTAGCGACCAAACAGATACTAAATTAAAAGAACTGAACGCAAGGATTGAAGCTCAAGGTACGAGATTAGATAGTACTAATGCCAATACATGTGCTCAAGGTAATGAACACAGGCGCACAAAGTGTTACATTTGAAAAGGTGATAGCAGAGACTAAGGCACAAACGACTGCTGTATTGGAAACCAAGGATCAGAAATTAGATGAACACATAAGGGACACGTGTAAATGAAAAATTAGAAACCGATAATAGACTATCTCAGTTACAAGGTGCAATGTCTATTTGAGCAGAGGAGCTACATTCTAAGGCGATGACTTAGAAATAAATGAGATTACTGAACAGTTTAGAGAGGTGGCTAGGGATTTAACACACATTAAAGATTTCACTGAGCAAGAATTTATGGAAATGCATAAGAAAATCTCAGACATGACTGTTTGATCGAACAGTTTGTGGAATGATTTTCTAAACAAGCTTAAAAATAAGCACAGGTCATCAAATACACAGGAAGAGCCAAATCCTGAATTACTGGATACTAGGTATTACATTAATAGTTTGAGTAGCTACAAGAAATATAATGAATGGCACTTAAGAAAATCTAAGTACCCAGATGGTCCCCTCAGAGGAAAACCTTTCAATAAAACTGTTGGTCCATAGACTACACTACTGTGTAAGGAAAGATATATGCTATTATGGGTGGTCAAGAGTAACTGAAATTTTTACTTCCATGGTACGATTAGACAATTTAAATAAAGAATAGGAAGACTTGCAATCCAATAATAATGTAAGAACAATTAAAGGTATTGTAAAAGTCGAAGACAAAGTAACAAAGGAAAGGGATAAAAATACTGTTTATAACACAAATAAGGGAAACAGGGCTGAGTAAGTAGACCAGTAGAGGGACAATTTGTGTATCCAACTATGGAAGAGAACAATGGATGTTCTGAAGCAGGGACCAGTCTTCAGGACGTAGCATTACAACATAAGTCCACAGACAGAAAAAATGGTAGCCATCACACATGTGATGTCAATGCAAGAGTTGTTACTGAGGAAGAAAACAGTAGCACAGAAGAACAAATAAAAGTGATAGTACCTGGTAAGGTTTTTGGAATGGATGATTATATTCACTTAGATTCAAGTAGTGAGAGATCCCTAATATTCCAGAATTAATGCTAACAATACTTATTAAATACTTGTGCACAATAATCCCTGTCATAGGTATAACAGCAATAAAGGGATTGCTATTAAGGAAGAAATGTGATTACCAATAACAATTAATACCTTTATCTTTTATCAAACTTTATCGGTCGTACCAAATCTTAACCTAGATGTACTTCTAAGTTTAAACTGCCTAATTGACAATAAACTATTTATTTTAATGAGAATGGACTATGATAGATAAGAGAATAGAATACCATTTAAAAATAAATCAATAATTTTTAAATAATGACTTCAAATGATGAATCATGTGCATTTAGTGGCTAAATCTGATGTAGTAGTAGTAGAGGAACCTACCTTGAGTTGTAGTTGTCTATTTTATATACTGGATTCAGAAATGAATAATAAGGATACAAATGTCTCAGTTTTGGGTGCTGCTTCTAATAAAGCATGTAATAAGTACGTGGATATAATATTATGATGATGTTTGATTGTGGGGACCTCAACTGCGCGGTCCTCAGCGCCCGTAAATAGTCGCAATTTCTACACAGTCCAATTTTTATACAATACAATTTAGCTACTGTCACGAATGACGATGATGAAATGGTGAGAACAACACAAACACCCAGTCCCCCGGCAGAGAAAATCCACACCCGGCTGGGAATCGAACCTGGAGCCCCACAATCCGGAGCCAGCAACGTTCGACACTAAACTACGAACTGCGGACCGGAACACAGTATGCAATGCTATAAAAGTTTACTATTCGCCCTGAAATTGTACCTCCTCTTGCTGGACAGCAGTGCACAATGAAAGAATACATTATGTGGTAAAGCATGGAATGTCTATTGACAGAAATGATCAATTATAACACTGGAGGGTATCCAATGACAATGTATGAATATTTTGCGAGTTTATCTTAGTATATTTTGTAAGGGTTTGCTATATTTAAATTTATCACATAACCATATGTGGTGTGGGTTTGTCCGCTTTGTAATAGAAGGAAGTAACTGTGATTCAAATGATTCAAATGGCTCTGAGCACTGTGGTACTGAACATCTTAGGTCATCAGTCCCCTAGAACTTAGAACTACTTAAACCTAACTAACCTAAGGACATCACACACATCCATGCCCGAGGCAGGATTCGAACCTGCGACCGTAGCGGTCGCGCGGTTCCAGACTGAAGCGCCTAGAACCGCTCGGCCACACTGGCCGGCGTAACCGTGATTGCCGTGAGTTTTGTAGAAAGGGATTTATTCTAAAAGACATGATTGGTTTTGAATAATTGTCTAGAGACAGTTAATGAATAAATTCAAAAACCTGTACAACGATTGATAACATTACTACAATCTCGATAATTATCTTATACATAATTTGCGTTATCTAGAGAATTCAAGAATGGGCTACAGGAGTAGCTATATAGAAGCAACACACAAATAGCTTATAGTTAAGAAATTAGTGGTTTTATCATTCCAATAGGATGTAATGACGTATTACAGGAAGGGTGAATTGGAGCAATACATAGGTAGTTTCTGGATAACATTCATAACAGGAAATGATACTGGAAGTCTGTTGGAAAGAAAGTAAGTGAGGGAGACTTATTCTGAGTTAACAGAGAAATTTGAGGTTAACCTAGAAGTGTAAGTGGTTTACCAGGCATTGTTGTGGTTCGCCCACATTGCAGACGACTAGGTAACTGATGAAGGATGATAGAGACAGAAGTATTTTTATTAGTCAATAAGCCTAGATTCTCAAACTTTTTGAAAGTGTTGTGTGGATTTCAGCTGCTACCGATGGACAGCGCGTGTTTACAAGGTGGGAATTTTACGACAGTTTGCGGTACATGTTGTCTTGGCAGTGGACCGAAGGAATCCGACGCTTGGTTGTCTGTCAGTCGATACAGAACTGTCATCGCCGGCCAGTGTGCCCGAGCGGTTCTAGGCGCTTCAGTCTGGAACCGCGCGATGGCTATGGTCTCAGTTTCGAATCCTGCCTCGGGCAGTTAGGTTTAATTAGTTCTAAGTTCTAGGGCACTGACGACCTCAGACGTTAAGTCCCATAGTACTCAGAGCCATTTGAACCATTTGAGCCACCTTCATCGATGTTTTAAGAAGTCATGCTCATTGAGAAACTGCTGACTTCATGCTAACTGATTGTGAATTGGAGGTGTAGAATGATGCAGTTACGTCGCATCTGCAACCAAGCAACCCGAAATGATGTAATGTACTCCGTCTTCAGGCCACAAGTGGCCCATCGGGACCATCCGACCGCCGTGTCATCCTCAGTTGAGGATGCAGATAGGAGGGGCGTGTGGTCAGCACACCGCTCTCCTGGTCGTTACGATGGTTTTCTTTGGCCGGAGCCGCTACTATTCGGTCGAGTAGCTCCTCAATTGGCATCACGAGGCTGAGTGCACCCTGAAAAATGGCAACAGCGTATGGCGGCTTGATGGTCACCAACAAACTGCCGGCCACACCCAACAGCGCTTAACTTCGGTGATCTCACGGGAACCGGTGTATTCACTTTGGCAAGGCCGTTGCCCAAATGCTGTAATAGAGGCCATCAAATGTCAAGCAAGGCAGAGTTCCTGACAGAATAGTTCTGGTCGCGCTTCCTCGGATGGCCAACAGGCTACAGCAAGTCCTGCGTATCTTCAACTGGGCTTGTACACTAAGAAGGACGTTCGAAGCTTGCCTGTGTGTATCTCTCGGCTGGGGGGTTATTGGCGTCCATTGTGCCTTTGTCTACATGTACCTGGCACTTTCATTGTGATTAACACCTGAAACGAGGGGTTCGATCAGAGCAGTAGGGCCTGGCACTTCCATTCATGCTATGTAGTACACATGTCACTGCATATAGCCGAATCTTAAAAAGTTACAAGCTGGGGTGGCCATTTGTGCTGGTAATTGGTCAAACACTGTAGTAAGCCTCACACATGTTTTGCCGTTGCTAAAGTTATAAAATGGTCTCGGTGCTCTTCTGCATGTTCGTTGCAAACATGTGAAGAAGCAATGAAAAGCAAATCAGTAACCCAACAGGAACTCTCATTTCCCTATCGTCACCATACCTACCTCCTCGGTCTAACTTCAGAGTGATTCTGTACTGTCTCCAACCACATGAACCTGTGAAATCTCAGCTTGACCACATCGCCGTTTCACTCCTGTGCACAGCCCCTCGTGTACCAACAAATGGATTACCTATAATACTAAGTCACCTCTGATCTCATCGTGAGTTACTGAGTAAGTATGTTGTGAACCATGAACCATGTGCACGTGTAGGGACATCTACATCTACATCTACATCTACATGATTACTCTGCAATTCACATTTGAGTGCTTGGCAGAGGGTTCATCGAACCACAATCATACTATCTCCCTACCATTCCACTCCCGAACAGCGTGCGGGAAAAACGAACACCTAAACCTTTCTGTTCGAGCTCTGATTTCTCTTGTTTTATTTTGACGATTATTCCTACCTATGTAGGTTGGGCTTAACAAAATATCTTCGCATTCGGAAGAGAAAGTTGGTGACTGAAATTTCGTAAATAGATCTCGCCGTGACGAAAAACGTCTTTGCTTTAATGACTTCCATCCCAAGTCGCGTATCATATCTGCCACACTCTCTCCCCTATTACGTGATAATACAAAACGAGCTGACCTTTTTGCACCCTTTCGATGTACTCCGTCAATCCCACCTGGTAAGGATCCCACACCGCGCAGCAGTATTCTAACAGAGGACGAACGAGTGTAGTGTAAGCTGTCTCTTTAGTGGACTTGTTGCATCTTCTAAGTGTCCTGCCAATGAAACGCAACCTTTGGCTCGCCTTCCCCACAATATTATCCATGTGGTCTTTCCAACTGAAGTTGTTCGTAATTTTTACACCCAGGTACTTTGTTGAATTGACAGCCTTGAGAATTGTACTACTTATCGAGTAATCGAATTCCAACGGATTTCTTTTGGAACTCATGTGGATCACCTCACACTTTTCGTTATTTAGCGTCAACTGCCACCTGCCACACCATACAGCAATCTTTTCTAAATCGCTTTGCAACCGATACTGGTCTTCGGATGACCTAAATAGATGGTAAATTACAGCATAATCTGCGAACAACCTAAGAGAACTGCTCAGATTGTCACCCAGGTTATTTATATAGATCAGGAACAGCAGAGGTCCCAGGACGCTTCCCTGGGGAACACCTGATATCACTTCAGTTTTACTCGATGGTTTGTCCTCTATTACTACGAACTGCGACCTTCCTGACATGAAATCACGAATCCAGTCGCACAACTGAGACGATACCCCATAGGCGCGCAGCTTGAAGTCGCTTGTGAGGAACGGTGTCAAAAGCTTTCCGGAAATCTAGAAATACGGAATCAACTTGAGATCCCCTGTCGATAGCGACCATTACTTCGTGCGAATAAAGAGCTAACTGCGTTGCACAAGAACGATGTTTTCTGAAACCATGCTGATTAGGTATCAATAGATCGTTCCCTTCGAGGTGACTCATAATGTTTGAATACAGTATATGCTTCATGATTATCAACCTGCAAAAATTGACATTTGAGAGTTATTTGTACGGATTGCTCTCGCACCCCCACCCCCTCAATCCACATTCGCATTCACGCCTCAGCTCACTTCGTATTGGAGTACCACCTGAGCATCTAGCAAAATGGGGGACACTGTCTGAAACCAAGCATAGGTGCTTTAATGAAATGACGCTATATGATTCCAGAGACCTTTTCAAGTCTCAAACATCTGTGATGTATACATGCGGACAAGTGACGAACGAAAATTTGTACCAAGACGAGGAGCAGGGTCAATACCGAGTTGGCTGTTGCGTGAATGGGCATATGGACTGAAGTGGGAGGCGTCCTAGGGGTAGTCAGTGGAAAGCCACTGTGCCAGGGTGGCGTACTGGTTAGCGCCTCTGTCTAGTGAGTAGGAGATTTGGGTTCGAATCCTGGTCATGGTAAACATTTTCATTCGCCAGGAAACATTCCTCACACACAAATAAAGAAAAGATGTTATGTGGACATGTGTCCCTAAACGCTTACTTTCCATGTTAGAGCTCATTTTATTACTTCTCTTCAAATGCCCCCATAAATGAAATTCAAACGGGTTGAGGTCAGGGGAGCGTGGAGGCCATGGAATTAGTCCGCCTCTACGAATCCATCGCTCATTGAATCTGTTGTTGAGAAGCGTACGAACACTTCGACTGAAATGTGCAGCAGCTCCATTGTGCATGAACCACATGTTGTGTCGTACTTCTAAAGGCACATGTTCTAGCAGCACAGGTAGAGTATCCCGTATGAAATCATGATAACGTGCTCCATTGAGCGTAGGTGGAAGAACATGGGGTCCAATCAAGACATCACCAACAATGCCTGCCCAAACTTTCACAGAAAATCTGTGTTGATGACGTGATTGCATAATTGCGTGCGGATTGTCATCGGCTCACACATGTTGATTGTGAAAATTTACAATTTGAACACGTTGGAATGAAGCCTCATCCGTAAAGAGAACATCTGCACTGAAATGAGGATTGACACATTGTTGGATGAACCATTCGCAGAAGTGTACCCGTGGAGGTCAATCAGCTGCTGATAGTTCCTGCACACGCTGTACATGATACGGAAACAACTGGTTCTCCCGTAGCACTCTCCATACAGTGACGTGGTCAACGGTACCTTTTACAGCAGCAACTTCTCTGACGCTGACATTAGGGTTATCGTCAACTGCACGAAGAATTGCCTCGTCCATTGCAGGTGTCCTCGTCGTTCTAGGTCTTCCCCAGTCGCGAGTCATAGGCTGGAATGTTCCGTGCTCCCTAAGACGCCGATGAATTGCTTCGAACGCTTTCCTGTCGGGACACCTTCGTTCTGGAAATTTGTCTCGATACAAACGTACCGCTCCACGGCTATTGCCCCGTGCTAACCCATACATCAAATGGGCATCTGCCAACTCCGCATTTGTAAACATTGCACTGACTGCAAAACCACGTTCGTGATGAACACTGACCTGTTGATGCTACGTACTGATGTGGTTGATGCTAGTACTGTAGAGCAATGAGTCGCATGTCAACACAAGCACCGAAGTCAACATTACCTTCCTTCAATTGGGTCAACTGGCGGTGAATCGAGGAAGTACAGTATATACTGACGAAACTAAAATGAGCTCTAACATGGAAATTAAGCGTTTCCGGACACATGTCCACATGACATCTTTTCTTTATTTGTGTGTGAGGAATGTTTCCTGAAAGTTAGGCCGTACCTTTTTGTAACACCCTGTATACACAACAGACGTTTTAGACTTGCAGAAAGTCTCTGGAATCACATATTTTCGTTTCATTTAATGCAACATTTAACATTTATTATTTAATTATCGATCTGCACTGGCTTTGCACAGCTAGCACAAAGTCTTTAATATTATGTAATCTGACATTAATCTGAACATACAGACATTAACGTACGTAATACGGCGTAGTCAGAGACAGTCTGAAAAACTGCTGGGGGTATTTCGCTGTAAGACGTGTTGATAAACAAATGTTAAGAAAAACAATTCGAAACGCTGCGCCGTCTCCGGGTTGATTAGCACTGAAGTTAGCCAATCAGGACGCTGCGAGTGAATATTCAAGTTGTCTGCCGGATACACTTAGTGTCAGATGTACTCACAGCGTACGTGATAGTACATGGTGATGCGCAGAGTTGGGCTCGGGTTTGGAGCCTTACTACCATCCCATGTCCAATTTGTGCATCGCTCTCTTGTCCGGTTTTCGATAACCAAACGAAGAACACATTTGGCGTCACCACATCTGGCGGGCAGCTTGAATGTGCTCGCTCAGTGGCTTAACTGCCTAACTTCAATGCTAATTAACTCATAAACGGCGCAACATATGGAATTTATTTTTTCTTAACAATTATTTCTCTGCACAATCTACCTTGGAAAACCTTTACAACCTTTGCAGATTGTTTCTGAACGCCCTGCAAATGATGCATTTTGATTCAAAGTAATTATAAAGCACAGTAATTACACTGAAGCGCCAAAGAATCTCGTATAGGCATTCGTATTCAGATACAGAGATATGTAAACAGGCAGAATACGGCCCTGCGGTCGGCAACTCCTACATAAGACAAGTGTCTGGTGCAGTTGTTAGATCGCTTACTGCTGCTGCAATGACAGGTCATCAAGATTTAAGTCAGTTTGAACGTGGTGTTATAGTCGGCGCACGAGCGATGGGACACAGAAGCTTCGAGATAGCGATGAAGTGGTGATTTTTCCCGTACGACCATTTCACGAGTATACCGTGAATATGAGGAATCGACTGAAACATCAAATCTCCGACATCGCTGCGGCCGGAAAAAGATACTGCAAAGACGGGACCAACGAAGACTGAAGAGAATCATTGAACGTGACAGAAGTGCAAACCTTCCGCAAACTGCTGCAGATTTCAAAGCTGGGCCATCAACAAGTATCAGCATGCGAACCATCATCGATATGTGCTTTCGGAGCCGAAGGCCCACTCGTGTACCCTTGATGACTGTAAGACACAAATCTTTACGCCTCGCCTGGTTCCGTCAACACCGTCGTTGGACTGTTGATGACTGGAAACATGTTGCCTGGGACTGTTAAAGCTGGTGGAGGCTGTGTGATGGTGTGGGGCGTGTGCAGTTGGAGTGATATGAGACCCATGATACGTCTAGATACCACTCGGTGACACGTAATTAAGCATGTTGTCTGATCGCCCTCATCCACTCATGTCCATTGTGCATGCCGAGGGACTTGGGCAATTCCAGCAAGACAATATGACACCCCACACGTCCGGAATTGCTGCAGAATGGCTCCATCAACACTGTTGTTAGTTTAAACACGTACACTGGCCACCAAACTCCGCAGACATGAACGTTATTGAGCATATCTGGGATGCCTTTCAACGTGCTGTTGAGAAGAAATCTCCACCCCCTCGTACTGTTATGGATTTATAGACAGCCCTGCAGAATTCATGGTGTCAGTTGCCTCCAGCACTACTTGAGACATTAGTTGAGTGCATGCCACGTCGTGTTGCGGCACATCTGCGTGCTTATGGGGGCTCTACACGATATAGGCAGGTGTACCACTTTCTTTGGCTCTTCAGTATATATAAGACAGAACTTCCTAGCGTGAAACACGCCAAAACGTCATCCAAATCAAATGTGTAATAACTGTAAGAGATAGTTGTACAGAAATTCGCCGGAATCACTAGGGTAAGATGATTGTACATTGGTAGTTACAGAATCGCGCGTGTTGACATTAAAATCACGAGAATACCGCAGTAGCTCGCTTGTCGCAAACATCTCGCTGTAGATGACTACAACAAAAACGCTAGTTATATTTGGGAATATTTCCGAAATGCGTCTTGCGGCCAATAAATAAAGAAAAAATCGATATTGGCAATTGCAAGTGTTATTGTATGACAAATAAAACCAACACAACTTCTTGCTAGCAGATGACCACAGCGCTTAATATGACGTCTCACAACATGGTGGCCAAGTTTTCAGTTGGCTTGAAATATGGCGGCGTCTTGGTCAGTCTGTTACAGCCTGATTCCTTTCCCCCGTCTGCTCCTTTTCCTCGAACATACTCGCATCCTCTACACCGCCCGCTGCCTTGATCCCCCTCATCCCCTGGCTGTTCCTATCCTCTCCAACCCCCGCCCTCTGCTGCGTCTTTATCGTTGTGTCCCCCTACTCTTCACCTCTACACCCTTCATCTCCATTCCCAAGGTGGCTTCCGTCGACTCCCCCTCCCAAATGATGCCCTCTCTCGCTCCATTTATCCCTCCTACCAACTCTGATCCTTACCTCCCCGTCCCTTCCTCTCTCCTTTCCCCGGGCTCCCTCTTCCCCCTCCATAATCCTGTTTTCTCACTGCCTACCCTGTCTCTGCCTCCTTTTTCTCCCCTGAGTCCTTCTTGCCCTCCCCTCCACTGCCTTCCCCACTCCTTCTCGCATCCGGCTAGTCCCCCCTTTTCTATGTCCCCTCCCTCCAACGGCTCATCCATTTTTTCTTTCCCCCCCCTCATAGATCTGCGTCCTCCTGCCTCCCCCCCTCCCCCAATCTGCCACCGAGTCAGCTGTATAGTGCTGTAATAAATGAGTGTTCAGTGTTGTATGTTCCCTATCAATGTTGCTAACAGCTACCATACAGTCGCTAGTTGTGTTTTTTATCTCATGCAAACAGAAACCAGACTGTCGCCATGTCTGTTTAATTGTGCCTGTCTACTTTGTGTCTTCATTCGCATCATCACTGCAGTGTTTTTTACATTTTAAATTCCACAACTTTCCGCCATTTCGCAGTTTTCTTACAATGTCACCGTTTTATCGTCTGTTTTTCTTGTTTGTTTATATTCTCATTATGTTTTTTACTTTCCTGTAGGCTGTAGAGCAGCAAATTACGCTGCTGGCAGTCCGCCCCCACTGGGGGGGGGGGGGGGGATCGAAATGCAATGAAGGTTAGTCTATGTTGTTTGCACTGGTCGTTGTTGCATTTAGCAGAGCCTACGAACTGCAAGACCATTGCCTGTGGCCATGGGCTGCCGACACAGGGAGCCACGTCGGGTTGCCGTTGTGCAAAGGCTGTTCATTCAGCTGACTGCCTCACACATGACAGAAAACTAGCCAGACAGACTTTAGCAGATCTTGGACATAATCATGTTTGCGTGAGGTGCTCTTATTGACAATATGGAAATAGCCTTTAAGTGTTGGCCGTGTAATTCAATGAGGTCATCTCCATTCGTGTCATAGATTACTTCAAGACAACTATGAAATACTGAACACAGGATGCAGTGCAATTTGCGTCTGACACAGACAAACTGTAAACACAGACGCATACTACTGTTTGGCCTTTAGCCATTGTTCACTATGTGACAAAGCACACTTAAAGCTTCTCACTATAAGTGACAATTAATAATAAAATTTTTGATAAAGTTAAAGGGCTCTGTAATAGTACAGGGCCATCTCTGTTTAATAAATTAAATTCTTTACGTGTTGTGGAACATTTTCAACTAAATTCACCTTAAAACTAACTCTTTAATTATTTTTTTTACTAAACACTGACCCACAGAATTTTTCCTGACAAAGACAACTCAGACTTAACCTATTCATTTACTAACCACAATATACAAGTTCAACGCAATGTGACTGCTATACATTAACAATATGACTTCCAATAATCAACAGACAAGAATGTCCCTGAATTTCAAGAAATCCTAACAATAATAAAAATTTAAAAAAATGAAATTAAAGAAATATGAAACTACCTCCAACTCTGTTAATTGTCTAAACTCATTGCAGTCACATACCCTGATATTGGAAACCCCCATTCTTTTTTTATAAACCACTTACTTCGTAACACGAACTACAGCAATTACAGCAAGTAGCAACAACGGCCAGCTAAATAAAATGATTCCTACTACAATAGACTCTAACTACTAGGAGGCATATGGTTAGCAAGAGAAAGATTTTGTTGTAGAGCAAACAATGCATTTAGAAAAATTTGCCTCATTCTTGTGACATCCAGTGCCAAAAATTATATAGTTGAAACTTCTTGGCAGATTAAAACTGTGTGCCCGACCGAGACTCGAACTCGGGACCTTTGCCTTTCGCGGGCAAGTTCGCAGGAGAGCTTCTGTAAAGTTTGGAAGGTAGGAGACGAGATACTGGCAGAAGTAAAGCTGTGAGGACCGGGCGTGAGTCGTGCTTCGGTAGCTCAGATGGTAGAGCACTTGCCCGCGAAAGGCAAAGGTCCCGAGTTCGAGTCTCGTTCGGGCACACAGTTTTAATCTGCCAGGAAGTTTCATATCAGCGCACACTCCGCTGCAGAGTGAAAATCTCATTCTGGAATTATATAGTTGTCAATAATTCCACTGCCCAAATATTATCAACCATACATCCATCCTCATACATTTCCTTGTGTGTCACATTACAATGCATGTCCTACCAATACAAAGTCTCCACTTAGGAAAAACATGTCCACATACTTCTCTATCCACTCGATAACTGCTAGTTCGTCCAGCCACAGAATCTCTTGCCGAGGGTGCAGAGCGCTGTCAGCGATATTAACACAGTCTACAGGGCTGCCAACATACAAACAGGCTACTTACAATGTGACTGTATGGAAAGCAAGCTGATTGTCGGTACCGGCACCTGGTACAGCTCTTTCTGGCACCCACAGCCGTATGTAGATGTCCTGTTCACACAAAAGCAAACGTTCAGTCCTGGTTTTTACGAACTCTCAGGCACTATATCGCACCTCGACCACCCCACTGCACGACCACATCTTAATGAACATAGAAAATGTCTGAGACTGGAACAAAGCCCTACACTTGGAAAGCCTTTTTTCTTGTGCGTCATCGGTCGTCTGCCTGGTTTGCGGGCCGCCAAGAATTCCTTTTCTGTGGCAGCCCTATCTCAGAATAGCACTTGCACCCTACGTCTTCAATTATTTGCTGCATATATTCCAGTCTGCCTTCCTTTACAGTTTTCAACCTCTACAGCTCCCTCTAGTACCGTGGAAGCTATACCCTGATGACTTCGCAGATAGTCTACTTTTGTGTCTTCCTTGCTCCGCCACTGGTTTTTCTACTTAACTTCATCTGCTTCATCACGAGTTCTCATGTTGACTCTCTCGCTGTTCTCATTCCTGCAACTTCTCATTACTTTCGTCTTTCTTCGATTTACTCTCAGTCCATATTATGTACTAGCCTGGTTATTCCATTCAACACATCCTGTAATATTCTTTTTCACTCTCGCTGTGAACAGCAATGTCAGAGAGACCTCCACCCGAGTCTAGAGAAAAATTGAATATGTTAGCTAGATTTAATATTCGAAATCTTAGTGACCCCGTTTTTTTTTCATTCCAAAACATTTCGAATTTCGTGCAGTGTCTTAATTACCCTTTCTGCGTCTGCGATTCCTCATTAAGTATTCCTGGCTTTTTTGAGCTTCCCAATGCTTCAATGATACCGTTTGGCATCGCTTCACGTGGTTCCAAGTTTGGCCAACAGTTCACAGTGGCGTTTGCTTTCATGACTCGCCGTTTGTTTGAAGTGCAGAACAGAGAAGTGTCGTGAGTTGTGCTACTGCATTTGTGAATGAACAATAACTTGTGTTTAGTTTTATTCTGTGTATACTGAAATTCTTGGTTATGGAACCATCCTTACGTAGTTCCTCAAGGGCAAGGGAAAGAAATACGCGGCTGGTCCCGGCCGAGATTCGAGTCCTCCCTCGGGCATGGGTGTGTGTGTGTGTGTGTGTGTCCTTAGGATAATTTAGGTTAAGTAGTGTGTAAGCTTATGGCCTTTGCAGTTAAGTCCCATAAGATTTCACACAAATTTGAAAATTTGAAAAGAAATACGGTAAGTTTACAATACAGTTATGTATGCATTTTTTTGAGTAATTATTATGTAATTTCTAATGATGCCATTTGGAATCATTATTTTATTTATTAACCAATAGCTTCAAAAGAACATTTGCAATGGATATGGCATATGTGCAACATTTACAGTAAATATTCATCATCATCATCATTTAAGACTGATTATATCTTTCAGCGTTTAGTCTGGAGCATAGTCCCCTTTATAAAATTCCTCTATGATCCCCTATTCAGTGCTAACTTTGGTGCCTCTTCTGATGTTAAGCCTATTACTTCAAAATCATTTTTAACCGAATCCAGGTACCTTGTCCCTGGTCTACCCCGACTCCTCCTACCCTCTACTGCTGAACCCATGAGTCCCTTGGGTAACCTTGCTTCTCCCATGCGTGTAACATGACCCCACCATCTAAGCATGTTCCCCCTGACTGCTACACCTATAAAGTTCATTCCCAGTTTTTCTTTCATTTCCTCATTGTGGACACCCTCCTGCCATTGTTCCCATCTACTAGTAGCTGCAGTCATCCTAGCTACTTTCATATCCGTAACCTCAACCTTGTTGATAAGGTAACCTGAATCCACCCAGTTTTCGCTCCCATACAACAAAGTTGGTCGAAAGATTGAACGGTGCACAGATAACTTAGTTTTGGTACTGACTTCCTTCTTGCAGAAGAGAGTAGATCGTAGCTGAGCGCTCACTGCATAAGCTTTGCTACACCTCGCTTACAGTTCTTTCACTATGTTGCCATCCTGTGAGAATATGCAGCCTAAGTACTTGAAACCGTCCACCTGTTCTAACTTTGTTCCTCCTATTTGGCACTCAGTCCGTTTATATCTCTTTCCCACTGACATTACTTTCGTTTTGGAGATGCTAATCTTCATACCATAGTCCTTACATTTCTGATCCAGCTCTGAAATATTACTTTGCAAACTTTCAATCGAATCTGCCATCACAACTAAGTCATCTGCATATGTAAGACTGCTTATTTTGCGTTCACATATCTTAATCTCACCCAGCCAGTCTATTGTTTTCAACATATAATCCATAAATAATATGAACAACAGTGGAGACAGGTTGCAGCCTTGTCTTACCCCTGAAACTACTCTGAACCATGAACTCAATTTACCGTCAACTCTAACTGCTGCCTGACTATCTATGTAAAGACCTTTAATTGCTTGCAAAAGTTTGCCTCCTATTCCATAATATCGTAGAACAGACAATAACTTTCTCCTAGGAACCCGGTGATATGCCTTTTCTAGATCTATAAAGCATAGATACAATTCCCTGCTCCACTCGTAACACTTCTCCATTATTTGCCGTAAGCTAAAGATCTGGTCCTGACAACCTCTAAGAGGCCTAAACCCACACTGATTTTCATCCAATTTGTCCTCAACTAATATTCGCACTTTCCTTTAAACAATACCTGAGAAGATTTTACCCACAACGCTGATTAAAGAGATATCTCTGTAGTTGTTACAATCTTTTCTGTTTCCATGTTTAAAGAATGGTGTGATTACTGCTTTCGTCCAGTCTGATGGAACCTGTCCCGACTCCCACGCCATTTCAATTATCCTGTGTAGCGATTTAAGACCTAACATTCCACTGTATTTGATGAGTTCCGACTTTATTTCACCCACCCCAGCTGCTTTATTGCACTGCAATCTATTGACCATTTTCTCCACTTCCTCCAATGTGGTCCTATTTCCATCATCAGTCCTATCCCATTGTACATCGAAATACGAAACATTACTGATCGTATTTTCACCTACATTGAGCAACTCTTCAAAATATTCCCTCCATCTGCCCAAAGCGTCCACAGGATTCACCAGCAGTTTTGCTGACCTGTCCAAAATAGTTGTTATTTCCTTCTTACCTCCCTTTCGAAGACTGCTAATTACACTCCAGAATGGTTTTCCAGCAGCTTGACCCAAGGTCTCCAACCTGTTTCTAAAGTCTTCCCAAGATTTCTTCTTGGATGCTGCAATTATCTGTTTGGCTTTGTTTCTTTCTTCAACATAACTTTCTCTGTCTACCTGAGTTCTAGTATGTAGCCATTGTTGATACGCCTTATTTTTCTTTTTACAGGCTGCCTTGACTATGTCATTCCACCAAGCTGCTTGCTTCATCCTACCTTTACACACTACTGTTCCAAGACATTCTTTAGCCACTTCTAGTACTGTGTCCCTGTACGTTGTCCATTCCTTTTCCAATGACTGTAACTGACTACATTCAACTAACTGGTACCTTTATGAGTTCACTGTTATGTACTTGTGCCTGATTTCCTTATCCTGAAGTTTCTCCACTCTTATCCTCCTACATATGGACCTGACCTCCTGCACTTTCGGCCTCACAATACCAATTTCACTGCAGATTTAACAGTGATCAGTGTCATCAAAGAATCCCCTGAATACACGTGTGTCCCTCACAGCCTTCCTGAATTCCTGATCTGTTATTATATAGTAAATGACAGATCTGGTTCCCCTGCCTTCCCAAGTATACCGGTGAATCGGCACATAAATCGAAGAGTTGTTTCCCGTTCCTGTTGGCCTCCATATTTACCCATAACCTTTCTATACCCTTCTGTTCGATTTCCAATCCTGGCGTTAAAATCACCCATGAGCAGAACACTGCCCTTGTCCTTTACTCTAACAACTACATCACTGAGTGCATCATAAAAACTATCCATCTTATCTTGAGCTGTCCCTTCAAAATGCGAATATACTGACACAATCCTAATTTTCTTGCTAGACACTGTCAAATCTATCCACATCGGTCGTTCGTTTACATACCTTATTGCAGCTACGCTGGGTTCCATTTCTTTTCTGATGTAAAGCCCTACACCCAATTGTGCTATTCCTGCTTTGATTCCTGACAGGTAGACCTTGTATTCTGCCACTTCCTCTTCTTTCTCACCCCTTACCCGAACGTCACTAACAGCTAAAACGTCCAACCCCATCTTACTTGCAGCCTCTGCCAGCTCTACCTTCTTCCCAGAGTAGTCCCCATTGATATTAATAGCTCCCCATCTCGTTACCATTCGTTTGCCGAGTCGTACCTTAGGGGTCCCTGGTTTGTCAATTAGAGGTGGGACTCCGTCACCTCCAAAGGTCCGAAGATTTTTGCAGTAAATATTCATCACACAAAAAAAAAAAATTCCCAATTTTTTTCTAAATGTGACGCACAAAGGGTTAAATGCAAATATCACAATAACTATGACCATTGACGAAATGATAGGCACGTCATCATGAAACTGACACAGAAAGCTATAAGTAAAGCCAAAATGATTACTTTTTATCGAATAGTTCCTGTAAGATCTTTTGAGAAAAATTGAGGGCATACGCCTCGGTTCTGTCATCGCTGACCAGCTGAAATACGGCAAAACACTGTCGGCCTCCCCTCCCGAAAAACGAATTGACTCGCCCAACGCTTTGGATGAAAACTGGTCACTGTCCATCAGCCACCCTATCCTTCACGGACTGTAACACATGACAATCACACAATTCATTCACCACGTGACAGGTGACTGACAGCTGTGTCATCCTCAGTGATTCATTGTCAGGTGCGGTACGGCTGAGTGCGGAATCAGCAAGCCGCGCCCCCAAGCACTGTCAGTGTTCAGACCTGGAGCCACTGCATCTCAATCAGATAGCTCCAGGCTGAGTTCAGTCCGGTCTACTCTACATCTACACCTATCTCTATACCCCGCAACCCACCTGACGGTGTGTGGCAGAGGCTGCCTTGAGTACCTCTATCGGGTCTCCCTTCTATTCCAGTCTCTTATTGTTCGCGGCTCTGGGTGGGCTCTAATTTCTCTCATTTTATCCTCGTGGTCTCTTCGCGAGATACACATAGGAGGGAGCAATATACTGCTTGACTCCTCGGTGAAGGTATGTTCTCGAAACTTCAACAAAAGCCCGTACTGAGCTACTGAGCGCCTCTCCTGCAGAGTCTTCCACTGGAGTCCAGCTATCATCTCCGTAACGCTTTCGCGATTACTAAATGATCCTGTAACGAAGCGCGCTGCTCGCCGTTGGATCTTCTCTATCTTTTCTATCGACCCTATCTGGTACGGATCCCTCACCGGTGAGCAGTATTAAAGCAGTGGGCGAACAAGTGTACTGTAAACTACTTCCTTTCTTTTCAGACTGCATTTCCTTAGGATTCTTCCAATGAATCTCAGTCTGGCATCTGCTTTACCGACGATCAACTTTATATGATCATTCCATTTTAGATCACTCCTAATGCCTACTTCCAGATATTTTATGGAATTAACTGTTTCTAGTTGCTGACCTGCTATATTGTAGCTAAATGATAAAGGATCTTTCTTTCTATGTATTCGCAGCACATTACACTTGTCTACATCGAAATTCAATTGCCATTCCCTGCACCATGCGTCAATTCGCTGCAGATCCTCCTGCATTTCAGTACATTTTTCCATTGTTACAACCTCTCGATATACCACAGCATCATCCGCAAAAAGCCTCAGTGAACTTCCGATGTCATCCACAAGGTCATTTATATATATTGTGAATAGCAACGGTCCTACGACACTCCCCTGCGGCACTCCTTAAATCACTCTTACTTCGGAAGACTTCTTTCCATTGAGAATGACATGCTGCGTTCTGTTATCTGGGAACTCTTCAATCCAATCACACAATTGGTCTGATAGTCCACACGCTCTTACTTTGTTCATTAAACGACTGTGGGGAACTGTATCGAACGCCTTGCGGATGTCAAGAAACACGGCATCTACGTGGGAACCCGAGTCTATGGCCCTCTGAGTCTCGTGGACGAATAGCGCAAGCTGGGTTTCACACGATCGTGTTTTTCGAAACCCATGCTGATTCCTACAGAGTAGATTTCTAGTCTCCAGAAAAGTCATTATAATCGAACATAATATGTTTCCAAAATTCTACAACTGATCGACGTTAGAGATATAGGTCTATAGTTCTGCATATCTGTTCGACGTCCCTTTTTGAAAACGGGGATGACCTGTGCCCTTTTCCAATCTTTTGGAACGCTGCGCTCTTCTAGAGACCTACGGTACACCGCTGCAAGAAGGGGGGCAAGTTCCTTCGCGTACTCTGTGTAAAATCGAACTGGTATCCCATCAGGTTCAGCGGCCTTTCGAGCGATTTTAATTGTTTCTCTATCCCTCTGTCGTCTATTTCGATAGCTATCATTTTGTCATCTGTGCGACAATCTAGAGAAGGAACTACACTGCAGTCTTCCTCTGTGAAACAGCTTTGGAAAAAGACATTTAGTGTTTCGGCCTTTAGTCTGTCATCCTCTGTTTCAGTACGATTTTGGTCACTGAGTGTCTGGACATTTTGTTTTGATCCACCTACCGCTTTGACATAACCAGTACATAGAACTTTACTTTCGAATTCATTGAATATCTCTCACATAGCCCTCCTCACACTACTTTTCGCTTCGTGTAATTTTTGTTTGTCTGCAAGGCTTTGTCTATGTATATGTTTGCTGTGAAGTTCCGTTTGCTTCCGTAGCAGTTTTCTAACTCGGTTGGTGTATCACAGTGGCTCTTTTCCATCTCTTACGATCTTGCTTGGCACATACTCATCTAATGCAAATTGTACGATGGTTTTGAACTTTGTCCACTGATCTTCAACACTATCTGTACTTGAGATAAAACTTTTGTGTTGAGCCGTCAAGCACTCTGAAATCTGCTTTTTGTCACTTTTGCTAAACAGAAAAATCTTCCTACCTTTTTTAATATTTCTATTTACGGCTGAAATCATCTCACAAAAGAAAATTCCCTGGCGGTACTGGGAACTAAACCAGGTCTTCTACATGAAGGTCTGTGGTGTTGACCACTCGGATTTGGAGTCAGACGGTACTGTCTACATTATTATTATTATAATAATAAAAAAGCGAAGGGTGAGTAATATCATATTAACACTTTCTCAATATTTTACATTTCTTTAGATGTGAATTGTCCGTATACTCGTAAATGTACAAAATTGTCAAAGGATGAATAATTAATATTATGTGTGTCTGAGGCTGCTTTTGAGGATTATGAGTATGAAGAACAACAACAACAAATGTGACCCTTTTAGAAGTATATGCCATAATAATGGAACATGCATCCCATTGACAGTATTTACAGTGGAACTACGTTTTGAAGAAGAGAGATATAAATAAGAAAATGAATACCTATTGACTTGTATATGGCGTGATAAGAACACTGAATGGAAAAACAACGAAATTTTCTGAAGCAATGGCACTACCCACTCTAGTATCATATGGAGCAGGGAGTTGGACAGTAAAATCAAAACACATATACCGAGCGAGGTGGCGCAGTGGTTAGGACACTGGACTCGCATTCGGGAGGAGGACGGTTCAATCCCGCGTCCGGCCATCCTGATTTAGGTTTCCTGTGATTTCCCTAAATCGCTCAAGGCAAATGCCAGGATGGTTCCTTTGAAAGGGCACGGCCGATTTCCTTCTCCATCCTTCCCTAATCCGATGCGACCGATGACCTCGCTGTTTGGTCTCTTCCCCCAAACAACCCAACCATCAAAACACATAAGACAACTTGAATCATCAGAAACGAAGTGCCTTGTATCAGTGAAAGGCTGCATAAGAGAACACAAAAAAAAATAAAAATAGAAAATAACTGGGGGGGGGGGGTATACGTAGTTATTCGCTGCTTCTGGCCAGAAAATAGCTTATGTCAGCACTTTTTGGCATCAGCATTTCTGGAGTTGCACTGATGTCAGCACTTTTCATTATCACTGTTTTTGGTACCAAGCCAATAATGCTCGTTATATTCAAAGTCACTGACCCCCCTTCCACCATTTTACTCTCAGCAATTGCGAAATGTCAGTGTCACCATGCCTTCAGCCAATACCTGGGGCAGCCCTACTTCTTTTGAGCAATACGCTATGAAATTCCAGCTACTTCTCGTTTGATCTCTGTGTATTATAGTCACAGTTAAAAGATCACCATAAAGCTCCATCAGATGGAGCAACCACTACCTCTAGCCAGACAACAGAAAGCTGACAGTGCTTAGGAAGGCTGTCAGATTTCAAAGTCAGTATTTGACTACCATTTATTAACATAATTATAATAATAGTAATAGTATTGCTATTATATATTCGGTTATGCCTTTAGGCTGAGGATGACATGGCGGTCGGTTGGTACCGTCGGGTTTTCCGAGACCTGTTTGGACAGAGTTTTAGTATATTCGGTTCCACCTACTTTTTTTTTCAGTGCAACATGCTGGTTATCCACACCAGCAGACACAGCAACAGCAGCTGTCCACAGGTGGTCTTTATCAGACCTGCTGGTCGGCTATTCTGTATCAGCACAACAGCACAGCAGCAGCAGAAGCTGCAGGAGCATCCTTAATTCGCTGGGCCTGAGTTAAGGACTTGCAGAACACAGGTATTCACCAATACATACACTCCTGGAAATTGAAATAAGAACACCGTGAATTCATTGTCCCAGGAAGGGGAAACTTTATTGACACATTCCTGGGGTCAGATACATCACTTGATCACACTGACAGAACCACAGGCACATAGACACAGGCAACAGAGCATGCACAATGTCGGCACTAGTACAGTGTATATCCACCTTTCGCAGCAATGCAGGCTGCTATTCTCCCATGGAGACGATCGTAGAGATGCTGGATGTAGTCCTGTGGAACGGCTTGCCATGCCATTTCCACCTGGCGCCTCAGTTGGACCAGCGTTCGTGCTGGACGTGCAGACCGCGTGAGACGACGCTTCATCCAGTCCCAAACATGCTCAATGGGGGACAGATCCGGAGATCTTGCTGGCCAGGGTAGTTGACTTACACCTTCTAGAGCACGTTGGGTGGCACGGGATACATGCGGACGTGCATTGTCCTGTTGGAACAGCAAGTTCCCTTGCCGGTCTAGGAATGGTAGAACGATGGGTTCGAAGACGCTTTGGATGTACCGTGCACTGTTCAGTGTCCCCTCGACGATCACCAGTGGTGTACGGCCAGTGTAGGAGATCGCTCCCCACACCATGATGCCGGGTGTTGGCCCTGTGTGCCTCGGTCGTATGCAGTCCTGATTGTGGCGCTCACCTGCACGGCGCCAAACACGCATACGACCATCATTGGCACCAAGGCAGAAGCGACTCTCATCGCTGAAGACGACACGTCTCCATTCGTCCCTCCATTCACGCCTGTCGCGACACCACTGGAGGCGGGCTGCACGATGTTGGGGCGTGAGCGGAAGACGGCCTAACGGGGTGCGGGACCGTAGCCCAGCTTCATGGAGACGGTTGCGAATGGTCCTCGCCGATACCCCAGGAGCAACAGTGTCCCTAATTTGCTGGGAAGTGGCGGTGCGGTCCCCTACGGCACTGCGTAGGATCCTATGGTCTCGGCGTGCATCCGTGCGTCGCTGCGGTCCGGTCCCAGGTCGACGGGCACGTGCACCTTCCGCCGACCACTGGCGACAACATCGATGTACTGTGGAGACCTCACGCCCCACGTGTTGAGCAATTCGGCGGTACGTCCACCCGGCCTCCCGCATGCCCACTATACGCCCTCGCTCAAAGTCCGTCAACTGCACATACGGTTCACGTCCACGCTGTCGCGGCATGCTACCAGTGTTAAAGACTGCGATGGAGCTCCGTATGCCACGGCAAACTGGCTGACACTGACGGCGGCGGTGCACAAATGCTGCGCAGCTAGCGCCTTTCGACGGCCAACACCGCGGTTCCTGGTGTGTCGGCTGTGCCGTGCGTGTGATCATTGCTTGTACAGCCCTCTCGCAGTGTCCGGAGCAAGTGTGGTGGGTCTGACACACCGGTGTCAATGTGTTCATTTTTCCATTTCCAGGAGTGTATTATCAGACTGCCAGTGGACTTACTGTAGTGGTAATGCCGGTTCCCGCCAGATCACCGAAGTTACGCACTGTTGGGCTGGGCTGTCACTTGGATGGCTGACTATCCAGTCTGCCGAGTGCTGTTGGCGAGCAGGATGCACTCAGCCCTTGTGAGGCAAACTGAGGAGCTACTCGACTGAGAAGTAGCGGCCCCGGTCTCGCAAACTGACATACGGCCGGGAGAGCGGTGTGCTGACCACATGCCCCTCCGTATCCGCATCCAGTGACACGTATGGGCTGAGGATGAAACGGTGGCCAGTTGGTACCGTTGGGCCTTCCAAGACGGAGTGTAGTATATTATGAGACTGCTAGTGGGTCTAAATGCATGAAAGCCTAGCATCTGACAGTTGATGTAGTAATTTGAAGTAGAAAACATCCAATGCAATGTGTTGGGACTAGAGTGCAGTGTTCGTGGTATGAATGCGACTATGTGAGCAGGCTTGATGGAATACATGGAGAAGAAGATGACTGAGTACAGCCCACTCCATACAACAATTGTGACCCATATTTTTGGGAGGAAGGTTTCAGTAATAGGTATGTAGGGAGAACGTATGCTTGGTTTTGACATCAGGGGACATACAGGTTTACAGAGCGTCAGTTACTGAACTAAATGAAAAAACGTAAATTATTTACAAACTACGCCTTGCACTCACTTTATTCAACATGTAAACGTCACTACAAATATTAGGATTGATGTAATACCATGTTATGTATGCCTCACATCATTGGAGATGATGTAGTGCAAACGAATAGCGAAATTCAGCTGAAGTGTCGGAACGCTGGTGCTGTCAATGACCTCCTGAATGCCAGTTTTCAACTCAGCAGTGGTTTCGGGGTCTTGTCTTTAATACAGCCCCACAAAAAGGAGTCGCATCTGTTCAGATACCGAGTATACGGCTGCCAATCAAGGCCGATGCCAGTGACCTCTGCGTACCCAGGAGTCAGAATGCACTTCCCGGAGTGCTCCTACAGGACGACATTCTCCTGCTTTGATGGGGTCGAGCTCCATCTTGTATGAACCACATCTTGTCGAAATCAGGGTCGCTTTGGATAATGGGGATAAATCATCTCCCAAAACCCTTCACATACCATTTGGTAGTCACTGTGCCATCAAGGAATATCGCAATGGTTATTCTGTGACTCGGCAGTGCACACCACACAGTCACCTACTGAAAGTGAAGAAGATGATGGTGATGACGTTCAGTCCGTGGGGCACTCAACTGCACGGTTCTCAGTACCAGCACAAAGTCCTAATATTTGCACAATCCAACTTTTACACACTCCAATCTAGCCACTGTCACGAATGATGATGATGATGATGAAATGATGAGGACGACACAAGTACCCAGTCCCTGGGCAGAGAAAATCCCCGACCTGGCGGGGAATCGAAACCAGGATCCTGTGGTCCAGAGCCAGCAGCACTAGCCACCAGACCACGAGCTGCGGGCTGAACGTGAAGAGACCTCTAGATCGCGATATGCTGACTTTCAGTCCCCTAAATGCGCCAATTTTCCTTATTGACTAACCTATCCAAATGAAAATGGGCTTCGTCGCTAAAGCACGCAATACTAATTCCCATCATTTCCTGTGGCTGACCACGCAATTTGAACATCCTAACACAAACCGTTCAGGAGTTATGACGACTTTATTTCATATAGTTCAATAATTGTCACCCTGTACTTACAACATTGTTGAGTTATGAATGTGAGTGATCTATACTGTTCATTAGTGATTGCTACAGACAGATTGAGCCACTGCTATTCATATATCAGATGTCCATGTTATGACTTTTGTGAACGATTTGCAAAAGTACAGTGTAAATATAGAGCAACTACAACACTGGACAAATCCTTATATTCAGCCCATGCGATAGTGCACAAGTGTAGGCGCTGTAAGTCTCAAATCTGTAGAAGCTCAATCTATGGACCGTACAACTATGTTGTTGTTGTTGTGGTCTTCAGTCCTGAGACTGGTTTGATGCAGCTCTCCATGCTACTCTATCCTGTGCAAGCTTCTTCATCTCCCAGTACCTACTGCAACCTACATCCTTCTGAATCTGCTTAGTGTATTGATCTCTTGGTCTCCCTCTACGATTTTTACCCTCCACGCTGCCCTCCAATGCTAAATTTGTGATCCCTCGATGCCTCAGAACATGTCCTACCAACCGATCCCTTCTTCTAGTCAAGTTGTGCCACAAACTTCTCTTCTCCCCAATCCTATTCAATACCTCCTCATTAATTACGTGATCTACCCACCTTATCTTCAGCATTCTTCTGTAGCACCACATTTCGAAAGCTTCTATTCTCTTCTTGTCCAAACTAGTTATCGTCCATGTTTCACTACCATACATGGCTACACTCCATACAAATACTTTCAGAAACGACTTCCTGACACCTAAATCTATATTCGATGTTAACAAATTTCTCTTCTTGAGAAACGCTTTCCTTGCCATTGCCAGTCTACATTTTATATCCTCTCTACTTCGACCATCATCGGTTATTTTACTCCCTAAATAGCAAAACTCCTTTACTACTTTAAGTGTCTCATTTCCTAATCTAATTCCCTCAGCATCACCCGACTTAATTCGACTACATTCCATTATCCTCGTTTTGCTTTTGTTGATGTTCATCTTATATCCTCTTTTCAAGACACTGTCCATTCCGTTCAACTGCTCTTCCAAGTCCTTTGCTGTCTCTGACAGAATTACAATGTCATCGGCGAACCTCAAAGTTTTTACTTCTTCTCCATGAATTTTAATACCTACTCCAAATTTTTCTTTTGTTTCCTTTACTGCTTGCTCAATATACAGATTGAATAACATCGGGGAGAGGCTACAACCCTGTCTCACTCCTTTCCCAACCACTGCTTCCCTTTCATGCCCCTCGACTCTTATAACTGCCATCTGGTTTCTGTACAAATTGTAAATAGCCTTTCGCTCCCTGTATTTTACCCCTGCCGCCTTCAGAATTTGAAAGAGAGTATTCCAGTTAACATTATCAAAGGCTTTCTCTAAGTCTACAAATGCTAGAAACGTAGGTTTGCCTTTTCTTAATCTTTCTTCCAAGATAAGTCGTAAGGTCAGTATTGCCTCACGTGTTCCAACATTTCTACGGAATCCAAACTGATCTTCTCCGAGGTCGGCTTCTACCAGTTTTTCCATTCGTCTGTAAAGAATTCGCGTTAGTATTTTGCAGCTGTGACTTATTAAACTGATAGTTCGGTAACTTTCACATCTGTCAACACCTGCTTTCTTTGGGATTGGAATTATTATATTCTTCTTAAAGTCTGAGGGTATTTCGCCTGTCTCATACATCGTGCTCACCAGATGGTAGAGTTTTGTCATGACTGGCTCTCCTGAGGCCATCAGTAGTTCTAATGGAATGTTGTCTACTCCCGGGGCCTTGTTTTGACTCAGGTCTTTCAGTGCTCTGTCAAACTCTTCACGCAGTATCTTATCTCCCATTTCATCTTCATCTACATCCTCTTCCATTTCCATAATATTGTCCTCAAGTACATCGCCCTTGTATAAACCCTCTATATACTCCTTCCACCTTTCTGCTTTCCCTTCTTTGCTTAGAACTGGGTTGCCATCTGAGCTCTTGATATTCATACAAGTGGTTCTCTTCTCTCCAAAGGTCTCTTTAATTTTCCTGTAGGCAGTATCTATCTTACCCCTAGTGAGACAAGCCTCTACATCCTTACATTCGTCCTCTAGCCATCCCTGCTTAGCCATTTTGCACTTCCTGTCAATTTCATTTTTGAGACGTTTGTATTCCTTTTTGCCTGCTTCATTTACTGCATTTTTATATTTTCTCCTTTCATCAATTAAATTCAATATTTCTTCTGTTACCCAAGGATTTCTATTAGCCCGCGTCTTTTTACCTACTTGATCGTCTGCTGCCTTCACCACTTCATCCCTCAGAGCTACCCATTCTTCTTCTACTGTATTTCTTTCCCCCATTCCTGTCAATTGTTCCCTAATGCTCTCCCTGAAACTCTCTACAACCTCTGGTTCTTTCAGTTTATCCAGGTCCCATCTCCTTAAATTCCCACCTTTTTGCAGTTTCTTCAGTTTCAATCTGCAGTTCATAACCAATAGATTGTGGTCAGAATCTACATCTGCCCCAGGAAATGTCTTACAATTTAAAACCTGGTTCCTAAATCTCTGTCTTACCATTATATAATCTATCTGAAACCTGTCAGTATCTCCAGGCTTCTTCCATGTATACAGCCTCCTTTCATGATTCTTGAACCAAGTGTTAGCTATGATTAATTTATGCTCTGTGCAAAATTCTACAAGGCGGCTTCCTCTTTCATTCCTTCCCCCCAATCCATATTCACCTACTATGTTTCCTTCTCTCCCTTTTCCTACTGACGAATTCCAGTCACCCATGACTATTAAATTTTCGTCTCCCTTCACTACCTGAATAATTTCTTTTACCTTGTCATACATTTCATCTATTTCTTCATCATCTGCAGAGCTAGTTGGCATATAAACTTGTACTACTGTAGTAGGCATGGGCTTTGTGTCTATCTTGGCCACAATAATGCGTTCACTATGCTGTTTGTAGTAGCTAACCCGCACTCCTATTTTTTTATTCATTATTAAACCTACTCCTGCATTACCCCTATTTGATTTTGTATTTATAACCCTGTAATCACCTGACCAAAAGTCTTGTTCCTCCTGCCACCGAACTTCACTAATTCCCACTATATCTAACTTTAACCTATCCATCTCCCTTTTTAAATTTTCTAACCTACCTGCCCGATTAAGTGATCTGACATTCCACGCTCCGATCCGTAGAATGCCAGTTTTCTTTCTCCTGATAACGACGTCCTCTTGAGTAGTCCCCGCCCGGAGATCCGAATGGGGGACTATTTTACCTCCGGAATATTTTACCCAAGAGGACGCCATCATCATTTAATCATACAGTAGAGCTGCATGTCCTCGGGAAAAATTACGGCTGTAGTTTCCCCTTGCTTTCAGCCGTTCGCAGTACCAGCACAGCAAGGCCGTTTTGGTTAATGTTACAAGGCCAGATCAGTCAATCATCCAGACTGTTGCCCCTGCAACTACTGAAAAGGCTGCTGCCCCTCTTCAGGAACCACATGTTTGTCTGGCCTCTCAACAGATACCCCTCCGTTGTGGTTGCACCTACGGTACGGCCATCTGTATCGCTGAGGCACGCAAGCCTCCCCACCAACGGCAAGGTCCATGGTTCATGGGGGGACAACTATGTATGAAATTAGAATTATATTAATACCTGCAGCTGCTGACGGGCGTTGATATTTATCAACGGGAACAGGTGAAAGTGTGTGCCCTGACCGGGACTCGACTCCGGGATCTCCTACTTACATGGCAGACGCTCTATCCATCTGAGCCACCGTGAGCACACGGGGCAGCGTGACTGCAGGGACTATCTCGCGCACGCCTCCCGCGAGACCCCACATTCTCACCTTGCATGTCCACACACTACATTAGTAGTGTCCCACCCCAACACACTCATTACTCGTGGAAGACAACCTTACCAAGTTCCGTAAGGGTTCAGGAAATATGTGTGCATCCGCACAGAAGAAGGTAATAGATGGTATTGCCAGAACTGTATACGTATATGGATATGATGTCTGTTCATTCGGACATGTCCGAAAGAACAGACACCATATCCATATAGCTATGTACGAGGGCAGTTCAATAACTAATGCAACACATTTTTTTTCTCGGCCAATTTTGGTTGGAAAAACCGGAAATTTCTTGTGGAATATTTTCAAACATTCCCGCTTCGACTCGTATAGTTTCATTGACTTCCGACAGGTGGCAGCGCTGTACGGAGCTGTTAAAATGGCGTCTGTAACGGATGTGCGTTGCAAACAACGGGCAGTGATCGAGTTTCTTTTGGCGGAAAACCAGGGCATCTCAGATATTCATAGGCGCTTGCAGAATGTCTACGGTGATCTGGCAGTGGACAAAAGCACGGCGAGTCGTAGGGGCAAAGCGTGTGTCATCATCGCCGCAAGGTCAAGCAAGACTGTCTGATCTCCCGCGTGCGGGCCGGCCGTGCACAGCTGTGACTCCTGCAATGGCGGAGCGTGCGAACACACTCGTTCGAGATGATCGACGGATCACCATCAAACAACTCAGTGCTCAACTTGACATCTCTGTTGGTAGTGCTGTCACAATTGTTCACCAGTTGGGATATTCAAAGGTTTGTTCCCGCTGGGTCCCTCGTTGTCTAACCGAACACCATAAAGAGCAAAGGAGAACCATCTGTGCGGAATTGCTTGCTCGTCATGTGGCTGAGGGTGACAATTTCTTGTCAAAGATTATTACAGGCGATGAAACATGGGTTCATCACTTCGAACCTGAAACAAAACGGCAATCAATGGAGTGGCGCCACACCCACTCCCCTACCAAGAAAAAGTTTAAAGCCATACCCTCAGCCGGTAAAGTCATGGTTACAGTCTTCTGGGACGCTGAAGGGGTTATTCTGTTCGATGTCCTTCCCCATGGTCAAACGATCAACTCTGAAGTGTATTGTGCTACTCTTCAGAAATTGAAGAAACGACTTCAGCGTTTTCGTAGGCACAAAAATCTGAACGAACTTCTCCTTCTTCATGACAACGCAAGACCTCACACAAGTCTTCGCACCCGAGAGGAGCTCACAAAACTTCAGTGGACTGTTCTTCCTCATGCACCCTACAGCCCCGATCTCGCACCGTCGGATTTCCATATGTTTGGCCCAATGAAGGACGCAATCCGTGGGAGGCACTACGCGGATTATGAAGACGTTATTGATGCAGTACGACGTTGGCTCCGACATCGACCAGTGGAATGGTACCGTGCAGGCATACAGGCCCTCATTTCAAGGTGGCGTAAGGCCGTAGCATTGAATGGAGATTACGTTGAAAAATAGTGTTGTGTAGCTAAAAGATTGGGGAATAACCTGGTGTATTTCAATGCTGAATAAAACAACCCCTGTTTCAGAAAAAAAATGTGTTGCATTACTTATTGAACTGCCCTCGTACGATGTTACACCTATATGTGAGCCATGTACAGCTCACATTGGTGCCGTTGGTAGGTTGGCATCGTCTAATAGGGATGGTGGTGTCTCATTTTATTCTTCTGTTTACTGGTGCCACTACATTTGCTAGCACTGTCTGTCCACGAGTGGCAGCAGCAGCGTTTATCGATATCTAGTACCCGTACTATCTTTGGAAGGACGTAAAGTGTTTTCCGGGTCGGAAATGTCGGTAGTTGGGATGGAGCAGCGAGAGTGGTCCCGCAGCGTGAGGACATGCCTGGACTGCAGGTATTGCCGGATCGAGGAGCTGTAGTTGCGGGGGCCACAACCTCGTTGTCCACCGGACCCAGGACGTTAGAGTTGAATGAATATCAATCTAGTAGTGAAACCTCGACTGTTTGGTGACCATGCCGTTTGTTCGTGCGTTTCTACTCGTAGGGTGGTCTCGAAGCGAACAGCGACAAGTGGAACGTGTCGAGTTGGCGGAATCTATTAGCCATCTTCTACTGCCTGTTATTAGTTATTGAATTTTGTGTTATTATTGGTCAAGTGCAAACAGCGGTATTTTGCTGCTTAGTGGTCGCTAACGCCCCAGTTGCCTGCCCTGGAGGTTGGCGTATTTTTGCAGAAGTGTACTTTTCCTCGTCTTGCCGACGCTGTCCAGCATGACACGTAGCCTCCTTGGTTGTAGTGGTTCCTTCTGCCTTTTGATGTTTTAAACACCGGATTCTGAAGACACAGTGTTGTCTGTCACTTTGTCCTCACTTGAATTACTCCATTGTTGTACTGGTTATTACACGTTAGGTGTGAAACATCCCCTTGGAAAAATTATGATTGACAGTGCTGGAAAATCTCTTACGTTATTTGATTTTCAAACAGCTGAGCAAAACTGAACATACTCAGACATTTCTCTCTTTATTTATTCTGATCATCACTAAACTGACACACAATATTTTTAGCGCAACGCAGTTTGGTCCTGACTAAAAATAACCTATACTTTTCATGAATCACTTACCTCACAAATCTTCATTACTCGAACTAGTTGGATGAACCATTTATCATAGATGTGTATATGCATATGTTGAATGATTACACACTATTTGTGCTTACATGCTGAATACAACTCCACTCTCTCTCTCCCTCTCTCTCTCTCTCTCTCTCTCTCTCTCTCTCTCTCTCTCTCTGTGTGTGTGTGTGTGTGTGTGTGTGTGTGTGTGTGTGTGTGTGTGTGTGTGTGTGTGTTGAAAGGTGGCTACACTGAGCCACAGCGCCAAAAATTGCGCCAGAGAGTATTGTTCCGTCGCCTCCACTGGCAGTGCTTATTGAGACGTAGCGGCAGGCAGTGCTGGCCGAGAAGTTGTGGTGGACACTGCATGTCGTGAAGTCAGAGTGAGATGTGGTAGTGGAGAGTGTGGTTCCATGTTTATGCAGTTATTTGATGGGAGAGATAGCAGATGTTGTTCCAATGGAGATATTGTAATGATCTGAGTGCTTTTCGTCAATATAAATTAAGGTAACTAACTACTGTTCTTTATTTTCTTATTATTTGTGTGTCCTGAATAATGCTTCATTACAGGTTCAGTCAACAAAGCATCTGGCGTGTGTTCTTCTATTAGAGTGTAATTCTGGGTTTCTTGCACAATTATAGTATTTCTAATTTTCTTTTATCATGTCAGTATAAATGGTATTTAAAATTTATTGTCTTGTTGAAGAAAAACCGTGCCAGATGTGCGTTGAGTCACACTACCACACACAGAACAGCTACACTTGTGCTTTGTTGGCTTCATAGATTTTATAGTTGCTGGGGACTTAATTAATTAATAGTATTAACTGAAATTTTCATTTCATTCTTTGTTGTTGTTCTATGCAGTCAGATAGCGTAATAATACTACTCAGGGCCATCCGTTTACGAGACTTGCGTAATCGGACATACAGCTACTAAAAATATTTGCATTCATATTTAATTTTAATTTAGCCCCCATGCACGTGGCGACCCTGCCAGGATCGTCCCTTGGAATTCTTCTGATTGTAAAAATAGTAGACAGTAGTATTGTTGTAGTAATTTGTAGTTTAGTAATTGTAGTCTATTTTGCATGTGTAGATTAAGTCTTGATATTTAGAGGGTGCTTTCTGATTATAATTTTAAATCTGTTTCTAAAAAAAAAAAAAAAAAAAAAAAAAAAAAAAAAAAAAAAAAAAGAGCTTCTAGGATTAAAATTTCAATTTGTTGAAAGAAATTTGATTTGTTTTCATCAGTTACCCACTGGCAACTACTTCCACGCTCACATAGTGTGATTAAATGTGTTAATGTTCTTGATGAATCGCTAGCAAATAGAATAAATTATTAGGAATGTTCTTTAAAAATTAAATCACGGTTCAATCACCAAGTGAGCCATGGCGTCACTAATTTAGTAGACTGTTCTGTCTGGGACCTCTAGCACAAGGGCAGTATCGACTATCCCTCTTGCTCCCCATTGACATACAGCTTCAAAATTAAAAGTTACATCTGTTTTGAGTATTTGAAACACTCTTGTCGTCAATGGTGCTTACATAGTTTTCATGTGCTACAGAAGGACAATTAATAAGACAGACATGTCCAGCGCAGTAGTAAACACTGCTGTTTCACCCCATAATGGGCGGACTGCAGGTCCGGTCGTCTTGTAATTATTGTCATGTTGTTCTTGTTTTGATTTCTCCTGCAAACGCTTATTCGTTTCACAAATTTAATTTTGTAAAAACCAAAAAATTTATGACTCTATATTTGTTAAATAACGAGATTGTGTGAAAAGAAAGTTATATTGGTGGGTACCCCCTTCCACGTTTTCCTTAATTCCAGTAAGTACCACGTCGCACCAAGGAATGGCACACCTTAATATATGACAAATTTCAACTTGACATATCTAGCTATTCCTCAGAGAAAGGATTTTGCAGTCACAGACGAACAACAGACAACAAAATGATTCTATAAGAACAAACTGATGCTATAAGAATTTCGTTTCTGCCGATTGAGGTACGGACCCGTAAAAAGGTTTGTTGGCTCAAATGGCTCTGAGCACTATGCGACTTAACTTCTGAGGTCATCAGTCGCCTAGAACTCAGAACTACTTAAACCTAACTAACCTAAGGACATCACACACATCCATGCCCAAGGCAGGATTCGAACCTGCGGCCGGAGCGGCCGCTCGGTTCCAAACTGTAGCGCCTAGAACCGCACGGCCAATCCGGCCGGCAAAGCTTTGTTCTTAACTACAAATAACACAAATGCGGACATTATATACGTTGACTCTGCGGTGGAAATCCACCTGGAAATTGGTTATGTTCGGCCGCAAAGCAATATAAAGTCCTGCAGATTTCATCTCGGGCAGACATGATGCAGAAAGATTCAATTATTGGCATTTTCAAATGATTTTAAGACAAAGACTCAGGAATCTGAAGAGTTCTGAAAACTTTGGACTGCCCCTCCTGCCCCCTGACCAAACTGAAGATTGCTTCGTCGAAGACCTAGAGTCCCACAAACCTAGCAATAAACATCGGGACGACTTATTTGATTATTTACTTCATGCCTGAATTTTTGCAGATAGCGCTTTACCACCCATTGTGTAGACCGACTTTAGTACTAATTCTTAACGGATGTGTCGCATTCCATTGTAAATCGAACGTTTTATTTGATTCTCCCCATTCCAACATATTCTATTTGTTAGAGACATTAAAGGGACGAGGCAGCTACACACATCAAAAAAAGTTTTGCATCACCTCAGTTCCGAAAGTTCCGGAACCTGTACAGAAAACTGGAATAGAAATCAACATAAACATAATTTCCGCTCTTTTTATTGCTCATGAAAACAACACATTGAATGTCGTACCACCATACAGCTAGACCTCCAGAGATGGTGATCCAGTACGTGCCGTTACGTATAATACCCAGTATCACGACCTCTTGCATTGATGCATGCCTGTATTCATCGTGGCATACTACCTACAAGTTCATCAAGGCACTGTTGGTCCAGATTATCCCACTCCTCAACGGCGATTCGGCGTACATCCCTCAGAGTGGTTGGTCGGTCACGTCGTCGATAAAAAGCCCTTTTCAATCTATCCCAATCATGTTCGTTAGGGTTCGTGTGGAGAACATGCTAGCCACTCTAGTCGAGCAATGTCGTTACCTGGAAGGAAGTCATTCACAAGATGTGAACGATGGGGGCGCGAATTGTCGTCCTTGAAGACGAATCCCTCACCAATAAGCTGCCGATATGGTTGCACTGTCGGTCGGAGGATGGCACTGGCGTATCGTACAGCCGTTGCTGCACCTTCCATGACCACCAGCGGCGTACGTCGGCCCCACATAATGCCACTCCAAAACAGCAGGGAACCTTCACCTTGCTGCACTCGCTGGACAGTGTGTGTAAGGCTTACAGCCTGACCGGATTGCATCTAAACACGTCTCCGACAACTGTCTGGTTGAAGGCATATGCGGTGAAGAGAATGTGATGCCAATCCTAAGCGGTCCATTCGGCATGTTGTAGGGCCCATCTGTACCGCGCTGCATGGTGTCGTGGTTGCAAGATGGACCTCGCCATGGACGTCGGGAGTGAAGTTGCGCAACATGAAGCCTATTGCGCACAGTTTGAGTCGTAACACTACATCCTGTGGCTGCACGAAAATCATTATTCAACATGGTGGCGTTGCTGTCAGGGATCCTCCGAGCCATAATCCGTAGGTAGCGATCACCCGTTGCAGTAGTAGCACTTGGGCGGTCCGAGCGAAGCATGTCATCGACAGTTCCTGTCTTTCTGTGTCTCCTCAATGTCCGAACAACATCGCTTTGGTTCACTCCTAGACGCCTAAACACTTCCCTTGTTGAGAGCCCTTCCTGGCACATAGTAACAATGTGGGCGCTGTCGAACCGCGGTATTGACCGTCTAGGCATGGTTGAACCACAGACAACACGAGCCATGTACCTCCTTCCTGGTGGAATGATTGGAACCTATCGGCTGTCGGACCCCCTCCGTCTAATAGGCGCTGCTCATGCATGGTTGTTTACATCTTTAGGTGGGTTTAGTGACTTCTCTGAACAGTCAAAGGGACTGTGTCGGTGACACAACATCCACAGTCAACCTCTATCTTCAGGAGTTCTGGGAACGGGGGTGATGCGAAACTTTTTTGATGTGTGTATATAGAGAGAGCAGCAGCAGTCTTTGATTATGCTCAATAGATAGTCAAAGAGGGAGGGCTCCCCCCTCCCCATTCCTCCAGAGCTGCTTTACACCAGTATTGTCTAGTATCTCAATGTTTGTTGGTGAATCAGTGTCTAGATGACTTGGGATGGGTCATGCACCATGAATGCACCATGAACCAATAGGTTTCTTTTTTTGCTGTGTGTATAATCTTTAATAAAGTTATTTTTAATGTTTTTCGGTTTTAATTTTTTAAAAATCGCATGGGAGATAGGGAAAGAATAAGTACTTTACTTTAATTTACACTACTGGCCATTAAAATTGCTACACCAAGAAGAAATGCAGATGATAGACGGGTATTCATTGGACAAATATATTATACTAGAACTGACATGTGATTACATTTTCACGCAATTTGGGTGCATAGATCCTGAGAAATCAGTACCCAGAACATCCACCTCTGGCCGTAATAACGGCCTTGATACGCCTGGCCTTTGAGTCAAACAGAGCTTGGATGGCGTGTACAGGTACAGCTGCCCATGCAGCTTCAATACGATACCCCAGTTCATCAAGACTGGCGTGTTGTGACGAACCAGTTTCTCGTCCACCATTGACCAGATGTTTTCATTTGGTGAGCGGTCTGGAGAATGTGCTGGCAAGGGCAGCAGTTGAACATTGTCTGTATCCAAAAAGGCCCGTACAGGACCTGCAACATGCGGTCTTGCGTTATCCTGCTGAAATACAGGGTTTCGCAGGGATCGAATGAAGGGTAGAGCCACGGGTCGTAACACAACTGAAATGTAATGTTCACTGTTCAAAGTGACGTCAATGCGGACAAGAGATGACCGAGACGTGTAACCAATGGCACCCCATACCTACGCCAGTATGGCGATGACGAATACACGCTTCCAATATGCGTTCACCGCGATGTCGCCCAACACGGATGCGACCATCATGATGCTGTAAACAGAACCTGGATTCATCCGAAAAAATGACGTTTGGCCATTCGTGCACCCAGGTTCGTCGTTGATTACACCATCGCAGGTGCTCCTATCTGTGATGCAGCCATGGTCTCGGAGCTGATAGTCCATGCTGCTGCAAACGTCGTTGAACTATATGTGCAGATGGTTGCTGTCTTGCAAACGTCCCCATCTGTTGACTCGGGGATCGAGACGTGGTTGCACGATCCGTTACAGCCATGCGGATAAGATGCCTGTCATCTCGACTGCTAGTGATACGAGGCCGTTGCGATCCAGCACGGCGTTCCGTATTACTCTCCTGAACCCACCGATTACATATTCTGCTAACAGTCATTGGATCTCGACCAACGCGAGCAGCAATGTCGCGATACGATAAACCGCAATCGCGTTAGGCTACTATCCGACCTTTATGAAAGTTGGAAACGTGATCGTACGCATATCTCCACCTTACACGAGACAACAACGTTTCACCAGGCATCGCCGGTCACCTGCTGTTTGTGTATGAGAAATCGATTGAAACTTTCCTCATGTCAGCACGTTGTAGGCGTCGCCACCGGCGCCAACCTTGTGTGAATGCTCTGAAAGGCTAATCATTTGCATATCACAGCATCTTTTTCCTGTCGGTCTATAGTGCGTGATCTTCGTGGTGTAGCAGTTTTAATGTCCAGTAGTGTATTAATATTGTAAAAGTCATTAGATCAAAGGACTTGGAAGAGCAGTTGAACGGAATGGACAGTGTCTTGAAAGGAGGATATAAGATGAACATCAACAAAAGCAAAACGAGGACAATGGAATGTAGTCGAATTAAGTCAGGTGATGCTGAGGGGATTAGATTAGGAAATGAGACACTTGTAAAGGAGTTTTGCTATTTGGGGAGCAAAATAACTGATGATGGTCGAAGTAGAGAGGATATAATATGTAGACTGGCAATGGCTAGGAAAGCGTTTCTGAAGAAGAGAAATTTGTTAACATTGAGTTTAGATTTAAGTGTCAGCAAGTCGTTTCTGAAAGTATTCGTATAGAGTGTAGCCATGTATGCAAGTGAAACATGGACGGTAAATAGTTTGGACAATAAGAGAATAGAAGCTTTCAAAATGTGGTGCTACAGAAGAATGCTGAAGATTAGATGGGTAGATCACATAACTAATGAGGAGGTGTTGAATAGAATTGTGGAGGAGTTTGTGGCACAACTTGACAAGAAGGGTCCGGTTTGTAGGACATGTTCTAAGGCATCAAGGGATCACAAATTTGGCATTGGAGGGCAGCGTGGAGGGTAAAAATTGTAGAGGGAGACCAAGAGATGAATACACTAAGCAGATTCAGAAGGATCTAGGTTGCAGTAAGTACTGGGAGATGAAGAAACTTGCACAGGATAGAGTAGCATGGAGAGCTGCATCAAACCAGTCACAGGACTGAAGACCACAACATTAGATCTCCCCCATTAATGCCTATTTCTCATCGTAATTAGGACAAAGAGTGGCTGCAGCAAACCTTCGGATATCGACGTCTTCGGTACAAAGAATTCTGGAGCAACGAAAATGGCATCCCTTTAAGCTGCACCTACACCAACAGCTATATGGAAACGATTTCCGAAATCGGGTATCGTTCCGCAGACGTCTCATAAATACAGTAGCCGTAAATCAGGATTTCATCAGGCCGATTTTATGGGGAAATGAATGCATTTCGTCAATGACGCCCCTGTCAATAGACATAATCTAGGATAGATGGGCACCTACAAATCCTCACTGGTTACTACCACATCACATACAAGCGCACTGGGTTGTTAACGTGTTGCGGCATTCTAGAAGACCACGTCATTGGTCCAGTTTAATCGGTTCCCAGACCAAATTGTCGGGTGTATTTGCAATTCCTGCAGACTGAGCTGAATCTTGGACATCCGCTAGAAGACATCCAACTTCTGTTAGCTGTGAGGCACTGGTTCCACCACGAAGGTGCACCAGCCCATTGGGTGGAGGGGTTAGGGAGTATCCCCGAACCGTGGATAGGTCATGATGGTTGCATTCGATGGGCCTGATGTAACGCCCTTTTTTTTCTTATGGGGTTGTATCAAAGCCACGGTTTACGGAACTGGAATATCCAGATGTTTAAAAGACCGAATACGTCAAGCTTGCGCTTCAGTATCTGCAGAAATGTTGTTGTTGCTGTGGTCTTCAGTCCTGAGACTGGTTTGATGCAGCTCTCCATGCTACGCAATCCTGTGCAAGCTTCATCATCTCCCAGTACCTACTGCAACCTACATCCTTCTGAATCTGCTTAGTGTATTCATCTCTTGGTCTCCCTCTACGATTTTTACCCTCCACGCTGCCCTCCATTGCTAAATTTCTGATCCCTTGATGCCTCAGGACATGTCCTACCGACCGGTCTCTTCTTCTCGTCAAGTTGTGCCACGAACTTCTCTTCTCCCCAATCCTATTCAGTACCTCATTAGTTATATGATCTACCCATCTGATCTTCTGTAGCACCACATTTCGAAAGCTTCTCTTCTTGTCCAAATCAGTTATCGTCCAAGTTCACTTCCATACATGGCAACGCTCCATACAAATACTTTCAGAAACGATTTCCTGACACTTAAATCTATACTCGATGTTAACAAATCCCTCTTCTTGAGAAACGCTTTCCTTGCCATTGCTAGTCTACATTTTATATCCTCTCTACTTCGACCATCATCAGTTATTTTGCTCCCCAAATAGCAAAACTCCTTCACTACTTTTAGTGTCTCATTTCCTAATCTAATTCCGTCAGCATCACCAGACTTAATTCGACTACATTCCATTATCCTCGTTTTGGTTTTGTTAATGTTCACGTTATATCCTCCTTTCAAGACACTATACATTCCGTTCAACTGGTTTTCCAAGTCCTTTGCTGTCTCCGACAGAATTACAATGTCATCGGCGAACCTCAAAGTTTTTATTTCTTCTCCATGGATTTGAATACCTATTCCGAATTTTTCTTTTGTTTCCTTCACTGCTTGCTCAATATACAGATTCAATAACATCGGGGAGAGCCTACAACCCTGTCTCACTCCCGTCCCAATCATTGCTTCTCTTTCATGTCCCTCGAGTCTTATAACCACCATCTGGTTTCTGTACAAATTGTAAATAGACTTTCGCTCCCTGTATTTTACCCCTGCCACCTTCAGAATTTGAAAGAGAGTATTCCAGTCAACATTGTCAAAAGCTTTCTCCAAGTCTACAAATGCTAGAAACGTAGGTTTGCCTTTCCTTAAACTAGCTTCTAAGATTAGTCGTAGGGTCAGTATTGCCTCACGTGTTCCAATACTTCTACGGAATCCAAACTGATCTTCCCCGAGGTCGGTTTCTACCAGTTTTTTCCATTCGTCTGTAAAGAATTCGCGTTAGTATTTTGCATCCGTGACTTATTAAATTGATTGTTCGGTAATTTTCACATCTGTCAGCACCTGCTTTCTTTGGGATTGGAATTGATGATGATGATGATGATGATGTTTGGTTTGTGGGGCGCTCAACTGCGTGGTTATCAGCGCCCGTACAATTTCCCAACCTTTGCTCAGTCCAATTTCGCCACTTTCCAGGATGATGATGAAATGATGAGGACAACACAAACACCCAGTCATCTCGAGGCAGGTGAAAATCCCTGACCCCGCCGGGAATCGAACCCGGGACCCCAGGCTCGGGAAGCGAGAACGCTACCGCGAGACCACGAGCGGCGGACGGGATTGGAATTATTATATTCTTCTTGAAGTCTGAGGGTATTTCGCCTGTCTCATACATCTTGCTCACGAGATGGTAGAGTTTTGTCAGGACTGGCTCTCCCAAGGCCGTCAGTAGTTCCAATGGAATGTTGTCTACTCCGGGGGCCTTGTTTCGACGCAGGTCATTCAGTGCTCTGTCAAACTCTTGACGCAGTATCGTATCTCCCATTTCATCTTCATCTACATCCTCTTCCATTTCCATAATATTGTCCTCAAGTACATCGCCCTTGTGTAGACCCTCTATATACTCATTCCACCTTTCTGCTTTCCCTTCTTTGCTTAGGACGGGGCTTCCATCTGAGCTCTTGATATGCATACAAGTGGTTCTCTTTTCTCCAAATGTCTCTTTAATTTTCCTGTAGGCAGTATATATCTTACCCCTAGTGAGATAAACCTCTACATCTTTACATTTGTCCTCTAACCGTCCCTGCTTAGCCATTTTGCACTTCCTGTCGACCTCATTTTTGAGACGTTTGTACTCCTTTTTGCCTGCTTCATGTACTGCATTTTTATATTTTCTCCTTTTATCAATTAAATCCAATATTTCTTCTGTTACCCAAGGATTTCTACTAGCCCTCGTCTTTTTACCTACTTGATCCTCTGCTGCCTTCACTACTTCATCTCTCAAAGCTACCCATTCTTTGTTAACTGTATTTCTTTCCCCCATTCCTGTCAATTGTTCCCAGAAATGGTGTGTCCATGGTAATATCGAGAGCCGCTTACATCAATGCATCCAACAAGACGGACGCGCATCTGAAGGTATGTGTTATGAATAATGCAATTATAAAGATCTGTCAGTCTATGACACAGGTTTAAATGAGCATTATTTGCGATAATCATTATCCTTTAATGTAATCAGATATATGATAGCATTTATGCAATACTGCCAGTTGTGGAGAACTGGTGCATTATGTATCGTTAATAAATTACCTGTTATATGTTTATGTGCCTTGATACAGATAATTAATTTTGTTTGGCCTTTGTGCGTATTGTTTTCGTCAGGTACAATAATTCTTCCACAGACACATTTCTGAAGGTTAGGAATCGAGCACGGCACCCCTCTTACAGCAAGCAAGTTTTCTGGTGAAGAGCTATAGGACCAGTTGTAGATCTAAAGTCTTCGTTTTCAAGTGCTAGTCATACGTTCAGCAGGGTCTCCTTTTTTGTGTAGCCTCCTCTACTGTTCTGCTTAGGCAAAACTTTCGGCGTCTGTGGTATCCCGGATTAACTAACGTCAACCGAGAATGGCATGAGTGAGCCACTTGGTAGAAACAGTATGTTTCCGTAATATCGTGCAAAACTATAACAGGACATAGAGGATGCTCCACTGAACGAACTGATGTAGTGAACCTGGGGTCTGAGAAGCCAGCTTAAGCAGATGTGGAAGTCAACTTGTCTACCGCTTTGTCCAGCGTTACAATTTTCCAGCTTATTTACAGCTAACGTGCGTACAACATGACACGTGCTGTGCTGTTTACTTACATGTACATTACTTATTCCCTGAAAGAAAATGAGAAGGACGAGCCTGTGTACTAGGAAGCATTTCCTGGTCACTCAATTGGAAGGTGAGGTCCTATTCAATAGCCAGCGAGGTCACCTGACCTAAATCCTCTTCATTATTCCCTATGGGGATACTTAACGTCACATGTGTATGAGATCCCAGTGTATACGGAGATAGAATTAGTTGCCAGAATTGTAGCTACCTGTCATGTGGTTCGAATCACAACGGGGGTATTCGTCAGGGTGCATCAGGATCTTGTTCGCCGATATCATGCTTACATTGAAAGTGATGGAAATCTGTTTCAGCACATGTTGTGAGATACAGTACGCATGATACGTCCATTGTGTCACTGACGATATTTGCAGCTAACTGTAAATAATGTGAATAAAAACGTACACAGCACTGTGATTTTATTCCTATTATGTACTTAAGCTGCCTTCTCCGACCCTATATTCCATACCTCAAATTGTTCAGTGGAGCTTCCTCTATGCCATGTTAAATTTTTGCAAGCTATTACGGAAATACCATGTGTAGCCTGTAAATTGACTCGTTCTTCCTCACTTCGACGGAATAAGTGTTCAAATGATCTGAGTTCCTCTCGAAGCACCGTGATACTTCTGGTGAATGTTTATCGCCAGAACGAGAGCGAATTCATTTTCCGAACTGATGAGATATCGGCAAGTGCTGCTCGTAGATAACAGATAAAGTGATGTGAAACCTTTGAACAGCTACGTGATTATTTACTGATGAACCGACGATTGTCAGAAATGGCACGCAAGTAAAATCATACGCTGAACATCCTCGATTCATCATCTTACGTTATCCAAAGGGAAACAAAAGAAGAGCTAAGAACCACGGAAGCAAATCTGAAGACCTTGCAGTCGTCTTGTTGTTGAGGTCTTCAGTCCGAAAAGTTGTCTGCTGCCGATCTCTATGCTAGTCTGCCGAAAAGTGGTCTGATGCAGATCTCTATGCTAGTCTGCCGAAAAGTGGTCTGATGCAGATCTCTATGCTAGTCTGCCGAAAAGTGGTCTGATGCAGATCTCTATGCTAGTCTGCCGAAAAGTGGTCTGATGCAGATCTCTATGATAGTCAGCAGAAAAGTGGTCTGATGCAGATCTCTATGATAGTCAGCAGAAAAGTGGTCTGATGCAGATCTCTATACTGTTGTTGTTGTGGTCTTCAGTCCTGAGACTGGTTTGATGCAGCTCTCCATGCTACTCTATCCTGTGCAAGCTTCTTCATCTCCCAGTACCTACTGCAAACTACATCCTTCTGAATCTGCTTAGTGTATTCATCTCTTGGTCTCCCCCTACGATTTTTACCCTCCACGCTGCCCTCCAATACTAAATTGGTGATCTCTTGATCCCTCAGAACATGTCCTACCAACCGATCCCTTCTTCTGGTCAAGTTGTGCCACAAACTTCTCTTCTCCCCAATCCTATTCAATACTTCCTCATTAGTTACTTGATCTACCCATCTAATCTTCAGCATTCTTCTGTAGCACCACATTTCAAAAGCTTCTATTCTCTTCTTGTCCAAACTATTTACCGTCCATGTTTCACTTCCATACATGGCTACACCCCATACAAATACTTTCAGAAATGACTTCCTGACTCTTAAATCTATACTCGATGTTAACAAATTTCTCTTCTTCAGAAACGCTTTCCTTGCCATTGCCAGTCTACATTTAATATCCTCTCTACTTCGACCATCATCAGTTATTTTGCTCCCCAAATAGCAAAACTCGTTTACTACTTTAAGTGTCTCATTTTCTAATCTAATTCCCTCAGTATCACCCGACTTAATTCGACTACATTCCATTATCCTCGTTTTGCTTTTGTTGACGTTCATCTTATATCCTCCCTTCAAGACACCATCCATTCCGTTCAACTGCTCTTCCAAGTCCTTTGCTGTCTTTGACAGAATTACAATGTCATCGGCGAACCTCAAAGTTTTTATTTCTTCTCCATGGATTTTAATACCTACTCCAAACTTTTCTTTTGTTTCCTTTACTGCTTGCTCAATATACAGATTGAATAACATCGGGGAGAGGCTACAACCCTGTCTTACTCCATTCCTAACCACTGCTTCCCTTTCATACCCCTCGACTCTAATAACTGCCATCTGGTTTCTGTACAAATTGTATTGAGCCTTTCGCTCCCTGTATTTTATCCCTGCCACCTTTACAATTTGAAATAGAGTATTCCAGTCAACATTGTCAAAAGCTTTCTCTAAGTGTACAAATGCTAGAAACGTAGGTTTGCCTTTCCTTAAGTTTTCTTCTAAGATAAGTCGTAAGGTCAGTGTTGTCTCACGTGTTCCAGTATTTCTACGGAATCCAAACTGATCTTCCCCGAGGTCGGCTTCTACTAGTTTTTCCATTCGTCTGTAAAGAATTCGTAGTAGTACTTTGCAGCTGTGGCTTATTAAGCTGATTGTTCGGTAATTTTCACATCTGTCAACACCTGCTTTCTTTGGGATTGGAATTATTATATTCTTCTTGAAGTCTGAGGGTATTTCGCCTGTTTCGTACATCTTGCTCACCAGATGGTAGAGTTTTGTCAGGACTGGCTCTCCCAAGGCCGTCAGTAGTTCCAATGGAATGTTGTCTACTCCGGGGGCCTTGTTTCGACTCAGGTCTTTCAGTGCTCTGTCAAACTCTTCACGCAGTATCGTATCTCCCATTTCATCTTCATCTACATCCTCTTCCATTTCCATAATATTGTCCTCAAGTGCATCGCCCTTGTATAGACCCTCTATATACTCCTTCCACCTTTCTGCTTTCCCTTCTTTGCTTAGAACTGGGTTTCCATCTGAGCTCTTGATGTTCATACAAGTGGTTCTCTTATCTCCAAAGGTCTCTTTAATTTTCCTGTAGGCAGTATATATCTTACCCCTAGTGAGATAAACCTCTACATCTTTACATTTGTCCTCTAACCGTCCATGCTTAGCCATTTTGCACTTCCTGTCGATCTCATTTTTGAGACGTTTGTATTCTTTTTTGCCTGCTTCATTTACTGCATTTTTATATTTTCTCCTTTCATCAATTAAATTCAATATTTCTTCCGTTACCCAAGGATATCTACTAGCCCTCGTCTTCTTACCTACTTGATCCTCTGCTGCCTTCACTACTTCATCCCTCAAAGCTACCCATTCTTCTTCTAGTGTATTTCTTTCCCCCATTCCTGTCAATTATTCCCTTATGCTCTCCCTGAAACTCTGTACAACCTCTGGTTCTTTCAGTTTATCCAGGTCCCATCTCCTTAAATTCCCACCTTTTTGCAGTTTCTTCAGTTTTAATCTACAGGTCATAACCAATAGATTGTGGTCAGAGTCCACATCTGCCCCTGGAAATGTCTTACAATTTAAAACCTGGTTCCTAAATCTCTGTCTTACCATTATATAATCTATCTGATACCTTTTAGTATCTCCAGGGTTCTTCCATGTATACAACCTTCTATCATGATTCTTAAACCAAGTGTTAGCTATGATTAAGTTATGCTCTGTGGAAAATTCTACCAGGCGGCTTCCTCTTTCATTTCTTAGCCCCAATCCATTTTCACCTACTACGTTTCCTTCTCTCCCTTTTCCTACACTCGAAATCCAGTCACCCATGACTATTAAATTTTCGTCTCCCTTCACTATCTGAATACTCTCTTTTATTTCATCATACATTTCTTCAATTTCTTCGTCATCTGCAGAGCTAGTTGGCATATAAACTTGTACTACTGTAGTAGGTGTGGGCTTCGTATCTATCTTGGCCACAATAATGCGTTCACTATGCTGTTTGTAGTAGCTTACCCACATTCCTATTTTCCTATTCATTATTAAACCTACTCCTGCATTAACCCTATTTGACTTTGTGTTTATAACCCTGTAGTCACCTGACCAGAAGTCTTGTTCCTCCTGCCACCGAACTTCACTAATTCCCACTATATCTAACTTTAACCTATCCATTTCCCTTTTTAAATTTTCTAACCTACCTGCCCGATTAAGGGATCTGTTATTCCACGCTCCGATTCGTAGAACGCCAGTTTTCTTTCTCCTGATAACGACATCCTCTTGAGTAGTCCCCGCCCGGAGATCCGAATCGGAGACTATTTTACCTCCGGAATATTTTACCCAAGAGGACGCCATCAACATTTAATCATACAGTAAAGCTGCATGCCCTCGGGAAAAATTACGGCCGTAGTTTCCCCTTGCTTTCAGCCATTCGCAGTACCAGCACAGCAAGGCCGTTTTGGTTATTGTTACAAGGCCAGATCAGTCAATCATCCAGACTGCTGCCCTTGCAACTACTGAAAAGGCTGCTGCCCCTCTTCAGGAACCACACGTTTGTCTGGCCTCTCAACAGATACCCCTCCATTGTGGTTGTACCTACGGTACGGCTATCTGTATCGCTGAGGCACGCAAGCCTCCCCACCAACGGCAAGGTCCATGGTTCTATGCTAGTCTGGCGAAAAGTGGTCTTATGCAGATCTCTATGCTAGTCTGCCGAAAAGTGGTTTGAAGCAGATCTCTATGCTAGTCTGCCGAAAAGTGGTCTGATGCAGATCTCTATGATAGTCTGCCGAAAAGTGGTCTGATGCAGATCTCTATGATAGTCTGCAGAAAAGTCGTCTGACACAGATCTCTATGATAGTCTGCAGAAAAGTCGTCTGACACAGATCTCTATGCTAGTCTGCCGAAAAGTGGTCTGATGCAGATCTCTATGCTAGTCTGCCGAAAAGTGGTCTGATGCAGATCTCTACGATAGTCTGCAGAAAAGTGGTCTGACGCAGATCTCTATGCTAGTCTGCCAAAAAGTGGTCTGATGCAGATCTCTATCTAGTCTGCCGAAAAGTGGTCTGATGCAGATCTCTAGGCTAGTCTGCCGAAAAGTGGTCTGATGAAGATCTCTATGCTAGTCTGCCGAAAAGTGGTCTGATGCAGATCTCTATGCTAGACTGCCAAAAAGTAGTCTGAAACAGATCTCTATGCCAGTCTGCCGAAAAGTGGTCTGATGCAGATCCCTATGATAGTCTGCAGAAAAGTGGTCTGATGAAGATCTCTATGATAGTCTGCAGAAAAGTCGTCTGACACAGATCTCTATGATAGTCTGCAGAAAAGTCGTCTGACACAGATCTCTATGCTAGTCTGCCGAAAAGTGGTCTGATGCAGATCTCTATGCTAGTCTGCCGAAAAGTGGTCTGATGCAGATCTCTATGCTAGTCTGCCGAAAATTGGTCTGATGCAGATCTCTATGCTAGACTGCCAAAAAGTAGTCTGAAACAGATCTCTATGCCAGTCTGCCGAAAAGTGGTCTGATGCAGATCCCTATGATAGTCTGCAGAAAAGTGGTCTGATGAAGATCTCTATGATAGTCTGCAGAAAAGTCGTCTGACACAGATCTCTATGATAGTCTGCAGAAAAGTCGTCTGACACAGATCTCTATGCTAGTCTGCCGAAAAGTGGTCTGATGCAGATCTCTATGCTAGTCTGCCGAAAAGTGGTCTGATGCAGATCTCTATGCTAGTCTGCCGAAAATTGGTCTGATGCAGATCTCTATGCTAGACTGCCAAAAAGTAGTCTGAAACAGATCTCTATGCCAGTCTGCCGAAAAGTGGTCTGATGCAGATCCCTATGATAGTCTGCAGAAAAGTGGTCTGATGAAGATCTCTATGATAGTCTGCAGAAAAGTCGTCTGACACAGATCTCTATGATAGTCTGCAGAAAAGTCGTCTGACACAGATCTCTATGCTAGTCTGCCGAAAAGTGGTCTGATGCAGATCTCTATGCTAGTCTGCCAAAAAGTGGTCTGATGCAGATCTCTATGCTAGTCTGCCGAAAAGTGGTCCAATGCAGATCTCTATGCTAGTCTGCCAAAAAGTGGTCTGATGCAGATCTCTATGCTAGTCTGCCAAAAAGTGGTCTGATGCAGATCTCTATGCTAGTCTGCCGAAAAGTGGTCTGATGCAGATCTCTATGCTAGTCTGCCGAAAAGTGGTCTGATGCAGATCTCTATGCTAGTCTGCCAAAAAGTGGTCCAATGCAGATCTCTATGCTAGTGTGCCGAAAAGTGGTCTGATGCAGATCCCTATGATAGTCTGCAGAAAAGTGGTCTGATGAAGATCTCTATGATAGTCTGCAGAAAAGTCGTCTGACACAGATCTCTATGATAGTCTGCAGAAAAGTCGTCTGACACAGATCTCTATGCTAGTCTGCCGAAAAGTGGTCTGATGCAGATCTCTATGCTAGTCTGCCGAAAAGTGGTCTGATGCAGATCTCTATGCTAGTCTGCCGAAAATTGGTCTGATGCAGATCTCTATGCTAGACTGCCGAAAAGTGGTCTGATGCAGATCTCTATGCTAGTCTGCCGAAAAGTGGTCTGACACAGATCTCTGTGCTAGTCTGCAGAAAAGTGGTCTGAAGCAGATCTCTATGCTAGTCTGCCGAAAAGTGATCTGATGCAGATATCTATGCTAGTCTGCCGAAAAGTGGTCCAATGCAGATCTCTATGCTAGTCTGCCAAAAAGTGGTCTGATGCAGATCTCTATGCTAGTCTGCCAAAAAGTGGTCTGATGCAGATCTCTATGCTAGTCTGCCGAAAAGTGGTCTGATGCAGATCTCTATGCTAGTCTGCCGAAAAGTGGTCTGATGCAGATCTCTATGCTAGTCTGCCGAAAAGTGGTCTGATGCAGATCTCTATGCTAGTCTGCCAAAAAGTGGTCCAATGCAGATCTCTATGCTAGTGTGCCGAAAAGTGGTCTGATGCAGATCTATATGCTAGTTTGCCGAAAAGTGGTCTGATGCAGATCTCTACGCTAGTCTGCCGAAAAGTGGTCTGATGCAGATCTCTGTGCTAGTCTGTCGAAAAGTGGTCTGATGCAGATCTCTATGCTAGTCTATCCTGTACAAGAGTCTTCATTTCTCCATAACTACTGCAACCTACATTCATTTCAAACTGATTATCTGTTCCAGGCAGTTTCAACCCTTAGTACTTGTCTCACTGTTGCTCTTTCATGTTGTGCTGACGGTACCAAACATAATGCAGTGGTCATTTTCAAGAACAGAACAATAGCCAAACCTTCTGAAATACCACAAGGTTTCGCTGTTCACGTACAAGACAAGGTTTGGATGGACGAGGCAGGTATGAAACTATGGATTACCAGAGTGTGGGAGAGAAGGAAAGCTGCTTTATTGAAGAAGAGTTCTCTTCTTGTTATAAATCCGTTTCATAGTCATTTGAAAAATTTTGCGAAAGGGAAACTGAGGCATGAAAGTACAGAGCCCACTGTTAGTCCGGGAGGGCTTACTTCACAACTGCAACCGCTTGATGTCTCGACAAATAAACCATTTGAACTGTATATGAGAGAGGAATAGAATAAATGGATGATACAAGAAACCCAACATGAATTCACACCGGAAGAAGCTCCAAAACGTGGTCTCTAGTGAGAGAAGACATTATTGTTAAATCTTTCAAGAAGTGCGGCTTAAGTAACGCTTTCGATGGCGGTAATGACCATG